>NC_044365.1:5109134-6309134 GCF_007364275.1 Archocentrus centrarchus | reverse complement strand
ACAACCTCTACTTTATTTGCAAGCAAATATCTATATCAGTGTTTTACAGAACGATTCACCTTTATGATTCTATTAAAATTATAGAACCCCTGAGCAAATATAAAAGGTGTGAATATACAGCATAGCAGGCTGTACAAGAATGCACTTTCATTATCACTGCTCCTCCTGGTGGATACACAGTTCATTACCACCAGTTTTCCTAAATGCTTCTTAGGGGTGTTACAGTACAACTCCTGGGGGATTGAATTTTCAGTCGAGAATCAGCCACGGATCCGTCAAGGATCGGACGACAATTTTAACTGACTGTATCTGTTTGATAACTCAGTGATATAGACAGGCGGCTGAGCTATTACTCCAGTGTACAATGTTCGAAAAGGCTAACTTATGTGAAGGTGACAGAAGTAGTTACCGTTTTGCCTCTGTAGACTACCAGTGCAACAGACCAGGAGCATCGGAGGTGGATTCAGTCTTGTCTACTGCAATGATAGGAAGCAAAATGGAGTAGAAGTAATCTTATAGGACAAGTATATAAACAGTGTTGTGGAGGTGAAGTAAATGTCAGATAGTATCATGAGTTTGAAGCTGGAAACTGAAGGGATGATGTTGAATGTTGCCACTGTGCATAGTCCACAGGTTGGATGAAAGTTGGAAGAGAAAGAGGAATTCTGGAGTAAGTTGAATGTAGTGGTGGAGAATGTCCTGAGGGGGGAGAGAGCAGTGACTGGAGCAGGGAAGTGGTTAGCAAAGGAAAGTGGGACAGTCATGGACATGATGAAAGTACTGGGGGGTTGGGTGAGAGAGGGGGCAAAGGCTAAGAAAAAGGCTTATAATGAGTTATATGTAAGGCTGGACACCAAGCAGGATGAGAAGCTCTTACACATTGTTCAGATTGACCTGTTTTGACAGTGGTAAAAATACCCTAAATGTGCAGAATACTAAATGTAACTCTTTCTAACTCTTAACTGTTGTACTGGTGCTACAAGATTTTTCTACACTGAGGCTGATGTGGGTCAAATTTGACCTCCATCTATTTAAATGGATTTCAGATACATTAGTGTGGGTCAAATCAATGGAAATGGCATTTTTAGGGAATGTTGAAACTGTGAAACTGTACATACCATGTCTGTGTGTACATTTTTTTTATGGAACAATAGTGACAGAGTTCAGCAGTTTTCTGTGTTCCCGCTACATTTGCGCAGGTTCCCGCAGACACGGGCACCTTTGAAGGGTCATGGGGGAATTTCCAAACAGTGAAATAGTAAAACAGCATAGGAGTGATCATATACGATGCACACAAGAATCAGAATCAGATTCAGAATCAGAATCAGAATCAACCTTTATTGTCATCAAACACAGGTGCTTGATGAAATTGTGACAGCTGCTGCTGGTCAGTGCGTTACAAGCATGTAGTAAGATAAATATGAGAAAATAAATATATAAATAAAAGTAAATAAATACAAGGACATATAATACGTATGTGTGTGTGTGTGGAGTGTGTGTGAATGAGTGAATGTTTGTGAGTACAAGGATAAAAATATGAGAGAAAAAACAGCATTCACACAGCAGAAGTATATCTACATTTTCACAGGGAGGGTACCTGTTAATAAATATTTATTAATAAAAAATGTGAATTGTATTGCACATGGGTTCAAAGTTTTGCAGGTAAGTCGGCATTGCACTTACAAATGAAAAATTATACTAATACCAAGTTGAGTACTGCACTGTTGTTTTCCTGGCCCAGCAACGTCCGCGGGTGCTAGCGATGTCTTCCAGGGTGTGCAGAGGGCTACCATTACCTTTTCTACCATCCTGGTTACTCTCTGCAGAGCTTTCCCATCTGCTGCTGAACAGGCAGCAAACCACACTATGTGTCAATACTGACTCAATGGTGGCCTTGTAAAAAAACACAAGTAGTTTGTGCTCCAGCTGTCCAGCTGACACCTCTGCAGCATTTGCAGAAAGTGAAGCCTTTGCTGAGCCTTTTTGACAAGCATAGATGTGCTGGCTGCCCAGGTCAGTTCATCAGATATGATGGGCACCCTCTCTACACTATCTCAAGGATTCTTTATTGTCATTTGCATCACATTTACATGGGGTGGAATGAAATTTCTGTCCTCAGGTCCCAGTGTTGCCCTTAAAGAAGAATAAATATAAGTAGAAAGTAACAATAATATAAAAGAAAATATATATATACATACACACACATATATGGGAACAAAAAGTGTGTGTGCTGGGTGTGTGGGGTCCTTCGGGATGCAGGTGGCTCTTTTCCTGCATCTGGCTGTGTAAATGTCAGTGTGGGGGAGAAGCTGACTCCAACAGTCCTCTGTGCAGCCTTCACCACCCTCTGCAGAGCTTTCTTCTCTGCCGCAGAGCAGCTGCCGTGCCATGCAGTGATGCAGGAGCACAGGATGCTCTCCACCACACATCTGTAGAATGAGGAGAGGACTGAGCATCTGAGTCCAGCACGCCTCAGCCTCCTGAGGAAGTAGAGGCGCTGGTGTGCCTTCCTGACAAGACTGGAAGTGCTGTTGCCCCAGGTGTGGTCGTTACTTAGGTGAACGCCCAGCTATCTGTTCCTGGGGACCACTTCTACCTCCAATTTTTGGGGCGGGGGGGTCTGACTCTTCTGAAGTCCACGATCATCTCCTTTGTTTTTGCCACATTGATGCAGAGATTGCTCTCTCTGCACCAACCCTCCAGGTGTTCCAGCTCCTGCCTGTGGCTGGACTAATCGTTGTTAAGGATGCATCTGACCACTGCTGTGTCATCTGCAAACTTCACAATATGACATCCAGGGTGTTATGCTGAGCAGTCATACGAGGGCAGGGTGAACAGAAGAGGGCTCAGCACATAGACCTGGGGGGAGCCAGTGCTGAGGATGATGGGGAGGAGGAGACATCGTGGATCCTCACAGATTGTGGCCTGTTCCTCAGGAAGTCCAGGACCCAGTTGTGGAGGGAGGACCTCAGTCCAGGTGTGAACAGTTTGTGCTCCAGGATCTGTGGAACGATGGTGTTGAAGGCTGATGTGAAGTCCACAAAGAGCACAGGGACACAGGAGTCCTTACACTCCAGGTGGGTGAGGGCAGTGTGAACCACAGAGGAGATGGTGTCCTCCGTTGACTGGTTCTTCCAGTATGCATATTGGTGTGGGTCCACAGTGACATCAATGTTGTCCTTGATGTGGGCCATAACCAGTCTTTCGAAGCACTTCATGACTATCGGGGTGAGAGCTACTGGCTGGTAGTCATTCAGGCCTGCCACTGTGGAGCTCTTGGGGACCAGAATGATGGTGGCAGTCTTTAAGCAGGTGGGGACAGCTGCTTGCGTGAGGGAGAAGATGAAAATGTCTGTCAACACCCCCGAGAGTTGGTCTGCACAGTCCCTTAGCACCCGTCCAGGGATGTTGTCTGGACCAGCAGATTTACGAGTTATGATCCTCTGTAGAATCCTCCTCACCTCTGATGGGGTCACCGTGAGGGGCTCTTCTATGGGTGGTGGGGTGAGTCTGATGGTGGAGGAGGTGGTGGGGTCCTCAAAGTAGGCATAGAACCTCTTAAGGCAGAGTCAGAGGCAGAGAGGGGTCCCTAGGGCATTGTGCATCTCTGGAGTTATAGTCTGTGATGCATTTGATGCCCTTCCACATGATCCATAGATCCTGGGAAGAGAACAGTCCCTGGATCTTCTGAGCACATGTGGCTTTGGCCCTCTTTATGCCAGCAGTCATCTCTCTTCTGGCCCTCCTGAGTGTCTGAGTCACCTAGCCTGAAGGCAGCATCCCTTGCCTTGTTAGCCTTAGCACCCTGCGGAATGTAAACAGCCATGACAAACACTCAAAAATTCACAAGGCAGATATTGTGGTCACCATTTAAGAGTCAGATGTTCAATTGCCTCTGAGCAGTGGCTGTTCACCACACTCCATTAATAGTCAGTGGGACATGGTCCGCTCTGTGCCTCCTGAAGTCGATGACCATCTCTTTGGTTTTTGCGGTGTTAAGTTTCAGGTTGTTCTTGGTTCACCACTCTGTCAGCACCTGTATGGCCTCCCTTTACGCTGACTCATCATCATCATCATCATCATCATCATCATCATCATCATCATCCCAGGCTTTCAGTCCGGATGTCGGGGGTGATGGCATTGATTGCTGAGCTATAAATGTTGAACATGCCAGTCAGGACCCATGTCAGTTTGTCTCCACATGCATGAAGCACTATGCCCAGAACTCTGTCCAGTCTGGCAGCTTTCCGCAGATTTATTATCTTCAGTGCTCGCCTCACCTGATACTCCTGCGGGGTGAGAGTGGGATGACTGGTGGTTTGGTGGGTCACCTCTGGAATAGCAGTTCTGGGTGACTCGAAGTAGAAGCATTTGAATTCTTCTGCTAGCAAGGCGTCAACATTGACTGCAGCTGGCAAGTTGCCTTTGTAGCTTGTCAGGTGTGGGATCCGTTGCTGCACCTGTCGTGTGCCATTGGCTTCCAGGTGGGATTCTGCTTTCCTCCCGTAGTCCTCTTTGGCCACTTTGATGCCCCTCTTGATTCAGATCTTGCTGGACTGTATAGTTAAAAGGAACAAAGACTTGCCTTGATAGAAAGTGCCTTGACACAGGCGCAAGACCTGATATAGGGCCGCATGGTGGTGGAGTGGTTAGCACTGTCCTCAGAGCAAGAGGTTTCTGGTTAAAATCCTGCCTGGGGCTTTTCTATGTAGCGTTAGCATGTCTGACCCACTCCTTAAGTGAGTTTCCTTCAGGTACTTCCTCCCTTGGTTATTCTAAATTTTCCATGGATGTGAGGAAAATAAAGTGTGTAGAGTAGCGCAGTATGTGCTGTATAGTTAAAGTGTGACTTGTAGTTAGAAGCATATACATTACACACCTATCTATTGGTGGTTGTGCTTTGAACCAGCAACACAAGTACCTACAATATAAGCTAATAATCTGCCAATAAGCAAATTAGAATCCCCTCATTGTAAATTAACTGAGATTAAAACAGAGCTCAAAAGAGAATTTGGGAGATCAAACCAACATCTGAGCTGCCATTTAGTGAATGTGGGAAACGTGCAAATTCCCCATACACAAAATATCCTACCGCTGCTTTAAATGCACTTGTTTGCAATAAGCAAGTTTTCTGCTCTAAGTGTTAATTAACACAGAACTGATACTGATAATTACAAATTGTAGTTATGAGGACTTTTTATGATAGAGGAGTGAGGGCAGTGTTATACACTTCTACAATTTTCCATTTTCACTTTCACAGACACTGTAACAATCAAAACCAGTCAATCACTTCAACTCTGTGATCAATGAATAATAGAATAGACATCATTTTTTGTACTTTTATGAAAAATCTTAGTAACTTTGGAAAAAGTGCTGAAAAAAAAAACGTTGGCCTAACGTGGAATAAAAAGAATTCAGACAAAATGAAATGTGAAGGATTTATTTACAAAATTGCTGAAATGGAGAAAAGCAAAATGATATTTGTGAAAAAACAAAACAAAATACAGTCTGACCAAGTACAGCATAGTCCAGTAAAGTCAGGTTACATACATTCAGCAGCCACTTTATTAGGTACACCTGTTCAGCTGCTCGTTAATGCACATATGTAATCAGCCATCACATGTCAGAAGCTCAAAACATTTAGACATGTAAATATGGTCAAGACAGCCTGCTGAAGTTCAAACTGAGCATTCGGAAAAAAGGTGAGCAGAAGTGGGATGGTTGTTGGTCTCTGAAAGCACAACACATCTGACTTTGAAGCAGACTGGCAACAGTAACAGAAGACCACAGTGGGGGCCACTCCTGTCAGCTGAGAACAGGAAACTGAGGCCAAAATTCACAGACTCACCAAATTAGGACAGCAGAAGACTGGAAAAATGCTGCACTCCAATGGCCTTCACAGTCACTGGAGCTCAGTCCAGTAGAGCATCCTTGTGATGTGGTAGAAAGGGAAATTTGGATGAGCAGCTGACAAATGAGCAGCTGACAAATGTGCAGCGACTGTGTGATGCTGTCACGTCAACATGGAGCAAGAGCTGTGAGTGACAAAAGTACAAACTATTTTGATGAGTTGTGAGATTCAAGCAAGAAGTCCATCAACACAGTTACAAATATTTTTAGTAATGAAGCATCCATAGAAATAACAGCAGTTGTGTATAAAAACTATGAGAAATGCTAGTGTGGGTGAGGAAATGCATTACTGATGTGAGAACTGCAGTACGTGTAGTGAAAATGACTTTTCTGCTGTGAGAATTGTTCCATATTGATTGAGAACAAGTGTAAGGTTTTCACTGGGAGTGACTAGAATGGACAGGAATAGACATGAGGGGAGGGTTAGTGGACATACTGGACTGAATATGGAGCTGCCCGGTGAGAGGAAAAGACCACAGAGGAGATTCATGGATGTAGTGAAGGAGGACGTGCAGAAGACTGGTACTGTATGATAGAGGAGTGTACTAGGGATAGGGTGAGATGGAGGCAGATGATTCTCTGTGGCAACCTCGAAGGGAGCAGAAAGAAGAAACCTCCATGCACCCCTACAGTGGATTCAATCAAACAATGATTATGTGAGTAAAATGGCCATAAATCCTAAATAGGTAATGCAAATTTTTTGTAAAACTCGGTGAATTAAAATTAAAAATCTGCACTTCAGTCACATCTTGATTGTTTGACTGTCCATAGACAGTCGGAAAGAGCTTTGGATATTGTGCTTTTACTGCAGTTTGGGGTATCAGGTGTTCCACTTTTTGAGGAACTTTGTAGCATGTTTAACCTTTGTCTCACATATTAAAATAATGCCCCACATTTTGATTGACTCTAGTCTTTGTTTTACAAATGGATTTTATCCAAGAGCAGTGGAGGAAGCAGGGAAAGCTTTCATTGTGGGTCAAGTGCAGGCCAACCTGTCACCTACTTTTTCTGCCTGTGCTATGCCAAATGGGAAAAATAGCAAGTCACCGCGAAGTCACATCTTTAATGTAACATGATGAAAACTTCCACTAGAGGAAATGGAGCTACAATAAAGACCTGGAAACCAGAACTGGTTGCAGCTGGTGAAAGGTGAGTCTGAAAGAGTCCTCTGTTTCATTTTTTTTGGTCAGTTATTTTTCAGTTTTGTGCAGGTGAGACTATGAAACTGACGGTCACAGCGGGCTCAAAAACATATGCTTAAATATCATCAATAGGAAAGGAATACACAAATGTAAGCAAACGATCTTGTCACACCAGAAGAACAAACCAGAACACACTTCAGATTCTTTCCATTTGGACTGTTTTTACTTACTGAGGAAGATTGGAACTTTGCACTGAGTTTGAATCTGTTTGTTATTCACATGAGAAATGCCAAACCTGTAATCTGCAGTTTGTGTGTTTATTCTGAAGTTAGACAGACTGCCTCTCAGTGTCAGTAACGTGTCTGACATTGTACACATTAACACTTTGCCCCACATCTCTCCGTCAACACTAGCAGTAAATGTATTGTTTTAATTTAACATTACCATGTGAATTAATATCCTTCAGTCTGCCAACAGATTTAAGCACAGCCCAGATACTCCCCATGGTCCTGGACAGTACAACCAAACTCAACAGCAAGTTATCAGCTCATTACCAGGACAAACTGGAAACCTTGGGTTCTTTCTCCATCATTGTTATGAAAATTTGAACTAGAAACAAAACATAAAAACATGACTCGCAGCTTAAGAAAAGCTTTGAAAAACATGCAGCATGTGTGACTTCAGTATTCACTGAAGCTTCTGCTCCACCGGGAAGGCAGCATCAGATCTGTGCAGAGCAACGTGAAATTTATAATTTACAATTAACAAACAAACAAATGAGCTTCTTTTTTTTTTTTTTATGTCTCTGTCATCTTACATTTGAGCTTCTGTTTTTTAAATTGGTTTGGCACCCTCTTCCTATATTGGCAGCTGACTAGAAAATTAGTTCAACTACTTGTTAATTTCAACAAATCAACTCCTTATATTCCCACAGGGATGGATGCAAACACTACTTTGGAGACTGTCTGACATTTTGGTAAAATTTAGAGGCAATATAAAAGGTGGATGTAACGTCCATGTCTGGAAAGTGAAGCCAATGCAGAAGTGCCTTAAATCTGCAATCTTTCTAATGATTTGTAAGGGGTGACTACTCTGCATGCTGAAGGTTGTTGGACAGAGGTGAACGGGGAAACGTCATATTTTTTCTGATGATTTTATGAGTTCAAACACTAGTTTTAAGACATACTGAACTAAACAATTTTATTGTGATGATCACTGATAGAATCAGAAGGGAAGATGAAGTAAGCATACAGTGTCTTCAGTTTCTTGTATCCTTACTCATCACATCCAGATTTAAAACATCATGATTTCTCACGGCTTTTCAGCAAGATTTCACTGATGTCACGGTGGCTACATCCATCGTTATTGTTGTCCGGGGCTGGCACACTTCTTCCCGTCAGCTCATCTTCCTTCTGTGCATTTAAAACCAGCTTAATCATTGATTCACCAACTTTACAGCTTGTCAAGAGGTAAAAATTACAGGGTGACATACACTTCTTCTCCACCACAGAACCTCTGCAGCGTGCCCCCCAGTATTCAGTCAGCATCATCATCCATGGAAACCTTCTCTGGTACTCACCTTCTGGAAGAGACTCAGTCACTCTACTTGCCCAGTTCCATTTTTGGCTCCATCTGCTCATTTATTAGTTTTGAATAAATCTCTTAAACTTTCTGAAAGCTTGGCTGACATAAGACATTTTGCGCTTTTATTAGATGATCCTTAAAATCACTAAACTGACTGGTTCATGTCCAGAGGTTGATTAAAAAAAAAAAGCACAAGAAAAGAATCTAAACCTTTAGAAGGAGCAGTGTGTAAGGTCAATGCACTCTCTTGGATGAAAAGGAAGGTGTTCAGAGATTAAAATTTCACATTTGTAAAGAGGTGAGAGTAACGGTTGAAATGGGAAACCAGAAGTGGCACCTTAGGAGCACAGTACTGCATCATGAATGGTTCGGATTTGAAGAGCTTACTCCAAAACTAATGCTCCCGCTGAAGGAGAAACACACGTCAAAAATGAAACATTTAAATCATCATCATCCTGTTGTGTTCAGTGCATGTGTTTAATGTGTTTATCAGAAATGACCGTGGTGCTAACTGTGGAGCCGGCTGTAATTCAAAGTAAAAGCCGCCACATGAGGTGGATCGTTGATGACGAGCTTTTTCACTGATCGCATGAGCAATTTCACACTAACATTTTCTAGAACATAAGAAAAAAGTTTTCATTTGTTATTTCTGAATGCAGCACTTGCAGAATTTGATTAAGGTTAAAGCTAACAAACAAGCCAGAGAGTGTGGAAATGGTGAGGATCTGGGGGTTACCAGTGTGCTGATTGCAAGCAATCATTTTCAATGTCATTTTTTCAAATGGTTTATCGATGGTGTAGGAAATACTGATTTTATACAAATAGTCCATTACAAGTAAAATTTATGCATCGTAAATGTCACGCATACAAACACACTCCAGCTAATGTAATAACACAGAAATGATTTTCCTGAGCACATTCAGACTGTATGTCTTTATTCAGAGAATGTCCCCTGTGAATGCAGCACTATCTCATTTTTTTTATTACTTACACATTAATGTAATTAATAGAAACAGAATTTTACAGTTGCTGCTGGTTGAGGCAAGCTACATGTAGTTTGGACTATTTTATATGTTGGAGTGCATCTTTTTTTCATTTTATTGAGATCTTTTTTCTTGTTTCAATCACTGCTTTCACAAAAAAAAAACACAACTCTATTTACTACGTTGCTTTACAACCACAGTAAATTCAATCATATGTTCTAATATAAAAAAAATAAATATATATAGTAATTTGATTGTGAAAACACTATCCACCTACAATACTGCATACTGTATGTCACAGTGGGAACAGCTGTGTGGGGTACAGGCTGTACAGTGTTTGGTTACAGTGTCGCTGAAGTAGAGAGGGCGTGGTGAGGACACAAAGGTAAACCCTTTGTGACTGCTTTGTTTTGTTTTTTTTGTCATATTTGTCACACTTACATGTTTCAGAACATCAAATAATGTTCAATATTAGATAAAGGTAACCCAAGCAAATGCAGAAAAGCTGTCCAAACCTACCTGACAACTTGGGGTTCAGTATCTTGCCCAAGGATACTTTGGCATGCAGATTGGAGCAACCAGGGATCCAACCATCAACCTTCCAATTGGTAGGTGACCTCCTCTACTTCCTGAACTACAGCCACCCCACTTTTATTTTTTTTAGGTTATTTAACAGAAAAAAAAAAATGTTGAACTCATAAATATACTGTACATTGATTAGTGTGTAATCTCATCTTCCAACAAACTGAGCTTTTCTCATAAACTTAGAATGAATCCATTAAAAATACGTAGGAGTAGGTGCCAGTTGTCTGACCTGACAGCAGGTCAGAGATGCGACCCTCTCATGCTGCAAACAAGCTGGCTAAACAGCAACAACAGCTGGTTATAAACTAACATTATGCCAGCTAGTGTTAGGCTTGAGTGTCCTGGTAATGGTGAATGGTGGAAAGGAATTCAATGGCAGGAATTTGGAGCAGTCAACGAGAACCCACATGGGCAAAGGGAGAAATCCACACAGAAACGTCCTCTTTGAATTCAACTGAATTTCTGTCCAGTTGCCACAGGTGTGTAAATGCAGTCTGCCTTTAGAAGGATGTGTCAATGAATGGGTCATTCTAAAGAGCTCACTGAATTCAAGCACTGGTTCTGAAATAGGATGCCACCGTTAGAACAAGTCAGTTTGTCAAATTTCTTTCTTTGTAGATATTCCACAATCAAAGTGGAAGTGTTTAAAGGGGCAGACCACGTAGAGTTACAGAGTGCTGAGGCCCATAGTGAGTAAATGTCACCAACTTTCTACTGACTCACTAACTGCAGAGTTCCTACGAATTAACATCAGCACAAAAACTATGTGCTGGGAGCTTCGTGGAGCGGCTTTTCATGGTCGAGCAGCTCTTTTATAATGTATCGGTGGCGCTTACTTTTGCCCATATACTGTTTACATTTGCTGACACACTAGGGACCACTAAACTAATGAAATAAAGTTATCTTTAACTGTTCCTGTCGTGTAACGGCTGTGTGGCAGACAGGAAGTGGACCCCAATGCAGAATATGAAAGACGGAGGTAAGCTGTTAATCCAGCTTTATTTGGACAGAACACAGGGCTGGACTGAACCAGAAGCAAATGCAGAAACACAGAGAGATGACCAGTCTTAAATTCCGAGAACTAAGGCAAAACACAGAAGGGCCACAGCAGGGGAGCAAATGATGACAACGCAACAACAGACTGAGAAAACATTGGAGTGGGAGTGGGAACAGCTGGGAACACAGGAAATACTAATCATAATGACAAGACCAAGGGAATGAAAACTGAACATGACAGACAGAGACCAGAAGACTATCAAAATAAAACAGGAAGTCAGACGGGGGAACAAGAACGCAGACCTGACACATGGAAACACAAGGAACTAGAAAAAATAAACTGAGGACCAATACAAAAGATAAAAAAAAACACTGGCCCGCCGGCCCAGGACCATGACAGTTCCACCACAAACGTCACAATAACATCAAGTAGGTCTGAGCACTTAACATAGATGTTGATCTTCTTGTTGTTTTGGAAATGGGAAAGTGCAAAAGGAGAGAAACACAGCAAGCAGTTCATTTCTCAGATCTAGCAAGAAGAGACTGTAAAGTACATGAAAACCTTATTATAGAAGAACTGTGAAGCCAAGTAATGGTCTGTGGCTAAAATGCAACCTAAACATAAGTCTAGGTGGTTCACTGGTGACCTGTTGGATTATAAGGTGCAGGAAAACTGAAAATAATGATCAAGTTTAAAATGTATTTAGATGGAATAAAAATGCTGCACTTGCCTCTAAGCCATTAGACAGTAAACACTTATATTTTTCTCTAACATCATTACTTCAAGCCAGCCTTTAACTGCTCTCTTTCTGTGTGGATGCTGTGAAAGAGAAAGCAGTTAAGTGCTATAAAAAATGTTCTTATTTAAATGTTTAAATTAAAATTTATAAAGAGGTGAGAAGGGATTTTGTTTAAGACTGGTGCTGTGCTTCAGCAAAAAGAGAAATGAGTTTCATGTGGTAATTGCATGGATTCTCTGTAATGCCCTCTTGATTGGTATGATCTCAGAGGCGACAATCAACTAGTCACAAAGGAGGGAAGTGTCAAAATGAGCTGTGAAGCTCCTCATCATGCTGAGAGCCATCTTGTGGCTTTGTAGCAGGCAGCTGAAGGTTCTCTGTGGACTCATACAGCTCAAGTGTCTTCTTATTGGAACTCACATCAGTGTGGGTAAGAGCATTTATCTCACAATAGATTTGTGGGAAAAATTATCCAACTGTCACAAAGCTATGTGCTGTCTGGCAGCTCTATTTTTCTTCCTTAGTGTCTTCCAAGCGCTCGTGCGTCTGTCAAAGTTCTTGCCAAAGGGCACCAGAACTTCTCTCTGTGTGCAGCATGTTTAATATCCCCATTGTCCTGGATGTGGTGCCTTCACCTGACAGCTGGGGGGCTTTGTAAGATGAAGCTGAGGTTCTGAACTGGCTCAGAGCCTGACTCAATCAACATTAAGTCAAAAAGAAAGCTAAAGCCTTTGAGTGCTCTGTACAGGTTCCCTGCCTCACTCAAAGGAGCAGCTTACCAGAGTCAGAGCTGTTTATTGGCTGTATGCTGCTGTACAGTAATGCCCTTACAGCTTTAATATGTTCTGCCCACCCTACTGTGTTCAGCTTGATTTTCCGTCTCAGTGGGGGAAGCTTCTTTAACCCTGAGACATGAACTCCCACTGAGCTTGAGTCAATGGATCCTCTACTTACACTCTTGTTGTCTTAGATCCACTTTCTTCCATTGTGTTCTCAGTGGCATCCGCTACAACTGAAGATGAATCTTTAATAATAAACTCAAAAGTGTGTTGTGCCATACTTGTGTATGTGGATTGATCCTCAAAACTGATTGGAAGCCTTTGTAATTGTTGATCCAATTTCTTCCCATTGGTTATTGCTTTAAACTGCATTCTCCTTCAGTATTCACCCACTCTGCTCCACTAATGGTTATTTGCTGTTGTCTCAACAAGTTCAAGCTACAGATTAATTGGCATTCCAGTTTTGGGCCTTTATTTGCTCTTGCCAGCCATTTCCACAGCCATTATCAGATGCCTAGCTTTTAATTGCTACCAACTCTCATTTTACAGCCACAAGCTGAATTCCTTTCTATTTCAAGATTGAATATTCAAGCACCATACTATGACAGATGTTTACTGGGATTTCTTTGAGTTTCTGTTTTGGTAACAACTGTTTATCCCAGGGTCTGTAATCAAAGAAAAACACATAATAAGCTCACCCACTGCATATGCTTTTAACACTAAAGTTATATCAAAACCACACAGACCAAGACAAAACATCCCAAATCACATTAAACACAACTCTTTGAATGGACTGCATGGCTAATGTGTTGCTGAATAAGCTGCTCAGGCTCATACATATTACAGCCAGAGGATAACACAAACAATGAATTTAAAAAACAGCATACTCATACCTGCCATTGCACCACAGATGCCTATAATAAATCCATGAAATTGACATTATTCTCTTGTTGTGATGTGTGCAAACTGATTTCCTCACCTGAAAATGTAATCCATACAGCTTGAAGTGCAGTGGAATTACCTCCCCAGTATGGGTGCCAGTGGCTTCCTGCATATTAATGCAGGGCTGTAATTGTAATGTGCATCCTATTGATAGCACCACATGCTGGGACAACCCCCCTGTACACTTTTATTAAAGACATCAGTTGTCCTTGTACTGTGGGGGGGGGGGGGGGGGGGGGGGGGGATACCTGTTACATATGGATCCAAATGCAGCGTGACATATTTCAGTATTGGTAAGCCAGCCCCACACTGTGCAACTGTCAGCACTATCCGCTAATCTGCAGACAGCAGTGGTAGTTATGGTCCATCCAATCACACATCTGCTTCCGCAGTCTTTACCTCACGTTAAGAAAAAAATTAAAAAGAAAGAAATTGATAGTATCAAACCAAAAATAAATAAATAAATAAGCAGTTATAGTGAACAGTGTGTTGGAGTTATGGTATAAATTCCATTCTGTTTATTATAAATTATCATATCTTCTGTTTGTATATTTTCTATAAGTTGTTTTATGTGCATATGACTGTTGTTTTTATGTTTGAAATGGGAACACGTGGTGACATTTCTTACAAAGGAAGTTGTACCGTATTTTCCGGAGTATAAGTCGCACTTTTTTTCATAGTTTGGCTGGGGGTGCGACCTATACTCCGGAGCGACGTATATGTGACATTTATAACACATGAACCAAAATACTCCAGCCACTTGACATCTCCGTGAACTGCAGCTTTAAGGCAGTCTTGCGTAACCTGTGGGCGCAGTGGATGATGGATGGAGAGCACAGCTTAACGGCAACTGGGAGAATGCGCCACCCAACTTTCCTGGAAGTCATTGGATGGATCAAGAAAACATGGGCTTCAGTGACAAACCATCCTGTTGGGATTCAGAAAGGCTGGAATAATTGGAACTGCAGCTGACGACGAGTCTGACTAACGCGACACAGAAGAGGAAGCGGCGCTTCGTCTACGGAGTGTAAGGAGTTGTTTAGAAGTGACACCGAGGATGAAGAATTCAATGGGTTGATGGTTTGGTTAACTTGTTAGTATGTTCTTTATGCTATGGTTATCTGAATAACTTAATGTTACGTTAACATACTGTAGCGATTCTCTTAGTTAGAGAGCGTGTTGATGTTGTGGGATTTCGGACTGTTCGGGAGGTTCGTGAAGGCAGGATGGAGAGAGAGAAAAAGACCGAGAGCTTTCCTGTGTGTGTGTTGCTGTTCCGCTGTTGTAGTTGTGGTTGGCGTGGCTGTGGCCTACAGCAGCCGTTTTTCTGTTAATAAAGACGACCATTGTTGTGAATATCGCCGACTTTGGAAGTGTGTTTACAACGTTACAATACCGAACACGTGTTCGTTGTGCGTCATGTAGCTGAATGTGCTACGTTAGCATAACGTAGGTGTAACCGTGTTCGTCCTGTTCTTTAATCCATTATTATTTTAAATTGCCGTTCAAGATGGAATTTGTGCTCTGAGTCTCGGATTCTATCAAACCCCCCCCCCCCCCCCCCCCCCCCCCCCAAAAAAAAAAGTGCGACTTATAGTCCAGTGCGACCTATATATGTTTTTTTCTTCTTTATTATGCATTTTTTGGCTGGTGCGACCTATACTCCGGAGCGACGTATAGTCCGAAAAATACGGTAGTTACCTGCAGGCTGTTTCAAGCCTGCAGTGAACACATATAGGATACGTGTCTCGTATACGCCATGTTACATGCGCACATGTCACAGTATGCTTACGACTATATATGGTAAGGAAAAAGCCAAGAATGCTGTTTATTACATGCTGTAAACTGCGTTTGGTGTAACCCACGTGATCTTATTGTGAAAGTCCGAATAAAAGCGCTGAGCAGGAAGCGGTCCTTCAGGACAGATAACTTCCGCTCAGCCGCGAGCTGAGTTCAAGGAACGGATCTCTCCTCCTTGCGCAAGTTCAAAAGAGTTGTGTGTTTGATCTCTGAGTTATTAAAATGATCTGAACCTATCACAGTGAATGGATTAAAAGCAGATCCTTTAGAAACTAACAAGATGCAATTTAAGAAAACACAACAATTAAAGATAAGAACACCGTAAAAATTCATAGAAGGCAGAAAACAGAAACAAAACTCAAATGCAGAAATGTGTTTTAACACAACTTATAAAGAGAAGACAGAAATGACTTTTTATTTAAATGTTTATTTGATTGCACAAAAAATGACTTACAGTATGGACCCTTAATTCAACTGCTATACTATAATGGAGAGAATAGAATAGAATAGAATTGAATTGAATTGAATAGAATAGAATTGAATTGAATTGAATTGAATTGAATTGAATGCCTTTATTGTCATTATACAGAATGTACAATGAGATTGGAGGGCCGCTCCTGTTCAGTGCCATGCTGTATAGAAAGTCCAAATTTCTAAATGTAAAATAGAACTTATAAAAATATACAGAAAATAAAATAGAATCTATAAAATATATACATTGTAAAAAATAAAATAAACATAAAATATACATATAATAATGAAGATGGGTGAGTATTGCACTTGGTGAATGAATATTGAATATTGCACATTATATACATTATATAAGGGGTGATAGATATTGTTCAGTATAAATAATATAATATTGCACAGAGATGTGGGTGTTGCACAGTTACAGTGGGTGAGTGTGTGAGTTCAGGGTGGTGATTGCTCTGGTGAAGAAACTGTTCTTGAGTCTGTTTGTTCTGGCTTTGATGCTCCTGTAGCTCCTGCCAGAGGGCAGCAGGTCAAATAGTTCAGAGTGTGAGCTGTCCTTGATGATGTTTCTGGCTCTGCTGATGCAGCGGGAGGTGTAGATGTCCATCAGGGAGGGGAGAGGGCAGCTAACGATTCTTTGTGCTGTCTTCACTACCCTCTGAAGCCTCACCCTGTCTGCGTCAGTGCAGCTGCCGTACCATACTGTGATACAGTACGTCAGCAGGCTCTCAATGGATGAGTGGTAGAAGGTCAGCAGCAGGTTTGAGTCCAAGTTGTTCTTCCTGAGGACCCTCAGGAAGTGAAGTCGCTGCTGAGCCTTCTTGATAACAGTTGTGATGTTATCTGACCAAGAGAGATCAGCAGAGATGAGGACACCGAGAAACCTGAAGGTGTGGACCCTCTCCACACGCTTGTCGTTGATGTAGAGGGGAGCTGGATCAGTCCTGTGCTTCCTGAAGTCGATGATGATCTCTTTGGTTTTCATGGTGTTCAGTGCAGGTTGTTCTCTGAACACCAGGCTGTCAACTTCAGGACCTCCTCTCTGTAAGCTGCCTCATCTCCCCTTGAGATGAGTCCGACCACTGTGGTGTCGTCAGCAAATTTGACATACTGCCTCTACACCCATGACTGCAGTCATGGGTGTAGAGGCAGTACAGGAGGGGGCTCAGCACACAGCCCTGTGGGGAGCCAGTGCTCAGTGTGCGGGTGGAGGAGAGATGGGGGCCAAGTCTCACAGTCTGGGGCCGGTTGGTTAAGAAGTCATTTATCCAGGAACATGTGAGAGGGGGGAGGCCCAGGGTGTGCAGTTTGGTAGTGAGGATGTCAGGGATGACTGCACTGAAAGCTGAGCAAGCGTTGCTCTGCTGCTGCTTCAAGTGGTTCAACACAGAGTGGAGATCTACAGCGATGGTGTCCTCTGTGGATCTGTTTGCATGATATGCAAACTGATGGAGGACTTTGGAGGAAGGACCTTTTTTGTGTCCACACTATTATCTTCTGCTTCGGGAAAGTTACTCTGCCAGCACAAGAAATACATCATTTAATAACATAAGTGAAAGTTAAAAAAAAAAACATGTAAATATTAAGATTGCAATATGAGCCACCAGTTCACCTCAGTGGTCCTTTTTGTGAAGCACAAGAGAGCCCTTCTAAATCATTTTGTTGTGTGCCTTGTGTGCACAATGACAATGAGTTGAATCTAACATCTAACATCTAAATATACATGCTCCTGAGAGTTTCCCTTGGGGTAGTTACCCACAGGGTGTCCCAATCAGCTGTTCAGTCTGAAAGTGGCAGCAAAGGAGAACTTGAATAGACAACAGCAACTAGATCCAAGCCTAGAAGGAGTTCAAATTTGAAGGTCTTAATTCTAAATCTATAAATGTACAAACCCAATTCTGAAAAAGTTGTGATGCTGTAAAAAATGTAAATTAAAAACAGAGTGCAATGATTTGCAAACTTCAGAAACCCATATTTTATTCACAATAGAACATAGAAAAGATACTTTTATTAAAGTGAGACATTTGACTATATCATGAAAAATATTAGTTCAGTCAGGTCGGTAACATCATTATGTATAAAAAGAGCATCTTAGAGAGACAGAGTTTCTCAGAAGTAAATATGGGCAGAGGTTCATCAATCTGCCAGGTTTTTGCAAAGCTTTTGAATATCTTGTCATTTACATCCCATAATTTCATCAAAGGATCCTGAGAAATCTCTGCGCAAGAAAATCAGTGGTGGCTGTGATTTTTGGGGCCCTCAGGTGGTACTGCATTAACAAACGAGCATCAAGGAAACCACAGCATGGGCTCAGGAGCACTTCCAGAAACCACTTTCTGTGAGTACAGTTTGTTGTGCTGTGAACAAATGCAAAGAAGCTGCCATATGTGAACATGATCCAGGAGCACAGCCGTCTTATCTGAAGGCCCAAAGCGGAAAAATGGAAAACTTGTTTTTTTGGAAAACATGGAGACCATGTCCTTCAGACTAAAGGGGAGAGGGGCCATCTGGTTTGTTATCAACACTCAGTTCAAAAGCCTGCATCTCTGATGGTTTGCAGGTGTATCAGTGCCTATAGAATCGGCAGCTACACATCAAGAAAGGTCCCATCAATGCTGAAAGGTGCTATAATGTCTAATGCGTACATTTCAGTCCATTGGTCATATTGTTTATATTTGTATTTTAACTATGTAATTTTTTTTTTAATTTTTGTAACAGTGTGTTACTTATATTCAGTTGCTGCCTATCTTGGCCAGGACTCCCTTGAAAAAGAGATTTGTTTCTTGCTGGTTAAATAAAGTTTAAATTAAAAAAAAGTCTACCAAACTTATAAATTTAAAAAATAAACATGCAGGGGTATAATTTGAAATACAGATGTGTAGAATCATTTCCTATTATATTCCATAATATCTCAATTGGAGTTCTATGTTAAACTATAATGCTCTGATAATTCCTTTCTATGCTGTATTGGACTTTGATAAAAAATAAATAAATAACCAGAAAGTGGAAAGTTTCATGAAACAAGGTCTATTGAATGATAATGATAACACACAGAAACACAGCAGCTCAAGACCTTAACTGCCAAAGCACAGCTCTGTCATGACCTGATTCTATTGGGGCCTCTTGGCCAGGTCATGTTTACAAATGAGAACTTTTTACCTGGTAAAATAAAGGTTTAAAAAAATCATTTTTGAGCATTGCAACATCCAGTGACAGGTGGTTCACAGCTACATGAGTCAGGTCACATTATACGGGGAATTATTGCACAGCAGTAAAGCCAGAAGTGATTTGTCACTAGGAGCAAAAACCGCTGACATAAACATTGTTGGACTGTAAAATTGCCACACTGTAGCAGTGAAAAATCTTTGCCAGTCAAGTGTGTAGTCATTAGTGAATCATTAAGATGTTCATATTTACTGTACTGCATATAATATATCATAACCAAGTCATTATCATCAGTTATTAGGATCATTTGTCTTGTATTTCATTTGGGCTCAGTCTAATATTAGAATTATTGTTTTTGAAAGCTCTTTCCAACCATTAATTATAATAAACAATATCTTAGTGACATACAGCTCAAAGATAAACTGAACAAGTAAAGCATATGGTCTAATAATTAAAATTCTGTTTGTTTGTTTGTTTTGTTTTGGATTCCCAATTCTTCATTATGTCTGTTACTTGGGCAAAGGCAAAGTGAAATTTTAGAATATTGTTTATTGAATTTGAATATTGTTTTTCTTAATCTGAAACTAGCCTTACCCTAAGAGCAGAAAATATAGTTTAAATGGAAACAATATAAGTCCTCCAGTCCAAATGATAGAAATCTTTTATTCCTAAACAACCCATAGGAGCGTTTCCAAAATGAGCATCCCTGCAGGTGGCAGGAGACAACGCAGCCACTTTTTAAAATAACATTTTGCGTGTCATATCAGTGTGTAAACTTTTAAGTTTTTCCTGTGGTATCTAACATCATTAATCCCCATAGACTTTTCACCATGAAGAAATAGCATCTTATTTTACCACCAACACAAACAAAAAGCCCCAAGCAGAAATGGGTAAAGACAAAAATCCCAGAGCAGGCACATCACTGAGTAGGTACGAATAAAGATGATGAACAGCTTGTGTAATGAAAAGCCCTGAGCAGTCAAATGGTAGATGGTCAGCCACCCTCAGTTCCTGCAGGCTGCTGTAAGAAAAAGCAAGGAATGGACTTAGCAGGAACTTAGCTGGTGGTATTATATGAAGAAACTGTAAATTAGCAACATAGACAAAATTATTCTTACATATCTTTAAGTATATTATTTGCCTCTTTCATTTATTTAACGTTAAAAGAAAACTGAATAACTGAAAAGGAAAAATTGTGTCTGTCACCGATTCCCTGAATTCAAAGTAAATTTGCAGTAAATTTGCTGATATCCATGAATCTTTCCATAACACTGTTGTGGAAGTGTAATTTGACATTGGAGCATTGTTAATTCAATTCAATTCAATTTTATTTATATAGCGCCAAATCACAACAAACTGTCGCCTCAAGGCGCTTTGTATTGTGGGTAAAGACCCTACAATAATACAGAGAAAACCCAACAGTCAAAACGACCCCCTATGAGCAGCACTTGGCGACAGTGGAAAGGAAAAACTCCCTTTTAACAGGAAGAAACCAGAACCAGGCTCAGGGAGGGGGGGTCATCTGCCGCGACCGGTTGGGCTGAGGGGAGAGAAAGACATGCTGTGGAAGAGAGCCAGAGATTAATATCAATTAATGATTAAATGCAGAGTGGAGTATAAACAAAGTAAATAAGGTGAATGAGAAACAGTGCATTATGTGAACCCCCCAGCAGACTAGGCCTACAGCAGCATAACTAAGGGATGGTTCAGGGTCACCTGATCCAGCCCTAACTATAAGCTTTATCATAAAGGAAAGTTTTAAGCCTAATCTTAAAAATAGAGAGGGTGTCTGTCTCCCGAATCCAAGCTGGAAGCTGGTTCCACAGAAGAGGCGCCTGAAAGCTGAAGGCTCTGCCTCCCATTCTACTCTTAAGTATCCTAGGAACCACAAGTAAGCCAGCAGTCTGAGAGCGAAGTGCTCTGTTGGGGTGATATGGTACTATGAGGTCTTTAAGATAAGATGGGGCCTGATTATTCAAGACCTTGTATGTGAGGAGAAGAATTTTAAATTCTATTCTTAACAGGGAGCCAATGAAGAGAAGCCAACATGGGAGAAATCTGCTCTCTCTTTCTAGTCCCTGTCAGTACTCTAGCTGCAGCATTTTGGATCAGCTGAAGGCTTTTCAGGGAGCTTTTAGGACAGCCTGATAATAATGAATTACAATAGTCCAGCCTAGAAGTAATAAATGCATGAATTAGCTTTTCAGCATCACTCTGAGAAAGAATGTTTCTAATTTTAGAAATATTGCGCAAATGCAAAAAAGCGGTCCTGCATTGTTAGCAGTAGTTAGATAATTATAATGTTCTATGTGATATTTATCAGAAAGTCCAAGGAACTCAGGTCTCTTGGAGCCACAAATGGCTGCAGATTCCAAGATAATCAGTTCAAACAATTGTACGCAAGTACAAATTATGGGGCACCACTTTGCCAAGGCCGGGATGAAGACCCAAACTGTGAGCTTCAGATAAGTGTAAATTGGTTAGGATGTTCGGGAAAGACCCAGGAACCACTAAGTCTCAAGCCTGCCATGAACTGGGAACAGCCAGCATCACTGTACACAGTGAAGGGAGTTTCACATTGCCATGGACTGAGAGAATGTTGACCAACAAATAAGTCCCTGCTCCAAAATCGATACCTTCAAGCTTAACTGAAATTTGCAAATATGCACATGGACAAGCCAAATTCCTTCTGGAGAAAATCTTTATGGTCAGAATAGACAAAACTTGAACTATTTGGCCACATTGGCAAGAGGTATAGAACACCCAAGATGAAGAATTTGGAGGTAGCACTCCTTCTTTCTTATTATTCTGTCCACTTTGTTCAATGTAGCAGTGCCGCTGGCAGCAAAACAGCCCCAGAACATAATGCTACCACCACCGTGCGTGACAGCTCGTATTTGTTTGTATTAAAGCAAATTTAATACAAACATGGAAACCTCTTTTTCCACCCTGGAAAAAGAACAGTTCAAATAAATCAGCTCCGTGACGTTCATGTTCATGATGAGTGTATGTAAACTTGTGACCACAATTATACTTGCCCTTGCTAGGCTCTCCAATTGGTCTTTGATGAGGGGCCAGATTAAATGTGATTCAAATGTCCCTATAAAGTCTGTGACTAGGCACCAAAAAACCTCACCTGTATTTGGGATATCCTGGTCCGGGGCCGGACCTGGAATAGGGTGACTAGGTGTCCCGCTTTACGTGGCATCATTTTTATCCCTTGACCTTTGTTTTGAGACCATTTCCCACATTTTGATTTGCTCTCTTTTACAAAAGTCACACATTTGTGAGTCTCACAAGAAAGATGGCACAGAAAGAGTTGCATGCTGCATCCATACTGAAATTTAAAGATGATTTCCAGACAGAAGTGCAAGTGATGCCACACTTTTAATCTGCAAAGTTTGACACATCAAAACTTTTCAGCATTATTGTTGTCCCACAAAAAAAATTTGCCCTTTGCTCCAAATGTAGGTTTTGGGGATCCGGCCACCCTGCTGGCTCATCAGTGACTGCACTGTAACCAGGCCAAAGTCCATAGGCCCAGATAGGCCCTATGGACTTTGGCTTGAGCCCAGATGGACCCTAGGGACCCTATCACCTTAGCAGGATATGGTCCTGTGTTTTGTGGAGCAGGTGGAAGTTGAAGAGACCTTTGCTATCTAAACTAGCTTTGGGGAAGGAAGGCCTGGGCATCTATGATTGCTGACCCAGTTGAGCATTAGAAGATGAATGGGTGGGCAATGCAACTGGAACGAGTTTTCAGCCTAACTAGGCCACTTTTCCCCTGTTGTTATGATCAGTGAGAGAAAAGAAAACTCTCATCTTCCAGAACAATATCAACTGTTGTGAATAGTGCCGTGAATGTTGAGATAATGAAAATTTTAATTAGTGAACAGGTTTTTGCATTGGACAAAATTTCAAGGGATAAATGGATCAGTTCTAATGATGTAAACCTCTCTCATTACTAACCCTCTTTTTTGGTGTAATGTGGCATGTTAAGCTATTATATGATTACACATAGATTTCCTATTTTTAGCTGTTATATGATAAACAGTAATGATGTAATGAGTTCTGGAGGAAATCCAATCATCTGCTGCAGATGTATAGCATTAATTATTGGCTTATTTTTAATGAGCTGGAATTCTAAATGGACAATGCAATAATTGATTTAAAGCATAGAAACAATATAGCCATATGTGCATGTCACTGAGCTGTTGCACACATCGTTGACATTATCAGAAACAAAAAGCTAGATTGTGGTGTTGGTTTTAACCACTATCTCAAGCTCAAATCTTGTGGAAGCCAAAACCATTAGGCTGAAGCTTTTCTTCTCCCTATAACCTCTCAAGACTGTCACTGTTGTCAAAGCTTCATGAAATATTCAGCACAAAGGGGATGCACCACCAGAATTCCTATACTGTCAGTTAGACAGATGGTTGACATGATGAATGACAGTTTTTTTTTTTTTATGAATATAGTGACATACCATTAAACAGCAGTAGTAAAATAAATACTAATAAATGAATGCACCAGTTTTGAACAAAGAGAAAGCACATCCATTCACAATAAATTTAGTGTAGCTTTGCTTCACTCAAAGCCAGTTCTCATTTATAGCTTCAGAAGCTATTTTGAGTCCAACCCTTCACCCTTCTCATGGAGCAGATTCCATTGGAACTTGCCAAAGATTCATTCATGTGTACTGTCTTCAGCCCTCAGCTGACATTTCAGTGTTGGTTTCATCCACATCCACATCCACATCCACCCCTCCTCTACTACCACCATTACTAGAGTTTAGACTGTGACGAGAGGATATTCCTTTGCATCTTATGCCATCACTACTCTCTTAAAATACTCATGTCACGCTGTTGTGACAAGATGATGGAAATGCTCCTATGAGATTTGGGTTCTTGTTGACATGATTGCATCACATCCTCTGCAGATGTGTCAGTCGCACATTTGTGCTGTCAATCATCAGTTTTAATGCAGTTTTTAGAAGAGTTTTTTTTTTTTTTTTCAGAGTTTAGATCTGGTGCCAGGGAAGCCAGCAACCACTTTGCTTTGTGAGATGATGGATTATTTGGATAGAAAGGCTGCCATCTTCTCTGGGCCAAAGCTCATTTAAAATGGAAATTTAAAATTCTTTTTGCAAAACATGGATGCCCTATTCTCCAGACTAAAGAGTCACCACTCAGCTTGTTATCACTGCTCGGTTAAAAAGCTCACATCTCTGATGATATGTTTCTATGGAATTGCAAGCTTGCACATCTGCAAAGGCGCCATCAATGCTAAAAGGTGTACACAGGTTTAAGAGCAACCTCATGGCTCTTCAGTTATTCCTCATGGCTCTTGGATTTTGGTTTTCTGTTTGTGGATTGTGAGTTACTTTTGTCAATTCTCCAATAAATGCACAACTTTACATTCACCTCCAGCTACTGCATTATGCATTTGGGTCCCCAGGCAAGTCCCACACTCCACACAGCTAAATCTGACAATGTTGCTGCCATCAAATTTTGGCCAGACTGATTACCGAACACTAATTATAGAGCCATATGCATATTCCAACAGGATAGTTTTTATGGTGATTCTAAATTGCCCATGAGTGTGGATGTGACTGTGAATGGCTGCCTGTCTTTCTATGTTTGCCCTGTGACAGGCTGGCGACCTGTACAGGGTGTACCCTGCCTCTTGCCCTATGACAGCTGGGATAGGCTCCAGCCCCCACCCCCACCCCCCTATCCGGAACAGGATAAGAAGAAGAGAATGGATGGATGGACAGACGGATGCATCTGTTGCGACCTTGAAATATCCCTTTTAATCTTATTTGTATTTTCAATTATTTAGTTGGCAGTAACAGATTTAAACAATAGGTAAATATTTTACGTTTCTATTTTATTTTGATGTTATGCCAAATATTACTGTGATTAATGTTGCTACTATGGGGTCAGAGTTCAGGATGTGATGTCATCAACTATCGCGAGGTTGGTGAGCGGTGCGACCTCTGGTGAATGTGTTTTTTTGTTACTTTCTCTCGTTCATCTGTGCTCATGTTTGTGCCTGCTTTGTGGAGTCATTCAGAGAATCGGGAATAAAAAAAGTTGCTGAACTGAAGATGGAATCCTGTCTTTTTAAGAGGGCAACATAAACTTGGTGTTTCCGCCCGGTTGAAGTGTTTTCTTCACCGCGAAGCAAGACGAGAGAGAGCGACAGATGCGGACTCGGTGCGAGCTAGCACTAGCTGCTAACCAAGGCTACAGACTCCAAGAGCCCCGAGGAAGAAGGTAAAACGTTTTGATCATGGCCGAAGTGCAACAGATGTCATCTGACTGGGAAAGCCTGGTGGCTGAGATAGAAGAAAAGTTGTTGAGTCTGAAAGCACAGGACCTGAAGGATGTGTGTGCAGCCCTCAGCCTAACTGTAGATGAACGTGACAGCACGTAAGTTGAGAAGGTGTATTCTTCAGTATATAGAGGGAGAAGATATTACCTCAAGAGAAGATGAAGGAATGTCTGTTTTGCTGAAACTCAATGACCAAATCGACGAATTAAAAGAGAAATGTGAGTACAGTGAAGTACCCTTGCCTCAAAATGTCATCCAGAAGCGCCACCCTGTGGCCGAAAATGAAATTGCACCCAGTGATGTAGAGGGACAAAGGGAGAGTGACTTGACCATGAATGCAACAGCTGCTATAGCTAGCCAAAATGTCTCTTTTGTCCACCCGCTGTATAGAAGAGAGTTAAAAATAACTGGACAGATTGGGGAACCAAATCAAAGGGACAAATTAACATACTCAAGTCTGGAAAGACAGATTCAAAAGGCACTGAAAAAAGGATATGATGAGGGAGAAGTTGTCGAAGCTGTTATTCAAGCAATAGCTCCTGGAACAAAACTAAAAAGTTATTTAGAGAGTAGGATAGACCTGACGCTGCAAGCCCTCAGACAAATCCTGCGGACCCACTACATTGAAAAAGATTCCACTGAGCTGTATCATTCCCTCACACGTGCAGTTCAGGAACCTAAAGAGACGCCCATACAGTTTCTGATGCGAGCCATGGACATGAGACAACAAACTGTCCTTGCCTCAGCAAGAGTCAAGTCTGGTCTGAAGTACAGTGCAGAACTAATTCAAAACCAGTTCCTTCAAACAGTGATGACTGGTCTTCGTGATGACACCATTCGAACAGACATGAAACCACACTTACAAACCCCCAAAGTGACTGATGAAGCTCTTCTGGAGAAAATGACTGCTGCATACAGTCTGGAAATGGAAAGGAGAAACAAGCTGTTAACCACACCGAAAACCAAAATGATCAGTGTGGCAGCAATTAATGAGGAAAATGAAGGAGCTGAATGCGAACATGTGTCTAAACCCAACAAGAACAAAGGTGGGGAAGCAAATAAATGTGATACACTCATGGACAAAGTGGATCAAGGTAACAGAGCCATATGTGAAGCTATTCAGAACCTCACAACACACATTGCAACCCTTCAGCAGAGCCCGCAGTCTCAACAAAGAGCGAATGGAGAGCCAAACGGAAAATACAGAACCCAACCTAAGACTGGGAACAGCCGAAAATGTCAAAAATGTCAACAGTCCAATCCTGATGGAAGGTGTGCTCATTGCTACAAGTGCGGCAGTACTGAGCACTGGGCAGCAGGTTGCCGAATGAAAAACGTAAGAGCCAGCACAAGCAAAATTGAAATCCTGCACTGTCCCACTGAAAGCGCAGAGAAAGCAGATCTTCTCAGTCTAGGAGCACCTCTCACTGGTAAACAATTGCAAACTGCAAAACTGGTGGGGAGGAGGTGTCTAGTTCGAGCCTCCCTAGGAGGAGTGGACACTACAATACTGTGGGACACGGGCTCACAGGTATCAGTAGTGGGAATGGGCTGGAAAAGAAAACATTTGCCAGATGTGGAAGTCAGACCGGTGACTGAGCTGCTTGAAGATGGATCGTTAGAGCTTTCAGCGGCAAATGGAACTGACATCCCATATCAGGGATGGATGGGGATTGAAGTGACTTTAGCTAAAGATGCTGTAGCTGGAATGAGCGACAAACCTGTCCTGGTCCCCATCCTGGTGGCAAGCCACGATATGGAACGCCCAATAATCGGCTTTATTGTGATTGAGGAATTAGCCCTGACCAATGACACACATGAAGACTGCATGCGATCCGGTCATATGGTTAAGAGACTTTGCTCAGCACTGGAGGTAGGTCACAGAACTGCAAAGGCTGTTTTATCTGTTTTGAAAAAGCCAAAGCTTGAAAATCAGCCCCATGTAGCCAGAGTGGGTAGACAACCAGTGACCATCCCCCGTAACAAAGTGATGGGGGTGCAGTGCGGCCGACTAAACAAGAGTATGGTGGGTGCATCACACGTAGTGCTAGAGCCAAACCTTGAAGCACCCTGGCCATCTGGTCTTGCCATTAGAGCACAGCTGATTAAGCTCCCTCCAGGAGATCATGAAAACATTGAAGTGACTGTTGAGAATGTGACTGATAATGACATTGTGCTACACAGTCGCACCACACTTGGCCTGTTGTACAGTGTGGATGCCATCTACCCATTGCAGACAAAACTGGCTGATGAACAGACTCCGCAGACACCACACAGCTGTGCTGCTCCACCCACACAGCAGTCAAGTGGAGAGCTACGAGGTGAGCCATGGGACCCACCCGTGGACCTGAGCCATCTATCTGAGGACCAACGACAGCAGGTACAGCAGATGCTCAGGGAAGAGTGTGATGTTTTTGCTAAGGATGACTGGGATACAGGGTGCATTAAAGATTTCGAGATGGAGATACAGCTAAAAGACAATGTGCCTGTTCAAAGAACATATAATGCGATCCCCAGACATCTCTATCAGGAAGTTAAAGCGCACATACAGGACCTACTCCACCGAGGCTGGATCCAGAAATCCTGTTTTTCATACTCTTCACCTGTGGTATGTGTCAGGAAGAAGGATGGGAGTCTGCGGCTATGTATAGACTACAGGCTACTGAATGGGAAAACACTGCCTGACCGTCATCCCATCCCGAGGATACAAGAGATTCTCGAAAACCTGGGAGGCAACTCCTGGTTCACGGTGCTGGACCAGGGAAAAGCATACCATCAGGGCTTCATGAGTGAGAAAAGCAGACCCTGCACTGCATTCATAACGCCATGGGGACTCTACGAGTGGGTGAGGATCCCATTCGGGCTTACGAATGCCCCTGCCTGTTTCCAACGCTATATGGAAGGATGCTTGGGAGACCTCAGAGATGAAGTGTGTGTCCCGTATTTGGATGATGTATTGGTCTTTAGTCCTGACTTCGATCAACACATCCAAAATGTAAGACAGGTGCTCAGGAGGCAGCGAGAGTGTGGCATAAAGCTGAGACCAAAAAAATGTGACTTTTTCAAAAGTGAGGTCTGTTATGTGGGTCGTGTGATTTCTGCAGAGGGATACAGGATGAATCCTAAGGAAACAGAAGCAGTTCAAGCACTGAAGCACGAGACACCAACCACTGTGCGAGAGGTGAGAAAACTAATGGGTTTCCTTAGCTATTATAGATCCTACATCCCAGATTTCTCCAGGACAGCCAAGCCCCTTTATGAACTGTTAGCCAAGCCAAAATCTGAGGTGAAGCAAAAACAAAAGAAAAAGGGGTGTAGCCGCAAATCAGCCCAGTTACCACCTTCCCATCCAGTTCAGTGGACCTCCTCCCACAAAGAGATACTGAACCAAATTGTGGATCAGCTGACCAACCCACCTGTTATGGCATACCCAGATTTGGAGAAGCCCTTTGTGCTTCACGTAGATGCTTCTGAAGATGGCTTAGGTGCGGTTTTGTACCAACGGCAAGAGGGGGTACTCAGAGTGATAGCATATGGATCAAGAACCTTAACAGCAGCAGAAAGAAATTACAAGCTACATTCTGGTAAACTGGAATTCCTCGCGCTGAAATGGGCTATCACAGAACGGTTCCGTGACTACCTCTTCCACGCACCTCACTTTACAGTCTACAGTGACAATAACCCTCTGACCTATGTCACCAAGTCAGCAAAACTCAATGCAGCAGGACATCGCTGGGTTGCAGAGTTGGCAGACTATAGGTTCACATTGAAATACAGGCCTGGAACAGCAAATAGAGATGCAGACTTCTTGTCACGCAGACCAAAGCCCATCGAGGAGCTCATCCAAGAATGTACGGAGGAATGCCCACAGGAAGCTGCTGAATGCATCACGAAAGCTCCGCACCTGGACAAAATAGGTGAGGTGAATTGGATATCAGCTGTTACCTGTAACGAAGATGTGCTGTCAGAAGGGTGCAGCATCACTGAGCCACTTCAGCCTCTTGCAGCAGAGGACATGAGGACAGCTCAAAACACAGACCTCATCATAAACAGAGTGGTGGCCTTAAAAAGGACACACGCCCACATGAAACATAAAGACAAACTGGCAGAGAATGAAGGTGTCAGACAGCTTCTCAGAGAGTGGCCCCGCCTACACATGGATGGTGATGGTATCCTCAGAAGGGAGACGGCGACACGAAAACAGCTAGTTGTTCCTGATTGTCTGAAGCCAGTTGTGTACAAACTCCTGCATGAGGAGATGGGACACTTAGGTGCAGATAAAATGGTAGCACTGGCAAGAGAACGCTTCTTCTGGCCTAAGATGAGACAGGAGATGGAGCACTATGTCACAAATGTGTGTTGCTGCATAAAGAGAAAGAAGCCTCACAGAATAACCAGAACAGCTATACAGAGTATAGAGACCTCCGCACCGTTTGAGATGATCTGCATTGACTACTTACATCTGGACAGGTGTAAGGGAGGTGAAGAATACATACTGGTCGTTGTTGATCATTTTACAAAATATGCACAGGCATATGCAACGAGAGACAAGTCTGGGAAGACTGCAGCCAAAAAGCTTTTTGATGACTTTATCATGCGTTTTGGTTTCCCATCCAAGATACACCACGACCAGGGAAAAGAGTTTGAAAACACTCTCTTTCACAAACTCCAAAGCTACTGTGGTATCCGCCACTCCCGCACTTCTCCATATCACCCCCAGGCTAATCCTGCAGAGCGCTTCAATAGGACGCTGCTAGGAATGCTGCGCACACTGGAAGAGTCTCAGAAGGCAAGGTGGAAGGAGCACCTGAACAAAGTGGTTCATGCTTATAACTCAACTGTGCATGAGGCAACAGGGTTTTCTCCATTCTTTCTTCTCTTTGGTCGTGAACCAACACTACCAGTGGACCTGATGTTCCCCAGGAAGGGAAGGGAAAGAAACCAGTCACAGACTGGCTATGCAGAGAAGTGGAGAGAAGCCATGCAGGAGGCCTATGCGATTGCGATGCAGAATATGAAAAAAAATGCACGAAAAGGACAGAAAACCTACAATCAGAACGCATGGAGTTCTACCCTGGGGTCAGGTGACCATGTCCTGGTGAGAAACCTGACGCCTAGAGGTGGCACTGGAAAACTACGCAGCTACTGGGAAGATCTGATTTATGTTGTCAAGGGAAGGAAAGGACCTGATAGCCCTGTGTATGTAGTTGAGCCATTGCAAGGAACAGGGAGACAACGGGTGTTACACCGAAACCTACTCCTGCCGTGTCCTTACCTGGTTGAGGTGCAAGAGGAGCCCAGCCTGAAAGAGAAAAGCAATGGAGACAAAACAAAGCAGAGAACAACGAGACGGCATAAAGCCAAGCACACTTACCCCACTGATGCAAGCAGTTCCAGTGATGAGGAAAATCACATGTGGGCAGCAGTGAGGCGGGCAAATCCACCCCTCAATATAGAAGCAAAAGAGTTTTGCCCCCGGAGTGAAATGCTCAGAGGTGAACCTGAGGAGGTGTTCATACCTGAGGAGCACTCTGAAGAGGAACATGAGGAGGAACAACATAAAGTGCCATCTATGGAACTTGAGGATGAACAGAGTGATGCTGAAACAGGGAGAGAAAGGCCTAAAAGAGTCCGACAGCCCAGGCGTGTCTACACCTATGATCAGCTGGGGCAGCCGACCTTTCAGCCGCTGGAAACCTGCCCTGTTAGTATGAGGGAGTCCTCCAGAACCAGCCATGGCCTGCTAACCAGTCCATAATCCATGTATCCTTTTTACATTGAATAGAGGCTCACACACACATATACAAGACAACTACAAGTTAGTTTATTTGTGATTTGTTATACAGTTATAGTTCACGGGGATGTGGTAATTCAAATGCATCACAGAATATAAAAACAGGTTTTCTGAACATTTATTTCAATAATAAGTACAGAAAATGGGGAACTAAGCTAACATGTTGGAGTTAAGGCAGTAGTGTGGTACATACTGTAAAGTGAGAACTAGTAATGTGTACACTTACTGATAGGCATGCAGAACACATGGCTATGAAATGTGTGAATACACAGTTCTGGGTGTAAATGGTAATTTCCTTGTCCCATTTGTGAAGATTTGGGGGGCCCACCAATGCTTCTATGGACTATGCACCTTACAATACTTATGGACTGTAGACATTTGATCCTGTATTGTGGCCATGAGAGACCATTAGAAAGAAAAAAAAAATGAAGAATGGACTGTTAAGATAGCACAGCCTCATCATCCTGTAAAAGAGAAAAAATGTGATGTGTATGATACTCACCTGTTTATGTACCTTTGCATCAAATGTTCAGTTAAGAAATTAAGAAAATGTTCTGCAACATTTTTTTTTAGTGGGGGAGGGTGTTGCGACCTTGAAATATCCCTTTTAATCTTATTTGTATTTTCAATTATTTAGTTGGCAGTAACAGATTTAAACAATAGGTAAATATTTTACGTTTCTATTTTATTTTGATGTTATGCCAAATATTACTGTGATTAATGTTGCTACTATGGGGTCAGAGTTCAGGATGTGATGTCATCAACTATCGCGAGGTTGGTGAGCGGTGCGACCTCTGGTGAATGTGTTTTTTTGTTACTTTCTCTCGTTCATCTGTGCTCATGTTTGTGCCTGCTTTGTGGAGTCATTCAGAGAATCGGGAATAAAAAAAGTTGCTGAACTGAAGATGGAATCCTGTCTTTTTAAGAGGGCAACACATCAGTCAAAGCTTTTTGCAAAAGGAAAATGATTTTTTTTTAGTGTCTTGATTTTTAGAGTGTTATAACTAAAAAGAAGTGTTCTGTTTACAGTTCTGTTAAGTGTTAAACATGTGGCCAACATTATCTATGAAATCAGTCAGTAAAAGAGGGAAAAAAAGAATGTCAAGGCAGCTTACATAAAATAGAGGAGCAGGTATATTCACTTCACCGAGTCAGCAGAATAACTGGCACGGCCTCACGTGAACTCGGATTGAATGCAAAGTGTTTTTTCATTTCATCTTCAGAGAACAGAAACGGTAGAAGGCCTGGAGTTGATGTGCTGGGACTAATGTAAGAGAAGTGGAAGAAGTAAGTCAATAGAAAGTCATTTTAAAGATGACAAGTCTTTCTTTCTCCAAGGATGATATGCCACAGACAAAAAAACAAGCAAGCAAACGCAGAAAAACACATTCTAAAGCTGCTGTAATTACATAACCTGAGGCGGACAGAAGGCGACAGGGTCATTACTTACCCACGCCATCCATTTTTTGTCATAACACTGAGCCATTACTTGATTATTTTCCTATTTGATAATGATCCGGTATTGAGTAATGCCTATTACAGGCTAATATTAAATAACAGTTACTACAGAAACCTGTGATCCACATGAGATTAGTATAAATCATCTTCTGATCTCACTAATACTCCCTATCCATGGATGGATTACCGAAGGAGCCTACTGAGCACAGACCCTGGAGCTTTGGCCCCGTCCCCCAGGGACCAGAGTCTATGAAGAGACTGTTATTTCATGTTGGAAAGTCAATCAAATAAAGAGAAATGAAACCACTACAAACACATGTCTAAAATGACTACAAAGAGGCTTTCACAAAGACAGATGCAAAGAGGTTCAGAACAGCCAGATAAGAGAGAAAGAGAACAGCTCTAAAAACAGTCACATAATAATTGCAATAATAATAATAACAATAATAATACTAACTGCACAAAGAAGAACTAGAAGAGACACAAGCTGATTCCAGAGTATGGCACCATGTAGTCATTTTCCCAGTAAGCATATTTACCTTGCCTTTCATAATAAAAGCCTTTGTCATATATACATTATGTATCCTCGGAGTAGCAGAGGTAACTTTCTTTGGAAAACGACTCAAAAATAGCTCACAGAAGTGCGTCAAAGCAATTCATGGCAGATTCCAGCACAAAAATAAAATCTGCTTCTTCATTTTACTAGTTATTAGGAAACAGATGTTTCTTTATTTCTGTGATAGACTGGCAACCTGTCCAGCGTGTGCGCTTCATTCGGGGTCAACGTGACTCTGACAAAGTTATGTAGTTAAGAAAAATGGATGGAAGTTTACTCGTTTTTCAACAAATACAAACACTCTTTTTGTTTTTTATATGTTTTGAAGACTGTTTAATATATAGCACTAAAGGACATACATACAACATAAAGGAACTATAAAAAAAACTACATTAGCTAATGTATTCATGGTGAAAAATGTAATAAATTAATGTATATTTATGATTATGATTGTATTTTTAAAAATGACACAAAACATGTTTTATTAATGCCTCTCACCCTGTGTCAGCTAGGATAGGCTCCAGCCCCCCCACAACCCTGTACAGGATAAGCAGAAGAGAATGGATGGATGGATGGATGGATGGATGGATGGATGGATGGATGGATGTTTTATTAATATGCATTTCTACATTTAAGAAAGCTAACATCCACACAAAGACTAAAAATGTTACTGATGTAAACACGATACAGCGAATCAGGCGGCAGTGATTTTAAAGCCAAACTGACAAGAAAAAGAGTCATTTCACTTTTAGGGGTGGGTTTCTGGTATGGATCAGATAGTGAGACATCGACCTCTTTCGGTCTGATTGCCTCACTTCTGTGAAGGTGGGCTGTGTGGCCTTTCACACTTCTTTGCCTTCTGGCCAGTTCTCTCTCAATCTATGCATGTAATCAGTACATGGTGTTTGCTGAAAACACATAAGATGCCCTTCAACATAAAACTGCAGACACAACTACAACTCTGACATGATTAATTGACACATGGTATTTTGTAAAAAAAAAAATATATAATCATAATAATAATAATAATAAATTTTTAAAAAGAAAAAATAATAATAATCCTTGTTGGCTGGCGGATATTTTGTGTGAAGTTGTGAAGAAGACTCCCCCTCCTCCCCCCTCACTGTGGGATTACGTAAAGAAACAACATATACTGAGACAACTTGAATCCATAGACTGCTGTTCACCAAAAATGTGTGGAACAGCATACCTGAACTAACACCTCAACTAACATTATTTTTAGTTTTTTTGCAGTAAGTTGATTGATCAATAAATGAATAATAGCATTATTCTTCAGAGTGTCCTCACTTCACTTTTACTATGTGGAACATTTTCAGAGTTCTGTATATACAACCAGATACACATCATCAGTTTGTGTTATCTGCAAAGCTGTTTTAAAAGTGCAGCTCCACAAAGTTTTCTTATTTTCCTGAGTCAAACTTTTTTCTCTCTCCTTCTTCCTCTGTTCCTTTGCTTTGTGTCTGCGTTTGTTCTTTATTCAAAAATGGCATGTGCAGCATGTTGCACTGGCTGATGTGTTCAGTTCATTTCAAATTCCGATTGTTTGCTCTCTTTAAGTGTTGTATAGCATCAGTCACACTTTGAAAATTTGAGCTTATATTTCTGAATTTGTCTGACTGCTGCAGGAGGCCATCAAATCAACCACTGGAAAAATGTGTCTCACAAACTTTTACCATCCAAAATGACAAAGTTTACAGAGATGTTAAGTCTAAAAGAAACTTAACCCTTTGCTTAGAGGACATGCAGAGTTGAGGTGTACTGGAAGCTGCCTGCTAGTATGGAATAAACCCATTTTAGTTTTCTGTTGTGTAATGTTACCATTGCAACAACATACTGCTGCTGTGAGTCTGCACAGATTAAAAGTCCTAGAATGCATAAGAAACTAAGCGCAATGGAGTACAAGGCAATGTTCACCCTATATAAACTCTTAGAAGGGAACAAAAACATACACTTGATCTGTTTACAGTGTCAAGTTTGGCCTGTGAGTGGCGCTACAGGAAAGGTCATGGCATATTTGACCACTACACAATATTTTTGATGAGTATCTTGCCTCCTTTGTGGAGAGGAATGTGCTCTATTTTGTACTTATTGTTCAGTAACACACTGAAAACCTTGTGGTTTATGACATAAATGTATTTCTGAGCTGCCACAGAGAATACAATAAAAAAAACCCACAAATGCACTCACACAGGACCATCATTTTTGAATGAATAAAAACAAGACACTGTGATGATGTTACCTCTTTTTTTTTTGTAATTTCTAAGAATCTTATATGTATACATACATTCTTCTTCTTCCTTCAGATGCTCCCTTTAGGGGTCACCATCCCTACCATCCTCTCCTGTCATGCCAACCTGCCTTCCCCTTTCCCTTCTGTCTAGCAGCTCCATATTCAACATCCATTGTCCAATCCACCCCCCACCCCCGCACATGTCCAGATCATCTCAATCTTGCCTGAGCTGTCCCTCTGATATAACTCATTTCTATTCCTGTCATTTCCAATGAAAATCTGAGATTTTCAATTCTGCCACTTCCTTGTTGTCAAACTAAACTATCATAGGAGATTTCACTACCCTCTTGTAAGCTTGCCTTTCACTCTTGCTGCTGTCCTTCTGTCACAAATCACCCCTAATACTGGTCTCCACCCACTCCACCCTGCCTGCACTCTATTCTGCCCTTCCTTTATCCTTCTGTTGCTTACTAATGCATGTCCCTATACATTAGTTTTCAATGTTCTGGGAAAGCTCAAAGTTTTCATGGCATAAAGTGAAGAAGTTGCAGCTGAAGCAGGATCAGGCAGAGGTGTTTAGTAGTGGTTGTGTTTCATGGAAACCACTTTTGACAAGGTAAAAAGGCCAAACACAAACAAAAGGCCACAGTTTCACAGGGTAAGTCTTATGTACTGATGATGATGGAGGCAGTAACAGAAGTGCATATATAAGGAGACTAACAGGAGAGGGAATGACACTGCAGTGGAACACACTGGTGGGAATATTGTATTTTCCTGCTCCAGAGTTGGATACCTGCAGCAAACCGACTCAACCCGGACCAAGGAGAAGTAGCGCTCCATTCTTCAGAAACAGGCCCCACCTCTTAGATGCATCTTTGTGAATTCATCCTGCAGCAGGATAATGAGTCCATTATCCTCAAAGCTTTGAAGAACTACACTCAGAAAGTAAGTGTAGTTCTTCAAAGCTTTGAGGATAATGGACTCATTAATGGACTGAGTGTAATTGAGGAGTTCAATTTCTTGTCAGCCGGGCGGTACCCTCTAAAGTGTTATATCCTTGACACCTTAAAGAGATCTGTCTTTAAACTCTGATGGCAATTTTGTACCCTAATGTAATGGTACAGAAATAGACCTTTAAAAAAAGGCATAAAATTAGGTACAAGAAAATTTTTAATTTTTATTAGTATTCATTCATACTGGGATGTCCATTTCAGGGAAGATGGGATCGTGCGGCATTGGGTTAACATGCCTGAATACTCTTTTGCTTTTACAGAGGTGCTCACACTTGCTGATGATCAATAAATCAAATGTGTTTGATTAGCAGCAACTGGTGGCTACATACCCCCTTAATTCCTATGGACACAGTGAGAGTGTACTTAGTCTTTCACAGGACTGCACAGAGTCCTGTGAAAAATTACTTTAACACGTGTCTGTATTTATGTAAATTGTCCCTGCAGGGACAGAAATTGGCTTTTTTCTGAACCCCAATTTCTGCGAGTAGACTTGAGGATCACAGCAGACCAGAGAGTGCTGACTCTCACAGAACCTTTCTCAAACCTCCCCAAACTGTTGAACAGGGTTGTTCATTAGGGCATATACTGACATGTATGCATGTGTTGATTAATGAATGTGAAACCTGATGCTTCATCATTGTTGCAAAGCTGCATTTTCCCTGCAAGGTGTAACATCATAAGGGCATTGGTGTATTAGTACTGAATAGCATGTGCTTTTGGCCAGTTTTGGCCGGTAAGCTTGATAGATATGGACTCAGAAGTATGAATAACTTAACACACAGCAATCGAGAAGACATCAACAATAAAATGTGGAAAGACAGAAACTGAAATATTGCAGCAAGAAGAATCATGTACTGTAATTACAGTAAAAGTGATATGACATCAAAGGACTGTTAATGCTCTCTTTCCTTCTTTCACAGTCTGCCTCACTCTCAAACACACAGTCAGCAGTCACAAGAACTGCAGACCCTAAAGCCATGTTATAAGTCAAGACAGGGTGCAGGGTGCATGTAGCTCTAATCCTCCAATTAATTCTCATTCCCCACAAGTGGAGGACCCCTGAGAGCTTCTTGACACTTCTATTAAAAAGTAAAAATGAAACACAGCATGAAGGTGAAGGAAAAGGGATCTCTTTCTTTAGCCCATCTCCATAGAGAGCAAAGTTTTACAACACTTTTGGCAAATTTTATTTCTTTTTCTTCTCGAGTGGGAGACAGTTTTCTTTTTGTGAACACAATATATTTTGTGTAGCACCGGGTGAATAACAGACCAAAAGTACAATGCAGCTTTGCAGTCTTGTTTTTGGCTAGTGCAACACTAATTGTGTTATGCACGTCAGTCATGAACACACCCAATCACCAACCAAAATTTATAACATTTGAAATATTTAGCCTCCTGAGACCTGAGCTCCTGTTTGTGATGCATTTTTAATTTCTCCTAGATATTTGTGATTAGATGGACCTGATATGTATGTATATAAACTAATACACACATATTTGTCAAAAATAAAAGTCTTCAGATGGGGACAATGAGCTTATTTTCCAGCATAACACAACGAAGTCTACATGGCTTAACAAAATATGAAACACGATTGAGCAGAATGAAGTACGAGGTGCAGCAAAGCCAATATATAATGTCCCCATATCAGGACACAGGTTTGTAGGAGGTTAAGGGTACTTTTTGTAAAATTGAAAAAAAAAAAAAGAGAAAACATTTGTAAATAGAATTTAAAGCTTTCTAAAATAAATTAAAATGATCAGACTGTGAAGAAACAACTGCTGTGGTGGGACTGGAAATACGTGCACATATCTGTTCTCATGTATCTCAGATCAGTTAAAATCAGCAGATTACATGAACACACTTCCTTACACAATCTCGTGTTCAGGAAAGTGTCTAAATTAGCCTCAACAAACTGAACATGTGTTTCTTTACATGTCAGCAGTTCTTTCAGCCTCCCATTTACACAAGAACAGTGTGAAAATTATACTTTTTGAAAACGGGGGCACTCGCGCATGCGCATTATGGTTGTGGCACTTACATCCACTCTGCCAACTTGTGGCCTGGCAGTAGGAACTGGGGAGTTTTTGGTGTCTTGCGTTTTTCCATGTAAGCAGAGATCGTTCCATGTGAACGCGTTACTTATCGAAAACGAAGACAGCAAAACAACTGAGAACCGAGTCTCCACTGAAAACACCCTCGTTTAACGGGGCCTCAGTTTATATTTCAATCCTACATATCAAGGAAAAACACACACACACACACACACGCACACAAACGCACACACCTTATTGGGAAAAAAATCCATTATAAGTAACAAAATCCAAAAGTGTAATATATGTCCAATATGAGGTTGATCAAATAGCAATAGTTTGATGAGGCAGAGCTGTTTCAGTAACTACCTCATGATTATGTTTCAGGCTAAAACACTTCTTCTTTCTTCTTTCTTGTTGCTGAACTGTTTTTCCTTCTGTTGTGGAACAGGAATAAAGCTCTGGCTTACTGGGGTGTGCATTAATGTTGTTTTCAGTTGTGTTCAATGATCACTACACACCATTGTTCACTAAATGAACCCATTTGAACATTTGACTGAATGCTACACTCACATCTCTTGCTTTAGCTTGCAGCTAAAGTAATGTGACTGCAGATTTCTTCTGGTGAGACTGAATGAACGCCTTGAACTGTGTGTAGTGTTTGATGGACTGTTGGACTGGACTGGCATTTTAGTCAGAGCACCTATAAGCCACATTTAACCAAAAATTAATACGGTGCTTTATTCTACATACTTAAAGCACTTAATCATTCTCACATCCATGACAATTTAGAAACACAATCCAACCTAACAAGCTTGTCTTTGGACTGTGGGAGGAAATCAGACTACCTGGAGGAAGGGGGAGGCAGAGGGAGGACATGCAAACCCCACACAGGAAGGAACCTTGTTGCTGGGAGGCAACAGTGCAAACCACCACACTAGTGTTGACAACAAGCTTGTCATGCAGTATCTGCAAGAGGTTAATAATAACAAGAAATTGTTATCAAATATTAAGCCAACGGCTGCAAATGTTGCTGTCAAACCAACATGTTTTGAGTTGCCCTACAAGATACATTGATGACTGCATAGTAAATCAGATAGCAGTGTGTGTGTGTGTGTGTGTGTGTGTGTGTGTGTGTGTGTGTGTGTGTGTGTGTGTGTGTGTGTGTGTTTGGTTAATATCATTAATCATATCGGTGACTTCCTTAGCAGCTACTGAGAAGCAGCTGTAACAGTGAGGAGGTTGCTGTTTGTTAACATACATGTTGGAGTTATAGTATAAATTCCATTCTGTTTATTATGAATTATCATATCTTCTGTCTGTATATTTTCTATAAGTTGTTTTATGTACATATGATACTGTTGTTTTGAAATGGAAACACATGGTGACATTTTTTACAAAGGAAGTTGTAGTTACTTGCAGGCTGTTTTCAGCCTGCAGAGAACACACACATAGGACACGTGTCTCATATACGCCATGTTACATGCACATTCCACAGTATACTTACTACCATATATGGTAAGGAAAAAGCCAAGAATGTTGTTTATTGCATGCTGTAAACTGCGTTTGGTGTAACCCACGTGATTGTGAGAGTCCGAATAAAAGCGCTGCGCAGGAAGCGTCCTTTGGGACAGATAACTTCCACTCAGCCGCGAGCTGAGTTCAAGGAACGGATCTCTCCTCCTTGCATAAGTTCAAAAAGAGTTGTGTGTTTGTTCTCTGAGTTATTAAAATAATCTGAACCTAGTCTGAGTTATTTACAACACCTATAAATCAAAGTTAGATAAAATCTCTGCAGCATTAATATATATTGGACCACATTGTGGTTAACAGGTACTTTTAATCATTTAAAAACATCACTCACCTTCACTCCCTCATTTCAGAAACATGCCTCGCCTACCCCAACTTTCACTGAAAGTGTGTGACTAGATGCCACTTCCTCTCTCTCTTCCCATTTACAAAACATATTTATTCTAATCTTCTGCAGTTCAGTAATAATACTGGACTCTTTCCCCTGGCCTTGACTTTGCTCATGATGTACCAAGGAAAAATGAAACATATTTTTACCTAAAAAACATCCTTTTAATTACTCTCAAAGGTTAGATTTGTCCCCCTCCTTCTCTTCTCCCATGGAAGAAATGGCACAAATTTAAGCCCAGGTTACAATTTATCACTGAGCAGCTTAGAGGGTGAAATATAGCTGTGTCAGTGAAGGAAAAATGAGGCACTGAGGCAGGAGGATAGTTTGGCAGGTGATGTGCTTTGGCTTTCAAACAGAACCAGTGCTCAGACCAAACTAAGACGATGTAATGTAATCGAGAAATCGCTTAAGGCCCTCCCACAAAACAATTATTGTTCTCCAGTGGCCTTCTATTGGCATTTGGTGCCCCCTCATTAATACCGCCTGGTAGTATATAATTGAATATGCCTGAAAGCTAAACTTCCAAAGCTGTAAAGGACCAAGAGAGAAGTTTTTATAACCTACAGTACCAAGCAACACAAAACTGAGCATTTGATGATACTGAAGGATATGTTGCAGTCAATCCTTAGCTTTCAAGCACTATCACACACACACACACACATACACACACATACTCTCTGATGGATGCATCAGGGGCAAGTTGGAGATCTTACTAAAGATAAATCAGACTCCTAACCATCTGATTAGTTGATCAGTAGGAGACCTGCTCTACTTCCTGAGCCATAGCCATCCATTCTTTGACAGAATGAAAGCTAATGTTTGTTTTTTTTCATGGTGGCAGTTATTTTCTTTACACCCAGACTTAGTTTTCAGAAAATAAAACATTACCTTTTGTCTCCAGTTTATTAAATCTTATTAATTTTTTTTTTCTTTTAAAGCCTGTCCTGTCTGGCAGCTTTCACAGTCAGAATCATGATCTGAATGTGCTGTTGTACCAAACATATTTGCTGTTCCAAGATAAGCTCTATAACTTTTCTATAGGCTCCTCTTGTTAGTGTTTTCATTTTTATCTATTTATTTCTATTATTATTTAGCCAAGTGCATGTGAAAAAAGTGCAAGAAGGACAAAAGGGAAAAGGGAAGAAAATAGGTGAAATGATAGGTTTGTGTACATATGTCATATGTCATGTTCAAAAAACCAGTTTGACATGAGTTGAGTTTTGTGTCACGGTGCCTCATCCTGCTGAAAGCAGCCATCAGAGGATGGGTACACTGTGATCATAAAGGGTCATGGTCAGCAACAATACTCTAGGTGGCCTTTTAACAACACTCAGTTCTATGGATAAGTGTGCCGAGAAAGTTTCCCACACCAGTACACCTCAAACAGTAGCCTGCAACACTGAAAAAAGCAGAATGGATCCAGTCCAACAGAACTTGAGTCTCATCAGACCAGACAATATTTTCACAGTCTTCTGCCGTCCAATTTTTGCGAGCCATGCAAATTGTAGCCTCGGTTTCCTGTTTTTTTAGCTAAAAGAAGTGACTTTTGCTGCTATATCCCATATATCCAACATGTTGTGCATTCACAGATGCTCTTCTGCATACCTTGGCTGCAACAAATGGTTATTTGAGTTGCCTCTGTTGCCTTCCTATCAGCTCACAGCAGTCTGGCTGTTCTCCTCTGACCTCTTGGTATCAACATTTCATAGAGAACTGCTCCTCACTGGATATTTTATCTTTTTTTGGACCATCCTCTGACATTAAATCTCTGATTGGATGCGAGCTTTCATTTCAGGACCATTGACTCAAAAATGTGAACTGGAGATGCTTGTCTATGCCTTCTTCTCCTGTTGCTTGGATTATTGTAATGTACTGTTTTCTTGTCTGACAAGAAGCATCTATTAATCACCTCCAATCTATCCAAAATGCTGCTGTAAGGCTTTTGGTGAAATGAGAGTGGCTTTGAACTCACTCTCATATCACCATATCTTCACACATCACTCCACTTTTAAAAGCTTTTCCGGGCTTCCTGTCACGTCTATATTTCAGTTTAAAATCGCGGTTCTTACTTTTAGGGGGTCCCTACCTACATTACTGAACTGTTCCACCTCTGTGTTTCCAGTGACTGTTCCTTCCAATCCTTAGCTTTGAAACTGTGGAACAGCTTTGCACCCTTGACTTTGTGGCATCTCTCATCAGTGATGGAGCCAACACATCATTTAAAAAGCTGACTGAAACTCATCAGTTCAGACAGGCACTTGGGAAGTGTTTGTGTTTTGTCTTGTTTGGCTGTGTTCATGTGTGTCCATTCTGCCTTTCTTTGGTGTGGGTGCCTTTTATCGATTTACCTTCTTTGTGACAATTCTTGTCTTTATAATAAATAAATGTTACTTATTCACATCTATGTGACTAAATGCCCTGAGCTGCTGCCACGTGGCTGATTGGATAGTTGTGTTAACGAGCAGTTGAAGGCGTGCACCTACAAAGTGGTTAGTGAGTGTCTTTGAGAGGTTTTAGAGTCAGGGTTAAATGTGCACATTGAGGGTCAATCAGTAAAGTACAGCATGTGCAAATGGCAGACGGGCAGGAACAAATATATGGAAAATGAACCAAAATGCAGCCAAGAGAATATCTTAGATGATACCATCTACAGCAAGGTTAACTATTTTCATATTTCTGTATAGTTTGAATTACTTAGTCACAAAGAGCAATAATGTGTAGGTGTCTGGGACACTGTGAGCTTGGACACTAGTGAAATGTGGTTTTAAATGCTGCCTTGAAGATGTATTACATTATATGTGATTAGTGCAACTCAGAAAACAATAATCCCAGCTCTGCAGGACCATAACAGGACAAGGGGCTTGAGCAACACAGTAGAAGTTATCGTAGACCTGGAAACAGGATCAATTCATCATCACTTAACAAGCAGATAGTGTTTTACAACCACAGGTAGTGAAATGATAAACTAAACTTGATGGTGATGTTTTAAATATGACCAGGGACTCTGTCTTTTCCAGACTGACAGGAGCTCTTAGTGTCGTAGTACTGTACTCGAGATCGGTCTTGGTCTCGAGACCGCTTTTTGATGGTCCCAGTCTTGTCATGGACTCGGGATTTTATTTCAAGACCAGTCAAGACCACAGCTGTGGAAATATCACTAAATTGCCAGAATACTGTCCAGTTTATTTGTTAACACCTTTGCTTTTATTGGATGCAAAACGTACTGATTCAAATCCAACAAAGATTGCGCTCCTCTGCCTCTCAAAGGAGCGCACCTCGCAGACTCCGCCCCGGCTAGGTCGCTGCTATTATCGCTGTTTACGCCTGTATCATTTCACTGCAGTTTGCAATCTACCACAGAGCACAGTTTCATTCACAATGTGCACGTTTGATCTCACTATGGTCAGATCACACGATTTTTGCGTGTGCTGCATAAATCAGCACACGCATAAATCGTGCATAGATCGAAATGAACACGAAGAGAAGTAAGAGGGGAGATGAAGATCAAAGGAAATTTCAGGCTTCCGATTCAACAAGAAAAATCCCAGCATGAAAGGTAAATACCAACCAGTGGTGCAAAAAGGGGGTATGCACTATATGCAATGCATAGGGGCGCCGCTCAAGAGGGGGGCGCCAAAACGATGTGTGAAAATATTTCTCTAGTTGCATTTTCTGTATTTAACAGCTGTGCACATGACATGATCAGTAACAGAGGCGCTGCGCCCCTTCACCTCCCCTCCTCCTGTCCCCGTTTAAAGACAGTTGGCAAGTTATGTCATAGAAGTCTTGTATTTTATAAGTCCATTAATAAGTGATCTGCACACATGAACACAGTGTTGAGAGGACGCGGATGGTGCGTTGTGTGTGTGTGTGTAGTGTTCTAACTAGCGGTTGATCGCAAGGCGCCGCCGGTCTGAGACGGCCTTAAGCCGGGCTGAGGATTTCACCGCTTCAGTTTCGGAGCTCTGCTGTCTCTGCATTTAGCAAACAGGAGCCGCCCGCGGACTCCGCACCGGCTAGATCGCTGCTTGTATTATTTCACTGCAATTTACAATCTACCACAGCGCAGGGAAAGTTCACAATGTGCACGCATGATTCAACACGAGTGGATCATCGCTGACAAGTTTTTTCCACGCCTCCATTGTCTGTGTGGTTTTACTCGCTGTGCAGAGAATGTCAGCTGTTATTTTTTCCTTACATCAGCTGTAGCCACCAGAACGATCACTACAACCACAGTCTGGTGGTAATCACACTATTGTGGTTTGGTTTGTGCGATTGTTTGGTGCCGTTTCCTTCACTTTCTATGAACTGACAGATTTCCTCAGGCAGCTCATCGCACCTGCGTAATAAGGCACGTCACCAAATTCAGAAGCTATTTACTCCAGAAAAGACTGAAACTGCTGTGATTTAAACTTCTTATAAAGTTCCCTGTCTGTGTTTCGGTGTTTATGACGCGTTCTGTCTTCAGGACTTTGCTGCGCAGCGTTTCCTGGTGTGTGACGCAGTGATGCACTGTCAGCTCACCTGTGCAGGTCTCCCTCTTCTTCTTCTCCCGTGTCCACCAATCCGCTCTTTTCCCCGCATTGCAAGTGAGGAAAAGAGACAGATGGTTTACCTCCGATGTCAGCGTTCAGGTCCTCTGCCTCCCACCTGTTTGGAAAATGCCTGTTTTTCACTTTTCGTTTGGTCATTTTTGGGGAGTCAGGCAGCTTAAATGTCACTGTAAAAAGTGCTGACCGATGTTTTATCCGCTGATCACTGATCAATCGGCAATACGGAAAACCCGCAGGGCTTGAGTCTGACACGTGACATAGAGAAAAACTGCAGTACGGAAGTTAAAATGCGCAGATGAATTGTTAGTACAAAAAATTTTTTCTCATCCGATTACTTGATTAATTGATGGAATAATCGATACAATAAAATAATCGATAGTTGCAGCCCCACTTGTATTCAGAAAGCCATAGTCAAACATTAGTTTTCAGCACCAGTGGAGCTGTGAAAGGCCTTCAAGAAAAATGACATGCACTTCGAGAAATGTAACTACAGGTTCACGAAGACTGTTATTAAAAATGTGTCCGCATACACCTCAGAAAGTATATAGCTGTGCCCCTGTCCCCCCTCTGATTGAAAATGTTGCAAATTATGACCTTGAACACAAATGATTACTGATTTTCATGACTGTTTCACATGTTGCTACTGCGCTGGACCAGTTTGCAGTCTGAGAAACAAACTGTTCTCAGAAGTGTTTGGTTATCAGCGCACTGGCAAGCCCCAAATATCATCTGTCATTAAAGAGGTGTCTCCATATTCTCTAACTATTAATCACACTATGTACTGGGGCTTCTGAAAGACCTTCTGGGAAGCTCTTTTTATACCCAGTCATATTTATGACCTCATTAATTGTGAGATGTTCCACCATGTGTTATTTTAATATTTACCCAATTTAGTCAGTATTTTGTTGTGCTTTTTGAAATGAGCGGCTGCCATCAGATTCATAATGAGCAGATATTTTTCAAAAGACAATATTTTCAATATTTTTCAGTTTAAACATTTGATGTGTACATTTTTGTACAGGTTCCAGATAAAAACAGCCTTTACATGATTTAAATATAAAGCACTGTTGTTAATGTTTGGTTAGATTTAGGCACCAAAACAAAATTTTAGGTCCTTTGTATCATTTTTTAAGAAAAAATAGTTATAGTTGTACAAGATAGGTCATGTTCTTCAGAATAATCCCATCTGACTGCATATGCTTCCCTAAAGACAAATGTCAAACAGCCAAAGGGCAATTTTGTCATTAGACTCCAAACTGATGCTATTATGGGACTTCATTGGAATTCCCATAATAGCATCAGTTTAAAAGTTTAACAAGACCCAAAGGAGATAGAGGTTAAATCCTTTGGAATACCCTCTTTTCTTCCCTTTTATTTTCAGACTTTGCTTCATTTTAATTTACTGCAGATTCCATTATGTTTGTTATTAGTTTTAGACTAATGTTAGACTTATTTTTATACAGTATTATTGGTCACTGTTAACTTTGTTTTTCCCAAACTCTTTGAAATTGTGAATCTACCAAAAATACTTGGCACCAAACCACTATATCACAATTTTCACCACAGTTTACAAAACATTTTGCTAGATTGCCAGGGTGATGAATATTGTTTATATAATGCACCCTAAAAAACACTAATAAAATACTGTTTGTACCGCAGACAAACATACAGTATTATTCACAGTTGGCTTGATTACATAACAAAAAAAATACCTTAGCTTTTTTGGAAAAAAGGTTAACTTTTTTAAATTTGACTAGCACTTGGCTAGTGGAAGATGTCACTGTTATGGTACCTCCCCATCTTCCACTGCTGACATACCTCTCATTCTGTCTGTTGCTACATCTGTTTGTCTCTAGTAGCTTCTGTTGTTCTCTCTGTCTTTACATCTCTCTCTTACATTCATCAGTATGTTGACTGTCCCACTAGGAAAAACAGAACAATAGACCTCCTGTATGCCAATGTGAGTGATGCGTACACCACCATCCTTCTGCCACCACTGGGAAAACCTGACCACACTCTCATCTTCCTACAGCCTCAGTATAAACCTTGTATCCAAAGACAACCTGTGACGCTCCTTCAGGATGTGGTCTCATGGAGCAGAGGAGACTCTCAGGGACTGGTTTGAGTCCACTGACTGGAGTGCAATGCAACATTCACATGGAGAGGATATTGAGGGGGTCACACACTGCACAATGGACTACATAAACTTCTGCATGGACATTGGCATTCCTGTGAGGACTTTACTTCACCAACAACAAGTCCTGGATAACCAGCGACATCAAGAAGAAGAATAATGCCTTTAAAACAAAGAACCAGAAGGAGCTCAGGAGAATACAGAGGGAACTCAAGTCCTGCTTAAAGAAGGCCAAGGAGTCCAACAGAAGGACACTGCAGGACAATAATATGAGGGAGGTCTGGGACAGTATGAAGACCATCACAGGATGCAAGCAAAGGAGTAACAGTGCAATAGACAGTAATATGTTGATTATCTATCTATCTATCTATCTATCTATCTATCTATCTATCTATCTATCTATCTATCTATCTATCTATCTATCTATCTATCTATCTATCTATCTATCTATCTATCTATCTATCTATCTATCATACTGCATTACCACAATCATTTAATCATTATCATGAATAATTTGCAGTAGCTGTGGACCTATATGCACGTCCCTACAGGGCCACTGCCAGTGCTTAATAAGACTTAATGAGCACTTCAGGGCAATCAGTGGCAGCAGGTCTCCCAACAAGATGAAATGATGTTATACATAATTTTGGACATTATGGATATTTTTAAGGACCTGTGGAATTCTGCGAAACATGGTAGTCAAAGGATAGTTTTGGGGAAGTTGTGCTGTAAGGAGGCCTATAGTTTCTTGATTTTAATCTTTGATTATTTTTTAAGGCATTGTAAAGCCCCAAAGGAAGTGTTTCTTTTTTTTTTTCTAAAAGATAACAGCTTTGTTGGCATGTGGTGTCCACAGAATAAATTACCTTTCCTGTACAAGTCATGGGGCTTGGACTGCCTAATTAGGCTTATAGGAACTAAGGACTATTTCAGTGTCCATTTATGACAATGAGGAGGAGGACCAGGTCTTTAGCAAAAAAATGAAAATAAACATAAAGAAATGGACAGTTAAGCTACCAGAATATTATCACAGTCCCTACTACATAGTTAAGGTGGTGCATACCAGTGACGTGCAGTCAGGGGAGGCAGGTGAGGCACGGCCTCACCTGTCATCGTGGAAATATAAAATTAAAAAATAAATTAAATGGTTATATTCATTCAGTGATTTGTATTTTAAAGTTCTTTTCCATTTAACTACACCATTTTTAGATTAGTTTTTTCAAAATCGCTGAATTTTCGCATTTGCCGGTCAAATACTAAGAGACGAACGGTGAGGCACCAGCCCGGCGAGCCGCACCACGGATTGCGCAATCCGTGGTGCGGCTCAGTATAGTCATTGCCAATGACTACTAACTGTGCTGGCATGCTATGCAGTGAGACCGGATTACTTTCCCTTTGCATGTGGCTATTAAAATGTTCTAACACTTTTACTATATGAACTAAATTTCTATATTTTAGCTGGTGTATATAATGCACAGTTTTTTTTTTGTTTTTTTCATTAACAACTGTATGTGTGTAATGCATTCTTGTGTTGAGCGATCATGAAACTGCTGCGAAGAGACACTAGGTGAGGCACGCAGTTCTCGTGCCTCATGGTAGGGGGCGCTGGTGATCCCAGGGACTCTACGACTCCTCGGCGGCAAGCTACCATAAACAGTTAGCAAGGCCAGTTAGTTTTTCCTGTTGCTTGGCCTTATGTTCAACATGGAAGATTACATAACTCAACTGAAAGAATTTTCTAAACTGGACTTTCAATCGAAGCAGAAGATAATAATTAAAGGAAGACCAACACCGGAGCTAAAAGGTTTGCTTCAGACTATGTTAATGTTAAACAAAACAACTGTTGCCAATCAAATGGTGAATAAGCTATATGTTTGTAAATCTGATGTGATGACGTCAGTGCCTCACCAGTCACGACCCTCACCGCACGTCACTGGTGCATACAGCCCAGTATTGTAGTCATCAGTGTGTTGTAATGTGTTTCAAAGTAATGTGTTACAGTAATCACATTTTTCTATTACTGCATGTTACTATACTAGATTTAGTAAGTTTACAGTTATTTGCAAGCCAGGTGGATTGAAAGAAAACACTCAGCTACTTTCAGTTTGTGTGCAGGGAGGAGGAAAATAGTGGAGCAATCAACTTTTGAGCATTGGGGATGGACATTACTTCCATTTTTATTGCACAGCAGGACAAGATGTGATGGTGAGGTACAACCTGCATCCAGGCTCTTTGCAATCATCCGCACAGACAGCGTGCTAATGCAAAGATTGATGTTAAAACTGAGTGCCGACCCCAGCCCAGCAACCAGAGACTGAACATCAACAACAAAGGCCGTGTCGAGCACTCAGACTTGCAGCATTTATACCTGTACATGTACATGGGTGTGGCTGTAGCTCGGGAGATAGAGCATATCACCTACTAATCAGAAGGTTGGTAGTTTGAACCCTGACTGCACTAGTCTACATGCCTTGAGCAACGTACTGAACCCCAAGTTGTTCTCTGATGCAACCATATGAGTCTGGATGTGTGTGAATGTTGGATAGAACATCCATAGAAAGAAGTGGTGACTGTATAAATGTGTGTGATTGGGTGAATGAGGCATGTTGTATAAAGTGCTTTGAGTGCTCAGAGTAGAGCAGAAATGAACCAGTCCATTTACATTTACTGTGGTGATCACTTTAATGTCTTTTTGGTATGGTGGCCCTTAAAGGTCAAACACACTGCAACTTAAGAGAACATAGGCCAAAAAACATTTCAAAAGCACACAAACACAAGAAAAGTTGGGGGGGGGGACAACAAAAACAACAACTGAATAAACACTGCAAAAGCTCACAAAAAATAAGCATAAAAAAATTTCACAAACCATAAAGGACATGATGGAACAGCTGTGGTAAACAGCTCATAGCAAACATGTTTTGTTCAGTGCATGCAGGCCTTTGCATGTTTTGGTAGCTCTTCCCTCGCATTATTTTCTCACAAAATCTCATGTTTTGTGAGCTTTTGTGAAGTTGCATTGTATTTTACCTGTCAGGGCCACCATACTTGGGGCTAGTTTTCATCCTTTGCTTTGTGTTGTTGCTTTGCATTCATACTTACTGTCTGCAGCAAGTAATTAATGTACTGCATTACTTTTAAGAAAAGTAACGAGTAATGTTTAATACATTACATTTTTTGAGAAACAACCCCAACACTGGTAGTCATATTTACGCACATAAATATGACTACCAGTGTTGGGGTTGTTTGTTCATGTTAACTATTAACAGGGAAATTGAATCTATCAGTGTTCACAATATTATGCAATCAGTATAACATTGAAAACAGTCAAGCTTGTAGAGAATATTTTAAAGCATATATTAGCTTTAAAATCTCCTTTAAAGGAGATGTTTGTGAGAATGATTATTGTGCTAAGTTTCTTTTACTTATTCAGTTCAGGGTTTCGGGGGGACTGGAGCCTATCCTAGCTGTCATGGAGCGAGAGGCAGGTACACCCTGGACAGGACATCAGTTTGTTGCAGGCCTAACAAACCTCCATTCACTCTCATACTCACACCTAAGGCCAAATTAAGACCTAACATGCATGATTTTGGATTGTGGGATGAAGTTGTTCCTGCAGGGAGACCACTCGGAGGAGTGGAAAACATGCAGAGGATGGTGCTAAACTCCTACCACCATGCTGATGGTTGTTTAGCACAAACAAAAAATATAGAAAAAGTAGGATACACAATACTTCAGGCTGCACAAGGTGGGAAAATGCAGACTTATTCTTTGTAGAGCCCCATTTTATCTTGGTTGAGGTAAAGCAGACACCACATTTAGGGTTTATCTAAGGACAGCGGTCCTACATTTCCAATATTCCTAATCTCCTTAATGTGGTGCCCCTGACTGTGTACAACACACTAAATAAAAAGTAATGAATGTGTCTGTTGCTTATACTGAGAGGACAGAAGGATGAATATTAGTCAGGGTGACAGTCCAGAAGCTCGTACAAATGAGCTCACCTTGCAAGGGAAGGTGAAGCAGATCAGACTATGGCATCATGGTATTAGACCATGACAGTTGTAGACTAGGTTCACAACTTCATTTCAGTGAGGCTGTTGGTCTGTTTGGCCCTTTGGATCTCAGCCTCACACTTTATAACAACGTTCCTTTTTTTTAACTTACTTTTGTCATTATAAATAGTTTGTTGGTTGTTTAAGGGGTTACTGTAAACTGTAAACAATGACAAGGATGTTCAGCAACAACTCCGGAAGCACGAGACTCAAGCCTAGGGTGAGAGGGTGCCGACCAAGAAAGAAGCCCCTGCTCCAAAATCAACACCTTCAAGCTTGACTGAATGTTCAGCTGTCACTGACTTCCTTGGACTTTCCCATTGGTCTGAGTATTGGTCAATCCAGTTAGAGCTGTCAAACAAATCCTCTTTATGCCAGTCATCCTCTTTAGTCAATCATTACCACTAATAAGACTTTTAATATTTTAGTTTTCCTCTCTGATCTTGTATGTGCACTTATACAAGCACATTCATTCCTTATAAACCTTCTGTGGTCTCTCTGAGGTTTGTTTCAGCCTAATGATGGCCTCCCTAACTTGCACTGGCATCTCTGTGAGCCTCAGATTTGAACTTATAGTGAAAACCTATAGAAGTACAAATGCAACACTTTGACTCCATGTCAAACATTTTGTCTCCATTTGTCATGAAATACCAGGATAGCAGACCCTGGGTGTGAAACTGCTTGTCAATTTTGAGCCTCTGAAAATGGGCGACCATGTACACAAAATTTTTAGAATTCAAAAGAATTTATTGTCATTATACGTCAAGACATACAATGAAAAACGGCTGTAATTCCAGCTAATGTGAAATTTTTGTAAAAACCGCTGGAATTATTGCTAAGAGTCAGCATTTCAATCATTCAAACATTAACTGTTTTATTTTGCCTCTGCTGGTGTACAGAGGCACAACTACAAATTATGGCCCTAACTGGTCCATAATTTGTATAACTGTATAACTTTTTCCTACAGATATAATGTATACTATGCTAGTCAGCATGTGAACAGTGATAACAAGCATCTGAGTGTTTGCTGTTTGTAAAACAAAGCAAAAAACAAAAGCACCTTTTGATTTGAAGAACTTGATTTAATAAGTACTTTTGCATTTACACAAGCTAATGAAAAATAAATACAAGATCAAAAAGAAGCATTAAAATATGGATTTATGAGATTTGAAAATCATGGCACTCTGTTATTATTTACATTTTGCACAACATCCAAAATTTTTGAAAATGTTGTGTCTTATACTGGTACTTGGTGAAGCCCTTTATTTTATCCTCTTTATTTAATTAATTTATTTATATATTTATATTTATTTAATCCAACTTTCTTCTGATTGGCTGCCTCTTTCAACAAAAGACCTTAAAGTCAGGTTTGTAACTGTATATTTATGACAGAAAATAAAAGAAAGAAAAATAACACATGGGCAATATTTGATTAATTAAAATTTAGCTATTTACAGGTTCATAGCTATATTCAAAATGATTAGACAATAACTCTAGATTTACAAATTTTTTAAAAACATGTTATTTTTGGAAAGTCTACTCAGATGTCAAACAAAGGTCTCATAATCTTCTGTTTATTGATACTTATATTTTGCTCATGAAGTGAAGTATAATCTCAGCAGCCTTGATACTTTGAACATGAAGAAAAAGGGTTTTGTTCTGTATTATCTTATAGCATTTCTCAGCATTCAAAGCCCTTTTCATGCTCTGATTCTTATGCAGTAACGAACTGATGCCTTCTGGACTAAACTTTTCTTCACCACAAACATATACAATAAAGTCTACTGAAAAGAAACATAAATCTAATATTTATATTTCTCCAGGCTGGAGTTGCTAAATCTAATCAGATTTAGCACTTAATGAACCCTCTGGGGTCTGGGGTATAATTGGTATAGTTTTTGACTACTTTTGAGTTTACTTTTATATTTCACCTTAAAAACTGTTTACCTTGCTTTGTTTGGTATCATTGTTTTCAGCACAATCTCATGTGCAAATTTAGCAACCAACAAAGTTATATGCAACTATTTACATTAAAATCTAGGTAATGTCACAGGAATTTTTGGTACAACTATTTACGGAACAATCAGGTGTCACAGTAAGACACGCAAATTATTTGTGCCACACCAAAAAAACAATTCCTGTCCAGAGGGGGACGTCACAGGGAAAATTTACTTTCAGTTTCATTGTTTGTCTTTTGCCAACCTGTTCTTCAGCAACCAATAGCCACATGTTGCCATATCATTTTTTGATTGGTTGATGCGATGCATTTTTCCACCAATAGTAAAGGGGATGTTGTGATTTCTTTTCTTTTGTTTTTCTCTTTACTTGCAAGCACTTTCTGTTAGTGAATATCCTGTTTGTGCCATTTCTGCCTGCATGAAACAAACATCAAACATGTGGACATTAAACAGAAAAAATTATGGTATAAATTATTGATTGAAGTCTGGTTTTCCTTGACGTATCAACACAATTTAAAATCTGGTACATAGTTTGAATCAATAGTTAAATCAATGATGTCCTTTGCACCACAGAGGGTTAACCTCTGACCAATGGTGGGCAGACATCTCTAAAAGCAAACAAGGACAAACCTCGCAAATCAAGGAAGCATTATGCTGAACTAGAGTAAAATCCATTTATCTTGAATTTTTACTAATAGCAAGTCAACATACTGTACAGCATATACAGAGAGGGTGTGCCATGTTTTCCTTTTGGGAACCATCTCTTCTTACTGTCAATAGAAAACCAGACTGTAGCTGATACTGGGCTACTACTACTTCCATAACAGGAACCACAAAAACTACTAGTCTAAGTTTCAATAACTTTTTCAAATACTAATTAGCCTCATCTTTTCGGAACTTTGACCCAAATCACAAGAACTTTGGGAAGTGTTTCACCAACAAGAAACAGAACAGACCTGTAGAGGCCCAAGAAGTAGCGACTACTAAAAATCTAGAACATAACTCTGCCAAAGATCCTGTTGGTGAGTTGCACGTGCCCTGAAGGGAAGGCTGCTCATCATGAAGGATGCCACCAGGTCCAGCAGCAAGATGTTGGTCACAGCGGTCAGCTGCTCAAACTTTGAAGGTGTTCAATTAAAAAGCTCTTAGTGGCATTTATATTTCAAGCTGACCTCAGGTGCTTTCAATAAAACCAGGATACAGTCTGTAGGCTGGTTGGTGCCAGGGGAATAATCTTTAATATCTTTAAGGCAATCATTTTTTTAGAATTTGGACTAGAGAAAGTCTTGATTTCAGCCTATTCTCTTTTGTTTTCTTGCTGTTATGTAAGCAAACTAATTTTCCCAGCAAAATGAAGAATAGTATATTATATATTCCAAAGTCCAAAACATAGAATAAAGTGTGCAGGGCTGCCTCATCTTATCAACCAAGCTAAATGGAAAATATAACTTTACAAAGTGCGGGGACCATTGTTAAACAGCCTATTTTACCTCAAGCCACAGTCTTCACTGAAACTGGTTTGGTGACTAAACCTAACACCAGGTAGTTTTAGGATCTCCACTAATTCAAATATTAGTAACTGATGATGAAATTTAAAAAGCTTCCTCATTTTCCTCTGGCTGCTCCCATTAGGGGTCTTCACAGCACCTCATCTGCCTCCATCTCACCCTGTCCCCTTCTGTAACAACAAGCCTTTGCATGTCCTTTTGTCTAGTGTATCCACATCCCTCCTCTGCACACGTCCAAACCATTCTATTCTATTCTATTCAATTTTATTTATAGAGCGCCAAATCACGACAGTCGCCTCAAGGCGCTTTATATTGTAAGGAAGCAACAATATTACAGAGAAAACTCCAATAATCAAATAACCCCCTTTGAGTAAGCACGTGGAACCAGGCTCAGGGAGGGGCAGTCATCTGCCACAACTGGCTGGAGTGAGGGGAGGGAGATGGGGTAAAAGTCACATTGTGGAAGAGAGCCAGAGATTAATAATAACTAATAATTAAATGCAGAGTGCTGTATAGGCACATTGAGAGTGGCAAGAGGTGAGTGAAGAAGAAACACTCAGTGCATCATGGCAAATGAGGACACCCCTGCAGCCTAGGCCTATTGCAGAGTAACTAAGGGAGGGTTCAGGGTCACCTGATCCAGTCGTAACTATAAGATTGATCCAAAAGGAAAGTTTTAAGACATGCTTTTGAGAGACAGAACAAAAGACATGCTTCGTACTGTCACCCTCCCCTCACCCCCAACCAGTCACAACAGATGACTGTCCCTCCCTGAGCCCAGTCCTGCCGGAGGTTTGTTCCTGTTAAAAGTGAGTTCTTCCCTCCCACTGTTGCTCATTGGGGTCGTTTTGATTGTTGGGTTTCATCATGGTTCTGAGCCATTGGTCCAGTGTTTTGAATTTATCGTAGGTGTTGCAGTTTTGTGTTTTTCCTTTGTGTTTCAGTTTGTGAATATTTAGGTTCTGTTAGTGTTTTGTGGCTTTTCCTCAGTGCTTGTCTCCCTGTGTCTGTTTCTGTTTCCCCGTTTACGCTCTTCCTGTCTTATTTTGATGGTGTCTTGTTTCATGTGCGTTGTGTTCAGTTTGGCTTCCTCTTGTCTTTTAGTGTTTTTTTGTCCACCTGTTTTGTCCCCCAGCTGTTTCCACTCTCCTCTTCTTACCCTCTGTGTGTATATATTGCCTCAGTTTCCCTCTGCGCTTTGTTGCATCGTCCTCTCTTGGTGGTGTCTCTCTATTCTTTGCTTTGTATAAGATTCATGATTTCTGGATTATCTGCTAAGCTGTGTTCCTTGGAGGATTTTGTATTTAGTCCGTGAATTAAATAATAAAACCACCTCTAGTTTATGCCTGTCTGCTGAGTCCTGCATCTGGGTCCTAACTCTGCCTGCCACACCACCTCCTGTGACAGACTTTCTCTGTAATTATTGTGTGGTCTTTACCTTACAATATAAAGCTCCTTAAGGTGACTGTTTGTTGTGCTTTGGTGCTATAAGAATAAAATAGAATCCAATTGATTACTTAATTTTGATGTTCTTTTAAGGAATGTTTAGAAAAAAGAGGTTTTTCCTGGTAAAAATATTCAGTTTCTGCTCTAAATAAGGGCCAGGTGGATGATAGATGACAGCAAATGAAACTGTTTTTTGAGTTTTCTAATTAAAGTGAACATGGCTAAGAGTCAGGCTTTCAAATGAATTAAAACTCTGTTGTGTCTTTGGTTGATAAGTTGTAGTGGAAGATTGCTGTTGCTACTCCTCCTCCTCGGCCTGTGCATTGAGGAGTCTAACAGTTATTATGGCTCTGTGGTGTCCTGGTCTCAACCCTGGATAGTCACGTTTTGGAGTATTTAAGGTGGCAGTAATTAAACCATTACTTAAAAAGCCAATACCTAATTATAGGCCAATCTCCAACCTTCATTTTCTTCATTTTCTCTCAAAGATTCTTGAAAGAGTAGTTGTAAAACAGCTAACTGATCATCTGCAGAAGAATTGTTTATTTAAGGATTTCAGTCAGGTTTCAGAATTCATCACAGTACAGAAAGTAAGCACCAGTGACAGTTATGAATTATCTTCTTATCTTACAGTGGACTTGTCTTAGTGCTTGTCCTGGTAGACCTCAGGGCAGCATTCAATACTGTTGACCATATTTTATTACAGAGACTAGAGCATGCCATAGGTACTGCACTGCAGTGGTTTGAATCATATATAATAGACTCCAGTTTGTTCGTGTAAATGGGGAGTCTTCTTCAGACACTGAGGTTAATTATGGAGTTCCACAGGGTTCTGTGCTAGGACCAATTCTATTTACATTATACATAGGCAGTATCATCAGAAGACATAGCATACATTTTCATTGCTATTGAGACAATACCCAGCTTTATTTATCCATGAAGCCAGATGACACACATCAATTAGTTAAACTGCAAAAATGTCTTAAAGACCTGGATGACCTCTAACTTCCTGCTTCTAAATAACCAGATACTGGATGGCATTACCTCTTAGAGTCATTAATGACCAGGATACAGTTTGTCCTTCAGTGGGCATATTAAAAAATATGCAGGACTGCTAACTTGCAGTAGTGCAATATCTCTAAAATTAGAAACATCCTATGTCACAGTGACACTTCCCATGATGTTTCATTTTTACTCACCTCTTGACACTCTCTCTGTGTTTATACACCACTTTGCATTTAATTATTAGTTATTAATCTCTGGCAGTGTGTTTTTTGTCAAAATCTAAAAAGAAATTTAAAAAAAAGATTAGTATTAGAAAGGAATTTACCCTTTCCTGTTTGTTTTTTTCTTCAGCAGAGACAAGAAAAGATTATCAGTGACTTGATGATGACAGAAGCTATTAAAGGCTCAATTTTAAGGCATGATTGTGAAAATATCAATATCAATATCCACCTAATTGTGGTTGAGAGGTTTGCTTGTCCCTGCGATCCTGAGAGCGGTGTGTTCCAGGGCAATAGCCCGTGGGAGGGTCTCCCAAACCAAACTGTTCACAGGGAATGGACCATACAATTTGAAAACCCCTAATGAAATGGATATCTTGGTGCTGATAACCTCACCTGGGAGTGTGAAACCAGGGTGCTGCCACCGTCTGACAGGAAACCCAGGAGGGGAGCTGGTAGGCAAGTGTCTGGTGGCAGGGCCTGGATACGTGCTCAATCATCCAGGTAAGGAAATCCTAGAAAGTTCATTCTGTTCATCTGGATGTAATGTTTTTAGTGGGAGAAACCTTTGTCACTCATTCAAGTGACTTCTTCAGACAAGAGAAATGACATAAATGTGCTGCTCTTTGGATGCACCACTAGTGGAAAGAGCACTTTGAGGAACTCCTGAATCCAGCCAAAACATCCTCAGTGGAGTAAGCAGACCCTACACTAGCAGAGGTCACTGGGGTATTTGAGAACCTCCCTGGTGGCAAGGTATCACGCCTGGATGAGATTCAACCTGAGATGCTCAAAGCTCTGGACATTGTGGGACTGTCTTGGTTGACGCTTATTTGTATCACATGGAGGTCTGAGACAGTGCCTGTGGAGTAGCAGAGTTGCTCCCCATTTGCAAAAAGGGGGACCAGAAGGTGTGCTCCAGTTATCTGATAACTGGAGCACACCTTCCATTTATCACTTTTATAATCAAAGTGTTAGCTCCATATTCTCTGAGTATTTAATCACACTAAGCATTGTTACTTCTGAAAGACCTTCTTTTTATAACCAATCATGTTAATATCCTCAATAATTGTGTCATGTTCCATTAAGTGTTATTTGAACCATTACACAATTTTTTTCAGTATTTTGAAACAAGTTGGTGGCATCAGATTTATAATGAGCATATATTTTTCATAAGACAACAATTTCTATTTAAATATTTGATGTGCCATCTTTGTTCAAGTTCCACATAAATTTAAATGATTTTCAAACCATTACACACTGAATGGCGAAATGCTTCTATGACTTCCAAAACTGGATTTATCCAGTGTTGGGTGTAATGCATTGCAAAGCTTTGTGTTACTATGATCATATTTGGTAACATGGTATTGTAAAGCATTGCCATATTAAATGGTAATATATATTTTTTATCTTACTCAGTTTTGTTGGTCCACTTACAGATGGATGATGAGGAGTACCAGCCCAGTGCCAAAAGACACTGAAGACAAACATGAAGTAATAAAGGATGGAAAGTCCATCTTCCAGAATATTTTCACCATCCCTGCTGCATGGTTCAGGTGGTGTATACAACCCAGTGCTTGTAATCGTATTTATATGGTGTAGTTTCCATTCATGTTCATGTTAAATGTTAACAGGGAATTTGGAATCTTATATAACAGTGCTCACAATATTATGCAATCAGAATAAACTTGAAATGTGAAAATGATCAAGTTTGCAGAGACTATTTTCAAGTATGGTAAATGGACTAGCTCTTATATAGCGCTTTTCTACTCAGTCAGAGCACTCAAAGTGCTTATACAACACGTTTTACATTTACCCATGCGCACCCATGCATACAAGCACTTCCATATTAACTAAGCTAAGTGCTTTAATTATCTAACATTCACACACATTCATACTCCGACGGTTGCATTGGAGAGTAACTTGGGGTTAAGTACCTTACCCAAGGATACATTGGCATGTAACCTGGAGTAGCCAGGAATCGAACCCCTGACCTTCCGATCAGTTTTGGCTGAGCTACAGCCGCCCCAGTATATAAAAGCTATTAAATTATGCAAGCTACAGAAACCCTTTGAGCCCTGCAAATTTAAGCAGATGTTTGTGAGAATGAATATTGTGCTTATCTGTGTTGATCCTGCCTGACCAACAAGCAAGAATGTCATCTGATTGCAGAAAGACCCTATTTGTAGCAAGAATGTGTGTGTGTGTGTGTGTGTGTGTGTGTGTGTGTGTGTGTGTGTGTGTGTGTGTGTGTGTGTGTGTGTGTGTGTGTGTCCTCCCTGGACTGTTCACATTCTGAAGCTGTGTCAGCACACTCAGTGGATCACCATCTGTGTACATGACAATAATATGATATGCATACTATTAATGCATACTATTAACCAGCTTTGCACATCTAGTGACTGAATTTTTTGCCCATTCTTTGCAAAACAGCTCAAGCTCAGTCAGATTAGATGGAGAGCGTTTGTGAACAGCAGTTTTCAGATCTTGCCACAAATTCTCTATTGGGTTTAGGTCTGGACTTTGACTGGGCCATTCTAACACATGAATATGTTTGGTTTGAAACCATTCCATTGTAGCCCTGGCTTTATGTTTAGGGTCGTTGTCCTGCTGGAAGGTGAACCTCCGCCCCAGTCTCAAGTCTTTTGCAGACTCCAACAGGTTTTCCTCCAAGATCGCCCTGTATTTGGCTCCATCCATCTTCCCATCAACTCTGACCAACTTCCCTGTCCCTGCTGAAGAGAAACAGCCTCAGAGCATGATGCTGCCACCACCATATTTGACAGTGGGGATGGTGTGTTCAGAGTGATGTGCAGTGTTAATTCTCCGCCATACATATCATTTTGCATTTTGGCCAAAAAGTTCAATTTTGGTCTCATCTGACCAAAGCACCTTGTTCCACATGTTTGCTGTGTCCCCAACAAGGCTTCTGGCAAACTGCAAACGGGACTTTTTATGGTTTTCTTTTAACAATGGCTTTCTTCTTGCCACTCTTCCATAAAGACCACTTTGTGCAGTGCATGACTAATAGTTGTCCTGTGGACAGATTCTCCCACCTGAGCTGTGGATCTCTGCATTTGGTCCAGAGTCACCGTGGGCCTCTTGGCTGCATCTCTGATCAGTGTTCTCCTTGTTCGGCCTGTAAGTTTAGGTGGACGGCCTTGTCTTGGTAGGTTTACAGTTGTGCCGTACTCTTTCCATTTCCGGATAATGGATTGAACAGTGCTCCGTGAGATGTTCAAAGCTTGGGAAATCTTTTTATAGCCTAAACCTGCTTTAAACTTCTCCACAACCTTATTCCTGACCTGTCTGCTGTGTTCTTTGGACTTCATGATGCTGTTTACTCCCCAATATTCTCTTAACCAACCTCTGAGGCCGTCACTGAGCAGCTGTATTTGTACTGAGATTAGATTACACACATGTGGACTCGTTTTAGTCATTAGCAGTCATCAGGCAACTTCTGAATGCAATTGTTGCACACAGAGAAAAGGGGGCTCAATACTTTTGCACACCACACTTTTCAGTTTTTCACTTGTAAAAAATGTTTTGAATCATGTATAATTTTCTTTCCACTTCACAATTATATACCACTTTGTGTTGGTTTTTCACATTCAATTCCAGTGAAATATATTTATGTTTGTGGTTGTAATGTGACAAAATATGGAAATGTCCAAGGGGTATGAATACTTTTGAAGCCACTGTAGTATGCAAGGATGTGAAAACTGTTGCTGATTCAGAGCACTGGCTGTGTGTATTTTGTGTGTAAAAAAAAAAAAAAAGATAAGCATGTCAGTGGCTAAATGGGTTGGTTTATTGACTTATTGAGTAGATTAACCTTATACAAGACTAATACAGCAGCTAAAATAAACAGACATTAAGCAACCCTTAACTATATATATTATAACAGAATAACTTGCATATGTGAAATCTCAGGAATATCTGTTTGGTATTGCAACACTTAAGACTACATATTGGTCAAATATGATTTGTTTTGCAGATTGTGACTGAAATAATTACGATGTTGAGGTTCGTCTGATGAACATAAATCTGACAGCAGACTAATTAGTATTAACTTCTTGGAGTGTTGACCCAAACCACAGGGACACTGGATCATCATATATCACATTAATTTGATGATAAGGATTTTGCAATTTAGGTATAGTATGAGCTAAATTGTGCACCCAATCAAACTTTACTGATCTCCACCTTGACTCCAGAAAAGGAAAGCAAACTCATGCCTTCCTTTCAGATGTTAGTAAAAACCTTTACAAACAGCTGATGCGTAACATCTCTAAAACTCATTTTGTGTACTTTTTGTGGACAGGTTGCTCCTGCTGTTGTGACTGACAGACACGTGCCTCCTTAATATTGGGAAGTGTTTCACCAGCAGCCGTCTGAAGTAGTTCTGGAATTTCTTTCCAACAAATGTGTAGAAGATGGGACTGATGCAAAAGTAAATGTAGGCAATGTTACGAGTGATTTGAAGAGCATAACCCCGTTTGCGCTGTTCCTCACAGTTTGTTGGTTCATCATCCATCAGTAATACAATGTTAAAAGGGGTCCAGCACATGAAAAACAACAGCACAATTATGAATATCAGCCTGACTGTCTTGAACTTTGTCACAATCTTGGATGACAGAACAGTGATTGCAATCCTCACATAGCAGTAGACAATAACAACCAGTGGGAAGATAAAGAAAAGGAAAAGCTGAAGGTAAAACCCAGCTCTTCTCAGCAGGTCCACATTAATATTAGGAATCTCTTGGGGATACTCTTGACACAAGGTTTTGTTTTCAAGATGAGAAAAAAAAGTGAAATGACTAATCATCGGTGTGATGCATGCCAAACCACTGACCAGCCACACCACAGTGCAGGAGATTACTGCATACCTTTGATTCCTTACTTGTAATGGACCCATTGAGTATACAACTGCAAGGTGTCGGTCAAAGGTGAGAAGAGTTAGAAAAAGGACAGAGCTGTAAAAACCCAGAAAGTAGACGCTGCCAACAATCTTGCACATAGCGTCGCCGAAGATCCAGTTCGAGAGCTGCATGTAGACTGCTATGAAGGGAAGGCTGCTCATGAAGATCAGGGAGGACAACACGAGGTTCAGCAGTAAGATGTTGGTCACAGTGGTCAGCTGCTCGAACCTAGAAGGCAGTCAACCATGAAAAATTCATTATTTGTGAAAAAAGACTCATAGGCATGCAAAGCATTAAAAAAAAAAACAGTTGTATTTCTCTCCACCTTCAGGTGGTTTCCAGGAAGCTGGGATCTGTGGATTGTTTAGTGGCAGTGAAGTAAATCAGCAAAACTTTAGAATCAATCCCTTTTCTGGATATGGTCATGCTGTAGAGTCTGAGTAAGGGTCTTAAATTTCTAAAAAGAAAAAAAAAGTATTTTGGAACGTGGAAAGAAATTGTGCAGTCGATATTTGATAGAAGTTAGGTACTTTATTGTACCTTTAGAAGTACAATGGCTTCGTGGTGGTGCAGTACCATCTAAAGTGCTGCCATTATATGCTTGACAAGGGGTACTTAAATGTATCTTAAATGTATCTGGAGACCAAACAATGTTGCACCTTAAAATAGCAAATAACAAAGACCTACTGTAAAAGAAAATATTAAAAATCCTAAATTAGGTATCCATCATTAACATTAATATTCATTCAAACACCAGGATAACTCTTTCCTATCTGCACCTAAAGCCAAGCACAGAGAGAACAACAAACATATTTGGTGTGAGGCATCTGCTCCTCCTTGGCCCCACTGTGGTGTCAGTATGCACAGAAAAAGGACAAAACTTGTCAGATTGCATTAAAAACTTTTCATTTTACTAAAAGGAAATCTAAGACTAAATTAATACTATAACTCATTTTATTTGTACTTGGCCAAATGCAGACTGTGTTACAATTGAAAAGACTGCCCTAGAAAAGTTACACATTGTTATCTTAACACTGAGCTGTCGAGGTGGTTATTTTGAACCTTTGGCATTTAAAAAATCATCTATTATGATTACTATTATGAATTTTGGAGTGTGTGGGATAAAAAAAATATGATCACTTATACCAAGAACTGCTGAAGATGTAATTTTGAGCCCACAGAAATATATGTAAAACAACAACTGCGGCATGCTGAGTTGCCTAGCAACACGAGTGTTTATGCAAGATGTGACTGATAGATAAATAATGTCAGGGACTGTCAGTCAACCAGTAGGCAGCCTTATCAGAGCATGCCAGCTTCTTCTCGGTCCTCCTCATCTCCTTGTTGCAGGGATGCTGCATTCCTGAGTTAAACTATATCCAGTGGCAAGCCAGAACTAGGGCAAGCAGGGAGGACCGAGGTTTTGGGGAATGTGGCGTGACCTTTTAGTTACCATCACTCCCAGGTTCACGCCAACCCAGCATGGAACCTGTCAAGGGTGCCAGCTATGGCTTAAATGGCATACTGCTAGGAGCAGGGCAGTATATTTTGGGTGGCATTTAGGAATCTGAGGCTTCCTTTGCTATCTGTTGCACATGTTGTAGGTGGATGAGACCAAGCAGAGGGCCAACGGCTGCCACTATAGCTCAAGTGAGAAGGGCACCACAGATGTGAAAAGTAATGACAACCTATCTCATCAAACCTCGCCTAAACACTCAAATGGCTGGAAGGAATCGGCGAGTGTACTTAGATAAAAGACGAATAATTACTAGAAGGCTGAATAGGTCACTGGTGGGATGTTGAACTGAGGCAGAATGAGTCAGAGAAGGGGAGTGTGCGACAGACAGACACAGACAGAGTAGCTGAATGAGTGTGAAACTGAAATGATGGTTTAGTGGTGGCAGTACAGGCTCCACTGGCAGGTGGACAGCCTGCCTACCTGCAGAGAGCATCTGTTGTTGATATGCAAGACAGTGTAAAATGTGTGTGGTACAACTGGTCTGTGGACTAATTTTGCTTGTGTTGCCATTAGTCTATCAATTAGAACTGGAGAAGATCAAAGTTATAACATACAAAGAGCTGAAACAGGGTGTTAAAAACAATGAAAAGTATCCACTGGCAGTTCTATTGGTAAGGTCCAATAATTAGCCCTAGAGGGCACAGAGGCCTGTTATTGCTTCAGCATCAGAGATTTTAAACCTACTGTCCTTTGCTTGAGCTCCCTGAATGTTGTCAGCATACAGCTGACATAGCATCTCATCAACTTTCTCATACACTGTATATAAAACTCTCTTTTCAGTCCAAGGCCCAGGGAGATTTTGTTGAATTTCTCTCTGACATTGCCTTTTGTGTTTTCTGTGAACACCAGAAACATTTTTAGATTGCCTGCTCACACTCCAGGTAGAACTGGAGAAAGCACATCTGGTAGACAGTGACAGAGTAGAAGCATCTCAGGGGGTGTTTAGAGGGGGATCTACCTGCTGAATAGCCACTGTCTTCCACAATCTTCCACTATCTGTGGGGAAAAAAGAGGCTTCCATAGTAGTATGACTTTATCTTATAGTCTAGTCTGTCATATTTCTGACAACCTCATGACATTTTGTGTCAAATCCACCTCTGCCCCAAAGGGTCTCAAACTGAAGCCTGTCATGGAATGGTTCCTCTCTTGTGCTGCATACTATGTCCATTTCACACCGAAGAAATAAAGTCAGACTGAACTTGTTCTAGAGGTAGAAAGATTCAGGTAAATTCTGTTCTTGATTTTCTTCTAACTTTTAAGCCCAGTGTAATACGGCACTATATTGGTACTTCATATAAAATTAAGCCTAGCAGATGATAATTAAAGACTGCAAGAATGGGTTGCTACTGAGCAGCAGCCGCATTGCTTTCAGTTTGAATTGTTTAACAGCTTTATTTTTTACTATTATAATTTTAACTTTCATTTAAAGTTTATTTTCTTTCTCATTGTAATTTATACAAAATTGAAATGCATGGTTTTTGTTTTGCAAGTCATAGTATACCTCCATACTTCTATAGCTTTTGGCAATGGAAAAAAGTAAAATTTCACCAACTGATCACAGCAGTAGATCACTCTTCTAAAACAAGGATTAACACCTGCGATCTCACGTGGTCTACAGTGGAAACGAAGGGATTTCAGCAATCATGTGAAGTCTTTAGACAATAAAAATGACAAGCTTGGGGAGCTGATTAAGAGGAAGCACAGTACACAGATAGAGCCACTTAAAATGGCCACCCAGTCTGTGACAGGACCGTGGAAGATCCTTGTCCAGTGCTGGTAGTGTTGGTACATGGCCGTGATGAAAACCCCCACCAGTGACGTAGTCAGTGCAGCCACAAGTGGTATCGTCCCTAAACAGCAATATAGGAAAACCCTTCATAATGTCTATGAACCAACCAACTAACCAAGATGTGCCTGGGGGAGATTCATAGGTGTGTTTGGACACTACAAACCATTCTGCTCCCTGTAAAAAGTAATTTTAATACATCTGTGGCAGGTATAGGTTATGTCTTGTACTGCAGAAATATGATCTCCTTCTTTTTGATGCCCCATATTGAGCTCTGCGCTGTTACATTAACATACTCGTACTATTGAAAGCCAGAAATAGGCTATATGGAGCTCTGTTCTAAACATCTAGGGTGAAGACTCAGTAAAGAGCTACAGAATGGACCCAAAGTAACACGTATCACAGCCATGTTTGCTTATTTTTCATGTTATTAGATGTTTGGTAACTTTGGTAAACCACGCTTATATTACTGTGCAGATTTATGCTTCAGCGGGAAATCTATGCTGTAACCAACATCGTAACCACAAAACCCCCTGAACCCTACATTGTAACAGATGACGTAACCTAACCCAAGAAATGTACCTACATGTCGGGTCAGTGCAGTCTCCAACTACTGTGATTGATCTGTTCAGCAATGTCAATTCCTCCTGTGCTTTTTCGGCTACTTTTTTGCCACCACTTTTGAACTGATCAGTGAGAGAATAAGGATCATCCTCTCCCTCCATAGTATCAGAAAAAGGACTCACAAACGTTATTAAATTCCTGTGGGGGGATGGCTGAAACTATCAAAATGGACTTGAGTGAATGTACAAAGAAGTGGAAAAACTAGCAGGACAAATGTGCCTGTGTAGGGTCTCAGTCATCCAGGTCATAGTAATCTCTGGAGCTTGCAAAAGGCAACTGGACTTCTTTAAGTTTCTTGAAGACGTTTCTCATGCAAAAGGCTTCAGTTCCCGAGCCAAATAAAATTTGATTCACCAACATCAACTCAGTGGATAAAAACATAAGGTTCATCAGGGAGAATGCCAAGGGAAATAGGTAACTGTTCCTGGACCGTGCTAGCTCACTGAGGAAGATGGAAGCCTCAACATTGAAGTTTACTGGAGGCCCATACACACAGACCACAACCTACTCTTTGACTCTTACCACCCACTGGAAGAGTGGGTGGAGTGGGGGATCAGGGCCCTGCAACACCAAGTTGAAAACATTAAGTCAAAAGGGAAAGAAAAGGAACACACACAAGTAAAGTAAGCTTTTAAAAAGACACCAACTAGGGAGAAATAGAATGACAAACAGGTTTTTCAGAGAAACTTATGAGAATTTTCTCCAAGCATAACATCCCAGTGTAGTTCAGACCCAGCCACAACCTGAGACAAATAATGGTTCATCTCAAGGACAAAACTCCTAAACACAAGCTAAGCAACATTGTGACAGGCAGATTTAGGACCCAACTGCAGGACTCCATAGACAGGCATAAACTAAAGATTGCTTTATTGCTGAGTTCAAAAGCAAAGTACAAAAATCCTTCCAGGAGCAGAACTTGGGCAAAGAAACCAAACACAGGACTAAGACACGTGAACTTGACACAAGGACAGAAGATAAATAATATAAGGCACGGACTAAACATGGGACACCAAAGACTGAATCCAGAGACGGAAGTAAACAATAAACACAGTAATACAAAACAGCTGCTCAACCTGAAACACTAAAGAATACAAAACCAATAATAAACTATCACCTGTCTGAGAGTCCTTCCCAGGCACCACAACCCCCACCCACACCTTAATTTAGTTGACCTCATTAGGTCACTTCACAGAATGGGGCAAAGTCTCACAGTGGTTTCACCCGAAATCCTCTGGTGGTATTGACCCACACCTTTCTTCAAATCGTGGCTCGTGCGACGAAGCATACCCACTAGGTTTAAATAACATACCTGGGACTCTCCACTGTTTATTTTTAGAACTGAAGAAGCCTCTTAGACGAGAGGTGAAATGTCTTTAAAAAAAAAAAAAAAACTTAAAGAAGTAGAGTCTCTTTTTTCAAGCTCTTAAGACCACCATGACCTCCATGAGTTAGAACCTACACAGACTTCACTACTTGTTGTTCCGCTGACACACATCATTTGCACTGGTGTGAAATACCCCTCCCTGCTATGAAGAAGAAGGAAGCCCTCGTTTCTGTCTCTCTGTAAAACATTTCCTTGCAGATTTCAAGTAATTTAGTCAGTTATGTTCTGTTCTTGAATCCAGAATTTTATGCTGAAGAACTTTAATAAAATTAATCACATAAGATTTGTCCAATTATTAAATTATGGTTAAAATCCTGGGTTTTTTTGTTTGTTTGTTTTTTAAATTATGTTAATAAAACTGGAGTTTAGACATCTATTTAATATCCTCTCTATACTGCTTTTTTAATTGCAGTTAAAACACATCAAAGTCATATCATTCCTCAATCTAGATTTGGGGCATAAGCTTTGTGACATATTCCGTTGTATGGTAATGTATGATGGATTATGATTTGGGCTATTCCAGCTGTCAAAGGGTGAAGGCCAGGGCACAGCCTGGGCCAACACAGAGAGACAGACAACCATTCACAGCAATTAACCTTATTCTGCTAACTGCATGTCTTTGGACTGTGAGATGAAGCCAGAGTACCCAGAGAAAGCCCACACAGACATGGGGAGAGCATGCAAGCTCCACATAAAAAGACCCTACATGAGCCTTGTTGCCACTGATTTTCATACCCCACCTTGCCTTCTCCAATTCCACAAAACACATGTCGAATGCTTTGGCAAGTGTCTATGCACCTTCAAAATCCATTGTTTACACTGAATCTGAGGTTTAACCAGCAGGCAGTCTCTCCTCTCCGGTACACTGATATAGACCTTCCCAGGGAGGTTGAGAAGCACGATCCGCCTGAAGCTAGAACACACTCTTCAGTCCCCTTTCTTAAAAAGCAGAATCACCAGCCCGGTCTGCCAATTCAGAGGCACTGTCCCCACCTTCTATGCAACATTCCAGAGGCATGTCTAACACAGCCCTACAACATCCAGAGGCTTGAGAAACTCAGTGCAACTTTCATCCACTCCAGGGGCTTATCCACCAAGGACTTGTTTAACTACCTCAGTGACCTCACCTCCAGTGATGGGAGAGTCATCCCTCTCGTCCTCAGAATCTGCTTCCTTTATGGAAGGTATCTCATCGGAATTGAGGAGCTCCATCTCCACTGTATACAGTGTGAACAGAGCACTAATTTCCCCTCCTGAGTTGCCTAACAGTTTTGCAAAACATTTTTATGGCCACCCAAAGTCTTGCACCATATCCTAACCAAACTCCTCCCACACTCAAGTTTTTGTTTCAGCTACTGCCAGAACTGCACTCTGCTTGGCCTGTTGATACCCGCCAGTCCCGCAAGCTAAACAAGTGTGATAGGACTCCTTCTTTAACTTAACTGCTCTCTTAACCTCTGGTGTCCACTATCTGTTTTGGGGATTATTGCTATAACAAGCATCAGCTATGTTGCAGCCACAGCTCCATACAGCCACCTTGGCAATGGATCTGCAGAACAACCCCCCCTGGGAATGCTTTCGATGTTCTGCCAGAAGTGGGAATTGAAGCTTCTGCAGATCATGGCATCTGCCAGACCTTCCCAGTGCACCCTCACTATACGTTTGGGCCCATCAGGCCTGTCCAAAATCCTCCGCCACCTGATTTGTCTCACCACCAGGTAATGATCAGTTGGCCGCTCAGCTCCTCTTATTATCTGAGTGTCCAAGACATGCAGCCACAGATCCGGAGATGCAACTACAAAACTGATCATTGACCTGCAACCTAGGCCCTGGTGCCACATGTACAGTACTTATTAACACCCTTGAACATGATGTTTGTTATGCACAAACTGGCATAGATGTCCAATAAAAGATCAAATCTAAAGATCAAATTCTATGAACATTTCTGTGGCCTGAATATTGAACTGTCAGCTGTTAGAATGAATTGTTGTTGCTGTCTGATTGCAGTTTGAAACAGCATGCTACGTACTTGGATTCCTTCGTGGGCTGATGTTAAGGTCATCCAAATAAATGTGGGTGTGTTTGAAGATAAGTCTGCTGCTTTTCTCTTCTACTTCTTACAAAATAGCTGCTCAAAGATTTTATCTAGAAGTGACTAGGTGCTGCTAAATCAGTCAGCACTAACATCTTGGCATCACTGCCAAAACAAAATTGCCAATTTTTGAAAGTCACGAGATACTTGTGATTGTTCTTCACTATCAAAATAATAAAAACTGAAATGGCAAACTGCATAAAAAACAGACTTTGTGCCCCTGCCAAAGCTTTTGGCCACAATTGTAAGTATTAAAGCTTAAATATACACCTAAAAGTATTGAAAATCACAGGTTATGCGAACGCATACTGTATATGCTAACACATTCAATAATTAGAAATGAGAAAACAGCAGTGAATAAAGCTATCAAGTTTTCTTGGACCACTTACCGATGGATGATGATGAGGACCAACCCATTGCCAAAGAGACTGAAGGCAAACATGATGTAGTAAAGAATGGATAGCTGCGCTCCCAGAGTGTTGTCCTCAACCCTGCTGCATGGTGTGGTCGGTGTGTAATCGCCGTAACCATAATCATAATCATAATCAGATGTCGTTTCCATCTTTGTGTCAATTGCTTGAAGAAAAACTATTACAAACAGAAATGCAACCAAACACAGTTCATGACAGATACAGCCACTATGAGTTACACATTATACTATTTTCACGTGTATGAGAGGAAACAAAAAGAGTTAGAAAACAAAAAAAGAATTAAAGAATTAAAGCAGAGGTGAGAATAATTTGACTTTCAGACTTACTGTTCGTCCTATCGCTTCAGTCTGTTGCCTGACTGCAGAGAGAGCTCAGTTGAGTCAGTCTGAGTTCAAGTCACTCCATCATAAATCATCAAAAATAGAGGAAGTACCACAAGTGTGTGTGTGTGTGTGTGTGTGTGTGTGTGTGTGTGTGTGTGTGTGTGTGTGTGTGTGTGTGTGTGTGTGTGTGTGTGTGTGTGTGTGTGTGTGTGTCAGCATTAACTATGTTGGAGTCAACAAGGGGAAGGACTGACTAAAAGAAGAAAGAGTACACCCTCTGAGCAGAGTTCCTCCCTGATCACAGGCAAGGCAGCAACAGCATCTGTTCAGCTGTGATGACTAAAGGAGCTGGGCCATGAGGTGGGAAATACAGACAAAATAATCAAGCCACTTTGATATAAACAGGAGCAGAAGTGACCCGCACAAGGCTGTGACCTTGAGAGCAGAACAGAGTGATGAAACGACTCTGCTGATGTGCATTCTGAACGCTGTTCTGAAGTGCCTTTGGAACCGTTCCCATCCGGTTTCCACAGTCGAGTTTTCACTTTGCCTGATTAGGAGTTCAGAACAACGACTACAGTGCAATAACAAAAAAAAAAAAAAAAAAAAGATGGCATTCAGCTGCACTGGTGGTGAGATTTAGCTTCAGATACTTTGGGACAACATGACATGATTTTACATTTGGATGCTGCACAACACATGCATGATCCATGAGATCCAGAACACTGCACAGCAGCTTTGTGAGACAGAGGTTGGAACACCTCCTCAGGATGTCAAACTGCCCTCACTGATATTCCACAGATGCACACACAAGCCGTCCGTTTTCATTGGTTCCATGAAGCATTGAGTTATGGCAATGATGACACAGGTGTCATTCAGGGGCAGCACTGACGGTGGGGGTCCCACATTTTCAGTTTTTATTGAGACAGTTTTCTCAATGAAATAAAGCAGCCAGCAGAGTAAAACATATTAATGCTTGTGTTTCAGTCTCATTTTTACATCTTTAATCTTGTTTTTTTTTTTTTTTTTTTACATATTTCAGCAGTAGTGCGGCAGACTGGAGCTCCTTGTTTTTTTGGGGGTTTTTTTTAAGCCTGTCATGTCTGGCAGTTTTCGCAATTGGAACGATGATCCAAAGGCACTGATGTACCAAACATATTTGCTTTAACAAGAACAGCTCTATAAGTTTTCTATAGGCTGTTCTTGTTAATGTTTGTATTTTTATTTTTTATTTAGTAATTTATGCCAGGCAATAAGGAAAGGGACAGAAAAGAGGGATAAAAAAAAGGGGGGGGGGGGGGGGGGGGGGGGGGGGGGGGGGGGGGGGGGGGGGGGGGGGGGCAAAGGGGAGAAAGGAAAGAAAAATTGATTTTGACATCAGTTAATAAATTCCTGTCAAACTTTGAGCATCGTAGTGCAAATATGCTGTGAGTTTTAAATCCTGAAACGGTTAAAACCATCTCTGGTCTCACCTAAAATATAAGATTTCAGATTTAATATAAACACTTATGAATTTGCATGATTAATGACTTTCTGCAGTACTGCTCTTATTTGCAGCATCAGTGCTGCATTTTGCTGTTCCTCTGATCGGGTCTGACTGAATCGTTGTTCACTGTTAACGAAAGAAAGGAAAAGGGGAGGGAACACTGTGTGCATGTTTTATGTTATGAATCATTATGATTAACCCAGACACAAAGGCCCCCACATGGTGTAACTATCTCTGACTGAATACTGATTGTCAACTTTTCACAGTTGTGGAGAAGGTATCCTGTACTTAAAGAAAAGCAGAATTACTACAGTACATACACATTCTGTAAAGTTAAACTTTTACTGAAGTAAAAGTGCAAATAAAGCATACAACACTTTAGTGTGGAGGCAGCATGGTGGCCTCACAGCAAGGTATGAATCCACCTTGGCCCGGGCCTCTCTGTGTGGAGTTTGCATGTTCTTCCCGTGTCTGCGTGGCTTTCCTCCCACAGTCCAAAGACATGCAGGTACTGGGGTTAGGTTAATTGGTGATTCTAAATTGCCCAAAGGTGTGTATGTGAGTGTGAATGTTTGTCTGTCTCTCTGTGTTAAAATTAACTTATGTGGCAGTAACATGCACTAACCTGCCAATCAGATTTAACTGCTCATTAATGAAAGCACTTGAACGCTGTTCTGGATTGTTCCACTTTAACCCCTGGATGGACCTTTTTTCCTACAGATACTGACAGGGTGTGACATAGTGTTAAAAAAAAAGCACATCAACAGCTCAGAAACAATAATTGGACAAGACGTCTATTATGGAAAATATTCATTTGAAAGAAAAAAACAAATGCATAGCCTTTGAAAATGGTTACTTTAATTAAGTACTTTGCATTTATACAAATTAATGCAAGAATAATACAAAAGAAATGAACATGAAGTAACTTCCCCTTCTTATTACTGCAAACATCTGTTTCCTTTCCCACTAAATTTGGCTTCATTTACAAAACTGAATGAATTGACAAAAAATGAATCTTCACTGCAGAGACACACACACACACACACACACACATGCGCGCGCAGACTGTCACTTGGTTTGTTTCATGGTCTGAAACAAACTGTTTTAGCTCACTTTCTGTGAGCCAGCTTTCTTCTGAGCGGCTGTCCCTTGAAAAACATGAAGCAGCAGATGGGCGGGGCTTCAGCCGCAGCCTTGGGCCTAAGATGACCAAATTAAAAGCATTTTCAGTGATTTTTGGGCAGTGTGTTGCTTTGCAGTCAGATCTTAAACAAAGATTAGTCTCCTACTCCTACTCCTGATTTTTTTTTTTTTTTTTTTTTTACTATTTAGACTTTACTTTCTGCAAACTGCAATCTGTAAATATATATTTTGGTCTGAAAATGTTGTTCTTAAAGTGAAACATAAATTTAGTATTTATATTTCTTCTAGCTGGAGTTTCTCAGCTTTAACAGATAAAGAGCTGAACTCTGGCCATGAGAGGGCAGACATCACCAATATCAAACATCTACACTAGCACACATTAATCTAGTCTTCTTGAATGACAGAAAGTGAAGATACAGCTTATACAGAGAAGGAGTGGCATGTTTTCCTTTAAGGAACCATCTCTTCTTACATCACATAGTAGCAAATTAGATTGTGGTTGATAGTAGGCTAATATGAACTAATATGCAAGATTCAAGAACTTTTTCCCTTTGGTTTTTAGTTTAAAGAGAGTGGCTGAAATAATCTGGATGCAGAGGATTATCTGGTAGATATTAATCAGACTATCAGCAGACTAATTAGTCTTAACTTCTTCAACTGTTGACTTAAATTACAGAAACCTTTAAAACCTACAGAGACACCAGTTTCTAGAAATCTAAAGTTTACCTCATTACATTTTTGGACATAACATCCATTGCACTAAACTGTATCCCAGCTCAAATCTCACTGATCTCCACCTTAACAATGAAAGAAAACTCATGCCTTCTTTCAGTTGGTTATAAAACCACGGTCTGCTAAAAACCCCTAAAAATCATTTGCTGTGTTTTTTGTGGACACGTTACTTCTGCTGATGTGACTCACAGACACGTGCTTCTTTAACTTTGGGAAATGTTTCACCAGCAGGTGTTTGAAGTGGTTCTGGAATTTCTTCCCAACAAACGTGTAGAATACTGGGCTGATGCAAAAGTAAAGGTAGGCAATGGTGCGAGTGATCTGGAGTGCATAACCCAGTTCCCGTTGTTCCACACAGTCAGTTATTTCATTAGATATTTGATGCAACAGTACAATGTTAAAAGGGGTCCAGCAAGCAAAAAACAGCAACACAATGATGAATATCAGCCTGACTGTCTTGAATTTGGCTGCAATCCTGGATGACAGGACGGTGATTACAATCCTACTGTAACAGAAGACGATAATAAGCAGTGGGAAAATCAAGAAAAGAATGAGCTGAAGGTAAAACCCAGATATTCTCAGCTGGTTCATGTTGACATAGGCAAGGTTTAGAAGATGCTCATCACAAAAGGTTTTGTTATCAATACTAGAACTAAAAGTGCCATAGATGATCATCGGTCTGATACATGCCAAACCACTGATTAGCCACACCACAGTGCAGAAGATTGTTGCACACCTTCGGTTTCTCACTTGCAAGTCATTCAGTGGGTATAGGACTGCAAGGTATCGGTCTAAGGTCAGAAGAGCTAGAAAGAGGACAGAGCTGTAAAAGCCCAGGTAATAGACTGTACTAACAATCTTGCACATAACTTCACCAAAGATCCAGTTCGAGAGCTGCATGTAGACTGCCATGAAGGGAAGGCTGCTCGTGAAGATCAGGGAGGACAGCACCAGGTTCAGCAGCAAGATGTTGGTCACGGTGGTCAGCTGCTCAAACCTAGAAGGCAGTCAACATGAAAAGTTTAAACAAGACTCACAGGTCAGTCATTATAAGGCAGCAGTGTTTCAGTGGGACCCCAGGTGCTTTCCAGGCAGCTGAGCTCTGTGGATCGTTCGGTGGCAACGAAGTAAATCAGCACATCTTTAGAATCGATGCCATTTCTGGAGGTCATCTTAGCGCAAAGTCTGAGCAAAATGTTGAATACTAAAAAATTATTTTGGATTGGATACAGGAACTCAATTATCCATCAATTCTAAATAAGAACCTTTAAAAATACTGTAGCTTCTTGGGAGAGCAGTACCTTCTACGGTGCTGCCAGTGTGCCCTTGACAAGCACCTTACAAACACCAGTTGAACCCTAATAAAGCAGTACAAAAATTGAAAAAAGTCTGACAAATTGCCATAATTAGGTATGCATTATTAATCACTGAAAAACTCTTTCATATCTGCACCTACAGCCAAGTAATGGGAGAACAAACAGGTTCAAACTGAGAAACTTCAGCGCTCTTCTGTACCACAAGGAAGCCAGCAGTCAGAGAGCGAAGTGCTCTGTTGGGGTGATACGGTACTATAAGGTCTCTGAGATAAGATGGGGCTTTATTAATAATAATCGTACATATCTTCACACTGAAGATTTAAGATCTAAAACCAGAGACAGCAAACAGGAATTCAGTATTTAGCAAATCAAAGTCAGTCCATCATATAATCATATTGATATTGTATTCATGTGTCAGTGAGCAGCACTACTGAAGCAATTACTGAGTTTTCTGGATTGCATTTAATGTGAGTATGTTGATTTGAAATGAATCTTTAAATAAGTTATAATACAGACTGGAGTTCAGTGGAGTTAGAGTGGAGTTCAGTGCTTGAGCTTTGCTTTGAGCTCCCTGCATGCTGTCAGCGTACAGCCAACACAGAATCTCATCCACCTTCTGATATACTGTATATAAAACTCTCTTTTCAGTCCAGGGACACTTTGCTGAGTTTCTCTGTGACTCCGTCATTTGTGTTTACCATGAACGCTGAGAACATTTTTGTATTGCCTGCTCACCTACAGTAGGTAGAACTGGAGAAAGGACACTAAGTAGACAGTGACACATGAGAAGCATCTCAGGTGAGATGCTGTGTGAGAGGGTGTTCTACCTGCTGAATAGCCACTATGATCCACTGCATGTGGGGGGAAAAGTTATTATTTCTGACAACCTCATGACATCTACTTACTGCTGATGGAAGTACCTATATAGATGCTAATCTTACAGATTTTCTGTTTCTGATCCTGTGGTCATTAAGTTTTTACACCCCACAGTAACGACACACTCAGTTGACTGAATTACTTTATTCTGTGGAAGCATTAGAGCACAATATTACTTAGCTAAGGAGTAGCAGTTTGGCTAACTTTGGATGGTTAACCAACTTAAACTTAAATAATCAGAATATTCCAGATTTGTTAGAATTCAGAAAGAAAGCAGAAATCTGGTGAACATTCAAAACACGTAAATTTAGTGAATAAAACTTTTTTATGATCTTTAAATTTGAATTTAAAGATTGTTTAATTTAAAGAACACATTTTTTTTTCTCCTGATGCTGTAGTTCGTTACTGTCAGCAGATTAGATATAACCGTTGCGTCTCGTCGGATCATTGCTGCAGTGGGTGATCTGTTTTAGCTGTGAACAGAGTGTTTAACCATCACTGTTGTGGTGCTTCTCTTTTCTTAGAAAGAAAAAAGGAAGAAAGTAAAAAATGTCAAATACAATAATATCCTGTGGTCATGGAAATGATGTTACTGCATTTCAGAATGGTGAAACGTGGTCTGTGGGTACTGTTTTGACTCAGTCAGGGGGCCAGAAAACCATATGCCATATAGCCATTGTGCAGCTGGTCAACTGGTGGCTCTTCACTCTCTTCCTGCACTTTTCTGTCTACCTTCAATGTTGGCTATCCAATAAAGGCAAAATGGCAAGATAAATATCTTTATTTTAAAAAAAAAATCATCAGTTTGCATCAAGCACCTGTGGGTTTTGTTATTCTTAAAGTTTTGTATCCTTAGTTTGTAATTGAAATTTAGCTTTCTGTATAAGTTTTTCTGTATTTCAATATTGGTAGATTGGATTGAGTTTTTGGTGTTGAGCCTCTGCCTGGATTCAGTTATTCTGGTTTTGTCTTTGAGTTCAATAAACCCCTTTTTGCTTTGTGCCCACTGGTTTTGTGGTATATTTTATTTGCGTTCTAAAAGAGTGTGTTGTTCAAATTTATGCTTTGGTTTATCAATTCTACCCTTCCCCAGTGTCTCTTTGATAGTTTAGTTCTCTTGGTATTTCCTGCATCATCACTTGCAACAGGCAGCACTCATGGTGTGAAATGTGTGAAATACATTTCACACGTGCATTTTCTGTGAAAATGAAAACCCAGCTTAACAGAGAGAGTCGTGATATTCATCTCCAACTGGGGTTTTGTCAAACCAGCTAAAATTAATACTAAACTGCATAAACTCATGGAAACAATGCCACAGCAAATACATGCCATCATCAGAGCTAAGGGTTGTCTAATGGAGAATGTACACTTCACACGAATTATAGGAAGGAGCTGTAAAATAACCAGCTGACATATAGGCGGGTTTGTTGCTGTTGGTGGGTTCCACCATAAGCCTCTACTGCAAAGCAGGTTAGCACAATAATTTCAGGGTTAATCCTCAGGTGGCTCACTTTTTTTGTTTGGTCTGCAGGTATGTACTGACCTTGTTTCAAATTTGTACCCAGGCTGAGCCTTTGGTTTTGGTTTTCTGTTTTGTTCGTTACCTGCTGTCAGAATGTTAACCACTACCGGGGCTGCAGATGAGTAAACAATGCTGAAACGGTCTAACGCACGTCAAACATTAATTTATGGCAATGGTAATTTGTCACTACAGTCAGTAATAGGGCTGCCATAATAATGACCCAATTAACAGAGTCTGCATTTTTGCTAGCTTTTCTTTCTCGCTTCAAATAAAGTTCTCAAAAATGCAGATTTACGCAACATATTTTTCCTGATAAATTCTCAAAATGCTTCTGCTTCGTCTTTAAAGCCTCATACCACATAATGCCTAAATTCATTTTTAATTCAAGCTCCTTATTGTATCATATTTACAGTTTGGTTCACTGAGACCTTTATATATATATATACATATATAAGTATATATATATATATATATAAGTATATATATATATATACATATATAAGTATATATATATATAAGTATATATATATATATATATATATATATATATATATATATATATATATATATATATATATATATATATATATATATATATATATACATATATATATATATATATATATATATATATATATATATATATATATATACATACATATATATATATACATATATGTATATTTATAGTTAAACATAATGTACATATATATGTACATTATGTTTAACTGAATATATATACATATATATGTATATTATGTTTAACTTCTGTTTAACTGAATATATATACATATATATGTATATTATGTTTAACTTCTGTTTAACTGAATATATATATATATATATATATATATATATATATATATATATATATATATATATATATATATATATATATATATATATATATATATATATATATATGTGTATATATATATACATATATATATATACATATATGTATATTTATAGTTAAACATAATGTACATATATATGTATATATATATGTACATTATGTTTAACTGAATATATATACATATATATGTATATTATGTTTAACTTCTGTTTAACTGAATATATATATATATATATATATATATATATATATATATATATATATATATATATATATATATATATATATATATATATATATATATATATATATATATATATGTATATATATACATATATATATATACATATATGTATATTTATAGTTAAACATAATGTACATATATATGTATATATATATGTACATTATGTTTAACTGAATATATATACATATATATGTATATTATGTTTAACTTCTGTTTAACTGAATATATATATATATATATATATATATATATATATATATATATATAATTTCTAAGATTTTTGTTTTTTTACTGTGATACTTTTTTATTGAGCAAAGATTGTTCTCATGTTTAGGCTGTTGTAACACGTATAGCTCTGTCTATCCACCCCTTTCATGTGAATGTGCTCATGGCTAGACTGGGAAACCTGGCGTTGACTAATCATGTTGATTATCACCTTTGCTGATGTTTAGGTGAGTGTAGCCAGATGAGCATAAGATATGCTGGCTTTGTTGAATTTGGTTCACAGTATAGATCCATGCCACCACTGAATTAATTTTATCTTCACATCTATAACACACATGAAGTGTTTCCTGTTCACTCCCCCACAACACTGAAACATAACACTTTAATTTTTGTTGGAGCAGTAGCATCACATACTTGCCATTTTTTGAAAGTGTTATTTACAAAAAAATGAGTCCACTGTACTCATGAAATGAGCTGTGCTCTGACTCAAATCACCCAACCAAAGACTTTTACCAGTTTAACTTTACACTTAAAAGCAATGTGAATCACAGCTTCTGTGAATGCATGTAGAGTTACGAGTTAAATTACCAGACATTTCAAAATCTAAAATCCAGCATAGTTTTTATTTAAAGCCTCAACAGCAGGGAATAAAATCATTAAGTTTTATTGAACCACTTACCGATGGATGATGATGAGGACGATCCCGTTGCTAATGAGGCTGAAGGCAAACATGAAGTAGTAAAGGATGGAGAGCCATGCTCCCAGATTGTTGTCATCATCCCTGTTGCATGATTCGCCCTCTGTGTAATCGCTGTAATCATATTCAATTGTCGTTGCCATTGTTGCCATTGTTGCCATTGTCGACATTGCTGACATTGCTGAGGTCGTTGTCATTGTGTCAAATGGTATTGAAGTCTGTCAAACACAGAAATGTAAGAACAGATTCAATAACACTGAACTGTCTTGAAACTATTTGCATGTGTGTGAGAGGAGGAAGAAAAAACAAGTCTGAGGAATAAAAGCAGACATGAGGATGTGCTGACTTACTGTCTGACCAACTGTTTCTGCTTGTTGTCTCGCTAAAGATCAATTTTGGTTGTCTCAATGTCACACCAGCATAATGTAGGTAACCAAAGCAGAGGAAGGTGTGCATGCGTGCGTGCGTGTGTGCCTACAAGTGTCAACACTATATTGGAGTGAACCAGGGGGGATGGACTGACTGAAAGCCCAAAAGAAGCAACACCCCCCTCCTGAGAACAGCTCCTCCCTGAACACAGGCAATGCAGAAAAAGCATCATTGTAAATGACATGACAGAAAAGCCACAGCGGTGACTAAGAACACTTCAAAGGATCAGCCCGTGAGGTAACAAATGCAGGCAGAATTATCACGCCTGTCTGATATAAACAAGAACAGAAGTGACCTGCACAGGGTTGTGACCTTGAAAGCAGAGCAGAGTTGTAATGAGACTCTGCTAATGTGTATTCCAAAAGCTGCTCTGCAGTGCATCTGGAACCATTCCCATCTCATTTCCTTGGTCTAGTCTGCACTTTGCCTGATTATATGCTCTGACTAAAAATTGCACTGCAATAAAACAATGCATGTGAGCTGCATTGGTGGTGCCGTTTTGCTTCAGGTACCCTGAAATAATATGATTATAATACATGTGCTGAAGGTGCATGAGTGGTTAGAGGCTAAAACACAGCTCAGCAGTTCTATGATACAGACGGTCTGAACCCTTTCTCATACTCAGCGTGTCAAATACTGCTCTCGCTGGCATTTCAGACATAAACGCAAGATGTCCTCTTTCATTGGTTCCATGAAGCACCGAGTTATGACAGGGCAGTCACTCAGGGGCGCCGCTAAAGTTGAGTCCTGGAGTGACCTCCCCTAAATTTTTCCCCCCACTACACAAAACATGAATAAATAAATCACGTTATTGAATGAGTGGAAACATCTTCAGTAGTTAAAGGGGAGACATGGGGTATTGGTATCATTTTCTCAGCATAAAAAAGCGTATGCACTGTGTTTTGGTACACCTACCATATTGTTGTGGGGCAGCCACGTCTCCTATTGCATGTCAGTGGAGTCCTGAAGTTTCTTGTGGTTTGGTATTTAGTGATTTCCAGTACTCTCCACACCATTCCATTTAAAAAGTACTGAAAATGCTTCCAGCCTCACTCTCAAATCATCACATATGGATGCTTGGTGACCCATATGTTAACCTGAACCATCCGTGTTTTTTTTTTTCTTAATCAAGCAGTCTGTGCCTAAATCTAATCAAACAATAAGTGAAAGTGTTTTATCTTTTTAAGAGGTCGGGGTAAACCATGATGCAAGGATGTGTGACTGATAGCACGTGTGGCAAGTTGTCAGGTACAGCTCAGTAAACCCCATCGCCCCACCCCCCATGTCTTCTTTTTATCAGTTTTAATCTGGCTTCTCTGTGTATTGTTGTCAATATTATTTTTTTTCTGCACATTTTCATTTTGCACGAAATGGAAACAGTATAATTTTAGAAATGCTTCAAACTAAGAAAAGGGTTTGCTCGGTTAAAGAGCGGCATGTGCGAACAGTCTATAAACAAATGACACAAACATGTGTCAACTGAACCTACAACTAAAAACAGATTAAAATAGTATGTGTATGCAGTCACAGGAAATCTTTTCTATGTTGTTTTTCATATTCTACTTTCTTTTAATTGCATCATCTCATTATATCCTCCTCTTCAATTTTCCAGTCAGGTTTGAACTGCACTTGACTGGAAAATTGGTGACAAATGTGGTTTAAACCAAGTATAAATGTGAATTTGCACATAACTGGAAATTAGCTAAAATTTGCATTTGTCTTTTGCCATATATATATATATATATATATATATATATAGTACAGCTATTGACATGCACTTCACAGTGGCTGCAGCTGCTTCTCAGACATTTATTGCAAACTTCCCACAATGACCACAGAACAACAACCACAGGAAACGCTGAGCCGGTAGTGTAACTCACCTGAAATTTCTTTCCTCTTTAACTTTCTGTCAGCTTAACGTTAGGGAAATTCTTAAAAAATCTCAAACTTCCAAGAATTATTTTATGATTTAAAGATCATCTATTTGCATTAGGATGCTTTGTGAGTACAGTTAACACAGACAGCTGCTCCACGTCAGAGTTCAGCTTTTTTCTTTGCAACAGTTAACCACAAGTGCAGGCGATGTCCTTATGAAGTCAGGGTTTGACTCCACGAATCTTAGTTGAATGGAAAATCTTTGACTGCTGTTTTGAAGTTTTGACTGTTGGGGGGCAGCCCTGTGCGTCATTTTAAAATAAGTGAAAGGCTTTAGACTACAACTGATATGAGTCACATGTATTTAAGCCGTCAAAATAGAGCATGAATTATGATCATATATAAAAATCCATCCATTCTCTTTTGCTTATCCTGTTCGGTGTGTGTGTGTGCGTGTGTGTATGTGTGTGTGTGTGTGTGTGTGTGTGTGTGTGTGTGGGGGGGGGGGGGGGGGGGGGGTAACCTTGTCGCAGGGCTAACACAGTGAGACAGACAACCATTTACACTCATGTTCACACTTAAGGGCAATTTAGCTAACCCCAGTAACTGCATGTTTTTGGACTGTGGGAGGAAACCAAGAACCCACAAAAAAAAAAAAAAAGAAACACACAAGCACAGGGAGAACATGCAAACTCCACGCAGAAAGGCCTGGGCCACGGTGGATTCAAACCGTCTAGCTGCGAGACCCAGACTGTGAGGCAACAGTGCTAACCATACGCCACCATGCTGGTCCGCACTGTTGCACTATATAAATGAACTGTGATATATTATAGTGTCAAAGATATTTGCTCAACTACCTTCACACATATAAACTTAGGTGGCATCAGATTCTTAATCCACAGGGTTTAATATGATGCCAGCTCACCCTTTGCAACTGTAACAGCTTCAACTCCTCTGGGAAGGATTTCCACAGCTTTAGGAGTGTTTATGGGAAATTTTGACCATTCATCCAGAAGAACATTTGTGAGGTCGGACACTGATGCTGGCTCGCAGTCTCCACTCTAATTCATCCCAAAGGTGTTCAGTCATGTTGTGGTCGGGACTCTGTGCAGGTCAGTCAAGTTCTTCCACACCAAGCTCACTCATCCATGTCTTTATGGACCTGCTTTGTGCACTGGTCATATTGGAACAGGAATGGGCCATCCCCAAATTGTTCACACAAAGTTGGGAGTCTAAAATGGTCCAAAATGTGCTGAAGAATTAAGAGTTTCTTTCACTGAAAGGAGGGGTCGAGCCCAACTCCCAAAAAACAACCCCACACCATGGCCTCCCCTTCACCAAGCTTTACACATGGAAACATGATTAATCAAGAAAACGTCTCCGCTGCTCGAGAGTTCAGTGGCCACGTGCTTTACACCACTGCATCCAAACCTGTGAGGTGTGCTTGGTGATGGAAGACTTGGATGCAGCTGCTCGGCCATGGAAACCCATTCCATGAAGCTCTCCGTGAACTGTTCTTGATCTAATCTGACCAACACATGAAGTTTGGAGGTCTGTAGCGATTGAGTCTGCAGAAAGTTGGTGACAGCATCCGCTGACCACACTCTTTAATTTTACAAAGTGGCCTGCCACTTTGTAGCTGAGTTGCTGTCATTATAAAATCACTTCCACTTTGTTATAATACCATGCAGTGTAACCAGACAAGGTTACCTTATTCTAGCTTAGTAAAGAAGGTGGACAACACACACCAGGTAGAGAACAATGGGTGGTCTCTAGGAGGACTTCAATAATTTAGAAACATTATAATATCAACTTTGTGTTAAGTAACACACTAATAAATAAAAGCATTTCTCTCATCAGAACTGAAAAAGAGATTTTGTACCACACTGCATTATTTATTTCCATTAAAACATCATAAACACCATGGAGAGGTCCAGCATGACTTCATGGAGGTGAGGCTCAGCTGAAACTTTCAGCTGCAGCTGCCTGTGTCGGCATATCTGTCTACCAAAGCATCCATGCCCCTAATGCCAGTAACCATATGATTCATTATGAAGAAAATTCACCCATCATGCAGTTGTTATAAAATGCTAACATTTCTATATAGACCAAAACTAGTTTTGTTGCAGGCTGTAAGCATACTTTGTAAAGTCATCACTGCTACGCAATAACTGCATTTTCCAGCTGCCAAATATATGCAGTGTTGTGATCGTCTCTATTTGTGGCATCATTCTGTGTTTTTTTATTTTCCAATCATGAACCTAACAAACTCATAAGCATTTTAAACTCTCCCTTCCCCCGTAGTTTTTCCTTTCAGCTCTTATTAGGTAAGAGCTGAAAGGTGACTAACATTTATCTTCAACACAATCTAATCTTTACTGTAAGAATAAGTTCTTGGGAATCACATCTAAGAATTTGCTTAGTAACTTAGGAAGCTTTATAATATAACTCCAGATTTTTTTGATTAGTTTAATTTAAGCCCAAACTGATTCAGTAAAATACACCTCAGCTTGATCGAACTTAAATCCTGTATTTTTAACCTTAATATTCAATCCACCACTTGAGGCTGAGGTGGTAGACTTGTAATAGAAGATGTATGTTATTAAGAGACAGTATTCCTGATCATTAACAAATGATACAATAACAAAACACACTGTCAGCAGAATGTTTCCAGTAGTTACTGGACAGCTGCGTAAACTCAGTGTGAAAAGAACATGGAACAGACATCCCTGTAGAATATTACTGTGATATTACACACAATTATCTGCATAAAACCACGAGTGACAGCTTGTGGTTGATGGTAAACTTTATCAGTCTTGTTTGCTTGCTCTGACTGAATTCCCCATCTCTGCCACCCCCACATTTCACACTGTAATTTTTTTAGCATTTAACAGATCGATAATTGCCTAATTCTAAAAATAGAGAGAGTGTTTGTCTGTTGAATCCAAAATGGGAGCTGGTTCCACAGAAGGTAGAATGGGAGGCAGAGCCTTCAGAAATATCCCAGGAACCACTAGTGAGCCAGCATTCTGAGAGCAAAGTGCTCTGTTGGGGTGATACAGTACTACGAAGTCTTTAAGATAAGATGGAGCCTGATTATTCAAACTGGCTCCAACCCCTTCTGTGACTCTGGATGGATGGATGGATGGATGGATGGATGGATGGATGGATGGATGGATGGATGGATGGATGGATGCATGAATGGATGGATGGATGGATGGATGGATGGATTTAAATGGGAGACAATTACGATAAGCCAACATGGGAGAAATATGATAGGCCTTCTTTTAGCAGTCTTGTAAGAATGGGGTCTAATAGACACATTGATGATTTGGAGGAAGCAATTATTGAAGTCAAGAATCAGTTGGAGAGAAAGTGTCTAAATATATATCAGTAGTAGAGCAAGTACAACATATTAGTACATCTGACATGACATGTGGTGTTTTTATTTGTGAAGAAATTCATGAAATCACTACTAGTTAAGGTTAAAGGAATACTTGGCTCAGCGGAGCTGTGACTCTGTCAGCCTGGCTACAGTGCTGAAAAGAAACTTGGGGTTGTTCTTATTTTTATTTTATTTAATCAGTAAATAGAAAGATTTTGAGATGAGTTACGTGCTTTAAGGTGCACATTTGTGAGTTATACCAGGGGGTCAGTCACTTCTGATTTGAAGCTCAGAGGAGCCACAATATCCAGAATCATATGCAGTGAATATGTAACACTATTTACAAGATAACTGAGCTCTGTGGGAGCAGAGTGTTGGTACATGCCATTGAAGATAACAGTGGAGGAATTATATGTTTAAACTTAGTTACAGCACTTTCAAAAAGACAGCTAAAGCATCAGATTTGGTAACGCTTTCTTTTAAGGCCCGCCCTTAGGCCGTAACTATCCTGTAAGTAAATTTTAGTTATGTTGAATTATTTCAGCCGTAGTAAAAGCCGTAGTAAAAATAATTACGGCGGAATTAAGAAATAATTACGGCAAAAATAAAATAATTACGGTGGAATTAAAAATAATTCAGCTGTAGCAAAAATAATTACAGCGGAATTAAAAATAATTACGGTGGAATTAAAAATAATTACGGTGGAATTAAAAAATAATTACGGCGTAATTAAAAATAATTCAGCCATAGTAAAAATAATTATGGCGGAATTAAAAATAATTATGGCGGAATTAAAAGTATTACGGCGTAATTAAAAATAATTACGGTGGAATAAAAAAATAATTACGGTGGAATTAAAAATAATTCAGCTGTAGTAAAAATAATTACAGCAGAATTAAAAATAATTATGGAGGAATTAAAAAATAATTACAGTGGAATTAAAAATAATTACGGTGGAATTAAAAAATAATTACGGCGGAATTAAAAATAATTCAGCCGTAGTTAAAAAATTTACGGCAGAATTAAAAATAATTACAGCATAATTCCACATAACTAAAATTTACTTGCAGGATAGTTACGGCCTAAGGGCGGGCCTTAAAAGAAAGCGTTACCTCAGATGATAATAAATAAATAAATGAATAAATAAGAATGAATATATACTTTAAAATTTTTTCAGTTTTTATTTTATTATTTGTTCATCTAGAGCATCTCAGTGTTATTATTATGGGAGAGTCTCCTGTGTTCTGTCTTTCTCCCCTCATTCACCAAATGGTCACAGAAGATCACACCTCCTCCCCGAGTCCAGCCCTTCTGCAGGAGATTACCTGATCATTGTGATTTTCTGTCTAGTACTGTATTGCAGTTTTTCCCTTACAATATAAAATGGAACTGAAGATGGACTGTACAGTGGTGCTCCTCAGTGACAGGATTGCTGATGATAAAAGTATGCACAGTCTCAGGGTTCCATTAACTGAAAACACCACAATCTGCAACTTTCACTATAACTTTTTTTGGGAGGCTGTATTTACTGGCATGCTAGCCTGAATAAAGAAAACATGCACCCCTTGTGAGCCTGTGTGACCCTGCAGGTTGAGCAGGCAGGCATGCTTTCCTGTCTTCTGTCCACTGTTCTGTCTCAAGAAAGGCTAAAAAGAAAACTAAAATATTAAACATGCATCACTGTAGGATGTCTTTATGATATCACAGCCACTTGTCTATCTAACAGCTTGTGGATAGTGCAAATTATATCACTTACTTGTTGACAACCTCTAATTTCCCATAGCCCAGTTGGTAGTTTAATAAAAGTAAGGTATTAGACTTAACCTTGAGTATGCTGGAGTTATTACATTTATACAAGATGAGGAGCAGGTCATAGCCTAAAAAGGATATTCTCCAGCTGGTGGGCTGGTAATTCCCAAAGAGTCATTTTGCTGAATCAACTCATAGATATGTTACATAAATTAAATGATAGGTACCCACTTACAATCATAAAAGCTATGACCTGTGCACAAAAAGGAAAAAATACATCAGTCATCCATCAATCCATCCATTTTCTTCCACTTATCGCGGCTGGGTCATGGGGGCAGCAGCCTAAGCAGAGAAGCCCAAACCTCCCTCTCCCCATCCAGGGGGACCCCAACATGTTCCCAGGCCAGCCAAGAGATACAGTCTCTCCAGCGTGACCTGGGTCTGCCCTGGGGCCGCTTTCCAGTAGGACATGCCTGGAAGATCTCACCCAAGAGGTGCCCCAGAGGCATCCTAGTCAGATGCTCGAACCACCTCAACTGGCTCCTTTCAATGTTAATCTGAGTCCCTCCCGAATGGCTGCACTCCTCACCTTATCTCTAAGGGAGAGGCCATCCACCCTTCAGAGGAATTTCTGCCGCTTGTATTTGCGATCTCATTCTTTCAGTCATTACCCAAAGCTCATGAACAGAGGTGAGGGTAGGGACGTAGACTGACCGGTAAACCAAGAGCTTTGCTTTCACAATCAGCTCCATCTTCACCATGACAGACCGATGCAGCATGCGCATCACTGCAGACTCAGATCTGTCAATCTCCTGCTCCCTTCTCCCATCACTCGTGAACAAGATCCTGAGATAGACTCCTCCACCTGGGGCAGCAACTCATCCCTGAGCTGGAGTGGGGACTTCACCCTTTTCTGGCGGAGGACCATGGCCTCAGACTTAGAGGTGCTGATTCTCATGCCAGCCGCTTCACACTCAGCTACGAATCGTTCCACTGCGAGCTGGAGGCCACCCCTCGATGAAGCCAACAGGACCGCATCATCTGCAAAAAGCAGAGATAAGATTCTGCAGAAGCCTTCCACCACTTGGCTATCCCTAAAAATTCTGTCCATAAAACTTATGAAGAGAATCTGTAACAAAGGGCAGCCCTGACAGAGTCCAACACCCACAGGAAATGAATCCGACTTAGTGTGTTTTAGTTCTTTAATGAGAAACCTATGACTTTTTTTTCCAGTACGGTAACTTTAACTTACTTGTGACACATACAGGAAAGAGAACTTTTGCATGCATACTAAATGTTTTTTGGTGGTAGTGGTGTCAGGGTGAGGGTATAGGTGAACTTCCTACCACTTACTGATGCAAGAAATAACTTTCTAAAATAGACTCGTGACACTTTTACACCATGATCAGAGTATGTTTAACAATAGTTCTCATAAAGGTATCAATGACTATAAAAATGAAATCAATAGTACTTTCTTATCATTTTTCCAAATAAACAAGATGTGTTTTTCCCATGACAGAAGGCTGATATATGAGGATTCCTCTGGATGAAAAATACTGGCAATGTTGTAAAGAGTATATTGTTCATCTGTGCAGTCCACAAGAACACAGGAATCTGTGGTTTCCTCCTTTTTACAACAAGCTCAGCGGTGATGGTATCCTGCAGAACCGATGTGTCTAAAGTCAGTTTAAGAGGAAGAAGATTAAGGGGAGAAAATAAACCTTCTAGCTTTTGGGCATATTTGATAATAACACAGATAGTGCCATCCCAACAACTTTTGTGGCCAAAACTCAGCTTTGTATTCTTCGCAAAATGTCTAGACAGCCTGTGTAGGTGTTGCTTTTTTTTTTTTTCCCACCACAAGTGAGTATCAGTTTTCAGAATTATAGTTTTCTTACAGATAAAAGTTGAAAACATTTAAACGTCAGTCAGACTTTCAATATATGAAATACTGTTGGGTTTGTTTTTAGTCAGTGACAGTCACTTCTCCTTTTATATTCACTTTTGCATTTGCTGTAGGTATCACTTATGGTAAATCCACAACAAATATCACTTGAACGCACTATGATTACATTTGAATAGAGTAGTGTGGTAAGTCTGTCTGCTTTAGAGAGTTAGTGGGTGATTCCATGGAAAATCAGTGAGTGCCTCCCACCTCAGGTGCTTTTTTCTTTTTTTTTATCAAGCAGTAATGAATATTATGAGGCTGTTACGAGACTCAACACATTTTTGAAAAGCCCCCCCAGAAAGCCCCCAAGACTAACAACGAGTTAGATCAGCTTTTGGTTCCCACATCCCTCGACATTCGAATCAGTCTAGAACTGGAGGAGACAGCTCATGTAGCTCATAGAAGCTATTATAGATCAATTCTAGTCTGGACATGGGACTGACCCAGTGACCTTGTAGTTGTAATTTAAGCTCATTTGATTGTGACACATCTTATTCCATTAGATTTGAAACCTACATGTGAGGCAAGTGAGCATGACAGCTTAATCAGTAGATCTGAGAAGATTTCTATTAATGTGCACGTCAACTCACTCTGGCTTTTCTTTACACTTTAAAAAGTGTCCCAGCTTTCTGGGAGTTAGAAGCAAACAATATTGTAGAAGGCCAACAATCTCTTTAGGCCTTAATACACATGACAAAACGATTAGTTCAGGCCGTAGTTCCACTGAAAATTGTTGAGGATGCTGTTTCTACATAAACTGCATTTTTGCATGTATCACATCTTTAGATGGTGTGCGTTTGTGTCAGTTCATTTAGATAGAAGATAAAAACACAGGATAAACTCTGGTTAATGACAGGTAGTGCACACTAGCACCTGCATTCTACAGAGTTCACAAAAGGTAGTTCTGTTTCCTGTTGCTACACGAAGCACTTGGGGGATTTTAGACAACCGTTTCCTCTGAGGAAGTGATGATTATATTTTGACTTCAAGTCTTCACGGCATGTACCTTATCTTGTAACACTTTGGCCTTCTATAATACAGATAAAGGGCTGCAACAGGAAAAAAGCGGTTCTTACTGATGCAATCAGTAGATTTTTAGTTTTAGCTGGACTTCATCATTTTAATGGCTGCACCCAAAAAATGACAGCACGAAACAGCATGAGATAAATGTTCTGCTCAATGTTTATAAGCTGTGTGCAGAGAATCTATAATTTCTTTTTGTCAAAACCGGTCACATGATAATGCTTTGTCCCCACAGAGTACAATCATGTTCGAGCCAAGAAGATTAAGAAGATTAAAAAGATTCTTTTCAGCATGAGCTGGACTACTGGGGGAATTTGCACATTAAATGTCATTGCAGAGGTACATTAACAGTCTTAAATGGGAGAGAAAAGAGTTCAATGGTCAGTCACTAAATCCGATTCTGATCTTTATCAGGAGACTGGGACCAGAGGCCCTTCTCCCTTTCTCTGACTTAGGCTAAAACCTACATTTAATAGAATTTAAAAGTTTCAGCTCGAGGAAATTAAGAATTTATATGAGATGAGCTCAGTTATGATAGGTGCATGTCATACAAAAATCATTTTTATTAAAAAGCTCTATTGGGCACAGGCCCTGAGGCCAAAGAGCATCTTAATTACCAACAACCTCCTTAAAGTTTGAAGTGAATATTCACATTTTCTGATGAAATCAAAACTCAGATTCACAATATTTTTGTTTAGCAAAATAATTTTAGAATCTTAAATAAGTACAGAAAAAATATAAACACAGTCAAAATGACTGCAAAGAGGTTCTGAAATGATGCCTGCCACCGACCTGCCCCACTGAATAAGAAGGGCTCTTGTATGACAGTATGCAGCCTCCACTATCCTTAAAGTTGGTGTGAATTTTCATGTTTGTTTTTTGTACATAATCTTTTATTTTAGGTTTCACTGCCTTTGTGTCAGTAAATTTCAAAAAAATTGGTTCGTGTTTAATCCAATGCAAATATCATTTCCACCCTGCCTGAGCCTGAGCCCGAGGCAGTGGGTCCTGCACCGCCTGAGCCCAAGGCTCTTCCCCTCTGCTTCGCGCCACCTGCCAGTCCCTAGAAAGGGTTCTCCCGCCTTCGTCATCACTAACTCTGAGCAAAGTCATTGGAGGGTCCTCGTCTCCATTGTCAGCCCCCAGCCAAGCCACCAGAGGTATCGGCCGATCCCGGCCTCCAGGGGATCTCCTTCATCGCCGGTGACAAAAGAGTCTCCAGCCAAGCCTTCTGAGAAATCCCGTCTCCTTCACCACTGCCGGAACCACAGGAAAGGTTTCACTGCTGGCTTCCACCTCTGCCTCCCACAGGATCCCATTTCCTCAGCTGTCAGCGGTGGCTGCCAGCCAAGTCAACAGAGATGTTCTATCTCTGCTGCTGCCATCCAGCTGGCCCCTCACTGGAATAAAAGCCCTAATATACGGTACTATCCGAGGTATGATACCTCTGTATCCGTCACAGATATCCCGACGAATGCGCACCAGATCTTGACAGATACGTTTTTATAAGAGGAGCTCTTATAACCGCGCCATGTCTTCTTCTGTGGTGGTTTGTACCTGATCAACAATGAACTTGTAGTAATTGCTCTGTAAACGGACAAGATTGGACCCTGAAAAATCCAAACTCTGAATGAACATCCGTTACATATCCAGATAATATCCGGATAATGTCCATTTAAACATCTGTGACAGATCAGCTCATCCCGTATTCTCTCCAGAAACATTACGGATCCATAAATTTGGATGTGCCACAGATTATTCCAGAGCATTCCGGAATCTTTCTGGATGCAGGATCCTTTTTGTCCAGTGCCCTTAAGTTGTTCTATGTCCACCACTATGTCCACCACTGGCAAGCTGACAAGTCCCAGTGCAGATCCATCTCTGCTGCTGGCCACCCAGCCAGCCCCCCCAGAACTGCTACATTTCCTGTGTTTTGCCCCATGGCTGGGTCACCCCCCATAACTGTTCTTTGTTTTTTGGATGTCCAAGCTCCTGGGTCACCTGGGTCAAGATTGACTTTGGCAATCTTTAAGGCAGTACTGTCATGGTCCAATTTGTGTTTAGTTTTGTTTTATTCTTAAGTTTTGTTTATTATTAATTGTCTTCAGCCCCATGCCTTTTGTTCCAGTAACTACTGTGTTTGTGGTATTCCTTCTTTTAGTTTTCCTGCCTCCCCTGGGTTCCCCATGTACAGTTAAGTCTCTGTCAGCCTATTAGTGATTCCCTGCTTAGTTACTTCTTGTTTTTAAGTCACTTTTTTACTCACCTTTTTTCATTGGCAACTGCTTGAGAGTTGACTTTTATTGACTTTTACTCATTTGTTTTATTTATCAATTTTAATTATGTTTAATGTTTTTAATGTTTTCATAGTTTATTGTGTTTTAATTTTAAACACTTTGGTCAGCACTTGCTGTTTTTAAAATGCTGTATAAATAAAGTTGGCTTGGCTTGTGTTATTTTGATAGGCGTGTGTGCTTGTTCCGTGTTCTTAGTCTCATTATCACATTAAGTTCAGCTCTGTGTGGTCCCCTAGGTGTCTCCACTTTACCCTCATCAGCTCTTCTGCAGTTATACCCTCAGTTTGTCCTTTGTAGCATCATAATGTGGTTTCTGCTGTTCCTGAGTTCCTGCTGTTATTGCTAGCATTCCCATGCTTCTTCATGGACTTTGCTGGTTTGCTGCCTTTTGGACTTCAGTTACAGCTTCAGTAAAAGTTTCACCCTTATTTGATTCCTGCCTGTTTATGAGTCTGTAATTAGGGTCCTCATTCATAATTAAACATGACAATAACTCTGTCCAAGAACTGATGAGCATAAAAGCAAAATTTCATCATTATGATCTTGATTATTTGACACAAATTTTTATTATCTTAACAAACATTATCCAGTTATTAAACTCAAAACTTTTTAAAAATTGTTTTACTGGTGAGTTATTTGAACTTTAAGTACAATCCAAATATATATATATATATATATATATATATATATATATATATATATATATATATATATATATATATATATATGTGTGTGTGCAGTCATGACTAAAAATCTTGGCACCCCTGAAAATTTTCCAGAAAATGAAGTCTTTCTCCCAGAAAATTATTGCAATCACACGTCTTTTGTTATGCACTTGTTCATTTCCTTTGTGTGTTTTGGAAAAACACAAAAAAAAAGAGGGGAAAAAAAAAAGCCAAAATCCATATAATTTCATGCTAAACTCCAAAAATGGGCCAGACAGAATTGTTGGCACCTTTTCAAAATTGTGGGTAAAAAACTTTGTTTCAAGCATTTGATGCTCGTTTAAACTCACCTGTGACAGTAACAGGTGTGGGCAATATAAAAATCACACCTGACACCAGATAAAAAAAGAGAGAAGCTGACTCAGTTCTTGCATTGTGTGTCTGTGTGTGCCACACTAAACATGGAGAACAGACAGAGGAGAAGAGAACTGTCTGAGGACAAAACTGTGGAAAAACATCAACAATCTCAAGGTTACAGGTCCATCTCCAGAGATCTTGATGTTCCTTTGTCCACGGTGTGCAACATAATCAAGAAGTTTACAGCCCACAGCACTGTAGCTAACCTCGCTGGACGTGGACGGAAGAGAAAAATTGGTGAAAGGTTCAACGCAGGATAGTCGAGATGTGGATAAGCAGCCCCAATCAAGTTCTAAAGAAATTCAAGCTCTCCTGCAGGCTCAGGGTGCATCAGCGCCAACTATCTGTCAACATTTGAATAAAAGGAAACGCTGTGGCAGGAGACCCAGACGGACCCCATTGCTGACACAGAGACATAAAAAAGCTAGACTGCAGTTTGACAAAATGTACACGAGTAAGCCAAAATCCTTCTGGGACAATCTCCTGTGGACAGATGAGACCAAGATAGAGCTTTTTGGTAAAGCACGTCATTCTACTGTTTACCAAAAACAGACCATGGCCTACAAAGAAAAGAACACAACACCTACAGTCAAAGATGGTGGAGGTTCAAAGATGTTTTCTGGATTCCTTGACTGTATGCAAAGCATCATGAAATCTGAAGATTACCAAAGGATTTGGGGTCATAATGTAGGGCCCAGAGTCAGAAAGCTGGGTTTGCATCAAAGGTCATGGGGCTTCCATCAGCACAATGACGCCAAACATACTTCAAGAAGCACAAAGAAATGGATGAAAACAAAGCGCTGGAGAGTTGTGAAGTGGCCAGCAATGAGTCCGGATCTAAATTCCATTGAACATCTGTGGAGAGATCTTAAAATTGCTGTTGGGAGAAGGCAGCCTTCAGATATAAGAGACGTGGAGCAGTTTGCAAAAGAAGAGTGGTCAGAAATTCCAGTTGAGAGGTGTAAAAAGCTTGTTGATGGTTATAGGAAGCGGCTGATTTCAGTTATTTTTTCCAAAGGGTGTACAACCAAATATTAAGTTGAGAGTGCCAGTAATTTTGTCCAGCCCATTTTTGGATTACATGAATTTTATTTTATTTTTTTTTTTGGGGGGGGGGGGGGGTTCTGTTCTTTTGTGTTGTTCCAGCACACACAAAGTAAATAAACATGTGCATAACAAAAGATGTGTGAATGTAATAATTTTCTGGGAGAAACACTTAATTTCCTGGAAAAATTTCAGGGGTGCCAACATTTTCAGCCACGACTGTATATAAGAATAGAATAGAATGTCTTTTTTGTCATTATACAGGATGTACAGTGAGTTTGGAAAAGAGGTGAAGGTGGTGGTAAGACAGTCTTATGGCTGGAAGGGCACTGATGGCAACTCCCAATCTCTGCCAGCCTGCCGCCATTAAAGGATGCCTGCATGTTATTGGTTGTTATATACTGACACTATTACTAAAAGTTCAAATATTAATAATTCCTGATAACTGTTAATATTTGCAAATTGATGCAATCATTTTTCTGTTTTGACTGGAGCACCTGAACAATGTGAGACACGAGTTTTTAAGAAGACAAACTTTGGAGTATTTAAAATGTCATCTTATAGGAATGTGAAAATGTATTCAAATTCAATTTCTCACAGTGTGAGAAATATTCTGTACATTCTGTGGTCTGTGCACTGACTACAGGTTACAAATAAAGCACAACTAAAAATATGAGCCAGAAAACAGCCACCAAACCTGAGAATGTAACTATGAAAGAAACTATCCAGGAAATCACGGGTCACGTGTTGCGGGTCAGCTGTGTGACAGGCAGGGCGATAGACCCAAAATGCAAACTCATAAACAGGAAGGAACCTAACTTCAGCTTTGTTGCTGAGAAAATGATTGATAGACGGGGCCAGGAGCACAAACTAGGTAACAACTGAAAATACAGACAGGCGGAAGCGCACACGGCAAGCAGAGAGCCATAGATGAGAAACTGAGAAAACCCAGACAATATATACACACCAAAGAATGGGCCAATAGGAAACAGCTGAGCAGAAAACACAGGAAGCAAAACTAAACCCAAAGCACAAGGACCAAAGATATATGAAAATTATGGGCTCGACACACGACGTCGCGCCCTCTCCATTTATGTCCGATGGAAACTGTGCAATGAGGCAGTAATCGCTTGCCCTCCTACAGCCAAGTGACCAGCGAAATTCGTGCATGAGAAATTTCAAGCTCATACAAATAGACGTGCACACAGGTGATGCTACACAACAAAGTTAAAAAATGTTCAACTTTTGTTGCTCTCACATGGCACTAAAATTCATCAGCAAGGGTTTCATTGACTGACCAATGAGCGGAGAGTATGCTACATGCTGCCGTCTGCAGCCACTTGTAAGGGAAAAACTGCAATATTAGACAGAAAATCGTGTTTGTACTACCCCTGGCTGCAGCAATGAGTTTTATAAAAACAAAAAAAAGGACATACTGTTCACTTCCTCTCTCTGTCTCTTAAGCAGTAAGGGGTTTTTCATCACTGGCTAGCTGCACTGAAACAGGAAAATGTCATGTTAGGTAATGTCAGGTTTGTAGATCACTTTATAAATCAAGACTGTGTGGAGAAGAGCCCGTCTGAGTCTGGTGGTTCACCGGACCAATAAGCTGGTGTCAGACCAGTTGGGTGTACCAAGCACTGCGATCAGCTGGCAAAGCAGATCTCCACAAGATGTGATCAGCACTATTCTATGCAATTTTTTTTCCAAGCACATCCAACCTGTCAGGATTCGGGCTGGCTGTGGTGGCTTTGTGTTTATGGTTCATTTTGTCTCTGCACCTTTACATCCATCAGCATGTCCATAGGGAGAATAGACTGATGTGTGCAACAGATGACAGAAAAAAAAGAAACACAGGAGCCCCTGAAGAAGAAGTGCCATACTTTTTAGAGACCTTATTTCATTGACCTTATTTCTTGATCTCCCAAGTCAAGGATCCAACGATGCAGGATGGGAGAGGATGGTCAGAGGCTGAGATTTGATGGGACAGGACGCTTCAGGATGCTGGATGGTAATTGATGGTCAATTTGAATCTGGTAAAAAAATAATGCCCACTTTTCCTGCCAAGCATTTCAACATCTGGTGGGCTGGGGATACGCCAGGGTTTTGTGGTCCAGCCAGACAGCAAATGGATGTTCAGCTCCCTCCAACCAGTGCCTCCACTCCTTGAGGGCCAGTTTAATTGCCAGCAGTTCTGTTATTGGCATCTGTGGGGGACAGACAGCAAGCCAAAAAGACATATAGGTGCACTTTAAAATTGTTGCTGAGAGAGAACTGCTCCAACTCCACAGTCCGAGGTCTCCACCTCCACCACAAACTGTTTTGAGGTATCCAGTTGAATGAGAACAGAGGCTGAGGCGAAACTTTCCTTGAGGAAGTCAAAAACCTCTTGAGCAGCAGAGTTCCACTGGAAAGAGGCTTTTGGAGATGTGTGTCAGAGGCAAAGCTATTTACTGAAGTCACTAATGAACTGATGATAGAAGTTAACAAAGCCTAGCAAACACTGCTTACAGTTGATAGGAATTGGCCAGTTCACCACTGCCTGAACTTTGGTGGGATCTGCCTTAACTAGTCCTGTTACAACGATAAAGCCAAGAAAAGACAGTGTCAACATGAAACTCACTTCTCACCTTTAATGTATAACTTATTTTCTAGGAGACATTGGAGAACTTGCCAGACATGGGACTCACACTCTGAAAGAGACTTGAAGAAAATCAGGATGGTGTCAAGACAGAGAAAGATAAACTGGTTAAGGAAGTCATGGAGGACACCAGTAAAAGGACATCGGTAAAAAGAGTTAGTGAGTCCAAATGTCATTATCAGATATTCATCTCCCTCTTTTATTCTTACCATATGATGAGCATTGCATAGATCCAGTTTAGAGAACATGGTGGTCCCCTGCAAGAGCTCAAAAATGGAGGTTAATGGTGGTAGTGGGAAATCTATACAGAGGCAGAGAGTCTTGTCTTTCTTTTCTGCAAAGAAAAAAATGGCCCCAAGAGTAGATCAGGATGGATGGATAATTCCAGCAGCAAGAGATTCTGTTATGTACCTTCTATGGCCTCCAACTCTGGTTTCGTTAGACTGTAGAGTCAACTTGTTGGTAAAGGGTCCCCAGGAAGCAAATCTATTAAGCAGTCATAAGGACGATGTGGTGGTTGTGAACGATAACCTTCATCGCCGGCAGCAAAAGAGGTTATGATAAATCTCAAGAACTGACGACAGGTCAGGAGGTTCTGATTGAGGTGAGTGAGAGTCTGTGTTCTTAGGAGGTGAAGGAGATTTCAGGCAATTTTGGTGACACCAGATACAATTTTGAGTGGGACTGTGAACACTGAGTCAGGGGTGACTGAGGGAGTGTGAGGTGCTTCCAAAACAAACAGACTCATCGGTTTTGCAGGGTTGCCAGAGTGTGAGAGAAACAGGTGGTGTTTTGTGAGGTAGATGAGTAGATGTGTAATGTTTAATGCAGCAACCTGAAGTGGCCAGGGAAAGATCAATGAAACTTTGTTCAACACCAGAATCCATCGGAGCATGGAGTGTGTGTTTTTATGGAGAATTTTGCAGGTACCATAAGTCTGGGCAGGGAAGATACATCATTTATGTTGCCCGCCAGTATCCCCACCATTACCGTTGGGCTCCTTCTTTTGGCCAGAGCGGCCATGAGGCAACAAAATGCCCTTTCTTCCCACAATACAAGCTCTCTGGTCTCAGCCAAGCTGCTTCATCACCATCGTCACACTCCTACCTCTCCTGGTGCAACTCCTCTGGATCAGGAAGCAGTATGGCAGTAGAACCCCTGGGAACTGTAGTTTCTCCGGCGTTCCCGCATGTGATCATCCATGTTAATGTACATTGAAATCAGTGAGGCAGCTAGATCCTTTGCAGCCAGTTCACTCTTTAATTAAAAAAAACCTCTCCGGTGAGCATTCTCCTTCGATCCCGCTTCCTCAGCCAAAATCCAAAAAAATCCACTGAGAAGTCTCCTACACTCCTCTTACTTTGCCAGATACTGATGAATTGGCAGGTGGCAGCGTTAGGGTTAGATCCCTTATCAAACACACTCTTGGAAATAGTTTGCTGCTGTTGGCTAAATGGGTGTTTCAGGGGACAGTGAGTTTCCACAGGAAACAGGAATTGCTTCATTGGATCTGATCATACCTTTTAGTTCCAAGTTGATGGATGAGTGCACCCTGCTCCCCAGAGATATGTCGTAGCATATGCTCATGCTGAGTTCAGTGTCCTGGAGAGAAAGGGAGCAATCCACAGGATCCGAGTCCACTGAATCCATTTGTTGACTGGAACGTTCTGTCACTCTGACAGAACGTTGGACTCAAACGAGCAGAACTCTGATAAAAAGTTCAACGAGGTTATTTACATACACGGAAGAACGGCGACAGTTCAAACGAGCGTTCACATCCAGATAACAAGAGAAGGTAAGTTATTCGTGGCCAGTGCTGGAAAGTAACGAAGTACAAATATGTTGTAGTAGTCCAAATACTTGAGTAGAATTTTCAGTTATCTGCACTTTACTTGGGTATTTATTTTTCTGTACTTCCTACTTCTTACATTTTCACAGCAGACTCATTTCTTCAGGTTTAACACATCTGAGGGGAGTTTTTATTTACCATCACTTACCCTTCAAAATTCAAACCCATCTGAGCCTAAATGGAGGGAACAATAACATATAAAAGCCGGTCTTATTGGTGTACCCACCATCGTCATCAGATGAAAGAGGCAAAACCAAATAACTTATTGATTATTCATAGTGCCATACTCAGGGGTTACAGAGAGCTGGAACGAGTGCAGACATCCGTAAGTTGTAGTTGCGACATGTCAGCATCTAAATGGTGCTACACAAGATACAACAAAGAAGCAGCATTTCTAACAGCTCAACAAATATCAGCATGCACACAAACTGTGTGCAGTTTGCCACACAGTGTGTCTACCAGCTTAAGTCACAGCTGCTGTATTTCAGGGGAGAAAAGAAAGAGTTAATTTCACCCAGAGATGGAGAAAGATGTAAAACAGGAGAGGAAGAGGGGGGGTTAGATTTAAAAGTAAAGACTGCTCAGTGACATTTGATAAACTGGAAATTAAAAGCTTACTTGTAATGTCGTCATTTTAAAATCAGATATTGGATTTGTATGTGATGTGAAGTTGTGAAATATCCTGCAAAACAAAATGAGGTACACTAACTTTGTGTTATTCAAAGATTGCACGAAAATACTGCAGTTTAGTGCAGGATAACCAGGTCAGCTTGTCGTACTGTGGTGAATTTACAGTAAAGTTCTGTGTTGGCTCACTGGGCTCACTGATTGCTGAGAAGGTGAGTTAACTCTCCAGTGGGGACCAACAAAGCTCTCATCACCTTCCTATCTCTTCACAGGATAACTGTGACAGGGCTTGGCTTCTGTGAGGCAGGTAATTTTCCAGCAGGCAAAGTGAAAGTGGGCAAGGCAGATGGGTTCCAGAGGGGTTCTCTAGAGAGGTTCTCGAACAAAGGAACTGAAAGGTGAGCGAGTGTCTCGCAGAATAAACTCAAGCAAAAAGTTTGTAACTAAAGCCCTGAGCAACACTACCACTAGATCAAATTAATGACCTGCAGATGAGCAGGGTGGAAGTCCAATTTCAAATACTGAGCTTGATTGATGGATGACAGGTTTGCCTGCCCACGGTTTCAAAGGACCAGGACCACTGCTGGAAGAACCCGGTTCATCACCATTCACCCCCACAGCTGCACAGACAGGGGAGAGAAAGACAGCAGGTACTGCACCTGGAGGACAGAGGGGACTGTGACAAAATCAAACGAATAAATCGAAGGCTGTTTATACAGCACAAAATCAGTGATTACGATGTTTTATGGCAGGCACAAGGCAAAAGCTGAAAAATGTTTACCTGACCAAATGAACCTGTTCAGGGTCTGTGAGCAAACGTTTTCTGTGGTCCGCCACGGATCCCTGTGCAAAAGTAGCCCAACGAAACAGGGCCGGGCTATTGGTTTGTAGGCCCACATTTAGTGAAAGCTATAACTGTAACTGTAAGTATAACCAATCAAACTGCCAAGAATAGTGGGCGTGGATGAGCCTCTGAGTGAACTGCAGTTTTAAGGCTTTGCAATAATAGTAAGAAGACCAAAATACTTTCAGTTGACAGTATTATGCAATGTTATCTATAATGTAACTGAACATACCTGCAGACATAAAGATTGTAGCTCCCCAGCATGCGCACAGTTGAACTTTTTTTAATCACAGTTCTAACAAAAGTTCACTTTTATTTTTGTTTGTGAACATCAGTAATAAATAAGCCTTATTACTCTCACCTGTTGCATTCTACTCTTCTCAGCTGTTCTGCACAGCTACTAAAACTTTTTATTTATTTTTTTTTACATTGGGCTCATAATGGAATTTTCCCTTACATAGACCACATAGCACTTCCAGTAGAGATAATCAAATTTGCAGATTTGTAATCATACCCACATCTGTTATCATGGTAATCTATGGTTTCGCTTTAGACCAGAAGCATGCAACAGAGTTTATTTCAACATGACACAAATTAAGAAATGGAATAAGCAGCTTCCCTATGTTTTGAATTTATGTAACAGTTCTCTCTGAAAGAAGCATTCAAGCCCGCATTTTTAAACTACAAGTAATAAAAAAAGAAAACACAAATAAAGAATTCTGAATACATAATCAATATTTATTTTAATATAAAATATCTGACAAAAAAATTACAATATACTGCAGTGTATTTATAAATGACACATATGCACATATATATGTATATATATATATATATATATACATACACACACCATTGTAAACAGCATGACATTTATGGATAATAGACATAATAAAAAACAAAATATATAATAATACGTAATAAATACGTAGAATAAAACAATGCAATGCAAACCTGAACTTAGTACACAGTAAAACATGCTACAGGTGTCCATTGATGTCACCATATGCAATGGAAATGATTTCTGCACACATGCACTGCTTCTGCAGTAAAGATGGTGAAGCGATAAGCCAACACTTCAAGACACAGAACTGCACAGACAGTGGCAAAAGTAACCAACTCGCTCACCCGCAAGGTGAAAATATCTGCAGCACAATAACAGGAAGTTACTTATTAGCAAAAGCAGAAGTAGCATGACATTTAGGAGAGGGGGTGGGAAGTGCAAAACATGTGGCTTTTTTTTTTTTTTTTTTTTTTGCATCCTAATCCTACTACCATTGTTTTTATATTACCTAACAATCCCCCAATGAGTCTATCTGTCTTTAAGCTTGCATTTGTGGTAGATAAATTAGCCAAGTCTCACAGAGAATTAATAAAATAAAAATAAATGAAAAAATGAATAAACAAATCTGAATTTTTTTAATCCACCAATGTTTGTTTATAAGAGTCTTTGTTTAAATTTTTCATCCCAAGCTGTGTAAAATGTTCAAAATTGTACTTCAAGTCTGTTGTTCTTTAACCAATACCAGCATTTCCTTGACCTCAAACAAGAGCTTTATGATTATATTAAAGTAGTTATGTGAAACATGCATCTGAGACAATAAATCCGGCCCACCAAAGAGTCCAGTCATTATTAACTCCAGCACTGGAGACACCAGTATTACTACACAAAAATATTTTATTGCTAGGTGTCAAGTTGTTTGGATCATAAAGTAAAGTAAAACACTATTGTTGTTTAGGGTTACAGGGTTTAGGGTGTATATATACACACAAATGAACTGAACGTTGTGCATGACGTATAATTTATCTGCAGTTATTGAAGTTTCAAAATGAGAAATGCCATATTTCCTGCTTTCATTGTTCTTTTTGTACTAAGGCAAAGGTTCGGGGATGTGTAATTAGTTCTTCAACAGTGGGTGCTGCCTAACTGATGTTAAAACTCTGCCCATCTTATTGTCACCGTAGACAAAGACGTTCAATGCAGGTCAGCACACTAAAGCATCCACTTTATTCAACATGTAAAATTAAACTACAATTTTTAACATTTAATCACAATTCCATTTTGCCATATCTAGGCATAATTCATGAACAATAGCATGGGCAATGATGTTTCAATACGTTATAAATAAAATAATTACATAAAAATGACATTATGTAATTGCATCTGATTTAGTCTCCAGTGATGCCAGCCATCATGTCCGACCTTCACTGGATGTTTTTTGGCTTAATTATGAAATAGCTTTCAAACAATAACATGAGACTAAGCTGAGTTCATTCAGTGCAATGAACTCACCAGCCACGTTTTTAGGCACACCGTTTCAACTCATCATTAATATGAACATGTGTACCTAAAAAACTCAGGACGACCTGCTGAAGTTCAGACTGAGCACGAGAATGAGGAAGAAAGGTGATTAAAGTGACTCTAAACTCGGCATGGTCGTTAGTGCCAGACGGGCTGAAACTAGTTTTTTCAGAAACTTCTGATCTCCTGGGATTTTCCCACACAATCATCTCTATGTTTGCAGAGAATAGTCAGAAACAGAGAAAATACCGTGAGTGCCAGTTTTACTGGGTGAATTTGCCTTGTTGATGCCAGAGGTCAGAGGAGAAACTGCTTCAAGCTGACATGAAGGCAACAGTAAGCGCTGTCTGGTCCGATGAGTCTCGAGTTCTGCTACAACATACAGATGGTAGGGGTCAGATGTTGGTGTAAATAACATGAAACCATGGATACATCTGCCTTGGATTAACAGGCCAGACTGCTGCTGGCGTAACAGTGTGCAGGATATTTTCTTGACACACTTTGGGCCCTTTATTACCAATTGAGGGTAATTTAAACACAACAAATGGCCTCTACAGTCTCCATATCGCAATCCAATAGAGCACCTTTGAGATGTGGTGGATGGGAGAGTTCCATCATGGATATGCAGCAGACAAATGTTATGCCATCATGTCAGTATGAAGCAAAATATCTGAGGAAGATTATGAATCTGTGACATTAAGAATTAAGGCAGTTCTGAAGGCAAAAGTGGTGCCAAACCAGTGCTACCAACATGTACCTAATAAAGTGTCCAGTGAGTGCATTTTAACTATTGTGACTCAATAATGAAAATAAAGTGATTATCTTTGATGACTTTATAGCACAAAGCTGACAGCCCTGAATTGGATAAGCAGAAGCAAATCTGATTGGCTGGATGGATGGAGACACATGGCATCCAATGGGGTACAGTGGTCATTAATGGTGAGTAGAAGGTGATGGGCCTCTTCATTTGTGGCCAGGGTAAGGGAGTTCATTTGTTAATCAAGTTAATACAGCAAAATAAAATTTTATGCTCTATTAAGTGGTTAATATAGCTCGCAATGTTCAAACAATCCCTGTTACCTGTGTTACCTGTACAGCTGCTTCAGTGCACCAAATTATATTGCACGTCTTCATGCAAAGCAACACAATGATGGGCAAAGTCTAAACATCTTTTAGATAGCATCAACTGTTGAAGAGCAAAACCACACTTGTCAACATGCATTTGCATTTGCACAGGTTTGGACAGTGAAAACAGGAAATACCCTCAAAACTGGCATTCCTCTTTATGCAACTCTAACAACTACAGATGAGATTAGAATTTGAACAGGGACCCAAAAAAAACAACTTTTCCAAGGAAACAAATTCAGATATCCACCTTTTAATATTATGTTAATGTATGTGCAATATTATTCAATGAAAATCTATAAATACAAATTAGTTGCATTTAAATGTCCATATTTGAAAGTCGAAGTTTCCTGACAATTCCATTATTTGTACTTAAATGGGCAAATTTACATGTTTCAGTGAAATGAGGATAAACCACTTTGATCCTTATTTATAGCCTATATATACTGGGATATTTATGCTTATTGGATTTATTTTTTTGTAAACTTTTTTTTAGCACACTAATGTTCCTACAATGATGATTTTGAATGTTTTAATAACCATGCATCATGTAGGGGTGCTGGTCATATTTTAGAATTTTATTGCTGATAATTTAGCAACTCATTTTAAACGGTGCAGCGTCCCCACTCACAGCAGTCATTATCTGAACCCTGCCAAGTTCACTCTGACATGTCAAAAATTAACAGTCTCAAAGCAACAGACTCGTTCGGAAATTGGCCTCCTGAGTTGGGAACCCCAGAGAGAGAGTCGCTCTGTTATTTCAGAAAGCATCTGGATGTGCGACAAGTTTGTGCGAACATGCGTGCCTTATCAACCCTAACCATACATGGAATTTTAAGTTGCTCCTCTTGGGAAACTGGGACAAGAGCCATTCCTTATAAAACAAGCGCCATGTACAACAAATGCTGACGGAAATGTTGTGTGAAAAAATAATTACCACATTGTGCCCAGGACTTGCACTCATTGTTCCACTGATTATTCCTGTGTCAGAATGCTTGCTGGTTTTTGTTTCTGACAGCTAATATGATGTCAGCTTATCCTTGCTAAGTCCCTCTACCTGGATCTGATCAAACTCCATGGGCCTGTTCCCGCTGTCCTTTCTCTGCACAGCTGAGCTGAATTCATTTTGTTAACTGTTAACGTTCAGTTAAAATCAGTCATTTGTAATTGTAAAATGAATTGATTCACATTGTGGGCACACTGTACCGTGGGTTGACAAAAAATGGTTAAAAATATGTCTGATTTGTTGGATTGCTAACACACTAGCAGCTACTAGTCTTGTCATCGGATCCAAGGATAGAAGGCGTTTTTCCATTAATCTGCAGTATTAGTGTTTAAATTCCTGTAGAGAATCAAAATGCAAGCAAAATGAAGCTAATTTTTTAAAGTATTAGCCATGAAGACGACAGAAGACAGCGATCCAAAAGATTAATGTTTCTGCAAAGAAGCTGCAAACTCTAAAACATGGATCCCATCAGTCACTATAGTTTCAGTATCTGAGCAAATGTGAAAAAAGGTTACAGTTCTGGTTCTGAGATATGCTGTCAAAAAACACCAAAAGAGTGTTTTGCATGACACTGTGAGGTTTGTAATAAATAACCAAAAAGCCTCTGGGACTGTCAAACATGCTGTTCTTATCCTTATCATTGGGAATAGTGTATCATCAATTCTCAACTATAAAGTTCTGTTTAAATAATAGTGAAAATTTTAAAATAATAGCTATAGCTGCTCAGCTGCTGAGTTCTTCTTAATAGAAGCTACTTTTCCAAAAATGTGTCTGTTTTGTTGTTTATTTAATTAATTGATTGTTTGTTTGTTTTGTTTCGAGAATGCAATTAATGGACCTCAACACTTCCTGAAGGAATTTCAAGTTAAAGGCAGACAGGATATAATGATTATGCCCTGTGAGCTATTGGGAGATTTTTAAGATAAAATAAGTGTAGAGGCAGTATTTATAAGGCAAATGATTTAAAAAAATAAAAAAAAAAAAAAAAAAAAGGAAAGGAAAGAGAACTGAAATAGAGCAACAACATGATGAGCATAGCTGAAAACAAGGGTGATCTTTTGACTTGCAAATGGCATAAGCAGCACATTAAAATGCTGTCTTTAAAATAAAATATACACCTGAAAAATAAAATTGGAAAATGGTTAAAAAAAAAAAAAGAGTCTAATCTAAGCTTCAAATATAAAGGCCTGCTTCACTCTGCAGCTGAGGTGAATTATGGCCGCTAACAGAGAATTTACAGTAATCCACATGAACAGAAAAGTAATGCAAAGTGACTTTATATAATACTGGTAAACAAGAAAACAAATATGACAGATTAAAAGCAGTGACAGGATTCTTTCAAACCCCACCTGTCACAGCTTTGGATTAGAACAACCTGTGTTGCTCTGTACACAAAAGATGATAGAAAAATGTTTTTCTACCTTTAGGGATTACATGTAGTGTGCACTCCGAGCAGGAAAAGAGTTCCCAGTTATGAACTTTTGAACTTTTTTCAATTCACATGTTTTATAGCTGTTAGCTAGCCTTTTATAAGATAATCATGTGAAAATGGCATGTCCCATACAACCCTGTAATGGATCCTCACTGATCATCACAGCAGGTGCTGCACTTTTTACATAATTTGTAGATATAATAATTTGTTGGAGGCAAAGCTGCACAGAGGGCAGGAATAACCTCAGTGGATGAGGGAAACCTCAGTTAAGAAAGCAGAGGTACCAAGCACTGTATAAGAACCCATTCTTTCTATGGAATTATATTTATGCCAAAAGTCACAGGTGGGAAAAAACATAATCACAAGCAAATAATTTCATTCCAGAGGCGCGTGTATTCATTGCCACTTGGGCAAATCAAAATCTATCCATCCATTTTCTAATGCTTATCCTTTTCAAGGATGGAGCCTATCCCAGCTGCCATAGAGCAAGAGGCAGGATATACCATTCACACCCACAGCCAATTTAGAATCACCAGTTAACCCAACCACACTAACTGCATGTCTTTGAACTGTGGGAGGAAACCAGCGTACCCGGAGAAAACCCACGTAAACATGGGGAGAACATGCAAACTCTACACAGAAAGTTCCCGGCCAGCTGGTGGATTTGAACCCGGGACGTTCTTGCTGTGAGGCAAAGCACAGCGCCACCATGCTGCCCTGCAGCTAAAATCCTTGTGCGTAAATTCAACAACAGGCAAACACAGATCAATGAACCGACGTTTGACTAGTTGGAAGCCCAAAGGAGGAGGGGTCCTAATGTGATAACATTAGGACCCCTCCTCCTTAAGCGCTGTTTTAAACTGTGTTTGTGCCAAATTAACTGTCTGCAGTTATTGTTTGCTGTGCTGCAGCAGAAATACTGACACCTTTCACTTTAACGATCTTAAAATCTTTGAAACTGGACAAGTTCTGAAGCCCCTGCACTCCTGTCCCATTAATCTGTTGGATAGCAACACATACCGAAGTGAAACAGCTGTACACATCTGGCTGCAGAGCTCCACTCACTGTGGGTTCAGGCTCCGCTGTAATAATTCAGCCAGATAATATTCTGTGAACAGGCAGTGAGTGGAGTGGGCAGGAGAAGAGGCTGTGACAGGCTGTCTTTGTACAACACAACATGACAACAGTGAGTAGCTCATTTATCTGATCTGAACTAGTGACGGTTGTTGCTGTCATTGTGTGTAAATCAAAGATAACATAGCCTTTATTAGTCCTACAGCTGGCAAATTCACAAAGGGTCTTATAACTACATTACTTGTAGCAGCTGCCTGCTAGCTATGCTACGTGTTTATGGTGTGTGCTTATCTCTGTGCAGCTAACCAGTGGATTAACTTTAGTTATGTCTGCTGTAGATGCATCACTCCGGGCTCTGCCCTGGACCTGCAGACCACAGGGAAACACCACACATCCAGGTTGGCTGTAGCTCAGGCGGTAGAGCAGGTCATCTACTAAACAGAGGCTTGGTGGTTTGATCCCAGGCTGCTCCAGTCTGCATGTCTAAGTCTCCTCGGGAAATATACTGAACCCCAAGTTGCTCTCCGATGCGTTCACTGGAATGTGAATGTTACTGTAGACAGAAAGCACTTAGGTGTAGAAAAAAGTGTCTGTGTGAATGAAGCCATGTATAAAGTGTTCAAGCTGAGTAGAAAAGCGCTATATAATATTTGTTTATTTACACATTTTAATAGTGTTCATAAAGAGACCAGCTAGTGTCCTATCCTAAATCCTATACTAAATCCTATACTTATATAAATGTAGTAATACTACTATATACATTGTGTAAAACTAAACCTTTGCTGAAGTAAAAGTACAAATGTTCTGTATTAAAATATTCTTCAGACTCTGTGTAACTGTTGAGTCATCAAAGAGTACACCATAGATAATTCCCTAAAGCTAAATAAGAATATAATTTATTCGTTGATCCATATTTCAGATGAATCCAATTCTGCTAAAAAGGATTAGAGCTTTAAATGGAGTTCAAAGTAAAATATTTGACTTTATATAGTTTACAAATGTTTTTGAAAATTACAAATTGTTTTTGAATAAATCAAAAATCACTATGAAAGATTTGATCTGTGTTACACATCAGGAACTCGCTGCCTTGATGATCTGTTGAAGCAACTTTTTATTGGCAGATTTATTTGTCTCTATTTTGGCCAAAGTTATAATTGTTGGCATTTCTGCTGCAGCACAGCAAACAACAACTGCTGAACGGTCCATCAAAGCGACCAATCACATTAGGACCCTCCTCCTCTGGGCTCCGTGCAGATGGGAGATCGTGAAACTGCGCGATGGCTTCTTTGTGCGCGTGGCTGCTGAGTTCGACATGCGCAGGTTGTCTGTGTAGATTCTCAGTTATCCAGGTCATAGTAGTCTCTGGAGCTTGAAAAAGGCGACTGGACTTCTTTTTGTTTCTTGAAGACGTTTCACCTCTCATCCGAAAGGCTTCTTCAGTTCTCAACCAAATGGTGGAGAACTGAAGAAGCCTTTCGGATGAGAGGTGAAACGTCTTCAAGAAACAAAAAGAAGTCCAGTCGCCTTTTTCAAGCTCCAGAGACATGCGCAGGTTGTTTCATTTACGCACAACAAATGTAATTGTAAGTAGGAATGAATACCTGCACCCGTGAAATTGAATCATTTCCTCGTGACTGTTTTTTTCTCGTGCGTGACTTTTGACACTGATATAATTCCATACTTTCCCATCTGTGTTCTAATAATGCAGAATATAGTAATTATATTTTTGCCACATTAGCCCACAATTTAATTCATGTATGCTACATATATATTTCTTGAGGGTTTTAGTTATGTCTGCCTTCTGTGTCATTAACTTAAACAGTAATCCAGGTAAACGAGGAGGTAGCTCTATTTATTGTTATTCAGAGTCTCGGCTCTCCTGCTGCTTCCACTGACAAATACAATGTAGCTCAGTCACAGCTCTCGGTGCTCGTCTGACTCAATCAGGATTTAGACGTCACTATTTAAACACCAGCCTGCTGACCATCTTTGATCATAAATTCAGTGATCGTTAATCAATGCCCCGCCCATTTCTGTTTATCTCAACTAATGAGGTTGCATCTGCCTTGGCAGCAGACTTCTCTGTCTTAAAGCAGTCAGCAGTGATACAGGGTGTGTCAAGTCAAAAGCAGCCTCTCTCCCTCTCCCGTGTCGTCAGATGTTCGGTCCTTTGCTGTAATGTTCCCTGAGATTGTAGGTCTGATAGCACATAGAGATATCACAAACCCCTGGAAGTCCTGGGCCACCCCGTTTACCAGGATCTCCCGGTGGGCCCGGTTTTCCTGGTATTCCCTGGTTGCCCGGATGGCCGATTCCATCAAAGCCACGAGGACCCTGAATCCCTGCAGTGAGAACGAAAGACAAAAAAGAAAGAGATGACAAAAACATCTGCACTCAGACTCGTTTGTGTGAAGAAATTCAGGAGTTCGGTTCAGTTACATCTTAGCTTTTAAAAATAGCACATGCTGCATACATGGCATACTGTCTCCCACAGGGAGCAGGTGTTTATTAAAAATCCACACTACAAACAGCTTTCATATATTTTCCAAAATGTCAGAACTTGGTGGTAAAAAGTGAATATCAAAATGTGTAGGTAATAATCAAACATACCTGGCTGTCCAGGTGGTCCCGGTGGTCCCCAGTATCCCTCTCCTTTGCTGCCTTTGAACCCTCTGGATCCCATGTCACCTGTGGATGTGGTAGATCTGTGTTTAAAAACCAGTCAGACTGAGAGCTGCAGAACAACAACGCTGTGGTTCCTGGAAAACTGAGGTTTATTTTATGCCTGTTTTCCATGCAAGTGATAACTTCCTGAAAAGGCTAAAAGAAAAGGTGCCAAAAGGTGCAGTTCCTATACTGGCCACTAGAGTCAATCACCATAGACTCCCATGTTAAAACTTTACTTTCAAATTTAACAGTTTCTTTTTTGCCCATTTCTCTACTAAGGCTTGAGAAATTCAGCTTGATGGTTTTTGCGTAATCTTGACACACAGGAGAACGACACACATATACACTACCTCTGCCTCAGCAGTATGTGATGTAATACCTCCATGACATCACACAAAAAGCCTGAGTATCTCTTTACATGAAGAGAAAACAGATTTTGATGGGTAAAACCTGCAGGCTGGCCCTGATTATGCAGCACTGAACACCAGAAAAAGTTTCATCCAACGGCAAAGTGCCTCTGGATGACTGTTGTTGTGGACGTCTGATAGATAAATCAAATGAATCAAGGATCACTGACAGTTGTACAATTACCTGTACATTGGATGTGCGCACATCCAGGACACAGAATTATCCAATGTCTTCCCTCGATGTTCTCAACCAACTGTGAAACCTCCAAAGTCGCTGCACGCCTGGCCTAACAAGTTAAAATGCTGCACAGCAGTGGAGTGGTATCTTCCACAGCTGATTAGCCACTCTGTCTTGAAGTGGTGATAAATCACAGACAGCTCACTGAGATGGGTTTGCAGCATTTGTTGTCTTTTGCTCTGCTGACTTTCACTGATGTTCGCGTGTTTAATGATCTTGTTTTATGGGGTACAGTGAACATCAACACATCCAATTTGTTCATCATTGACACTGTTTTGATTTTAATTGTTGATGAAAGCAGTCATAAATTTTGTCCCATCTCTTCTTCATGAGGGTGTGCTGTTACTTATTGCCTTGTTTACATCAGGGTGAGAAGCCAGACTGGAAGATTTTTGTCACAGTGGAGCAGACGTTAACAGTAGTCAGAGGGGCTTCGCGTACAGACAAGATAAACCTGTCCTAAGGTGCTGGTTAATACCTTTAAGAAACTGTGCCATATCAAACCTTTGAGGCCTGCGGGGCCCTGCATTCCAGGAGGTCCTGGGTAACCGGGGGCACCATTTCTGCCAGGGTAGCCCGGAGTTCCCATGGAGCCTTTGGGTCCTGGTGCTCCTGGCTCACCTGGAGGACCCCTCGCACCCTGGCAGGGTTCACACCTAGACTGAGGAGTCAGGGTCTGGAGCAGTGCTGGCAGCTGGTCTGTAGGGCACAGCCAGAAGATGCTAAATAATCTGTTAGAATTTATATCAAAACTGCTTTCTATACAGACTTTAACAATGCAATATTCAAGCATACAGAAAAGATATATAGAAATATGTGAAAGCCTAGAAATCCTCAGTTCTAATTATTGCTATTATTTTTGGAGAAGCCTTTGGGTTTCCTCTGTTAGGTGACACTGGAATCTGTAGCCAATCAGGAGCTTGCTTTCAGAATACTTAAATAAACCAACGGGGAAGCTGCTTAAAAGGCTCTCCTTCAAGAGAGTGACCGAAGCATGACAGTGACAGTGAGTCCTCCACTCTACCAGCTGAGCTATTAAAGGCTGGGATCCACAGAGTCTCCATCACAGGAGCCATCAGGGAGTTTATGGGCAGCCTGATGTGTGCTCTCACTGCAGGAGCCTCCTCTGCTGGGCTTCTTTCAGGGCCAATTTAGGAAACTAAGACCTAGGCCATCAAAACACCTACATGGCTTTGTTAAATTCTTTAATAACTATACAAGTGGGATTAAAAAAGCACTAATAAACTCACAAAAAGGGGGCAAATTTGTAATTAGTCAAATATGAGATCAAGAATCAGCTTGATTTTTATTTTTTTGTTAATTTTCTGCTTGTAATGTCTCTGATGCAGGAGTGAAATTTGTTAAGGAACAGTAGAAGACAGCGGCAACTACCAAACCTAAAATTAAAAAAAGCCATCATTTCAACCAGTTTTAAACACGCTAGCTGAAAAATTAATTTATCTACAGACAATTTTAAGGAAAAATAAGATATTTTAAAACTTTTTTTCTTTTTCATTTATACTTGTTCAGATGTGTTTAATGACCTGAGGGAATGCTGCATAAAGTCTGTTTAAAACAAAAAAAATCGCCTGCTGCTACATAAGCTGGCTCATTTCAGTGCTCTTTATGGGTCTTCATCACAGTGGAAACACAAACAAACATGGACTGAAAGAAACTTTCAATTTCCTAAAAAGGCTTCCTGAGACAAACAAAGTCTGCATACTTCACTACTTGAAATTTTAGCCATATTTGGGAAATGGGATAAATTGGGAAAAGCATAATAGGTCACCTCATAGGAATTACTCACAATGTTATTGACAGGGAGGGGGGGTTGTTTGTTTTAGATACAGTATGTGGGCAGTATGGTAGTGCTTGGTTCTGTATTCTCATCAAGTTCCTGTTCCTGGACTCTCAAAGTGCACAGATATGCGTTCACCCTTCATTTGTCACATCCAGCTTCAAAACACTGACATGACAAACTTGGAAGTGCTCATCTCCACACGGTTTCACAAACCAGCGGGTGACATCACAGTGGCTACACCCATCTTTTATCCTGGGAAAATAAAGGAGCTGTGCCCTGTGACAACAGAACTTCACTGAAGGCTAAAAACTGGAAGGAGGTGATTTTTTATTGTTAACATTTAATAAGGTAAGTGATGCTCTGTGTTAATTAAGACGGTCGTTTAGAGAAAAAACACTGACCTGTTCAGCTGACTGAACCTAATTCCAATTTACTGTAATCAGAGGAACTGATTAAGAGGTATTGTGAGAGATCTGTGTTTGGGACAGCTGTCTCAGCCTGTGGCTTTCATGCTTTCACCACAGAGTGACATAAAAACAAACATACTTACTACGCAGAACATCAGTGCAGAGCTTTAAAAGATGTTCATCTGAGGGAGGCTTGCCCTGGAACACACAATTACACTTTGATTCAGCTAAAGCCACTCTGGGACTGGGAAAATATGCTCGAGCTCATGCCTGCAGATTTACAGGATCTTCTCAATGCTCACTTCTCCATCTTCTTTTAGCTCACACACACACACTGACAGCTATGTCACCAGAACTCCCAAACAGCCTCTCCAGTGGTGGCAGGAAATCACAGACTGTATCTTTCTGTCCCTTTTCTTCTTCTTGTTACGATCAGATAAAAAAAAGGAAGCACACTTACAGGTTTCCCAGGATATCCCGGTTGGCCTGGTTGGCCTGGCAATCCGTCCTGGCCGGGAAATCCCCTGGGACCAGTGACACCCATGTGGCCCATGTCACCTTTCTTTCCACCAGGCCCTCTGAAGCCCATATCACCTGTCACTCCTTTCTGAAGCAGCAGCAAGGGAGGGAAAAAAAAAGTCACACTCCAAAAGGAAAAGGTTTATTTGCAGTAACTGGCTGTTCACTAAACACTATCTCTGAGCACTCCTGGCAACCTCATAGGCAGAAAGTGAGTATTAACGGGGGGGTGGAAGGTCATGTAATAGGCAACAGGTGTGAAAGTGCAAAGGAAATGATTTGATGCTACCTGGGACAGGGCTGACTTTGTAGTTTGCCTTCATTCAAAAAGCCTTGCTCTTGTAAATCAAGGAGGTAAAACATCCTAGCAGATCATCATGCGTGTTAGCTAAGCAGTCAAACAAGCTCACTGTCACTCACAGGGTGTCAAACAGTTTGTCTGATCTCTTGGTGTGCATGAGACACACACAAGGTCTCCTCTGATGCTGGTGCCTGGATGCACCTGTTTCAGTAATAGTGAGAATGCTACTATCCCCAGCTTTCCACATATGGATATTTGGTGAAAAGCACAGGGCACTATTAAGGTTTTTGCGAGAACACGTATCATAACCAAAACTACAGTCTGTTCCAAAAGGTAAGTAGCTTTGGTGCTCGGTCACCCCTCACTCCTTTCTAACTTTCTCCATTTAGACTCCAGTATTGCAGCGGCCCGTCTGTGGCCACAGCAATCTTTGACACTCCAGTGACTCTGACAAAAACAGCAATATTGGACACCCTGAGGTTGAAAACAGGTTGACACTGCAACTTTCTTCTGCATACCTGAGACATGCAGCTTTTACCAACGTCTTCAGACATCTGCAGTATGATGCTGTAATAGTTAAGACACTTTTACAGCCTTCTTAGTTCAGAGCAAGTCGGTCGGAAACAGTAAAAGTCAAAGTGTGATTAAACCAACTCACAGTGCTGAGAATTTAGCAAAGTTAGCAAGCTAGCTAAAACTGATGAAATCGATGGTGCTGTGTCGGTAAAGAGAAGCTAGTTTTTCTAAATCCGTCTGAAAGCAATTACAAAGAATTTAGTGCACAGGCGCCGTGTGCAGGTGAGGGTTTGGCAGGTATAGGTACAGGCAAATGACAGTAACAAAGGAGGCTCAGTGAGTAACAGAGAAGGTTATACTTGTTCCAGGTATTTTTTTTTTTAGTGATCAAACAGCAGATAAGTTTTGATGTCCTACAAATGGCAGCAACTGAGGGAAGTTGTACCTCCTTAAATTGTAATTCTGCAGACAGTAGAGTAAGTGTTTGATTTGCAGATGTGTGCATCTTAAGGGAAAGAGTCCTTTTGTGATGTATATTTTTGCCCGGGAGCCCAGATTTCCACAGGCCTGAAGGTATTGGCTCTGTAAGTCGTCTATAGCAGCCATGCAGGCTTGACAGGGCTTCTCACTGTGGTGCAGAATAAGACAGAATGGATTATATCTAATACCGCAAAGTCTAATTCGACAAACCTCTCCTTTCCATCCCCTGGGTCCCACTTCGCCCTGACGGAAGAAGAAAAGAGAGTGGGGAAGGTGGGGAGGAAGAGAGGAGGGGAAAATGGAGAGAGACAGTTAGAAACTTCTGCTCACATCAAAGGCAAAGACAGTATGTCAGAGGAGCTACGTGAGCTGCTCTGCATTGCTGATGCAGAACTGCTCTTTTCTGTCAAACCGATGGCTGACAAAACATTTTAGATTGGTTGTTGTAATGCATTTTCTAAAAGAGTTTTCTCCCCTCCTGCTGTTTGTTGTAATGTAACAAAAATGCATCTGTGGATCTCTTAACCCCTGAAAAACAGCATCCAGTGGAAACCCCAATTCTTTTAAGGCTTTCCTGAGGAATTAAGTATTAGGATATAGCTACAAATAGGTCTGTTCTGTTTTCCATGATATGCTTCCCCTTTTGCTTTACATTTCCTCCTTTTTTTTTTTTTTTTTTTTTAATTTTATGACCAGGTAACTGATTTCAGTCATTTTAGGAAAGAAACTCTAAGAAACTTTGCTAAAGCCATAATGCCCAGGGCTTACAGCCCAATCTGCTGAAGTAACTTTCTCAATCACACTCACTGCTGATGTAACAGCAGGAAAATCAATGTGAAATTAAGGTCAAAAACCCTACAGACATCCAGCGCTACTCAAAGACTCAAGAACGCATCCAGCAGTGTGACACTGTGGGTGCTCAGAAATGTTCATGCACGTTCAGTCATCTGAGTCTGAGCAGCGGCAACCTTTTGATTTCCTCCTCAAACAGTGGCTCTTTGTTGCTTTCTATTCAGCTCACTATGTGGAGGCACTGCACACAAAAACTGATCCTTGCTATCAAAGCGTTCACAGTATGTACAACTCTACATTCACAAATACAGAGTTCAAGAAGCTGAACAACCCCGTTCTTTGTCTTTGGTTGTTACCCAGTGTCTATACCAGAAGTATTTCATAAGTTAATAATAATAGACAAAACATATTAATTCATATTCTGTACAAAAGCATGTTACACCATAAAAACTGCAGCTTATATTCCTTAAATGAGAATGTAGAGTTAATATCGTGTACTTTATTCTTTCTAGTGTTTCATTGGTTAGATGACTTCCAGCTAAGCCAAAATTTTTTGAATTATCATACATACAGCGTATGTATCAGCACACACTAGCAAGCTCATTTCACAAGCTGCATCCATAAAGTGTGCAAGAATGATACAGACATGCTGAGGGCGTGGTCAGTAACACACTAATCAAATGTCATAATATGTTGCACAAAAGCCTCCCTTTGGCACCACAGTGACTGCTGATGAGGGAGTCTTTGCTCCAGAGTATTTAAATGCAATTTAAGAGAAGAGAGGGAGTGGGGGGGGAATTAGGAAGTCTGTGTCTGAAGACAAAAATGTCGCATTCATTTCAGAGATGACACACTTGTGATTCACTGCTGATGCATTTAGCCTTGAGTGCATGTCACATGAAGGCTGGGCTATTCTCGACACTGAGGAATTACGGAGTGTGAACATTAAGCTGCATACTGAGAAATGCAATCCTTCATCTGTCTCCAGTGTCACATACAAAACCACACAGCCGCGTCTCCGTGTGATGCAACACGGGCGCTGCAGTGCAAACACACACCTCCAAGTTTGCTGTTTAATCCTCGTCTTGGGATGTGAAGATCGATGCCTCCGTGATCAATACCTGCTGATAAACACTTAAATGCTACTCATTTGTTCTTGTTCCTAGTAATAAGCTTCAATTACATGGATTAGATTAGATGGAAATTGTGACTCAAACGTTGTCATTTTTATTATTATATTTATCGCCATTCATTAAAGATGATAATTGCAAAGTGGATAAACATGCTAGATGTATTATACAGTCCTGCTTCTCTCGTCTTATTTCACCTTGTTGCCAAGAACAATCATTCCTCACTGCCAGCAGCTTCAAAACGCTTCCCATCTACAATATTGGAATTCCATCTGTTCGGCATTAGCAATTGTTCCGTCGTCTCTCTGCAGCTGTTTCTCGCCTCTTTTGAGGGATGATGGACTGTTTCACAATTACAGCTAAAAATACATTTCTTCTAACAGTAAATGGCATGTAGATCTCCTGCAAAGTCATATAAAGTAAACCTTGAGTTTATTCATTTCAAACAATATTTGAAGTGGCTCACAGAGTAGCCTAGGTACGCAGGTAGGTAGGGCCAGTTGGTCCAGAACTGTGAGGGTCTTTCATAAAAAGTCAAAGCTATAGCATAACATATTCAGGGGGGATGTTAACTACAAGTCCCAAGGTGCATTTCTGCAAAAGATAAAAAAAAAATATCCAGAATGTGATATAGAATAAAGGTAAAGACACTTCTGCAATCTGCTTTTGGTACAATTAAGGTCCTGGGCGACACCCCGGAGCGGCTCCTCAGCCTGCATTTCACCATAAGAACAAGCGGCTGAATGATATTGATCTGTTTTGGCTTCCTGCGTGCTGATATTGTATGTGCCGTCTGCCTATAGCTCAAGTTGTTATTAGCACTTCTGCTTTTGCTTCTCTGATAAGTCACAGCTGCTGTCAGAGTATCTGAAAAAGATATCTTGCTAATTAGAGGCTTGTTTACTCGGCAGCCAACACCAATTCACATCCAATTTAGCCGATTTTTTTCAAAAGATGTATTTGTACATGTCATTCTACATCTGTGGAGCAGTTTATACTGGAGCGAAGTTTTGGGATTGAGTTATGAAATGTGTCTTATTTAAATTGCACACTTCCAGCACCATTAGAGCTATCTTGTTCTCCAGTTCGCACTCCCCCTGAAGCTGTAAACTGAACGCTGATTTTCGGTAATTCAGCCTATTCTGACACAGTGTCTGCACTGGGCCCTCTTCACTGTTGCCAAAAATCTGAACCATGGCACTGTGATCCTCAGTAAGGTGGATCTTAGCATGAGCCTGAACAGTGAAGCTGGTCGGGGTTTTTCCACGAGGGGTCCCTGGAGACACACTCCAGGGGCCCCTCGTGGCACTTCTCTATGCAAATGAACTCAGCTGATTCACCTCTTTGTGAGTAGCTGCTGAATATCTGCTTCCACACTGCAGTTTACGATTCAGTTAATACTGTCGAAAGCTTTATTGCTGTACAGGTTTTTAATGTATTGTTTTCTTTTATTGCATTATTTTGTGTTATTATAGAGTGCCTGGTTTTAATCTCATGAAGCACTTTGTAAAGTCACTTTAAGAGGAGGAGTGTTATATACAGAAGTTTACATACACTCATCGTGGGCATGAATGTTGGGCTTTTAATCATTTCTTTGATTTTTGTTTGTAATTCTGGTTTGACATCAGTTCTCAGTTTTACACCGACCTAAAGTCGCTCAGAATAAACGTATGATGTGAGCCTAAATTGGCTGCTTGTAAGTGAGGATTGTTTCCCCTCCCTGTGCCCTTGTAGGGACATTTGGTTCATGTAACTGTGCGCACACACCACAAACACACATTTCCACCACTGCTGAAGCTTTGAAAACATAAGCTCCGCTGCCACCCAGTGGAAGCAGAGCTTCTGCACTCACAGGCACACCAGGACTCCCAGGAGCTCCGTCACTGCCTCGCTCCCCCTGCAAAAGAGATACATCATGACTTCTTGGAGGATTGTGTGCATTTGTTAGCACGTTTGTGTGGCTAAGAATGAGTGTGTGTGTGTGTGTGTGTGTGTGAGAGAGAGAGAGAGAGAGGGAGTGGAGAAAAGGTCATGATTACCACTAGGAGCCAATAAGGGAAAGCCAGAGTGAGAGGGGATAAGAATTGGCTGCTGGTGACCTTTAGCAAACCTGACTTTTTTATCTCGTTTGTGTGGTTTTCCAACCACATCCTGCAGCACTTTTAACACACCGCTCTGCTTTCCCAGCTCCTCCGGGCGATCACTCTGTCTGCCATTAGTGCATATAAATGTGAGCGACTGAATCAGAGGGTTGTTCAGTTTGGGACTGATGCTGACTTCACAACAGTAGCTGCTGCAGCAGGTTTGAAATACACATGACTGGCTTAAATTAGACTTCACTGCCTCTTTACTCGCTTCTCTACAAAACTGGAGTTACTTAAATATATATATCGCATACTCTGATCACAGCAATTTAAATCACTGCAATATAATGCACTCATATTTGTACAGTAATCACTTGAACAGTCGCTGCAAACATCTTTATCTGCTGTGTGATCCTGTCAGAACCGGGTGTTCAAAAATGTTCTTATTAACGTTAGAGGAACTAACAGTTAAGGAGCCTGTGTCCCATGCTTCCCATGCATGGTACCCATGCTTCAAAAAATATAAACTAATTAGTTCATTACCAAAAGCTCTGCAGGTGTTTGATTTAATAGTTTCATCTCAAAAATGAACTGCCAAAAATAGTCTGAACAAGCCACGTGTAATTGTTGAGCTGCTGGTCTTTACTTAAAGCCTGATACTGCTGTTCTGTTTCTATAAATGTAATAAATAGTCATTGGCGTTGGTATATTGTAAAATACATAATCTATAATACTATATGAGGAATTCCTGGAGCCCCACTACTTGACAAAAGATCAAATTGTGCTTTAGTGCTTTTTATCATCTGTGGACATGTACACCTCTGTAAACCCAGCTATTCCCTGCTAAAAAGGAGTTTTTCCTTCTCCCAACTGCTGCTCAGTGGGAAAATTGTTGGGTTTATCACTACAGTCCTGTAAACTCCTGACCTTGCTGTGTAGTACCAACAGATTTCATCTAATATGACTCCACATCAATAAAGCTGGAGATGTACCACCTGATCAGGCAAACACCGGATCTGCTAATCGGTCATGACCTCTGACCAAAACCCCGACATTCACGCTTCCAGAAATCTACTGTGACCTTATCCCAACAGCTTCTTTACCTCATGGTAGCAAACACACAATTCAGTGAAACCACAGCAAATCGATTTGTGCTAAAATATTATTTCCTTATTACAAAATGCAATGGGCTATATCCGGCTTTGTCATAATGCTAACGCTGTAGCCAATAAAGTGTCAGTGTACCGTCTGCCTTTCATTTCTGTGTGCAGAGCCAGTCATTCCCAAAGGTTTCGCTCTCTTCGGTCCTGCAGTCAGGTCAGTTAAAGGAACGTGTATTAGCTTAAATTCTGACTGGGTGATGCTGTTTTAATGCTTGATAGCAGTTAAAACAAGCCAGTCTAATTTCCTGTTAGAAACTTTGTTCATGTGCAACATGACAACAGCCACCTCACTCTCTCTGGATATTTTCATGAGCTAATTTGATTAGCGGCAGCGCTGGAGCGTTTACTAAATAAATATGATTTGACTGGCAGGCGCTTACAGCAGCACTTGAAAAGTTGAACTTTTCTCAACTTTTCTGCATCAGTAGTGGGAGTGAAGCCCGGCAAAAGATCCACAAGAGCATGTATCTTCAGCAAAGTACTGTATGGCAGCACTTGATTGAAAATGAATGAGACATGAGGCCTGAAGATAATCCTCCCAAAGCCATTTTCACAGATGTACTCATGACAGTTTCAGATGAATCGATTTAGGATATTTTTCAAGGAAAAAGTTCATCAGACATGTTCACACGTCTGCAGACACTCTGTGTGGGTGAAGTGAGGGCAGAAGTGATGGTGGAACAAAGGATGGATCTTACTGTCATTTCAGGACACTAATGGGAGATGGCTAGCTAGGTGAGTAATGTGGTATTAATTTGGACTTTTTACTTTTTACCAGGTGATACTGTTCTAAGACTAAAGCGTGCAGATGAGCAAAAGCATCATAAATAACATCTTTTGGATTCCAGCCATTCAAAATTCAAGCACATGTAAGCAGTTTTTGGGTGTAACGCATTCCAGAGTACCACATTACTGTACTCACACTACATTTTTCAGTAACTCCTCTTCTTTCATCGCACAAACTTGCGCTCCAATCAGCTGATTTCAGGGAGGAGGAAAATGGTGGAGCGCTCTTTGGCTCTTTGCAAGCGTCTGCACAGACTGCATGCTAACACAAAACTGGCAAAGAACCTAAAGGGATGTTCAAGCTGAGTTAATGCTGACCTCAGCCCAGAGCCTAAGGTTCAACAGCTAACCGAAGCAGTGATGAGCAGTCAGGCCCGTAGCTTTGTGGCATTCATTTCCATCTATATACTGTATATTTCTGCACTAGAATCACTGTGGTGACCACTTTCAAGGCTCTTTGGGCTGGTTTTCAGTTCCTTTGTGTTGTCGGTTTTGTGTTCATATGTGAACACTGAATTATACATACAATCGCATTAGGACAGGGATTTGTGTTGGCCTGTGGGACTGTAGCCATGAAGGCTTAAATTGTTAACTGGTAATTATGAACTATGCATTTCAGGGCCTGTTACAGAGTAATGCAAAAGTATCAAGTAGTTTAATGCAGTAATGTGCTGCATTACTTTTAAGAAAAGTAAGGAGTAATGTGTATAATACATTACTTTTTTGAGTAAGTGACCCAACATTGCATTAAGTAACATGGCTAACACAAAAATCTGCATCTGGTTCACGTGCAGTGGGACCACTATTTCTGTTCTTTTAGCTGCACAAGGATCCAAAACACAGCTCTAGGCTCTTTAAGGTATTTGACCCAAGAGGAAGAGTGATAGAGTGCTGCATTGCTGCTCCTAGGTTCCAGGTAAGTTAAACTCACCTGAGATGGTTTGGGATAAGATGGACCTTAGAGCAGAGGAAAAGTAGCCAACTAGTGCTAAGCTTATATGGTAAGTGAATTCCTTAGTTGGAAAAGTTCGAGATTATGAGCTCGTGACGCTAGTTAGTTTGGAGAATCTAGAATAAAAAGTAAAGAAATTTGTGTTTGGTCAATTATTCTTTCCTTTATGGTAATAAATCTTATACGACAGGAAAGCCTGTTTATTTCCCCTCTGTGGGTTGAGCAGCAGAGTTGTGTATGTAGGTTGCAAGTTAGCTGATGTGGTTGTGTTGGCCACTCTGGTGTGAACAGCATGCCCGAGGTTCAGGTCAGGACTGCAGGCAGGCTGTTCCATCCTCTCCACTCCCAAATTCTGAAGGAATTTGATAAACCCAGCACTGTGGGAGCGAGCTTTGTCATCTTGGAGGACGGCGCTCAGTCCCAGAAAGTGGAGATACTGTATGGGATTGCCACTGGTTGCAGAATCTCATCTCTATCTCTATACATTAAGATTCCCTCCAGTGATGACAATCCTGATTGTCAGCACCTGGGGCGCCAGAAGCTCAAAAAAGATTCAAAAGCAGAATAAGCTGTTTGGTACTGGCAGAGGAGATTTGGGAAGTACAACCCACATACTCAACTCTGCTGCTCAACCCACAAATGCATTTTCCTTACAAATGTGGCTCCATTTAAGAGGAAATAAACAGGCTTTCCAACGGTATAAGATTTATAGCCAAGAAGCATTGTTACAAGAAATAATCAAACACAAATTTCCTTACTTTTTGTGTTAAGTTTATATAATTCCACACTGTAAATGAATGTCAGTTAGTAGTGCGACATGAAAAAAAGCCACCATACCTGTGTTCCTTTAGACCCAGCCTCTCCTCTGTCTCCCTAATGACACAACACTGAACATTAGAGCATATTCACATTACTCTGCACTGACAGTGAGACATTTAAACAAGAAGATTTAATAACAGAGAAATAGCATCCACGTCCTGTGGATTGCACACTGTACATCAAATACAGCAGTATGTTAAGCAGACTGTTCTGGATCACGACTGTTTATAGTGTTTTTATGTGTCTGGGCATGCTGCTTTTGAAGTGTGAAGGACAACCTTCAGCACCATTAAAATTAATCATGTCATCTAAGCGCAGTGTGAATAATACATCAGCAAGTATGTATTATGTTAGGCTGTCAACATTTCCACAGTACAACTTGTAAATCATGTAAGCTCCTGACAGTTAAACCATAAATCATTCATCAAGTGGAGCCACTGCTGCCTTTTGAAGACTTCATTAAGAGGGAATAAACCACATTGTTTTGCGTGTAATTACAAGAGTTGACTCTCACCTTATGGCCTTTGAACCCTGGCAGACCCATGGCACTTGGCAGCCCTGGAATACCTGGTTCCCCAGTTGAGCCCTGAGAAGGTGAAAGTTTTATTGATTTTTGACAAAAAAAATCAATATGTAGAGAATGTTGGGGAATGGAAACCAGTTATGTGTTTGTTTGAGAGCCAGCATTTGAGCTCTTAATCTACCACATGAAAGACAGGATCTTTGGAAAGTGGTCAATAGATTCAGAGAGTGTTTCTCCTCAGGCTGCTCCAGATAATCACAAGGCTGGGTAAATATGGTTTATAAAGACATTTGAGTGAAGACATTTCAAGCGTTCCTGTGCTTGTGAAATCTTCATTTCTAAAATGTTGAAGTAAAGTGTGCTTTAAAAGGATGACACCTTGAAAACAACAAAGTTACCTGTAATTAAGTAGCAAAGCAAAGACAACTTGGATTCTTTTTTTAAATGGTTGACATTTGTGGGCGTAATTCTTCAGTAATATGTTGCTTAACGAACAAGCAGCATAAAAAGTGTTGCTGTCACTCATCAGGAAGCCTCAGACTGCAGGCTGGTGAAATAAGCACAGGCTGACAGGACAAATCTCAGCGCCATGCTGAATTCTATCAAACTGTCACCTTTAGGTAGGCATGTGGGAACACTTGCTGGAACTGGGGAATAATGGTGTAACTGCTTGTCACAGCGTTGTTCAGGTAAAGACAGATAAAAACTTATTTCTTTTTCTGCATCTTTAAAATAGATATGGGACATGTGTGATTTATCTAGCATGTGCTGCTATTGAACCTCTGAGGTCTAGCATCTTCCAATCCTAACCTCTGACCATATCCTTAAATATGACATTTGCCCATCCAGTCTACATGTTTTTTTGAGGACTTGGAGAAGGCATTCGGCCGCATCCCTCAGGGTGTCTTGTGGGAGGTCCTGTGTTAGTATGGGCCTGTTGTTGAACAACCACAGTGAGAGCTTGGCCTGTATTGCCGACAATAAGTTGGACTTGTTTCCTGTGAGTGTTGAACTTTGCCAGGGCTGACCTTTGACACCGATTCTGTTCATAATTTTTATAGACAGAATTTCTAGGCATAGCCACGTAGTGGAAGTCTTCTGCCTTGGTGGCCTCAGAATCTCATCTCTACTTTTTGAGGATGATGTGGTCCTGTAGGCTTCATCAGGTGGTGGCCTCCAGCTCGCAGTTCACTGGTGTGAAGTGGCTGACATGAGAATTAGCACCTCCAAGTCTGAGACCATGGCCCTCAGCCAGAAAAGGGTTGAGTGCCCACTCTGGCTAAGGGAAGAGTTGTTGCCCCAGGTGGAGGAGTTTAGGTATCTTGGGACGCAGAACTGGTCTGTCGTGGTAAAGAGGGAGCTGAGTGTGAAAGCAAAGCTGTCGATTTACAATCTACGTCCCTACCTTCACCTATGGTCATGAGCTTTGGGTAGTCACAGAAAGAATGAGATCGCGAATACAAGCTGCAGAAATGAGCTTCCTCTAAAGGGTGGCTGGCCTCTCCCTTAGAGATAGGGTGAGGAGTGCAGCCATTCGGGAGGGGCTCAAAGTAGAGTCGCTGCTCCTCCACATCAAAAGGAGCCAGTTGAGGTGGTTCAGGTATCTGACTAGGATGCCTCTTGGGCGCCTCTTGGATGAGGTGTTCCGGGCATGTCCTTCGGGGTAGAGGCCCTGGGACAGACCCAGGACATGCTGGAGAGATTATCTCTTTCAGCTGGCCTGGGAGCGCCTTGGGGTCCCCCTGGATGAGCTGGATAAGGTGGCTGGGGAGAGAGAGGTCTGGGCTTTTCTGCTTAGGCTGCTGCCCCCACAACCTGGCCCCAAATAACCAGAAGAAAATGGATGGATGGATGGATGGATGGATGGATGGATGGATGGATGGATGGATGGATGGATGGATGGATGGATGGATGGATGGATGGATGGATAGATATTCTAGCATCTTCCAACCCTAACCTCCGACCATTTCCTGAAATATGTGATATTTGAATATGTGACCTATTTGGCTTTTGAAGTTTGTTCTCCCAATTCTTTGCAATTAAAGGATAAAAAAAAAGATTCTGAAACACATATAAAACATTTTTTTTTATATTAATGGATGTTTGAATGGATTTGAAGCCTAAACTATATGTTGAATGTGCTTTGAAAAATGAACTGAGGAAGTAATAAAAGTACTTAGTATTATTGTACTATTTTGCAGGCTGAGTCTACTTACAGTAGGACACACCAAAGCACATTTGAGTCCTTAATACTACACTAAGCACTATGTATCCTTTTCAAGTGAATTACAGCGAGCTAATGTTTATATTTGTGCAGATCCGTTGATGTCTCATCTGCCATCATGTTTATATCATGTTTGTAAGAGGCTTGTCAAGATCACGAACCAACAAAAAAGTGTTAATGGGCTCAATAACAACTGAAAAAACAACAACAGAAGACTGGTGCAAAAGTGCAATTTAAGAACTGCCATGCACGATGTGATCTGATGTGATGTGTCCACAGTTACAGAGCTTAGCACATTTATCAGACCACCTGTCAAAAATAAGAAAACACAAAATAGTTTAGAAATCTGTCAAAATCTTTTTTAAAACAACAATTTATATTTTTAATTAGGCAAATGAAAAACTGAAAGAACTAAATAGTCCAAATTCACACATAATACCTAATATTTTGTATGGCCTCCTTTAACCTTGATAACAGCCTGCTTTATTGCTGGAATTGTTTTTATGTACTTTCTAAGTTTATTCTGTTATTGAGTTCCAAATAGTTTCCAGCTGTTCTCAAAGACTTGCTTTGGATGAAACATTTGTACGATCTATCGGTGAATCCATTAAATCCAAAATCCGTTCAACAGGATTTAAGTCCAGACTTTGACTTTGTCAGTCCATCAGTTCCAGATCCCTTTTTCTCGGTCAAATAGTCTTGGGGTCATTGTCCTATTGGTATATGAACCCAAGATAAAACGGTTTCAGTGCAGGAGGGTTTCCATGATGCACCAAGATGTTGTTATAGACCTTGTTTGCGATACCAAACATCCACGTGTTTATTTCCACAGCTTATCTGTGGCCATAAACACAACGATGCTGACCAAAGAGTTCAAATTTGGACTGTTCCATTCAGAGTATCTTCTTTAGGTCATTTACAGACCTGTGTTTGTGCTCCCTGGAAAATCATTTTTGGATGTTTGCAGGCCTCTGTAATGACTTCTTAGTAGCTATTGTTCCCTTGAAGAAGCCTGGTTCGTTCAGGTGTCTGCAGATTCTGATCTAGAAGAATTTATCATTGTTTTCTGCCTCTTCCTTGGTCCAATTTGATAGTACCAGTCTCAGTAATCGTCTTCAAAGCATACTTGACCACATTGTGTGAACACATTTTGTCTTCCCCCATTTGTCTCAAATTCCATCCAGCATCGCAAAGTGCTTTAATGCAGATTATTTCCTTTTCGGTGAGTTCTTTACATTTTAGCATTTTGAACAGGAAAATGGTAACAATCTGAATTCAAATTCTTGTACCCAAATTGGTCACATATAAGTAACTAATTTGACAAATTTGTCAAATTAGTCACTTAATTTTGATAAAAGTGACAAATTTACAAACATTTTTCTGTTTGGAAATGCAAGTAAACAACTGTAATTTGGGACCTTAATCAAAGATAATAAGCTTTACTATTTTTCCTGCTTTTTTCTAAAACTGTAAATTTTGAAAAAATAATGGACAACAATAATAATTATATTTCAGCAGGAAAAAAATTTAAAGTGCTCGTGAATACTGGTGGATTACCATTGAAAATTATTTTGTTAATTGATTTAGGGCAGCTTTGGGATAAACCTTATATTGGGTGGTGGACCAGTACATTTTTTAAGCTGTATATGTTTAAATTAATTAAAAATTTTCTTCATAACCTACAATAATATAATGTGAGCTATGGTTCACACATCTGCAACAGTGATGAGACATTCATGAGACTGCTCTGAGCTATGCCAACTACTTTGTACCACTAGAAGACCTGTTTATATACTCAACCTAATGTGTAGTTAAAACTAGCTGGCTAAACACACACATGTTGGCTACTAGTTAAGAAAGCAAAGGTTAGTTAATACACCCTTGTTTTGGGTCATTGGTTTACTGTTGGCTAAAATCAAAACTGTTTGACATTAAATTGGTACGTTTTAAATGGTAACATTGAAATGGTGACTTTTAAAGACAGGTGAAGATCATGAGCTAATGATGAATGTTGATATTAACTATAATGAGCTGATGTTGCTCGCTGTTGAAGCTCGAAGCAGAAAAGAGGCATTGAGGCAGCCCTACAAACACATTATGTAATGCCAAAGTTGGGCTGGGTCACACAAAAAGTTGTTAAGTTGTAATTTTGCCAACTTTGTGGCAGCACTGCTCTGTGGTCTGGCAATAACTAGACTACACAAAGAACAACATACATATGATGTATTTTACTAACACAACTACGATGTTGTACCAGGGAATGTTATTCTCTTACTCTCTCAAATGTAACATTTTTAGAATATAAATGTCATTTATTCACAGTGCAGTTTTATAATGTTGCTGCAGTGTCTTAAATGTGTCCATTAGTATTATTATAAATGTCACTCCACTTGTTGAGGCCCTGCAGTTGTTCATGTGTATTTAGGACTTTTTAAGGACCTGTACCGACCCTGTGTAAATCCCTTTGTCCCTGTTCTTGATGAATTGTCTAATACGTGCTCAAGTCATTTTAAAATGGTTAACAAAAAAAATGTAAAGGTGTGCTTCACTCACCTTCTGGCCTGGTGGACCAACAGGACCAGCCACCCCAGGATCTCCACAGTTTCCCTGAATAAAACACACACAGCATTTGTCTGACTGTACTTGTGAGAGCCATCTGTCGCCCACATTCTTTGCCCTGATCCAGTTCTTAGAGAGCGAGACAAGCACACAGGTCATGGAGGGCATATCCGTGCATGGCTGCTATTGGCATTCATACAGATGCAGCACAGCACATGCACAGGACATGAGTGAAGGTGAATATAAAGGACACAGTATAGTGACTAATCAAATGCTCTCAGCCAGCCCCATTACTATTCTCTTCACTGTTAACCAGCTGTGCCAATCAGAGGAGCGCATCACAAAAGCGTCTCACTAAATTTAGAGGACAGGCAGCTTTTCCAAGCACTAGAATGGTATTGCTGTCAGTGCCATTGTGGGAATTTGAAGTATTACAAATGCTGTGCTGGTTGTAAGCACTATTTTAATGCTGCAGCTGGTCGATATGGAGCTGACTGCACTTACTTTTATACCGTCTTCAATCCCAGGACTGAATTCACTAAAAGAGCTTTTATGTCCTGCACCGTCTGCCTGAACCTTCACCAACTAAACCTGCAAAAGTTGCTTTCTGTTCAGCTGGTTTCTGCTTAGCTGGCATTCGTGTCTCTAAGCAGGTATCTGGGTTGTTCTATGAAGCATTAATTAAGGATGCAGTGAGTACAATTTGTGTGACTGCATGTACATTTTCACATTACATTTCACATTGCCTTCCAAGATTAAAAAAAAGATAATAATATGGAGCCAAGGGAGAGGAGTAATGTTCAAACCTTTCACTGAATCTTCCATCAAAAAAAAAGGTGGTAAATGTAATAACTAATATTTTCTCTATAACTAGAACAAATATAGTTGGAAATATAGTTACAACATTTATCACCAAAACATCCAACTCATGTACTGAATCCTTTTTGTTAGGTCCTAACAATATTTAGTGGTAAATAAAACACCTTATTTTCTTCTCTTTTTTTTCAGGAAAAAAATAAGACATTATAGATAATTAAAAAATAGAGTCAGATGTTTAGTGACATTAATAAGAATCTTAATTTCTTGGTCATTTCCTATTTTAAAATTTGAATGTAAGAAGTGGATTCTGTGGCTAACTGTAATAGCTAACACTAGCGATACTTTCTCATTTTGTTGACTAAGATCATAAATAAAAGGTCATTTTTCCGTAGACTAATTTGACTTCTTTGTGTCAAAACCTTTAGAAAGAATCAGAAACGCCATCAGCGGGTTCGTGGTACGTCTGAGGTTAAAACGTGAACGCTCGTTTAGTCATTTTTGGCTACTGTAGAAACACAACAGCACAACATGACTGGCTCCATGAAAGAGTTAACAAGTCACACTTACAGGTCATTATACACTTATAAAAACATAATTATAAATCTTTGTCAATATCCAGTTTCTGCTAATAGACAACCCTGAACCCATACAATTTAAGCAGGCTCTCCAAACAGCCTCTTTGTCATGTGTTCCTGCTACTTCCTGCTCCCAGAAGCCTCCAGGGCTCTAATCAGGCGATGTGAACGTCTCCTTGTAAGTTTATGGAGGCGTTCACAACAAATATGCTGGGTGAGAATCTGGAGTTCAGTACAGACTGCTGTACCAGCATGCTAGTCATATTTAACATCATAACCCTCATTAACTAATTAGAGCATGTGTAATTAAACATATCTATTTATGAGTGCTTACAGATAAGTTGGAGCCACTACTTTATCAGGTGGCCGTTTCCTGGTGCTCAGCACAACAGCAAAGTGGCCATTTTCACCTTCATATGCATGAAATCATCTTCTACCCCCTCCTTTCCCTCCATCTTTGTGCCGTGCATGCTGTGCTGAGTATACAAAGTCCAAAGGGATGACAAATATGCATTTCAAGGTCAGAGAAATATGAACATGTCCTCATGCCCCCTGTGCTGGTCTCTGTGAAGATAAAAACAATGTCCTTAAAGGAGCCCTCCACAGAGCTTACACATGAAAGTCAGACTGATGTCATTTCTGAAGCTTTTCAGACAAGTTGAAAAAGTCTTGATTTTTGACCATTCTCATTTGAATTTGACACTTTTGAAATTCCCAAACTTTACACAACCTCAGTAAAAAGTCCTGAAGGGCTCCTTTCATTTGTATGTAGGCGCCTAAAAAAAGTTAATCGTGTAAAATCTCAGTTTGCATAAATGATTTTACTGGATAGAGATATGAGTATACAAACTGTGAACCATCTTTGACATTTATTCAGAAACACCTACATATGGAGTCCAAACAATCTGACTCCTGCTTTGGAAAATACAGTTTTCTCCATGGGAACATCAAGAGGAGAAGGGGAGGGTGCAACATCAGAGCAGGCTGAGAATAACCGAGCGGCTGGGGAGCAGCAGACCATTTGCATAATAACTAATTAAAACGTTCAACACACAGACCTTGGGACCATCTCGGCCGATCTCTCCAGGCGGTCCCTGGGGCCCCTGTGCTCCCTGGATGGACAGAAACATTTGGGTGGGGGTGGGGGGTGGGGGGTGGGGGGGGTCGAGAGAGCAAGGGAGGGAGAGGGAAGGAGAGAGAGAGAATGAGATGAAAGAGACAGACAGTGCTTTGGGCTGAATGTGACAGAGTGCGTGACGGCTTAGTCAGGAGGCACTGAGGGAGAAATGAGATGGCTCAGGTCCACTCACACCAAACACACACACACACACACACACACACACACAGAGGGATCTACATTTGGACAGTGGTGTGTGTGTATGCACACACACAGAGTTTGCATATTCAACAAAGCATTCTGCTATATCAAGAACCCAGCTTGAAGCTGTGTGTTAGTTTCTCCATCTTCCCACATGCCTTCACAACAGGAAAAAAACACACAAATAAATTCTACTGTCCTGTAAAATGTCTGACTGCCAGAGAGACGCAGGCAGCACAGAACAGAGAGGAAAAGGCAAGAAATGTCAATACTCAGCAGACCTATCAGTATTAATACTGATTGGTGTATATTAGGAATACAGTTCAATTCCAGCTCAAAGTATGTTATGCGGTAATCCTCCACCCCTGCTCTAACCTCTTCACCTTGCCTGCTGCTCCACCTGGGCTGCACTCTTTGTGAACTAAGGAGCCAGGCCGGCTCCATCCTGAGTTTCTATTTCCTGTCAAACGGAAATCTGATATCTTTATGTTTCATCTGAGATACTGCTTATCTTTTCTTAATCATCCATATGAAGGAGTAATTACATGTGGATTTCTTGTTGTCACAGAAGATAAATTCAATTTACAAACTCACTTCTGAAAAACTGAGGCAAAAAATGGAAATAGGAAAGAATGTAATGATATGCAAATCTCCTAAACACATGCTTATCCATTCATAATAGAGCTTAGACAACATATCAAATGTTTAAACTGAGAGAATGCACCGTTTTAAGAAAATATGAACTCATTCTGAATTTCATGGCAGCAACACATCTCACAAAAAGTTGAGAGGGTAAAAAAAGGCTGAAAAAAGTAAGCAGGACAAAAAAGAAACTGCTGGAGGAAGTTTTTGCTACTAATTAGGTTAATTGGCAACAGTTCAATAACATCTCTGAGTATCTTGGAGCAGCAGAATTTCTCAGAAGTAAAGATGGCCGAGGTTTAAAAAATAACTGTCTCAAAATTGTGGAACTGTTACAATCAGTGAAGGAAGGATGTGGAGGCGTTAAATTGAGCCAATTTATTGCAGACTGAAAAACCTATTAAGTATAAACAAAACCCAAACGAGAAGAGAGGAATCTGAACAACTACACAGAACACCAGAGGATTGACTAAAAGCTACGAGACACCGGGGCCGATAAACACATGAACTGACAAAGGACTGAGACGACAAATACACCGGAGGGTGGTTAGGGTGGAGCCACAGATGAGCTCAATAACAAAGGACGAGACAAGGAAGCCAAACTAAAAGCAAAGCGCAAACTCACCAAATAAAACAGGAAGTGAAATCACTAAACAGGAGACTCGACACAAGAGGGAGGAATAAACTCCAAAGCAATGAGGAGCAACTACGGACACTAAAGGGAAAAATAGATGAAACAACATAAACATGAAACAAACCAATAATCACGAGAATATTTTAAACAACCAAAGGTTCAAAACTCAACAACACAGGGAAACTGACCCAGGATCAGATTTAGACTCCAAGAGGCTGGAGCTGTGCTAATCGCTGTGCTAATGGGACAAGGCTGAAAATCCATATTGGATGCCAACTTTGGGCCCTGCAATAAAAACAGGAATGATTCTGGATTCATGGGAATCACTGCAGAGGCTCGGGCTTCCAGAAATCACTGTCTGTGAACACAGTTTGCCAACACATCCACAAATGCCCTTTAAAGCTCATGCAAAGAAGAAGCCACATGTGAACCTGACCCAGAAGTATCACCATCTTCTCTGAGCCAAAGATTATTTACAATAGACTGAGGAAAGTGGACAACCTTTCTGTGGTCAGATGAATGGAAATTTGGAATTCTTTTTTGGAAAACATGGATGCTGTGTGCTCTGGAATAAAGCGGAGAGGGACTGTCCAGCTCGTTATCAGCACCCAGTTCAAAAGCCTGCATGTCAGGTGGAATGGGGATGAATGAAATCATCAACTTGCACATCTGAAAAGCCACCATCACTGCTGCAAGGCACATACATGCCTTTGCAGTAAAAGAGTCCGGGTCCTGAACCGGCCTGCCTGCTCTCCAGACCGTTCACCAACTTAAAGCATTTGGTGCATCAAGGAGCAGAAGAAGGCCCCGGACTGTCGAGCAGCTAGAACCATACATCAGACGAGAATGGAACAGCATTCCTCTCAAAAAGTCCATCAACTGCTCGCCTCACCCCAGATGTTTACGGACTGTTATAAGAAGAGGGGGTGCTGATGTGTTTTTATGTTCTATTTGCAAATCACTGCATTCTGTTTTTATTTACATTTTGCACAGAGTATCTACTTTTTTGGAATTGGGGTTCCAGTGGATTGGAATTTTGAGTGATTAAATTCCATTTGAAATAGTACTTTTTTTTTCCAAATCATCCATTTAATGGAATAATTATATGTGCAATCATTATTGTCTCAAAGGCTAAATTGAATTCACTGGACCAGTATATACTCACACCAGCAGTAATCATCCTAAAACTCTACATGATGATAATTTAAAACGGAGCGTGCACATTGCAGTGGTTGTGGGAGCAAAGGGCTCTGAAATGCCGACTCCAACTGGAGGTGATGTACGAGGAGCAGAAACAGTGGAAATGCCACATGTGATTGGTGTCAGCTGGGTCAGCAAACAGTAAATTTGAATTCTATGTATATTTTATCATCACAAGAATGTATGTGGTTGCCTAGATACAAGGGGTGGCTCATCCCGCCCACACACTTTCCTCATCCCTCTTGACTCAGTGTGTGTGTGTGTGTATGTGTTGTGTCTCTGTGTGTGTTTGTGTGTCAGATACGCCAGAGGCCCACTGCAGGCATAACATCATAGCTGTGTTCCATTGTACTGACATGAATAGAAAGAGGATGAAGACTAAAAGATGAAGCTCATGGTTGTGGAAAGGTGACCTCTGTGCAGCCTCACATGCAGAGCAGGCTGCAGGCTGCACAGCAGAAACAACTAAATAACAACAAAGAAAAAAAGACCAAATTCTGAGTTGATACATTAAAGATTTGCCGTTCATCATTCAGGTTTTCATAATGTACGTGTCTCATCACGATTCACTGAATCCTTCTTTACTCCATCTAGCTGTACTGTCTCACTGTGGCCACAAGAGGGGGACAAAGCTGTGAACATAAAGTCATAATCACAGAGCTGTGTGTAAAGCTCTGCTGTAATTGCATCTTTCTGCATGTGTAATCTTGTTTACCTGGGGGGGGGTTACTGTATGTAGAGCCATAACCCCACACACACACTCACCTGACTGGTGGTCTACATCAACAAACACTTCCTGCCTTAATGATATTGGCAAATAAATCAATGGATGGATTCATAAGCAGCCAGGGCTAAATTAATGATCTCATTATGAGCGCGCTGCAGGGACGAGTGTGGAATTCTGGAGGAAGCACAGAGAACGCAAGTGGACAAACATACCAACTAGTTTGGTGGGTAACTGAAAACTTAAATGTTTGAATCATTCTGTATGATTTGACCTATTATAAGTAACACATGTGTTGTATTATGAATTATTATAAACAAGATCATAAGTAACACTGAAGTAACATGAAGCAGATAAGCCTCACACACTGTTCTAAAGCACACAGAGCGGAGAAGCTCCACCTGCCTGCTGTTCAAACCTTATGTTTATGTGGAGCCGACAATCGGAAGAAAGTGATGCTAAAAGAAGCAGAAAGGAGGTGAAATGTCTTCGTTCCAACCATGGGTCAACTGAGGTCCTGCACTGAGTCGCTGTATGAGATAAACAAAGATTATTTTGAACTGTGAAGAGTCCAAGAACGGAAATATTTATCTGCTAAAGATCACAATAGGTCTCCTTTATTTGAAAGCATCTGCGGGCTGCCTGTATGGGTCATTTCTGCTCTGCCAAGTCAGCCAGTTAATAACTGCTTTAAATCTCTTAACATCTTTATCTTTATCTTATTCAAAAACGTTTCATTTTTCAGAGTCACGGTGAAATATGGTGCTGCACACTGATTCAACGGGTAGGAGCTGCTATAGATGACATTTAAGGTTAAAAATAAACTTTTCCTGTTCTTGCACTTTTACAAAGTAGCGTAAGGAACGATGTTCACTGTGGTATCGATATCTTACATTTTTAACCCTTTTAACCACTGAAGCCTCTGAAGTTTGAAGAGGAATACCAGAGAGACAGAATCCAGGAGAATAAACCAGATGTTCTCCACTGAACCATCCAAGGTGTACTCTCAGATCAATACTGGAAGAGCATGTGGAAGAAGGATACAACACACAACACCAATGCTCAGTGGTTAGAGGATCTAAGAGCAGACCACAGCAACCTTCCTGAATAGGCTCCAGTGACCATCCCAGTGGCAGACATCAGGAAAGAGTCTCACACATGAAGAGTTAGACAGCACCAGACCTTGATATTAGTCACACCTACTGGCTAAAGAAGCTAACTGCACAAATCAACCAGCTGCTAAAGGCTAAGACACATCCAGAATGACTGACTGAAGGTCCTGAAACCCAAGAATCCCAACACCACCAGTCCCATCCAACTACCAGCCATGGAAGCTCCTGTCAGGCATCATGGCAGCTAAGATGAACAGGCTTAATGAGCTGGACCCAGAAAAGAACTGGCAGTTACACCAAAGAAGCAAAACACCAGCTACTGGTAGATAGAGCACTCACTCAAGGCTACCAACGTAGACCTGTACAAGATCAGCAGGAACCAAAGAGTCATTTGAACATGCTGCACACAACCCTCCCAGGCCTCTGCAGGAGGACATATAAGGATTTTTCACCTATTTTTAATATTCAATTCAATTCAATTCAATTTTATTTATATAGCACCAAATCACAACAAACAGTCACATCAAGGTGCTTTGTATTGTGGGTAAAGACCCTACAATAATATCCAAATAGAAATCTTGTAACAGAAGCATTTTAAGACCAAAATTTATGAATGGGACTTGATTTCAAAGATAACATGTTCTGGTGTCTGAAACTGTGCTTGTTTAGCATGTGGCTACGTTATTCCTATGTAAGTGGTTCACTGGGTGATCTGGTAGATGTTAAGAGGTTAACAAGGTCCTCAGTTACTGTAAATATTTAAACATTTTAACACGTTGACACAAATGAAAAGAGATGTTATACTAACCAGTGTTCCCTTTATTCCAGGCGGGCCTTGTGGCCCAGGCAACCCATTTTCACCCTAAATTCAAGAACACAGGGAATGAGTTCAGAGCTTTAGGGCACCAACAGTTACAACACAAGTTACTGTCAGGTCAGATTTTACCGGCGGTCCCTGCAGGCCTGGTTCACCAGGAGGTCCCCGGGCCCCCTGTGGATTATAGTGACAGAACGACATGATTACATCATATTGTATTCAGCTTAGTTTCAGTGAGCTGCATTTTATTTTTTCTAAACTTTTAAATGCACTGCAGCATGCTGTGACAATGTTGTAATATCTGTCATTCAGATACCAAAAAAAATAAAACAGTTAGGGACTTCAAGTCCATTAAATTTGGAAATTGTGAAAAGGAGGAGCCATTTGGCTGTGTCTGTCTTAGGAATGACCACTGGCTTGAAAGTTGCTCTTAACCATTTGTGACATCAGATCTCGAACAGAGACTTCCTTCTGTAAGCTGCTGTTTCAGAGATCAAGCGTGAGCTGTCCGGCTCAGATATGGTTCTGTTGTTGTCACGCAGGTGTTTAACTTCCACTGTAGACAAATAGAAAGAAGTCACCTTGTTCTTGGATTCTTGCTAATCTGGTCCATCTACTGCAATAAGGACACACTGTTTCATTAAAGGAAGCACAATTTCTTATTTTAACCCCAACTTACTGCCACAAATCTCTAATTCACAAAACTGTGATCATCATTATCCACTGCAACATGCTGGCGTGGCCTCGTCCACACCATTTATCAGTGTTGTGGTTGTTGTTGTTTTTTTTTTTTCTTTACAGTAAATAAAACTTGAACTATTGCATCACATCCTCTGCTGGGTTTTCTGAACATATCTTCAACGGAAGCTTCTATCGATGGTCCTCCAAAAAAAAAAAAAACACTTTCAGTGCTCTTTGACACGTAACCGTCAGCTCTCTGGAGCTCTGCTGGAGGGATGGAGCGCTATTCTTCTGAAAGATACTCCCTCATTTGGTGTTTTGATTATGCTTGTGGACAGCACTGTCTAACACATAAGTCAAACCTCTCCCGTGGGTGTTCACCTGGTGGAATTGTAACAGCACATGATTTACATCTTTTTCATACCTATCAAAGCGTTCAGTGAGCACTAGTGGCCAGAGGATGGAACATTATCATGCTGGAAGAGTTAACTCCCATCAGGACAGAAGTGTTTCATCAAAGGATGAAGGCGATCACTCAGAACAACTTTGCATTGATTTGACGTTTGCGTCCTCGTGTCTACAGACGGGCACACGAGGACACAAACCACAGCAGCAAACGTCTCCCGCAGCATCACGGAGCCACTGCAGCTCTCACTGTAGGACTCAAAGGTTCAAGTTCTTCTCTTCATGTTTCACAGGTTTTTGAAAGTATGTTATAACCCTATGAACTGGAAACTACTTTGTCACTTTAGGAGATACTAGAATAACTTGATTAAGGTCATTAACATTAGGGGGTTACACAGACATCCAAGAATCACAATGGATCACAGCTCAAAACAAAACAACATGTTCGCAGTAACAAATCCACAGCTGTGATATCTCACAGTGCAACAGGAAACACACTTTAAGCTAGTCTTAATTCTTCAACAACTGTAAATATACCGTATCAGCTTAATGTCACACTTCTTGTTCTCTGCCTTTTGAATACTTGTACAACACTGTTTAAGAAACTGTACCAGTTGAACCTTTATGATAAAGAGCTTACAGTAAATGTTTCAGAAGTCTTTCTGTACCTCTATGAACAGATCAGGTAATTGTAGAGTAAAGGTGAAAGCGAAGCTCTTTGTTCCCCAAAAAGTCCCCCCCCAGAGCCTGAAGGTGGATTCTGGGGTGGTGGAGTTGAGTAACACTTGTTAGAAGGGCAGATGGGAAATTCTGCAACAAAGTCTCAAACTGGGAGGAGAGTGAAGCACGTCACAGTGCCGCTCGCATCAGCCATCAGTGATGACCAACATGCAACCCTAACTCCAGACAGTTCACTGCTGAACTGCTGGATTTTAAGAGGTTAAGAAAACTGTTTTTTATTAAGAATCAGATTAAAATTTAATTTGATCATGCAATAAATGATCTCGATTCAGGGAAGAGTTCACACTCTGACTAAACAGAAGCTCAGAGAAGCTTTGTCTGTCTATGTGGTGTTGAGTTTTCAGCTAGAAACTCAAAGCAGCACCCTGTTTCTAATATAGCATAATTACACAACCCTAAAGCTCACAAACAATCCTGTTTATTTAGCAAAAGAAGACACTAAGAAATGAGCTTGAGCCCAGCTGTTAGCACTGAAGAACGTAATCACATGCTCATTGGTCTGTGGCTACGATTGTGTGACCATCAGACACAGTGACATGAGCATGGAGGCAGTTTTATGCAGAGCCTGTGTTACAAGGCAATAACAGCTGGGACACCATAGTATAGTGAAACTGCTTACAATAACAAACCTACATTCAGAGTTTGAGTTTTCCAGCAGTGCATGCAAACATCAGCTTGATTGGGGAGGGAGGGGGCTCTGGGAAGCATGAGGGAGCTGCTCAGCACGCGATGCTGCCTGCAGTGTGTGCTCACTTGTAAATGCAGGTATCCACTACAACAGAGTTTCTGCAAGCAGTGCATCAGCAAATGCTTCTTGTGGCTGGATATCAGCACTGGCAGCTGTGGAAAAGCGAGCTTCACACTTTGAATGTGTGTATATATGTTGTGTTATGTACTGCCTCCTAAAAAGTGGGAGTGAGTGTGTGGTTGTGGGGTGTGACAGTGATGAGTTTACCACGCTAACATTTATAGACAGAGGATGTAAAAGTGTAAACATTAAGAGTTACAGCAGCCTTTCAGTCTGAGGTCTGCAAGTAAACTTTCCACATTAATAAACCTGAGGTACTCCGTTACACCAAACTCTGCAACAAAGACAGGAAGGTGTGTGTGTGTGTGTGTGTGTGTGTGTGTGGTGTGTGTGTGTGTGTGTGTGTGTGTGTGTGTGTGTGTGTGTGTGTGTGTGTGTGTGAATTTGAGCAAGAAGAAAATAATGATTAAAAAGCTCAGCGTGTGATGTATACCAGCTTTAATTTTGAAATATGGCTCAAGCTTCAAAAACACTGGATCCCATAGGAGACAGCTGCATGAAAACAGGCAAGAACAAACATCATAAAAACCCAAGCACACATGAAATATGCACCTTGGTAAATATAAACCCGAAGCTAAAAAAAACATGCTGTGAAACCAAAGTCTGTATGAAACAGATGAATCGCTTCCAGGTCTCAAATGTGAATAAAGTGCTTTGAAGCTGCATTTTCTCTAAATGCCAGCAGGGGGCAGAGCCTGCAGCTGCAAAAGGATTTTTAGTTTTTAAAGAGGTTTATGGGAAATGACCTGTGACAGCTCAGCAAACACTTTTCTGTCTTTATGGGCTCAGTCACTAATTTCATGTTATACTGAATAAAATGTCATGGCCACTATTAGAGTCAGGAATTAATGATTTGATCCATCGTATAAACAATCAGCCTGGACTCTCACCAGTTTGTTACTAACAGAGTCACAGACAGTGTGATCACCGCTGCCTTCTCATCCTGAAGATAACAGCAGCGCCTGTATCAGAATGATGCTGATTTGCTCAGACCAAACACTCTGGTACTAAAAACCAGAACCCACAGGTTTGTGTGCTCAGTTTCCACCTGTTCATATGGCTGGATTACACACAATGAGAGCGCTTATTGGGAGGAAAGCTACAGTCACACAGTGTGTCAAACTACAACAATACCACAACTAATAAACTCATTGTTGGCTGTAGAAAAAAAGACAAACATCTCTGTTCCCATCAATAGAGCTGAGCAGCTGAACACCTTTAGGTTCCTTGAAATGAATATCAGTCGTCCAGATCACTGATACCACTCTACATGTAACCAGCTAACCACAGAGGGTCACTGTTGAAAATGCTGTTTGCAGAGTAATTGTATCAAAGTAGATTAATCTACAGTTGGCTGGAAGGGAAAAGTGTGGTAGGAAAAGGTGCACAAGCATCAGGAACCAGCCTTGAGAGGCTTGTCAAGAAGAATCAATTCAAGAACCTGTGAGAGCTTCACGAGGAGTGGGCTGTGAGTGGTGTCACACATGTAGAGGTCTTAAGGAAAGGAGCTACAACTGCTGCATTTCTAATATCAAATCACTTATGAACACAGACAATCTCAGCAGCATCTTACCTGGGCTATGGAGAACAACATCTGGTGTGTTGTTCAGAGGTCCAAAGCCCTCTTTTCAGATGAAATTAAATTCCATTTGGAATCAAGTTCCTAGAGTCTAGAGGAAGAGTGGGACTGTCCATCCAGTGCAACCATAACTGTTCCCAGTGCACCTTCAACTCGTTCAGAAAAATTATTCTTTTGAGTTTAACTGACTCTTTGACAGGATGGTTGTTTGAAGAGAAATATAATCAACATTAATCAATGAGATGCAGCAAATGTGTTGTACAAGTAGATAAAAGACATTTTATTGTGAGCAGAGGAGTCCTCCATGGCCACATTCAAGAGCAAAGCTTTAAAACAGCTTTTACCTTTTCATGTTTTCGGGTGTGTGTGTGTGTGTGTGTGTGTGTGTGTGTGTGTGTGTGTGTGTGTGTGGGGTGTGTGTGTGTGTGTGTGTGTGTGTGAGCAGCATGTTTGCTAGCACACAACAGTGTGTAAAAGCAGCAAATAATCTGAGCTCTTGTATTAATGTCCTGATTCCTTCAAAACTTTACTTGTTGTTTTATTAAATCAACAATAGCAAATCAAACAATCATTATCAGCTTACCGGGGCACCTTGAGCTCCAGCCGCACCAGTCGGCCCAGTATCACCTTTCTTTCCCTGTGGACAGAGCAGACATGTCAGTGCCGTCCTCAAGTGTGTGGTGTTGTATTAACAAAGTAGCTGGATCCTTCTGCATGAAGCACCAATGAACAGAGAATAAGACTGCATTGTGTTTAGGTATAATGACTAAACAGCAGTTTGTGTGAGTGTAGATTTAAACACTTTCTTCCAGGCACTTGGTGTTGTAAACGCACTGCAAATATATGTGAGTTTGGGAAATTTCTCACCTCCTAAATATTACACAATAAACGGCAACTCAGCCAAAAGTGTCACACTACATAAAGTCACAGAGTACTGAGGTGTATAGTGTGCAAAACGTCAGCACGAGAACTGTGTGCCCGGAGCTTCAGCATGGGTTTCCATTGGCTGAGCAGCACATGTAGTTAGCCTAGTACATATTATGTATATGAACACAGAGAACATGAAACCCACAGAAGAATAAACAGAACACCCTAATACCCCTCTACCCGTCCTCCCACAAATGCTGTCACTATCTTAGGTTTTGAAGGCAAACTTACATAGTAAATATACTCTGCATCCATCCATCCGTCCATCCATCCATACATCCGTCTGTCCATTCGTCCATCCATCCATACATCCATCCATCCATACATCCGTCTGTCCATTCGTCCATCCATCTGTCTGTCCATTCGTCCATCCATCCATACATCCATCCATCCATACATCCATCGTCCATTCATCCATCCATACATCCATCCGTCCATCCATCCATCCATCCATCCATACATCCGTCCGTCCGTCCGTCCGTCCGTCCGTCCATCCATCCATACATCCATCAGTCCATCCATCCATCCATCCATCTATCTGTCCATCCATCCATACATCCGTCTGTCCATTCGTCCATCCATCCATACATCCATCCGTCCATACATCCATCCGCCATCCATCCATACATCCATCCGTCCATCCATCCATCCATCCATCCATCCATCCATCCGTCCGTCCGTCCGTCCGTCCGTCCGTCCATCCATCTGTCTGTCCATTCGTCCATCCATCCATACATCCATCCATCCATACATCCATCCGTCCATTCATCCATCCATACATCCATCCGTCCATCCATCCATCCATCCATCCATACATCCGTCCGTCCGTCCGTCCGTCCATCCATCCATACATCCATCTGTCCATCCATCCATCCATCCATCTATCTGTCCATCCATCCATACATCCGTCTGTCCATTCGTCCATCCATCCATACATCCATCCGTCCATACATCCATCCGTCCATCCATCCATACATCCATCCGTCCATCCATCCATCCATCCATCCGTCCGTCCGTCCGTCCATCCATCCATACATCCATCTGTCCATCCATCCATCCATCCATCTATCCATCCATCCATCCATCCATCCGTCTGTCCGTCCATCCATCCATCCATACATCCGTCCGTCCATCCATCTATCCATCCATCCATACATCCATACATCCGTCCGTCATCCATCTATCCATCCATCCATACATCCATACATCCATACATCCGTCCATCCATCCATCTATCCATCCATCCGTCCGTCCATCCATCTATCCATCCATCCATACATCCATACATCCATACATCCATACATCCGTCCATCCATCCGTCCTATCTGTAGCCTATCCCAGCTGTTTATGATGAGAAAAAACTTGAATAGGTTTATGAATATTATCATCACCCTAATAGACAAAAAAAAAAAATTGATAAAATTGCTCATTGTGTAAATCAGGAATTAATGGTAATTTTGAAAAAGTGTAATAGGTATAAATGAAAAATGAGGATTTCATTCTTTCAATAAATTATTTCATTTATATACAAAGTTAGCAGTTGTTAATGCATTTGCACTGATGGTGATTGATTTGCCTCCTACCCAGAAGTCTACACTCCTGACAAAAATGCTTGTAGCTTAAGCAGCATTAATGTATTCCAAAGCCTCCAACCTACAAAGACAGGAAGTATATGCTTTTCACATATACACATCTTGCTCCAGCCTCTGACGGGGACGGTCGCATTCTATCTCTCTCCCTGCCCTCCCTATCTTTCCTGCTTGCTGCTTGCTGCTTGCTGTGAGAGCGTCTCTTGCACACTGTTCGAATAAGAATAAGATTAATATGGATTTGGCAAACTGGGCCTTCAAGACCATTGATCGAATTTTTTCCACTATGAGATCTGGGAAAGGGGAGCCTGCGTGTCCGAGTGGAACAGACCCGGTTGGATACGTCATCGACTCTTGGAGCTCGTGGAGACCTGTGTGCTTCTCGGCCCTCGAGGTGGAAGACGTGGAAGACGCTTACATATTTGGCTATCTGGTAGCGGTATCTTTTCTGTTTGGGCTTGGAGGATACCTGATTTACCGAGAAATCAAGAAAACCTGGACGGCAGTTCGACATCTGCAGAGGCTGCCGACCCAGGTGGATGGGCTGACCAGAATGGTACAGACTCAGACTCAAAGCCTGATGAACCTGAGCCGTAGACTTGGGGAGTAGCAGGTGAGAGGGGTTCGATCTGGAGATAAGGTACGGTTCTGCACAGTGAGGACGGTAACTAATGAATTTGGATTATTGGATTTATTGAATGGTTTCCCAGTGAGACTGAAGGCTGTTGAAAAAACAAGCAGCCTGTTCCAAAACAACATCTGCATTATCAGAATTCGGCTCCCTAGCCGGCCTTGGCTGGCAATCATATCTCTCCAGAGCTATGTGTGAAGGCCGCTATCCCCCTCAGCCCTCTCTGTGATTTGTGAAGCTGGATCTGGTGTACCAAGGCCGCTGATGAACTTCCATCACTATCAGCGAACTGTTTGGCTGGGAGCTGGCATCTGGGCTCCACAATGCCCCCACCCTCTCGTCTCCGTCTGCATCCCCTCCTGACCCTGACCCTACCCACCATACTGCTATCCCGGCTTTATATGTGCAATATGCTTTTTGCTGAGGTGTTTTTTGTAACCTCGTAAGGTGTTCTTTATGAACACAGTATGAGATGATTTTTTTGAACCTAACTATCCCAGTGTATCTCTTTCTGTCTTTCTGCTAAAGGTAGCGCCGTTGAGAAACGGTTGCATGACCTCAGACATCTGCCCCCCCCCCTGTCTGTGTTATGTTTTTGTTTTGGATGGATGTTCTGTTAACTGCAATTTCCCCATTTGTGGGACTAATAAAGGCATTCTTGATTCTTGATTCTTGATTCTTGATTCTTGATCAGGACTTCATGGCACCTGGAAAAACACTTTGATGCTTAAAATCAGTGGAATTCCCCTTTAACCAGAGCACACAATAATGAAAGATGTCTGTCTAGCTCGACTCCTTATAAAAGATTCTGCCTTTGTATTTTATGTTTATGATATATATCTGTGCCGCTCGAATTTAAGAGAACGTTTGGACTTGTTGTGTCGTGGTGGCGGTTCTGCACTGACGCACAGGCACAGCTTGTGCAGCGCGTCCTGCGGTGAGATCTCGCAGTGAGCCAACGTCTTGTTAAAACAAAAATACAAAGCAACAAACAAACACATTTTTAAGCCACAACACAACATGCATATAAAGTCTTAGCCATCTCCAAGACAGCAAAAATCCACTGAGACCACTCTGTGCTGCTTAACTGTGTTTGTTGACTGTGTAACAGCCCAAATGGTATGTGAACTGGTTCCAGTGTGGACCACTGTAATACACTGGCAGCAGCAATGAACATGTGAAACAAGCTGTAAAATGTATTCTGGTACTGCAGGCCATTCATTTCCTCAGAGCTGTGACGCTGCTGTGCCTACAAGCCAACATATGAAAAAAAATTCTTCATATTTTCTCAGATTTTTATAATAGCAAAAAAAAAGATTATGCAAACCAAAGAGGCTTAAAGGTTTTTTGAGCCTGCAGTCAGATGTTCTGAGTGTATTTGAGTGCTTTGTTGCTACGTCACCAGATGCTTTCCTACTTCTCATCTTTTTCTCCTTTTTTTCTGAACAAATTCGCAGCAGTTGATTTTGTTCATCTCTAAATACTTTAACTCTCGACCCAAAGATCAAACTGGAGGCCTTTTATATAAAAGCATATATCACAGATATATGCTTTTACTTCATAAAAATGAACATATTGTGTGTTTAAACAAATATTCAAACACGGGAACATGGCATCTGTTGGGGTATTCTCACTAGTGGATTGGTCTCTAATACAGGACAGTATATGGAAATGAGTCCATGTAAACGATGTATGTATTTTGATTGTACCAATAGCTTGGGTTTATCTTAGTAATCTGTAATTTTCCTCTTTTTGTTAGTGAAGGTTTTTGTTCCCTCCACCTTTGTTTCACTGTTTCAGTCAGTGAGATTTTTTTCATGCTGTTGGCTCTTTGTTCTCTGGACTTTAGGTTTCTGTTTTTTCCTCTGTAGGTTTCCTGTTGTGTTTCTGCAGTGCCTTTTCTTCATGAAGTAAGTTTTTGTTAAAGATTTATTTGGGGGATTCTAATTGATGGGAACAATTCATAGATGGGAAAGAAGAACCTAAAGGAGAAAATGGCTGCGTAACAAGCAGTGTGTGAAAAACTAAGTGTACCTTTGCTGCCCCCATAGGGATTAAGAGGGGACACAGCAGCCAGGTGCCTCTAATTAAATGCACTTAATTAATCATCAGCAAGCGTGGTCGCCTCTATGAAAGCAGAAGTTTGGGCAGTTTGCTGCTGTGGAGCATTAACAGAATGCCAAAGAGGAAAGAAATCAGCAGTGATCTTAGAGAAGCAGCTGCTGCTGCTCACCAGTCTGGGAAGGGTTAAAAGTCTATTTTCCAACAATCTGAAGTCCATCATTCTGCAGCGAGAAAAAATTATTCACACATGGAAAACATTCAAGACAGCTGCCAATCTTCCCAGGAGTGGATGTTCCAGAAAATTCAGCCCAAGGTCAGACTGTGCAGCGCTCACAGAAACTGCAATAAACCCAAACACAAACTAAAGGCTTGAGCGACCTTTTCAAGAATATGTTAGTGATAAAAACAGGACATGATTTCAGCTGCCTGGTGCAGATGGAGAAAACAATGTGTCTACATCAGTTGACAAGTGGAAGAAGGGTGAGAACTCAAAGTGACCCTGACAGGAAATTACAGCCTTCACCCCTAATATTAGATAACAAACTAGAGCAGTAAATGAAACTAGCAATAGCAGTGAAATCCCCACAGCAGCCTCAGTTGTCAGATTAAATTCAGCGTTGTGAAGTTTTATTTTGCTGTCGGAAATAAATTATAACATCTTAGAATATTTATACCAATGAGCCGAAACATTCTGAACGCTCACATTTTGCGACAAGGGCCCATTTCAAGGTCTGGGAGTTAGTAGATAGCAAACCCAGAGTCAGCTCTCATAATCAGGTGAAAAGACCAAAGTAGTTCTGACGGGGGCCAAATTGAAATGGCTACAGCTGGATCACAGCACCTCAGGAGTGCCAAAGCTTGTAGGGTCACAAATAGTGAGTTCTTACAAGCAGTCATCCAAATGCGCTGGAATTGATCTATAATCTGATCAATAATCTGATCTATAATCTGATGTATAATCTGATCTGTTGCAGCTCCAGCTCACACTGCCTGGGACATAAAAGGTGTGCTGCTAGGTGCTAGGTCAATGCCTCAGCATGCTGTTGTTGTCATGTCAGCATATACCAGCATATATATATACAGCATATACCGTAGCTCATATTTGAAATGATTAATAAATGCTGACCTTTGGACAGACGCACTTCTATCTGAACCACTAGCGATGGTAAGTCAACATGTTTCATCCACATGATCCTAATGTTAACCTCAGCACATCTACGGTCTAACTTTGGACCTCAGTCGGTGCTCTGCAGGGTTTCTCTGCGCCTTGAGGTGTGAAACATTTCTTTTGTGTTCAGAACCAGATCCCAGATATATTTTGAGTGCACCGTTATGAACGCTGGCAGTGAGGAAACAACTGAATTAGCTCTCTGCTGCATGTGTTTTCTTTTGAAGTGTCTCACCGCACTACGCACATAAACCCATAAGAGCAGCAGACCTCATAATTACACAGCCAAGACGCCCACCACAGCCCAATAAATGACAAGATGACATAAATCTCTGGGTGTCTAGAACAAGAGAAAATAGACAACACACAGAAGCTGGTCTGACATGGTCCTTTCATGTAAGCACACTAATCCGGCACTTCACCCTGCCTCCCACTGTTAAACACTGAAGAGGCAGTGACAGCTTGATATCTCTGAACTCAACTAAACTTAGACGCATAATGATTGGAAATCTGAAAGAAAAGTCTGTGAAAGATAAAGACAATGAGCAGGAGAACATCACACAATGGAATCTGTGTCTGACCACATCCTTTCATAGGAGAGGCTCAATGGTTCACTGAGGGCTGGGTGTGAGTAGCAGCCCCCAAAGCAGCAGTGATGTACTTCAAGTAACGATGAGGGCTGCTTCATGAACGAGGGAAAGACGTGACAGATTCCTTTGGAATCCACCAGGAAGGCCTGGAAGGAGCAGCTGCAGTTCACCTGCAGGGTCAACTGCTGTGCTTCCTCCTGGCTGTAACCCTACCCACAACCCTCAGTGATTGCTATTAATCTGGTTGATGGTCGGAGGTTAGGAATCAATATGCATCTACACATATCTATAAATATCTTATTGCTATTGATAAGCAGGGGAACATGTGCTACAACATAAAAGGCTTCCCAAGAACACTATGGGGGATCCCAAGGATGTTTCCAGGATATGAAGTCATACCGGTGTGTTCTGGTTATGCTGTGCAGTCTCCACCCAGTTGGATGTGCTCAGAAAACCACTAAAGGGAAGTTAGGGTCACATACACCTCCTTATGTGGAATTTTCCCCTATCTTTCATACCCAAGTTCATTTTGATCTTCTGGTGTAAAAGAGGCCTTAAAATCATCTCCCATGATGCACTGAGCACTTCTCAAGCCTCTTGTGTTTTTTAAATTCTGGACCAGGGCATCACCGAGCTCCTGGACAGTCTGAGGTGGCACTGGATGGACCGAAGCATGATGTCCCAGAGGTGTTCTATTGGCTTTAGATCATTAGTTTGGGGGAAGTCAAAGGTATCAGATCCTTTATTCTCCAGGAACTGCCTGCATAGTCTGACGCCTGAGGTCGGGCGCTCAGGACCCACTGCACCAGCCATCTGTTTCTGACGTTTGGTCAGAGATATTCACACCAGTGGCTGCTGAAGGTCATTTTGTAGCTCTGGCAGTGTTCATCCTGTTCCTCCTTGCACAGAGGAGCAGATACGAGTCCTGCTGATGGGTCAAGGACCTGTCCAGCTCTCTTAGAGTAACTGCATGTCTCCTGGAATCTCCTCCATGCTCTGAGACTGTGCTGGGAGACACAGCAACCCTCCTGGCAATGCTTTAAAAGCCACCAACCAAGCTGAGGTTTTGCAGACAGTCTTGTTCTGTTCTCCACTTAACTCATCCTATCCGCTTCACTCGGTGAGGGTGTTCCTCGTGACCTGATGCAGTGCTGAGTTTGATGTTGCTGGATAAGTAGCTCTCATACTCGTGCTTTTTGTTACCTTTTTGCTTCACTCGGAGCTGCTGCCTGCTCCGCTCTGTGTGTGGGTGGAGGGCCACACATACACATACACACGCATACATCTGTGAGACACACATTCACTGGCATTAAAGTACTCCAGAGTCTCTTACTTGTACACCTAATTGATGTGGCAATCCTTTACCCTGAAGTTAACACATTGGTTTTCAATGAGCCCCACAGGTAGGGGTGCAGGGCCACTGCAGGCGAGAGAAAACAAGGAGAAAAGTGCAACTAAAGAATGAATCTGATTTGAAAGAGCCTGCTGATGCTGCTCTCTTCTTTTTAATTGTCTATAAATTATGACGAGAGGGGCATGACATTTTTTTGGCTTCTGAACTGAGGCCACGCCAGAATAGTTTCAGGACCACTGGACTAACCTAGTCCTAACTTTAACACTAAAACCCAGTAGCTGTCATCAGGGTAGCTGGACATGTTTTTATATAATTGTATTAATTTTATTGTGTTAAATTTCCTGTGAAAATGGACACACACACACACACACACACTGAGTGTATCCTTACAGCTGTCCTGTTTTCCAAACAGTAACTTTATGACTGAATTTATGTGATGCCTTTAGGGGACATCTTTGCTGGTGTTAAAATTCCCTGAATGGACAGAATCAGAATCACAGTCTCCTTTATTATTCCCAAAGAAAACTGCTTTGTTACAGATGCTCAATGGAAAATATAAATATGAAAGATAGAAAATATGAAGGCAGATAAATGTAAACTCTCTCTAAAAAAATGCGTTTAAAAAACAAAATAATAGCCTATTCACTGTGGAATCCTAAATAATACTATGTAAAATATAACCAAGGTAATAACAATGTAACTATGAACATTCAGCCACACAGCAGTTTATCGGTAATCATGGTCTGCACTAATATTAATTTGAAGGGTGTCAATTTTAGGAGAATTTCTGTACTGACAGATTTTTCTGTTGAATGATAAAATCACAAATCTACTGAACTGATGGGAAAAGGAAATAATAATAATAATAAACAATATATAATAAAAAGCTCAGCGTCTGCCATGATAAAACAATTACATTTCTGATTTTACTGTTATAGACGGAGAAAGTGATTTTACATGTTCACCGTCTTATAATAATTCATATTTTGTCACAGTTTTCTTACCTGTGTCTAAAGCGAGTGATTTATGTATTAATCTGAATGCTTAGTTTATCACATCAGGGTTTTCATTCTCAGCCCCCGAGTGTCTCTGTGCATCTGTGAGCCACTGATGACTTGTAGGTCTGTCAGCCTGAGGGAAAGTAGCACACGTATGTACTTAAGAAGTCTCTGAACTTGTTCCCAAATTACAAGAAGTGCAGTTAAAAATAAACCCGGCCTAAATGCGCACTGGCTTCCTTCTGATCTGTGTAAGAAGACGATTGTCATTTGTTGGCTCATTTAAGCGACGTCATTTAAAGAATCCTGTGGTTTCTTTGGCCCTGAGAACACGCTTCTTCTAATATTACTGATGGTTTTCACATATACCAAGGACAGAGTATTCACATTTTATACCCTTAAACATCGGCGTGTCTCCGTCCTCCTACAGATAACAGTTATAACAGTTTAATTACAGGGCAGCCGTGAGTTACATGCAGTATCTTTATCTGTCTGTGACGTGAAAAGCTCACACAGCTGCATCTGAAATTTCATAATTTGGGGTGTAGAAAACTCCAGCGCCTGGTAATAAGAGACCTACAGCTACCGCAGAGCCGATCATTTCTATCTGGCTTCACTTGAGTGTGAAACATCAAATCCTAAATTCTTTGAAAGTATGATGCTGAGCGATAGCAGCTTTATGTGTGTGATTAAAGGCTGCGCTGACAGCCTAAAGCTTTACACAGTATATCTAACGTTAGGCCTTATTAACATTCAATGGGGCTCTCACGGACGGGTGAACAGGAAGTCTTTGCAGCTGATGGGGGGGACCACACCGAGAGCTTTTTCTTACACTACTGTACATCCCTGGGTCTTAATCGCCTGGAAACTGTATACGAGCTGGACTTTTATAGTTTCCCACTTAATTATTTATTCAGCCAGTTAATAATAACTGTCCTTAATGTATCTCTTTAAATGATGCTTGGTCCTGGTGTCACCACTGAAATGTTCTGGTTTTCATTTTTTCACCACATACAGATTCCTGTGGACACAACTGGATAAACCTACAACTGATGAGACCAACAACATGCGTGACCTGATGTACAGTTTGCACAGCTGTCAATCATCCTATCAGACCCACTTCATATGAGATGAATGGTTGCTATCGGCCAAGCCAGGTGGGACTGTGAACTGGAGTGGGGCCTGAAACCTGAAGCCAAAAAAGCAGATCCACATGCTGCTGCATTAGCTTCTGTCTGTTAGCCACATGAGAGTGGCTCCAAAACTGAGGCAGCCCCCATGGATGCCCATGTTCATAAGAGCATCATAACAGCTGCACAGTGGGTGATTTTTTTTTTTTTTAATAAATCTATTTGGATCCTGAGAAGGACCAAACTTGGAGCTGTGGGCCGACACAGGGGAGCAGCGGCTGTCTGCTAAGACTCACCTCTCCTAATTCAGGTCATTGAATTGGACCTGTCACTGGTGTTGATAAAAACTGCAATATTTTCAGTGCAAGTATCTAAAAATTATATAAAAGCTCATCAGTTTGAGTAAGCACCAGTTAACAAATGCGTGTGTGCTGTATATACATCACAGATTCAGCTCACTAACAAAGCCTTCTAGCATGATTTGAAAACTTAGCACCCCACTTTCTCGTCTGCTGCTAGTTGCTGACAGCACCATCCAACATCGCACCTGTAATGTCTGCACAGGAATCCCTGCGTGGTGACACACTGCTGCTTTGCTCAGTTAACTTCTCGTGTTCGACCTGAAGGGAAGCTCTGTGCAGCTCACCTGCAGCTGTGCTCCAAAATAAATGTCCTCAACAAATATTAGAGAAAACCTAAATTGTGCACCCACAATACTTTTCTGTCCAAACTCCCAAATTACGGAAAATAGAATTCATGTTGAACATATAAATAAACTCAAACTTTTTTAAGTCATTAAAGATGTATGCTGTACAATCATCCCACCCTGGGAAAAAAAAACAGTTCAAAGACATCATTAAAAGCCTAAAATAACACAGCATTCGTGCCCATAATGAGTGTATGTAAACTTCCATCCATCCAACAATTATTATCTTAGTGTTTCTAAAACCTCTTCATAAACTATTCACCAGTACCGCAGCAGTCAGACTCACTTCTACACAGTGACGTATCGTGTTTGAATACAGTTACTTTGGCCTTCCTTTCAACCCCAACATTACACTCAGCAGTTAGTCCTTCACAGCATGTTGTGGTTCCTGCTAATCATTACGCTGATCAGTCGTCCCTGACTTCACTGCAGGAACAAATTCTGCTTGTTTGTTGTTACTAATCTGCCACCAGCTTGTTCCAGGAATGGGCGACAAGCCAACCATCTGGCAAGCTAGCCAGTCTTATATTAATTTTTACTTCACGTTTTACTGAATTTAATTTCCTTATGAATACTCTAAATTAGTCATACAGAAGTACATTAGAGTAGGGTTACATTCCCATTTGTCTTTTTTATATAAATGTTCACCTGTTTGTCATGCACAAATGTAAATCTTAATAGATGAACTCTAAAACCAAAGTGCATGTTTGAAAGGTGAGTTTCTGAATCTTTATGACGTGACTACAGTGCAGCCCTGCACCTGCTTCAGTTGCCACCTGGTGAATGAGAAAAAGCATAGTTTCACACCATATAAACTTAAAAGGTCATTAGTATCCAATAATAATTCCCATGAAATCACCATTCATTCTCTGTTAGTTAATGCCCATCTAATAACTTTATCTAATGTAAGGATACGCAACTCAAGTAGAAACTTGTGCACTTAAAAAGCTTTAAATATTGGTGCAATCAGTAGTTTCATGTTGGACACACTGTTTCCAGTCTTGTTGCTAAGTTAAGTTAGTGACTGCCTGCAGCCTTTTATTTTATGACCAGACAAAAACGAGAAGTTCCCAAACAGGGAGCAATCTGACGACAGTAGCAGCCACACATTTCCACACATGGACACCAAATGTGTGTCAGTATCCTCCACTTGGTGGAGAACACTTCCAGATCCTTGGAGAAAGCAGTTTATTATGATAACAGGAACAGTCCCAAATTACTGAGTCAAAGAGGAGTTCAGAGACGACTCAAAATAGCAGCGCGCACACTTGTAGCTGGTGGGTGTGGACACATGTTTGCAGATGTGTGCGTTTGCTCTTTGAGTTAGCCACAGTCAGCTTGCCACAGGACAGCAACATGGGGGGGGGGGGGGGGGGGGGGGGGGGATACTGATATATTTAAAAGAGCAGCAAGAAATAAAAGCTGTCAAAGAGATTTGATCACAAAATTCATTCACGGGCTTTTGTGGTGTAAGCTACAGGTAGCTCTCTCTGCACTTTGCTTTTAGCCTGCATGTGTTACCACTTTGTCAAATTACTGCCATTAGGAGCATGCTGAAATAACTATTAGCAGTTGCTCTCTAATGCAGCCCACCCATGGATATACGGACAAATACTGCAGTAGTAAAGACTACTAAAGAAAACTTACAAATGTGCTGAGCCTTAGCCAAGTCCTAATGTCCTTTTACTTGTTGTTGTTGTTTTTAAAGCAGTTCAGATTTATTTCTTGGTCCTGCTAATGTTCACATCTATTACTAATCTAATTTTACAGTTCAAAATCCCACAAGTTAAATTACCAGAGAGGACCGGGAATCTTTTAGCCCCCACCTCCCCCATTAAATATTTATCCTATCCATATGGATCTTTAGAAACAGTTTCACTTTCACAAAGAGTGTTTTATAGGCTCCCTGTGCGCTAAAGTCAAAGGTTGAATATCTTCATTTTTAAAACCTTTCAGTTTGGTTGCAAGTTTGACGCTACAGCATGCTTTGCTCAATAAGACTGCTGTAGAGTTCTCTCTCATTTAGTATATTTGCAGCCCGGGGAAACTAAAGCACATCAGTATGATTCAGAGAGCATTATTTAGTTTTGGAGAGCGAAGCTGAGCCCCACCTGACTTTCTTCTTGTTAATCTTCAGTCTTAAGTTCAGTTTAGTTGATTTTATATAGCACCTTTATATACCAAGGTAAAGACTCTACAATATTAGACAAAAAACAAAATCAGATGATCTCCTCCTGATGATCTCCGAGAAATATTCTGTGGACTGACGAGACCAAAGGTCTGCTTCCTGTTACATGTTGCGTAAAACCAACACAGCATTTCATGAAAAGAACACCATTCACATTGGTGATGGTGTGATGGTGCTTCAGGACCTGGATGGCTTGCCATAACTGATGGAACCATGAATTTATATAAAAATATATAAATATGAATATTTATTTTTTCAGATGTACCTGTAGCATAGGAAAGGTTGAAAATGTTTTTAATATGTGATGTCCTGCTACGTCCTGAACTGTCACATAAAATAAGCTGACATATATCCAGTGTTTGTGTGCTTCCAGCTCAGAGACGGCCTGCTCTGGTTTCCTTTTTGCTCAAAGCTCAAAGCTGTGACAGAAACATTTTCCCAGAACACTGATAACTGTTAATGGCAGCATTACTTGTACACAAATATTGTTCAGCAAACACAGAGTGTAATGTTTGTTTGCACATGTTCACAGCAATGTGGGTTAGAGCACGTGATCTCTTAGAAACTACAGTCTGCACTGACCTGCGGTCCTGCAGGCCCAACCAATCCATCACTGCCCGGAAGTCCAGGCTCCCCCTAGTTGGATGGGAAACACACACTGAGAGGCAATGTGGCAAAACAGCACACAAATTCAACCCCATTACATTAATTATCTGTCTCACCTCACACGTGTTTCTTGTAATTGAACAGAGAACAGTAGAAATTGAATACAGAAGCAAATGTAACTGAAAAGCTCAACCATTAGGAGCCTGTTCTCGGCACTAGTATTCAGTTAACCTGAGATGCTGCGTCCACATACAGGGACAGAACCTTATACTTCATTCTGCTCGTGTTTTATACTTTATGTCATGTTGACTTTGTTGTGTTGTACTATAAAATAAATCCATTGTTCCCAGGGCATTTTTTGTATGTAACAACCATGTAACAAAATACAACTTTCTGTTCAAAGAGGAAGTTTAGTTTATACTGTATACATATCAGGTCCATCTAATCACAAATACCAAGGAAAAATTACAAATGCATCGCAAACAGGAGCGCAGATCTCAGGAGGTTAATAATAAAAATATTATATTGCAAACATTACAAAATAAACACTTGTGTAATACATTTAAATACAAATATTAAGAAATAATATCATATATAACAAAGTAAAAAAATATATATATATTTATATATATATATATATTTTGGATTAGTTGACTATTTACCAAATATTGACTGAATCTAAGCCTCACTGTGGATCTTACCATTGGTCCAACTTCTCCTGAAGGTCCCGGCTCTCCTCTCTCACCAGGAACACCCTGCACATAAAAAATATTTTCAGTTCATCCATCCTCTTCATCGTGCTCAGGGATGCGGGGAGGGGGGCTATCTCAGCTGTCATAGGGCGGGAGGAAGGGTACATCCTGTACAGGTCACCACCCTGACGCACGGCCACCACAGAGAGACAGACAACCACTCACACCTTTTGGCAATTTAGAGTCACCAATTAACCTGACCCCAGTAAGTGCATGTCTTTGGACTGTGGGAGGAAACCCACGCAGACACGGGGAGAACATGCAGACTCCACACAGAGAGGCCCAGGCGGATTCAAACCCAGACCTTCTAGATGTCCTTCTAGCTGTGAGGCAGCAGTGCTAACCACCACGCCACCGTGCTGCCTATTTCTTCAGTTCAATTTTATTTATATCACTCCAACACTGTAAGGTAAAGACCCTACAATAATGATTAATAATTACAATCATTTTGAATGTAAGTCACTTTTAAATAACATTTCACCACCAAAATGTCAATTGTGAAATTAGATCATATCAGATGGAAAATGTTGACTGCTGATGATGCATATTTTGTATGATTAATAAAAGTTCTGAACCCATATGTTGGTCTACATGGAATTTTTTTTTAAAGGACCATTGCAAACATTAATACCAAAGCTTGTTAGAAACAGCAAAAGAATGAAATTCATCTGAAGCAGCTGATCACTGTGAATGTTTTAGATGTCGTGATAACTGAAGCAGCAGTAACAGCAGTTAGAGACTCTCAGGGTCTCTGTGTGTGTTCACAAAACAGCAGATTTGTATGTGCATGTAAACATGCGAGCTGTGGCAGCAGTGCTTTTGTCAGTGGGTGTGATGGCCAAAACTGGTCACACCTACTTTGTAATATGCTTGACAAACTTTTTAATGTACAGTAATGATGTACATCAGTTTTAATAATCAGCTACAATGCTGATTATATTTTCATAAATAGCATGCAAACAGCACCTCCTTCATAGTTTTTAGCAGGCTTGTAATCTGTGATCTGTGTGAATGAAAAAAAAAACACACCCACACAGGTCAAAGGTTTTCACTAGGAAAATGTAGTCCCTGAACTCTTTGCAACAAACTAAAAAATATGAAGCCACCTTGGCCGGGGACTTTATGTGGGATGAAATTATTCAGCAATAAACTCAGAATCTGGTCCCTGTGGTGAGAAAGGTCTGAAGGTTCCTGGTTCCTAAGTAAACATGTCGTAGTTTTGGGAGAAAAGAACAAACTTCTAAATTATAATTTTGAACAGTTCGTTTTACTTTTTAATGACACAAAATGGCTTTAATGTTGTGCACACCAGGAGCTAAAACTGCATGTTATCAGTGACTTCAGAGACACAAAACAGCCATAAAATACAAAAGGTGGCCAAGAGTTAAGAGAGCTGCAGAAAGAGAAAAAAAAAAGAAGCTAAAAAGCATTTAGGATTGCATAAATGCAAACAATCATAATTATAAAGAACCTGTGGGAATATCATAGACTCACCTCAGGTCCTGGAGGACCTGGTTGTCCTGTTAAGCCTGGTTCTCCTCTGTCTCCCTAGGCAATAATAACAGAATGAAGAACTGTCCACACAACAACCAATCTCAAGATGAACCAACTCTGAAACTACTCGGTTTTTTTAAGACTTACCTTTGTTCCTTTAAGACCAGGTGCTCCTCTTGGTCCTGGTGGACCTGCTTCACCCTGCGCAGCAGAGGGAAGACAAGAGTGGACGGGTCAGAAACCTGCTCACTGAAATCAACAACCTGAAGTATGCTGATGCACCCGTGTCCTGTGATATTTTCAAGCATAAATTCTCAGGCTCGTAGTTTGATCACACCTGAACGTGTGACGTCATCTATTCCCAATAAATGAATATAGAAATCTGAAGAAACAATCCTTCCTACAGACTTCACAATCACATTTTATTCATTTATTTACTTTAATCATGACTGTTGTGCATACATACATACACAGTAAATAAAAGTTCATGAGCTCATCATCATACTAATACTGATTTGATGAAACTTAACCCCCCCCCACACCCCATGTAAGGCATCAAATCTCTTTACCTTCATTCCTGGTAATCCTTGGGGGCCAGGATCACCAGGTTTTCCTTCTTTACCCTAGGAACAGAGCACACCATTTCCATCATGTTCAGACAGCATGCATCCCCAAATCTGAGCAAAATATAAGTTAAAAAAGTAAAAAGTTATCAGCACTTACAGGCTCACCATCAGGCCCTGGTGGCCCTTCTGTCCCTCTCTCACCTTGTAAACCCTGCAGCATAAAAACACTCCATAACGACAAACAGAAACGTTGTCCTGACATTGAGGCACAACAGCAGCGAGACCTTGGCTCTATGAGCAGCAAGGATGTGGCTGGCCATCACCTCAGCCCACCCCAAAATATCACATATACTCTTGGATGGATTGCCTTTATATGACTGATCCCACTTTTCAGACTTTTCAGATACAAATGACAATCATGCCTCTGCCCTTTCATGAGCACTTTATGTTTAGGCAGCTCTCCATTAAGGACACTTGGAGATTTCCAGAATTTCCCTTAGTAAACAAATACTACTATGACTCATTAACAGTAAGTCATTATAACCACACATCATTAGAGGTCATTAGCAGAGGACTCAAGTCTTGATATGTATGTTTTTTGAATGAGGCTACAAATCCACATCAAATAAACTGGCAGTTTCCGGGTTTCCAGTTGTCGTGTTGTGGTCTCTTCTCCCCTTCTGTGTAGCATATGCAATTTTAAATGGGTGTATAATGACCTCCAATATAATGATACAGTATAGAACATATTATTATTGCATCAAATACGCAATAAAAAACAAAAAAGCCCCAAGATAGCACAATAATAAGTGGGGTTGCATTATGATGATTAATCACACTCATCAGCCCACTCACTGTCCAGCAATGGGGCCCTGTACTCCACTCATATGTCTGGACACCAGAGCCCTGCTGTTAAAACTACAAGAAAGGAAAGAGACAAGTCATCTATCAAATGTAGGTCTTTGTGTTACCATGCGTCCCGGTGGGCCCTGCTGCCCAGGTGGGCCGACTACACAATTACAGTCTTCTTCTTCCACCGTGGCGGTTCGATTCAGAGGACACTGATGATACACAAACACAATTAGATTAACAGAGTAGGTCACAAATGTATTATTTGGTGGTTAAACCTTTATTAGCAACATCAGATCAAAGTGTGAGTCCACCCTTACCCTTTCATCATCCTGTTTATCAGGAGAGACAAGACAAGAGAAAAATAATGGTTAATAATGGTACAGTAGGCTCATCCATGTCACCATATACAGCCTTTCAAGTGCAAAGCCTTTGAAGTGGGAATGAAAAAAGAGAGTGAGAGTAGAGCAGTTACCACAGAGTAGATTTCACAAGCTGTTTCTCTCTCGCTCTGATGAGGATCACAGTACAGACGCAGCTTCTGAATCTCCACCTGAATGGAAGCAACATGGATCAAACATGCTTTATTTGAGCCTTTACACCATTTAGACCAGATTTCTCCCATACTGGCTTCTCTCCATTGGCTCCCATTTAAAATCCTTCTCCTCACATACAAGGTCTTGAATAATCCGGCCCCATCTTATGTTAAAGACCTCATAGTACCATATCACCCCAACAGAACACTTCACTCTCAGACTGCTGGCTTACTTGTGGTTTGTCCCGTATTTAAGAGTAGAATGGGAGGCAGAGCCTTCAGGACCCTCTGCTGTGGAACCAGCTCCCAGTTTGGATTCAGGAGACAGACGGTTTTAAGGTCGGGCTCAAAACTTTCCATTTTGATAAAGCTTACAGTTAGGGCTGGATCCGGTGACCCTGAGCCCTCCCTTAATTACACTGTAACAGGCCTAAGCTGCAGAGGGCTTCTCATTATGCACTGAGCGTGTCTTCAACACTCACCTTTTTTCAGTCTCTCTATGTTTATGCACCACTCTGCATTTAATCATTAACAGAGGTGGGAAGTAACGAAGTACAAATACTTCGTTACTGTACTTAAGTAGATTTTTCAGGTATCTGTACTTTACTTAAGTATTTATTTTTCTGACTACTTTTTACTTTTACTCCCTACATTTTTACACAAGTATCGGTACTTTCTACTTCTTACATTTTCAAACAGACTCGTTACTTTTTAACACGTCAGAGAGAAGTTTGCATTTCCGGTCAGTGCGCCGTCAAACATCAAACGATCTGAGCCTAAACGGAGGAATAATAACATAAGAGACAATCGTACTGCGTATCCTCCATCATCGGGGCTTTTCTCGTACAAAGGGATTAAATACGCAAACCCATATAATTAATGTCTCATTTATAGCGCTATAATCAGGGGTTACAGCGGGCCGGACAGAGTCCGTAAGTTGTGCTGCGGCACATAAACAGCTTAATTAGCGCTACTGAAGAGGAGCGAGCACGAAGGGAGTAACGTGTGGCAGGTAAATGCAACGTTTCTAAATGCTCAACAAATATCAGCAAACACACAAAGTGTGTGCAGTTTGTCACACAGTGTGTCTGCTAGCTAAAAGAAGAGCTGCTGTATTTCAGGGAGAGCAAAGAGAGAGAAGTTCACTCAGAGATGGAGAAAGAGGACAGGAGAGGAAGAAGAGAGGTTAGATTTAAAGGTAAGGACTGGAAAATAAACTGAAGTATGCTGACTTTGTGTAATTCAAAGATTGTATGAAAATACTGCAGTTTAGGTTAGCTTGTTGTACTGTATTTACAGTAAAGCTCTGTGTTGGACTGGAGCACAGTGTTTGTGTTCATGGTCAGAGTTACAGGTTACATCAGTGCAGCAGAGATGAGTCTGAATCAAAGCTGCTGATGCTGAGATTCATTCACTGAATCCAACATTTCTACAGCCTGTATGCTGTCAGTGTAGGGGATGGAGATCAGCTCAGATAGCTGTGAAATACTGGGTTACATCTTTGTGAGTTCACTTCATCCACACAGAGCAGTAAACCTCAGAGCAGCAGCAGCAGGTCAGGTGATCACAGCCTGCACACCAACATCATTTACTGCAGCTACAATAGAAAGCTGTGATTCTTCTCCCCATGCAGAGCCACTACAGCTGATCTTAGGGTTCCTCCACCTGCTGAATCCCACTGTAACCCCTGAGTATCCTCATGTTGGTGTTTAGGTGGAGGCACAGTCACCCTCTACTATGGAGGACACAGAGAACAGAGCTGTGTTTAAATTCACTTTCACAGTTTGTGTCCTACATAACAGTTTCAAGCTGAGTGCATTCATTAGGATTAAAATTTAGATTGGAATAACGTTTGTATTCTCATGTAATATTATTTTATATTATTACAATAATATATAATGAGGTTCGGTTAGTTTTACACAAAAATAGCAGGTAGAAACATCCTCCAAAGAACTACTTTTACTTTCTTACTTTGAGTACATTTCAGAGCCTGTACTTTTTTACTTTTACTTAAGTAGAGAAGTTGAACCAGTACTTCGACTTTTACTAAAGTATTTTTTAACATAAATACTTGTACTTCTACTTAAGTACAGAATGTCAGTACTTTTGCCACCTCTGATCATTAATGATTATTCAACATTTCCTGTCTCCCTCCCCTCACCCACAGCCTTACAATATAATTGATGTGGTGCTATATAAATAAAATTGAATTGATATTAATTGATTGAAACAACAGCTCAGTGGTTGAAACTTGGACAGTTGGGTGTGATAAAGCAGGCTAACATTAAGCTTCTGGAATGGCCTTCATAAAGTCCCAACCTCAACCTTATTCCAAATTTGTGGACTGCATATATATGATATGAAAAATCATTAAAAGCAAAATTGATAGCTGGAGTTAGAAATTAGCATAATGGGCCCCTTTATGTGCTGCTTTACAAGTCTTAATAAATGTGTGGCTACTGTTCTTAGCAAAAGCATTTCCTGTTTTATGTTTGGGTCAGGTGTGAGACAGCGTTCCACATACGGACTGCAGCTTCCAGAATAAATGTATTGGACTGAAATGGAAGATTGTTTCAACACAACAGGATCTAATTAAAAAAAAACTCTTTTAATATATATTTTAATCCACTCAAAAAAAGTCATATTCTTTCATTAAAAAGCTCAGCATCGGACCTCAAAGTCTTTTGGATTTCGATCTCTTACTCACAGGTACGGTGATGTCTGATCCTCGCCGCTTAGACACCTGTGTTTCCCCGTTGATGTAAATTGGCTCCACTGGCTTCAGCATGACTTCCTGGATCCGCTGATCGTCGAGGAAACCGGTGACCTGGCGCGGCCTGACTAATACTTTAATCTGATGCCATTTTCCATCATAAAGAGCCTGAGAGAGATGATATATAATATATTTCATGAAAGCTGGCCTTCTGTCAGATTATCTGAAACATGCATTAATTGAGAGGCTGAGGCAGGTCTTTGTTCACGCTGTCATTCATGAGTAAAATTGGATGTGAAAACAACTATTAACTTGTCAATTCTTCTTTCACGCAGCCCTCTGTTTCTGCTGCCAGACTTAAATGTGTGTTCAAGCATTTCATCAAATCTAATTTTGTCACTAAGTCCAAAAATGTGTCTTCCCTAAATGCTCTGCAAATAGTTATGACACACCAGGTACTGAGGCCAAGAACTGCTTCCTCTTTCCATCACAAGCTTTTTCAAACCACACAGAGCAGCTATTGTTTCATTGGGGCCGAGACTCATTTTCAAATGACAAATCACAGGCTCGCAGCTCACGCCACATCAAACCAAATCAAACATGTGCAAACACAAATTCAGCATAATTATAACCCTGTTCAGCGCTCCACACTGAAGAGTGTATATAAGGACCGAGGGTAGTGGGCGCTTTTTAGAAGTTCAACCTGCCGATTATTACCCAGTGCTACCTTGGAAATAGAGGCACGCATTCCAAGTACTACACATCCACCAAATGGTTTCCACCAGGGAAACATTTAGAGCAGGAAACATTTTCTTTGAGCCTTCTCCTGGCATCCTCTCCAGTTCAGCAGGCTACTGAAGTAAACAGGGAATGATGTTTAAATACTGTAGCTGCCTCCACTCACTAACACGAAGAGAAAGCTGAGGTTTGAGAAGATGATGCTCTAATATCACAATGAGTCCTTTCAAGGTAGCACAGCACACTTCTTATATTCTGCTATGGTATTTATGGCTCTCATATTCAAATGAATCATTTTGTGGCACTATATATATATATATATATGAAAAGTAATTCTTCCTATATTGATCTCTATGGACTGAATCTTTACACCAACCTGAAAGCCTGTTTTTAAAACAACTTTCTGCTCCTTTTCTGTCGTACTGGTCGTGGTGAAGGTGACAGTTTTGTCTTTTCCGCTCAGCGTTACTGCAGCCTGGATCTGCTTATCTTTTGACAGCACCCTCCAAAGGTCAAAGGACAGCTTGCTAGAAGTCCCTGTCAGGCGTAGAGTGGCTACAAATACATACGATGGAGGGAGGCCTTCTGGGAAAATCTCCCTAGTGGAAAGTTGAAACAAAAATGAAATAGCTGTTGACCTTGAATGAAGGAAATGTGATGAGTGAGATAGTTATGAGATAGATATGTTACCTGGTGTTCTCTGTGATGTCTGTGGAAGCAGTGAGGGCATAGGCTGTCTCAGAAACTAGAGAGCCAGGGATCTTCTTAGCCTTGGTCTGAATGTTCATGCCCACCATCAGCTCAAAACCTTTCTCATCACGGGATGCCACCGGGATTCGTGTGGGACAAACGGACTCTAGAAACAAAAGGGTAACTCGTTCAGAGAACTGAAATAGAATTAGTTATTTAGCTATAATTCAGCCGTGCTGATGGTGGCGCTCTGATTTGCGTTCTTGTAGACAGAACCACAAGACAAGTGGAAAATAGATAGATTTTCCCGACCTTCGCAAAGCTTCTGCTCCATGGAGTCTCGGATATGATCGATGGTGGTGTAATCTTCAGCATACAGGACATAGGTGGATGATGGTTTATTGGCAATGGATATCAGCTCTGAAGTGGTGATCTCATTGCCGACTCCCACAGCGAATACAGTAATCCCCTGTGCTCGAGCCTCCATGCTGGCATCAACCTATAGATATAAAAGGTTATCCATGATGAGAATGAGCCTCTGAATGAGGCTTTCACTTCAAACACTTTCATGTAACCCTACGAGGTGAAAGCTTGTATAGGGTTAGTGCATTAGTGTTAGGGTCAGGGTTACAGTTAGGTTTCGGGTACTGGGTAACTAGGGCATTTAAACCTCTCAGCGTGGATTTTCTACACCTGCTTGCTGTCACTAGTATTTCCATGAAGTCACATCATCAGTCCTCTGTTATTTAGAGACACCCAGAAACACTAATTTGGTTTTAAATAAGGTCACTTACTACATCATCCTGAGATTTGCCATCTGTGACCACCACAGCAATGCGGTTCTTGACCAGATTGCCCCGCTGGGAGGAGGAGAACACATGGTCCACTGCAAACTTGATGGCCCTGCCAGTCTAGAAAAAGAAAATTACAAAAAATTAAACAAAAAAAAAAAAAAAAAAAAAAAAAAATATATATATATATATATATATATATATATATATATATATATATATATATATATATATATATATATATATATATATATATATATATATAAATGCTGATGATCTAACAGAGTGAATTAAATAAAACATCACGATGCTGTGAGGGTTGGTTTTTGTGAACTAGTCTGTTTACCAGCTGGTCTATTCAGCATCTTCCAACAGTCATATAAAAATAAAGCGCTTCGGTTGCTCTCTTGTCAGTCGGGTGGTCACAGCAGGTCGCTCCATATGTTTGATTTAACTGAGTTTTACGCCAGATTCCCCAAGGGAGATTTGTGTCTCTGGTTGGAATCCCACTGGTGTCTTTTCACTTGGCAAGCGAATGTGTTAACCACTATACTATGGACTCACTAACTACTACAAATCAAATGATAAACATATTAACAAAGTTATTTGGAAATGCAAAGGTTTAGTATTACATCAGTCATTTTCCAGGATACATATGAAATTCTGCTTCTCAGACTTAGTGTGCTTGTGCTTGTTGACCATTTGTGTGCTTGTGGTCTTGTTGTGTGGTCATGCTGCAGATGCACTGGTGGCAAGTAGCACCAGTGGAACTGCCTAAGTGTGCAGGCTGCCTTTTTATTGGGCTCTTTATAGTTTACATTTTAGGAGTAAAGTCTGTTCTGCTCTGTCACCATCCTTTTACATTTACAGGTCCCAGTCAGTTTGTAGGAGCTGATGGTGCAGCATCAGGTCACAAACCTTCAGTGCTTTCACCTGTGAACACTCCCACCTGTGTCTTAATTTATCCTTTACCCATGTTGCTGCTGATTTGTCAAGTATTTTTCATATTCTTTGTTAGACTTCACTTTCAATGAAGTACTACTAAGTAGTTTGTAAAAGCAAAAAAAAAAAAAAAGATGAAACTATGTGGCTATGATGGCATGTAAAATGTAATAACAAAATAGTAAAAGTCATATGGAACATATGGAACTAAGTATGCAGTAATGATGTTCAGTTACAGTACAGATGCAATAGTCCAATAAGTCCTTTAAATTACACACAAAACATGGAAACATGACTCTAGCTAAACTCCATTATTACGCTCCTGCAAAAGTTTACTTACAGACTTAATAATGTAGCTCTGTACTCGCCAACACTGCAGGACTGAGATGTTCTAGTGTGGGAGAGTTTTTAAATTTTTATTACTCCTGCAAAACATCAGGATAAAGAATATATGGGAGTCAGAGTGCTTTCCTTGGATGATGAATTAGACCCCAGAATTCTCTCTCCAAACTCGCTGTTCTGTATTACATTATGTTTCAAACACAGTACATTATTGTACTTATTTGCTTGCTACTGCAGCCAGACAGACTTTCGTTTCATCTCATCTTTCATTTTTATTATTTTTTCATTATTATTATTTTTAAATTATTTCTGTAAATAAATGTGATTGATTCACTGATTTAAAGGAGCTCTACATTTGCTCAGCAAACCATGTTGGCACCCGCAGTCGTAGACTGCAGTGCTACTCCTGAGTTTTCTAAAGTTCACACGTGGTGTGCAAGCTAACATCTGTCAAAACAGTGATGAGATACGCACGAGTCTGTGCTACATTAATATTTTTGCACTGTCTTGTGTCTTTTACAAATGTGTGATCAGCAGGATCAACTGGAATAATGACAACCGCCCTGGGAGTTTGGAATAATGAGCTGACATCATCGACTCAAGACAGTATTTTGCTGTGTAGAATACCTTGTAATTCATCCATCTCAGCAGGCATACCACTGTTAGCTCACAATAGCAAGTAGAAAGACAGCCGTGGGTCAGATTTCAATCCAAAAAACAAATGAATCAAATTGTGTGATGCTGGGAGCCATTTTTAAACTCCATTTCTAAGATACCTTTAATTAGCTAATGTTGTTCAGTGGTGATGCTGAGAGTGGATTAGAGGCATTGAGGAAGCAGTGAGCATAAAGGAGCATCCACACAGGAAGTGACATGGCAACCACAGAACATAGAAAATGAATCATACTGAGTGAGTTGGATGGTCCCAAGTTCAATTTTTCTCAGCATTAAATTTTCCTCTTACTTTTCTCAGCTTCAAGGTGAGTGACTGAAGCGACTACCAATGAGAGAGGGCAGGATACCGCTGACTGTCACATGACAGAGTGGTAATCAGTATAGGCTCACCTGGGTATCCAGAGCCTGGAACACCCACAACGGTCAGTGACAAAGAAATGTACAATGAGTGAACTGCTTCCTACGGTCACTCCTCAACTTTCACAGCCTTTGGATACACAGGTCCTCCACACACAAATCACTCTACAGTCTGCTATAGGCAACCAATAGAGTAAGGGAAAGTCTAATTTTTCAGTTACACCTGGAAACCACCGGGAAGCCATGAGGGAAAAGTGAGTTTTCCCTGACGGGTTGTGAGTGGTTGCTGGCAGTCGCTGTGAAATTGATTGCTATGCGTTAGTCATGAAGGCCTAAGGATGGTCAATCACCCCACGGTAACCACTGGTGGCTAGGGAAAAATGTGTATTCCCGAAGGAGTGGTTGTCGGAGGTTTCTTCCTGTCACTGGGGGAAACTGGTTGCAAAGAAGTATGTGGTGCTGTACTGAAAACCTCATTGCTTTGGTTGCTAGCAAATTGATGAGGGGGGCCTGTAGTTAATATGATTGACACTGACTTGTCTGTAAACACTCTCCAACTACACACTAAGCATTTGTGGAACTATGAAGAGTGCAATATAAACCAGAAATGGAAAACATTTGCCTTCAAAGTAAAAACCGTGACCTTAAAACATGCTGGTTGCAGCATTAAAGCACGATTTTTAGTTTGGAGATCCACATTTTCCATTGTCTGCAGCAGCTGCAGGATTCTTCTAGCAACCAAAATAATCACAAGGAGGTTTTTGGTACGTCACCCGCTTTGCAACTGATTTCACCCACTGACAGCAAGCAGTCTCCAACAACCACCCGCCAACACCCACCCACCCACACACACATACAACGCCACCCTTTGAGCTTCTTCTCCACCTCTGGTTAGATCATTTCTATTCATGTTCCCCTCAGTCACTGAAACAGTCCTACCAAGGACATCAGGAAATGGTCACTCAGGTAAATCATATTGGAGCGCCTGCATGTTTTTAATAGAAATACTGATATTTGGCATGTGTTGTTTATGGATATATTGCTGTATCAGTCTGTTTTAAACACACCCCCAGTATAAATAATGTTACATATTCTTTTACAAATTAGGAAGTGTAAGGAGAAAACATCCTGCCTGTGTGTTTCCTCCCAGGTAGGTGATGCTCCGTATGGCCTGGATGAGCTCCGATACTCCCTGATGTTTCCCTAGAGGAATCTCCAGCCGAGGTGTGTCACTGTATTGGATCACAGCCACCTACAAGTGACACAACAAAACTCATTTTAGTGGATTTATTGATGGTTTTTTGTAACATATAATGGGCCAAATATCTGGAGTAATTTTAAAGGAAAATTGCTGTGAATTTAAGCGTTGTTCAAATCATCCTCAGTACTTACAGCATAGAGATGGTGTTACCTGTGTGTAGTGAGAACTGATATCAAACTGGCTGGTGATGTTGATAAGCCACTGCTTGGCTGTGTCAAAGTCCGAGACACCAACACTCCATGAGCCATCAGTGATATACACCAGGTCATTTACAGCTGTACTGCAGCCTGTATACGAGCAGGTGTACACACATAAACACACTCAGTGACAGTTCAGACACTTCAAGAGGTCAGTTTATAATACTGTGATGCTAGGCTTTTTTGTATGTCTCCATTTTCTTTTAAGTCACAGTTTGATGGGTTTTCTTAGGCGTAACATTGTTATTCATACCTGCTCTGACATCCTCCTCTTCCTCTACAGCCTCCACTGTGGGCAGCAGTAACATGGCACTCCATACTGACCACAGCAACATGGCTCTGTAGGAGAACATTCCACCTCTGGCCAGTCCAACCTAAGTTAAAAATTCATTCAGAAAGTTTTTTAATCCAAGAGTAGGCAAACATATACTCACACCTCATGAACCGATTCCCATTAAATTGACCTAAAACATTTTGACCACACCTAAATCACACCAAGAACTGTCCAGCACAGATTTATTAAGTCTCGCGAGTTGTGAGGTGGAGCCACCAGTTCTAAAACATTCCTCAGCACTTTGATTTCCGATGCAGTCAGTCAGGAGTTACAGTAAAAGAGCATCTCTGAGTCTTTCAGAAGTCACAATAAGAAGCAAACAACTGCATGAGGAAAGTGCTTCAGCAGTTAAAGGTAAGTTATCACTTCTGTATGAAACATTGTCTAGACTTAGTGGGCTCATTTATGGTACACAGTATCAATAAGTAGTGAAGTCTTTGCGTGTACAGTTGTGGTCAGTTGTGGTCAGTTGTGGTCACATCCACTCATGGTGGGCATGAATGTTTTGGTAATTTAAGCCTTTTAATGACCTCTTTGAACTGTTCTTTTTCCAGGGTGGAATGATTGTGCAGCATACAATTATTTTTTTAAAAACAAGGACTGGATGCACAAGTTTGACTTTATTTTGGATTTTCTCCAGTCAAAAGTTTGGACACACTTACTGTGTACAGTACATACAGGGTCAAATATATACATACACACCACTAATATTTAGCAAGTTGCATTTGACCAGATGCTTTTGTTAGCCATAAACAGGCTTCTGGCATAATTCTGGCTGGATATTTGACCACTCTTCTTGGCAGAATTGGTAGAGTTCATTTAAATGTTGTGCTTTCCTGGCACAGAGCCAGGCAGGTATTGCACCAGCCTCCTCAGTAAGAGTGCATGTACCAAAATGGCCTGCTTAGACTTCATGAAAACATTTTCTGCATTATGAAATGAAAAATATGACAAAGAAGACACAGAAGAGGTTAAAATCCTAAAATGCTGCCACTAAATTTAAACTACCGTATTTTCCGGAGTATAAGTCGCACTTTTTTTCATAGTTTGGCTGGGGGTGCGACCTATACTCCGGAGCGACGTATATGTGACATTTACAACACATGAACCAAAATACTCCAGCCACTTGACATCTCCGTGAACTGCAGCTTTAAGGCAGTCTTGCGTAACCTGTGGGCGCAGTGGATGATGGATGGAGAGCACAGCTTAACGGCAACTGGGAGAATGCGCCACCCAACTTTCCTGGAAGTCATTGGATGGATCAAGAAAACATGGGCTTCAGTGACAAACCATCCTGTTGGGATTCAGAAAGGCTGGAATAATTGGAACTGCAGCTGACGACGAGTCTGACTAACTCGACACAGAAGAGGAAGCTGCGCTTCGTCTACGGAGTGTACAGAATTGTTTAGAAGTGACACCGAGGATGAAGAATTCAATGGATTGATGGTTTGGTTAACTTGTTAGTATGTTCTTTATGCTATGGTTATCTGAATAACTTAATGTTACGTTAACATACCGAACACGTGTTCGTTGTGTGTCATGTAGCTGAATGTGCTACGTTAGCATAACGTAGGCGTAACCGTGTTCGTCCTGTTCTTTAATCCATTATTATTTTAAATTGCCGTTCAAGATGGAATTTCTGCTCTGGGTCTCGGATTCTATCAACCCCCCCCCCCCCCCCCCCCCCCCCCCCCCCCCCCCCCAAAAAAAAGTGCGACTTATAGTCCAGTGCGACCTATATATGTTTTTTTCTTCTTTATTATGCATTTTTTGGCTGGTGCGACCTATACTCCGGAGCGACGTATAGTCCGAAAAATACGGTAAGCATATTGTTTCTGTTTTAGCATTTGTCATGTTGTCACTGTACTTTTTAATGAAATATAGAGCATATAAATCTGTGTATCTGTATTTATTTAGGTTTTACACAGTGTACCAACTCTTTTTGGCAGATGGGACTAAATAAACTAATCACAGGAACTCTGCCCTACATTTTAACTACCAAAAGGATCTAAGTTCCAGTTCATTACACTAATCTGTTTTCTGATTGGACCAGCACAAAGGAATTAATTAGATCAACGTTTATTTAGATATTTTTAGACAATTAAAAAAAGGTTCAGTTACAATCAGAAAAAAATGAGAATGTTTTGGGAACAAGAGTGAGCACACGAGCTGAGCCACAGTGAGAGCCAGACAGCATAAATCTGTATTCACACTTTAATTCAGTGCAGTTACACACAGAAGCGGAAATACTCATAAATCTGTCAACCAATCATTGCTGCTTTAGAAACAATACCCCTGTAGTTTCCTTTTCCAATTCTGGTGCCACATCAAACACAAAGACGACACAATGACTCTGACTCTGTCGTGTTGTTCCTTCCTGTGTGAAAATGCATCCCAGTCGCTGATGCTCTTTTTCACTCTGTTATCAATTTGCATATTGTTCACAGTTCCTCAGATGTGGTGGAAACACGAAGAGGAAGTGAGACTTCCTGTGGAGTTAAGGAGCCCCAAGCCTACAGTTTAAAGAGGTGTTCAGACCATCAACCTAATCATAGCTGTAATAACTCTTACAGCTATGAATCGGAAGAAGAATAACTAGAGCTAGAAACCCAAGAAATAGAAACCATCAAAGCTCTTAGAAGACTGATTTGGTCTCTTTTTATGACTGGCAGCAGGTCAGCGGCAGTCTTTCAGAAATATAGACAGGAAGGAGTTCACCACTGTGTGAAAGCCTACGCAGGTTTCAACAGTTAATCAGTGCAAGTTTCATTCCTTCATTTCTCAGTGAAAAATCACAATACAAGACAATATCAAACCTGCACGTGTTAAAGCAACATGGCCTGCCTGCACTCCAGAAATCAAACACTCACGAACCTCAAGGAGCACAGTGCAACAAAACATTAAGAAACTGAAGCAGGCTCAAAGGAGCACAACAGCTGTGCATGTGAAGCTGTGTGCTGTTGCTCCTCTACCACACACAGTGTAACAGGCTTCACAACTATTCTGTCAGAAGCTCCACTGTCATCACTACATTCATAACACAAAAAAGATAAATGCCGTACCACTCAAAGGTTTGGACACACTTACCCGTTCATATGAACGGTGAGAACTGAAACAAAGGGAGGTCAGCCAAAACAGCTGCTTTAAATTCATCTTTAAATATTATTACTGTAAAAACCATTTTGTGTGTGTGTGTGTGTGTGTGGTTTCAAACTGAAACTCGAGATATATTTTCATATTTTCTCTGGTAAAGCATGATACCAGAGAAAATATGATGCTGCAAACTATTCACAACAGACACACACAGACACACAGCACTAAAACACGTGTATGTGTGAACTCAGTCCAACAGTCCATAAAAGCCTGATGAACACACTGTGTTGTAATGTCAGTTTGGTGCTCACTGCATGTGATATATGACTTGAGAATGAGACTTGACTGTCTTGTGAAATTACCACATCTCCCTCTCCTCTCTCCCCACTGTTCTCCTCCTCCTCCTCTGTGCTATAAAATGCTTTTGTGAGTTTTTATTTTATGCTACGCCATGCAACATATGATGGAGCTTTCCCTGTTTTCATTCGGCAGCGCAAACATGGTTCCACTGACCACAAGGCAGGGCCGGAGAAAATAACAACGTGAACACTATTGCTGGGATGGGAAAACAGAAATACAGGCATGGCAGAGAAGGCTGCACTGTGCTGGCACGGGCTTTAAAGGCAGGGGAGGATCAGTGGGCTGAAGAGAGTACAGCTACCACAACCTTTCTTTCACAGTCTTCTCCCAAATCTTGTAACATTTTTTAACCAGAAAAATTGTTAGCAGAATAAAATAAGCCCTGCAGAATGCAAACACTTTGATAGAAATCTCTAAAACATTATTCTGTTCATACAAGTTTATTAACTAATACCACCATCTTATAACTGATATGGCTATTTTTGTATTACTGCTAAGATATTTAAGGAATTAGTCTCTGCAACACTAAATACATTAACTGAATGCATGTTTGTGTGACATATGAGTTACATGTTGGCATCATGGGTAGTAAGTTTGCCACAGGCTTGAAATAGGCAAACTCTAAGAGCTAAATGTATACTATACAACACCCATATGTTTTCAATAGTGTGGGTCCCACATGGGAAGCCCATGTGGGTTTACTGTGTGGGTCTGTAGCATGCAGATGGTTCCCAGTTGCTGCTTTAAAGTGGATGAAAAGCCACTGCAAAGATGACCTGGAAGCTGTACTGTATTTATGACTGGTGAGTTTAATCAGGTTAATAAATGGGGCCTCCACACCACAAATAAGATACAAGCAAATGGGTGGTAGTTGGTTTATGTAGTTTGGGCCTGTTGTCACTTTTAGGGGGGGGGGGGGGGAGTCATGGGAGAGTAAAAAGCTGTTCTGAACTATCATTTTTATCTTGTGTTGGGAATGATCTCTTCTAGAATAATAATGCCTTCCTGCCCATCCTAATTATTTTACATGGGTGACCGAGCCAGGTTTGGGGACAATGTGTCATGGAAAGATTGCTGGGGGGGGGCAACAAATGACAACATACAAGGAAGCAGGAAATAAAGTTAGTCAGAGAATTTATTTACCATATAAACTAGAAAATTATCGATGTTTAAATAGAACTTTTGAATTGTTTAAATTGGGACCATAGATGACATTACTCAACAGTTTTGGTAGCAACGTTGTCCCACTACACAATTAGCAGCTCTTACTTTTTGCACTTGTTGCAGTCTCACCCGGGGAGGGACAGCGCAACATTACCATGTCAGTGACTGATCAGGCTGATAATTTAAATGTATCTACTCAGGTCTTCTCACTTATTGAAGATTGTGCAGATGGAGAGTTCCCTCATTCTCACTTTTATGTTATCCACTTCGGTGAGTGTATAGCTTTTAAGCAGCCAGCTAATCTTTGCTTAAGGAAAGGAATAGACATTATATTAGTTTTAAAGGTCTATGGAGCTGGGTGCCAGATTAGCTCATGGCATGAGGGTGTGGCCATGTGCGACCCTTGCTGCATGTTTTTCCCTGCTTTCCTGTCCTGTGAAATGATTTGTTCTTATACAGCACATCTCTAAGCACTCAAAACTCTTTTTACTACAAGTGTCATTCACCCAGTCACAAACACATTCATACGGTGCTTAAATCTATTTTTCTATTTAACATTCATAGACACACACACACACCAATGGATGCATCGGGGCAGCTCGCGGATCATTATCTTGCCCAAGGATACTTCGACACATAGCCAGGAGGAGCCGGGGATGAGCCACCAGCCTTCCTGTTGGTAGACGGCCGTCTCTACCAGAGAAGAGCCGACATTCCACTTTAATGAGAAGAACAAAAAATGGAGTTAAACAAATCCACATAAGCTGTGGTTTTCCCATAAAAGCAAGCTATAGCTGTTAACACTGGCAAGTATCTTTCAAGACACTAATATTTTTGGTACAACTCAGCGTTTTTTCTTCAGACATGTTGACTTGTCCAAAACACATGTAAACATGAGCCTGCAGGCTCACTGGCATGGCTTATTTGTACAGCTAAATGCCTAATTAATGTTGTTAGCTACGCCTCTGCTTTTTCTTCTATAACAAGTGGAAGTGTTTGGCACATGGGCACTGAATTCAAACCTGCATCTCTTGTATGACATGTGGGAACGATTGCCCTATAGAATGGATGAAAATACATCTCAGTGATAAATGTTTGCATTGCACGAACACTGCCATAATTGAGATACTTGAGTTTTTCCACAACTTTGCAAATTCTGCTCAAGATGGGATTGAACCCATCCAACCCTGCTCCATGAGCATACTCTGCCCAGTTAGATACAAAGTTATCAGAACTAGCTCCACCGCATGGCTTCCAGCTGGATTCCAAAGTGAGATGTAATGGAGTGTGGAGATGTTGAAGTTCCCATGAAAGCTAGCAGCTTTGCTATCTTCTTAATATTTACATATTTCCTGTATTAAAACATGAACCTTCAGAGGTCATCCTCCTTCTGGACAGCCCAGTGTGCCCTGATTGTCCAGTGCTGCAAATTTGACAGGCATGATCCATTATTACACGTTTAAGCTGAAATCCAAAGCTGAGTGCAGTAACTGTCAGGATTTACAGTAATGGAAGGACAGACAAAGATTCAAGAAGTTCAGTGGATGCAAAATTAGTATATGCTTCTGATCACAGAAGGTTTGTAGCCTTTTACAGGGAATCAAAAACTTGAAAATACAGTTATACTTTGTCATTGTCAGGTCCCGTACTAATCTTTAGGAGACATGTAGTGCGAGACATTCACAAATGCTGCATGCTCATATTAAACATGGCCAAAGATTTAAATGTTGAGGTTCTGCTGCTGCTAAGAACATTTGTCTAACTGTTGGAATGCAGTCTGTAGTAAATGTACCTGTTCAGTCACTGTTTGTTTGGACCGTGATCACAATCCTTCTCTTAGCCTATCAAAAAAAGTGTGTTTTGTGAATCCAAACAGACTGTAACCACCATAGTTCAGTCATAGGCAGTTCAGGAAATTTGTAAGTTTTGTCACTGATTAATGTTCCACTTGTTGTCCGACCTGTCTGAAGACCTACGCAGAAAAAAAGGGCACACGGTTTGGTTTTGCTTCCAGAGAAAACAGATGCAGCTCTTATGAAGCTCTTTTGTTAGAGCAGCTGGATTCCTTGAGGATTTTAACGTTGTGTTTTAACCAATGGCTGGAAAAAGAGAAACATGCAGTGGAAACAGCAAATACACTGAAACATGCTCGCCAATGAAGACACACAAAAAGGCTCATTAGATTTGTGTGTGGAACCTGCAACATTCCCCACATTCATTCATAACATACACATACATCCTGGTCTCCTCATTATTTTTATTCGTTTAAGGTTCAATTAAGTCATATCTTAATGACTTTCTAATAATAGAAGTAGTAGTAAATGCTTTATAGCATTACTAGATGCTGAATGTGCAAAAGATCCAAGTGGTCAAAATATATGCAAACAGGTGTTAGAGGTGTCAGAGGACAGACTATAACCAACAGGACACTGAAACACTGACTGTCAGTGGAGTGTTTTTTTTTTTCTTAAGCAGATCCAGAAAAAAAGGCACAGACACCCTCTTTGCTTCATCCACCTATATATTTGTACCTCGCTTTTTCATTTCCACACATCAGTCAGCAGACATGTAGATAGGTGGGTACTGAACCCGAATTCCTCCAAAACCTCATTCTCCTTTCGGCAAAGCAGAAGTGCAGTTTACCGACCACATCAGCAGCCTGCGCTGGCTTCAGCATCACAGAGCATTCCTTGTGCATAACTGTTGCTGCGACTGCTCAGCGCCTTTCACTGGTTTATGAAAAAAAAAAGATCACTGCAGCAACCAGTACTGTTCCTGCCACCCACTCCCCACCTGCTCAGGTCTGCTGCAGCTTTCTGACTTAAGGCTCAAAATATTATTTTGGTTTTGCAATCAATTTTGAGGTGCTGAAGCTGCCAAGATATTATTTTAGCACTGAAGTTAAAACTATTATGCACACACTCTAACGTGGGTATAATGTATCTAAATTCAGTGCTGTTTTCAAATGTTGACGCCTGTAATCTGCAACACTTCATGTATGGAGCTAATTTCCTTTAAAGCTTAACAAAGAATGTCCCATGATTCACTAACACAAATGCACAACATACTTCCAGTCCATACTTCCAGTCCATGGTTCCAGTCCATGGTTCCAGTATGTCTGACAGCAACTGTTCTACACAGAGGGAAAAAGCTTGTGGCTTTCTGCCGTGATTAAACAAAGTGGAAGCAGCATATCAGACTTAAGACAGTTGTGCCCTAAAGCATCTTTATTGTCTATTTCACTAAAAAGTGGGAGCATGTTTTACAAACTAAATATCATTTTTGTAATAATGATGACCTGACACAGACTCACTGTCATTAAAAATCTCTTAGACTTCTGCACAATCTGACTTCCTTTTGCAGACAGAGGCGTCGCCTCACTGTTGGACATTAGAAGGAAGGCAGGTTTAAAGCACCACAGCGACTTCACCAGAGCTGATCCAGAGGAGCTACAATCCTACCAGGAGTTCAGCAGAGGGCGCTCATGGGATAGTTGTGAATAAGTTTTTACACCTGCTTTGATGCTATGTTCATCTTTTATTTACAGTCTATGTTTCTGCTAAACGTCTTCAGTTTTTGTTTCTTAGTGTGCTGTCTGTTAAGGTTTGGCATTAATGGACCTGTATATACAGACCATGGTCCAAAACATGTTATTTCTTTAGATAGTACAGGTAGGTTTAAAGTTTAATCCTCCTTCACATCATTTTTGTTCAGTTGTAAGTGCAGCTGGACTGGCCCTGAGTTTATTATGTAAAGATAATATACTGTAAACGACAAAACTAAATATAAATCCAGATGTGCGGTTCTCTGCGAAGAGAATCTCACATCGGGATTTAATCTCATCATGATTCAGTTGTGAGATTAAATGCCTCCAGTTCCTGTTTAAAGGATGAGCTGGGCACTTTTGATTTCACAAAAGTATGTTCAGCAAATTAAATTCAATATTTATGTCAGGTTTTCCAATTATTTAAGATTCCACTGGTGCCTTCTCACTTCCATGTCACATTTTGCCCTCTTTCCTGCTGAATTACTCCTTCCATTTGTACAGGTTCTAGGGGTTGTGTTAGAATGCGTTACAGTTGCATGGACTTGAGCAGTGATCTGTTTATGGAGGCAGGGCCGTGACTGACCTGAAGATCCTGAAGATTACAGAACATATCCCAGTGAAGCAACATAATAACATAAGTTTGTTTTCAGACAGTGAATCATTATATCAAATATCCAGCAGCAGGTTGTTTTTGCAAATGTGGTTTTTGTAGATTTCATAGATGTCTGTTGTCTGAGTGATGACTCAGAGTGAACCAGCCCTTTAACCAGTGTTTCTACAGGCGTTCTCACCCTGCCACAGCCAGCACAGGTAAAGGCTTGAAGACACAGCCGAGATCTTTGGGATCACCTGTTTGCTCGACAGCAGTTAGAATACTATTTGTTTCTTCTTCCTGCTACCAGATCATATTTTATCGCATAAGCAGCTGATGTCAAAAATAACTACAGAGACCACGCAGAGCGTTAGCTGTCATCTCTTGATGAATGATAATTGGTGACTCCATCTGAAGACTGCACTTTTCTGACCTTTGATCTGTGACTATCTTAAAACCATCCCACACACACCTTCTCCGGCGCTTCCAATTCATTCTCTTGTTGTACTGTGCATACGGCAATTAGAAGTTATTTCAGGCAACAGACGCAACTAACAGCATAACTTAAAAATGCCAAGAAACACAGAGAGAGAGAGAGAAACTGGTGCTTTCCAGTAAAGCTCAGGACCTCTGTGACCCATAATCACAGAGTTTGATGTATGCACTTATGCAGTATATTTAGCTTGTCTTCTCATTGTCCTGATGGCTGGTCACTTGTGGCCAAACCAGTCTTAAGTTGTGGTAACATCACTTTTAGAAAAGATGCATGCATACCATACATACACTAGAGATTAAGTAGTAAAACAACAACCGCCGCCATGAGCAGAGATGAGAGAGAAAGAGAGATGAGCAGAGTTGAGAACTCCAGGAAAACAATTAGAGAGTCGCAGGCAGTCTAGTTGGACAGGCTTCCCCTTCATAAAACTCCTCTGCATACGAGCACATGTAATAAAGCAGTGATGACAGGCCCTTACCTTTCTCCTTCAGCTGCAAGAAGCCAGTGATGAATGCCACTTTGCTGGGAGAGGGTGAAGAGAGATGACGCCTGACTCGACAGTGACAGCCCTCCTTCTGGTTGGCAGAGGGAGTGGTGGGAGTGTCAGGGCAGCCTTTATAAACCGTGGCCAACCTCACCATATGAATGTGACATAACAGAGACCAGTGTGGATCCAGTGTGGATTTATGTTGATGCGCACAGTCACATCAGATGTGTGCGCTGACCACAGCGTGAAAAAAAAAAGCACTGAGGTTCATGAGTCTGTGTGGAAAGTGAAACAAATAGTTAATAAAGTTATACAGCAGTCAGCTGGGTGAGAGTAGGAGCCTCATTCAGTGAAGGTTGTTAACTCAAACAGCAGCTTCTATTATTCTGAAATAAAGGGGATCATGTGTTGAAACCACCGTCCGTAGTTATAAACCGCAGCAGCACGGTGGTTTAACAGCACAGCTGTGCACACGTTTCATTAAATGAAAGGGTTACAGAGGCTCTGTGGCCAGAGATGAAAAAGCAGCTGCAGCTCATGCTGAATCACTGTGATAAAGTCGTGATCACTGACACAAGAGGAAATAACACGTTACAATCTGTGCGCACCCCACAGATCCCCCACGGGAAAACTCCGAGTCTGATTTCAGCACCATTTTCTACAATAACACTTGGATAAATGATTTGCTAAAGGATACACTTTGCCGGCTAACGCACGAGTGTCAGCTGTGTGACAGAACGTGTCTAATAGTGCTAACAAAATGCAGTTGGTACTGCAGGTCTTTCTTCCCTGGCAGGAATAAATGCATTTTGTAAGGTTCTTCTTTCTTCAGGATTTTGATTCATTCAAACTCCACATGTGATGAATGAATGAGTCTGAATCCACTTGGCTCTGTGTGCTTTCACTGCAATACGGTCCTGCTTTACAGATATGCCCATAAGTATTTGGACAATGGCACACTGAGATGTAGATGCAAGTGAGGGAGGCTGTCATTGGGCTTTAAAACCAAAATCAAACTATCAGAGAGAAAGAAAAACTTTAAGAGTGGCCAAATCAACCTGTGGAAGACAGCTTTCTTTCCTTGGTTAAAAAAAATCCCCTTCACAACATTTAGCCAATTTAAGACCAGGAAGGGAAGGAACAGCTCCTGATCCAAAGCATGCGCTCCATCTGTCAGTCATGGTGGAGACGTGGGCATAAATGGCTGTCACTGGAACTGGGTCACCAGTGTTTACTGATGATATGACTGCTGACTGAAGGAGCAGGATGAACTGTGTATGGGGTTATACTTCACAGTGCATAATGATGGATGATGAACCAGAGCATACTGCAAAAGCAGTACAAGAGCTTCTCAACTTAGTCACCTGATCAGTCAGTAAAGCACGTTTTTCTGGTACTGATGGCCGTCAGTTCTAAACTGCACACAGTGATCGACTGCAAAGGGCTTCCATTCAAGTATTAAAAATAATCTGTAGATTTAAAATGATCTCAGCTTGTCCAATTAGGTTTTAAAGCTGAAAGGCTGCACTCAATCACAACTTTATTATTGGATTTTAAATAAACTGTAATTGTGTACAAAGATTACAAAGATTGTGTCACTGTCCAAACACTTATGGACCTAACTGTAAGGTGAAGGTAGAATAATGCTTTTGTAAAGAGCCTGCAGGGCTGCAGGTGTGGCTGCAGAAGGAGTAAATGCACAGAATAAGATCAGATGTGAGGTCCTTGGAAGTCACTTTTTTTTTTGTCTCATTTGTCTTGTCACGTTTTTCTTGTGATGACTTCCCTCTTAGTCATTTGCTGGGTTTCATCTGAGCTTAAGAAATGGATAAATAAAAACAAAAAACACAGCAGTGAAAAATAATATGTCTGAGTACATGTGCACGTGAAGCTGGACAATATAAAAGCTCCGAGTCTCAGTTTACTGCAGAGGAGGTGCTACAAAGGTCAGCTACATGGACACATTTTTTTCTTGTGTAACTGGATTTGACCCCATAGTCACGTTTGTGTAGGGGAGCCTTTTCCTTGTAATTTGCTGCTTTTTCCTCCAGAGGGCAGTGTTGCCTAAATGAACAGCAATGACGGCTCCTCCACAGTCTCAGCTTTAACTTGGAAAAACTCTATAAGAAATATGAACCTTTTACCACACCGTGCCCAAACATATATTTTTTTTTTTTGCATGATAGAGCTTTAACCTTCATTGGTGGATGGCAGCTGAGCTGTGTTCTCAGACAGTGCTTTCTGAAAGTGTTCCTCAGCCCATGCAGTGATTTCCATGATTTACACGCCTGTTTTTAACGCAGTGCCTCCTGAGGGCCTGGTGATTACCAGCATCCAATACTGATTTTTGGAATGGAGATTTCTCCGGCTTCTTGGAATCTTTTGATGGCATCATGTGCTGTAGATGATGAGACATCCAAAGTCTTCACAAGTTCACGTTGACGAACATTATTCATTATTGGTGAACCTCGGCCTATCTTTACTTCTATGAAATTCTGCCTCTCTAAGCATAAGCGAAAGGATGGATGGATGGATGATGATGATGGATGGATGGAATTATAAATCTGGTGTTAATAGTAAGCTTATTTCTGTAAATAACAGTTTTTATTTTATAGGTGGAGCTGTCCACATGAGGAGTATGATATATAATTCAGTGCATATATATATCGATATATAGACATAAAGATTATTTCCAGTGCGTTACAGTAACTCCACCACCAGTCGAACGGTGGCAGCAATGCGCTAACAGTTGCCACACTACCGCAAATTCAGAGTAGAAGAAGAATGTAACTGTGAAAAGGGCTTCGTCGTCGCCGCCGCGTCAGATGATTAGCGAATAGTAATAACACAGTTAAACGACGGGCATTTCGCTTCTCGGTCAGTATTACGAAGCGGTGTAAGTTGTCAGTAATGTATATTTTTCCGTCGTTTACACTTTGAACGCTCTCTTGTAGCACTGATAATGCTGAAAATGAAGCTACCGACGAAAACGGGCGAGGAAGGAGGTAACAAAACGGCTGAGAACGATTCATTGGATCGGCCGAAGCACCAACATGTTCTCGGGGCGGTATCTCCGTCCGTGGTGTACGACAAGCGGGGGGACTCGCCCAGATCTCCGGTATATCCACCACAGCTGGACAAGGAGAGCGTCTTCGAGTGGTTCGGCCTACACCTAAACCCCGCTAAGCGCATCGAGTTCTTGTGCGGGTTGTTGCATATGTGCCAACCCCTGGAGCTCCGGTTTTTGGGATCTTACTTGGAGGATCTCGCTAGAAAGGACTACCATGTTTTACGGGACTTCGAGTTTCGGGCAAATAGCCCGAGCGATTTGGGAATGTTAACGGACGTAGTTGACCCAGTGATCAGGTCTAAACTCTTGGTCTGCCTGTCCCTCCTCGGATCTGACAGCAGGGAATGTGCTGGAATACTCTTTCGGATACTGAGCCATGTAAACCCGGCCTTGTTCTACAAAAATTACGACTACCCCCTCCCTCCATTTAGGGACCCTCACGTTCACTTGTTCCACCCGCTGTGTCAGACCGAGGATGTACACGGGCGCTCAGTGCAAGACTGCGGCTTCTCCGCAAACGAAGCAGCCGGAGGACCTCTGGAGCAGTTTGCGCTGCTTTTTACTATGGCGTCCCTACACCCAGCCTTCCACTTCCACCAACGACAAGTTGTGCGGGATCTGCTCGACAAAATAGAGCTTGCTGTAGAGGAGGAAAAGCGTCAAAGCCAGCTTAAAATAAACGCCCAAGCAACGGTAATGAGCACCAAACCAACAGTAGCGCCTCTAAATTCTATGCTAGCTTTAGCAAACTCGCACAACTTTAGATTGTGTTCTTCAGCAGAATTGGTTAAAGGGGAAAACAAAAATATATACATATATAGATAACTGCATAATATGGAATTAATGTTAGGTTACATATTGGCCGAGTATGCTCAGGAGGAAACCTTATTCTCCTAGCATTAGCTGTACTGCCATGGTAGGACAGCTAATGCTATTGCTAACAGCTAACGTAAAAGCCAGTCGATTACCCAGCTGCCCGCTACAGGTTTCAACCAGCCACGCTCAGAGCTGCTTTCTAACTTGGTGTTTAACTATATTGGATACCATCAGCTATCTAACGCCATTTACAGTGTAAGTCACTAACAAGCTTACTGGAGGGTAAGTGGCGCCCTTATTAAAGCTATATCCAGATGTAATGCCAAGTCTTCCTGTGATTATCCAACAGACTGCTGTCCCGGCGGCTCTGCGCTGTAGCAGGTGTTGAGTAAAGACCTCATACCCTAACAGTGTCTGCAGGTTTTCATCCCAACCAAACAGCTGATTATGCTGGTTCTGTTGATTAAATTAGCTTCCACGAAAGGTGGGATAGACAAGTTTTGACGTCATTAAAAATAACGAAAACGTTTCTTCATATTGTAAAAATCAAAAGCATGAGAGGGAAGTAGACTCATCACCTCAGGCCTTAGAAAGGCCATCTTGTCATCTTATTGGCCATCTCTTTCCAGACCTGTTGAGGTGAGTTCTGTGGATTGGTAAAAATACTTGTCACAACTAAGATGCAGAAAGCTTTCACCCAGGAAAGGCTGGTTCAACTACAGTGAAGGGTCATTCCACAGTAATTGGGACAAACAAAAGAAGAAAACTATGAGATATTTAACTGGGAGGACATGATGAAAGTTCAATTGATCTGAGTGCTGTTTTGTCAGGAGGGCACACAGTGTAGGAAATCAAAGTTTTCTATTTGGGATTTGAAAAACCTTTTTGATGATATGTAGAAGCGGACAAAAGTGTCCACAATGTGGCTACATATGGTTACATAATCAGCCAGAAGAGAAAAAAGAAAAAGGCACAGCATTAGTTCTTCATATAATCTTTTAATGTTTTAACCTATCAGTAAAGTAATATACCTGTAAATTTAAATTTCTAACTTATCTCATGGGAATATGTAAGAAATGTTTGCGTCTCATAATTTCTCATTTTCTTGGTCCCCTCTGTGACACGCCACTCAAACCTGAATATATTCTAATATTTTTGACGTTGTCCTGAAACTCCTTGTACATGTAGGTGTTGGGATTGTTGTCCCTTATAAATAGCCAGACTATTAACCTTTATCACTGCAAATGATACAACAATTACAATTTTCAGATTGGCCCCTCCGTGGCATGCAAATTACTGTGGAATGCCCCTGAAGTATTTTTAGGTGTGTTAAACACGTCTTGGGGCTCAGAACATGCCAGATTCAGCAAATCCTAAACCTCCTGTCTGATTTGAGAGGTATAACTCATAACAAGAGTGGTTTTAAAATTCCTTTGCGGTTATATTAAGAATATATAAAAATAATTTAGGCAAGAAGTGAATACTGCAGAGAAATTTTTTTTTTTTTCCCCCAAATCAGAAAGATCTCTAAGTTAAGATTTTTTTGTGGTGAATGTTAATTCATTGCAGATTAACCTTTTTTTCTAATCCAGTTTTCTAACTTATGAAAAATAAGTTGTAATACCAGCAATGAAAAATGGACTTCTCAGCAAATCAGGACCAAGCATGAAAATATGGTGGGGGTTTTTCTTGACCTGGGTGGTATCTGATTTGTCATGGGCATCTTTCTGGGGTGTGTGTTGTTTCAACTGCTCAGCAGTTGGTTTCCCTCTCTGCTCCTGGCTGTAACAGATGAGAAAACTGCCATAAAACCACTTAACCAAAGCATTTACATTGGGCAGTGTTAACCTACAAGGAAAGATTTTTCTAGTACTGCATACATAAGTACATGCTCATGTACTTGTGGCACCACCACCTCCTCTCAGACATTGACTCTTTATACCATACCAGACACTGACACATCAGTGGGCTTTGCAGAAATGCAGTGTGAAGTGTTAGCCCTGCTCCTTTGGGCAACAGCTGATTTAAAATAGCTCATAGATCATACAATCATTTATTTTCTCTCATCTGATTTTTAAATCTCACCTCTGAACATAACCGCCTACAAAGCAGGTTGTAAGTTGTGATGGTAGCATAGCCAAGTTAAGTGATGCCTTCATGACATTGCAAACTCAACATGCTTCACTAATAATCTATATCTTTGTTTATCAGTAACACTGAGTTAAATCATTCAACTAAGCAGTTGGCTTCTTTTTACTCTGCTTTCTCATTTAATCTCTTGTAAACTCCCAAATCCTGTAATGAAAAGCTAAATCATCAGTATGTAATAGACGTGCCTGACATGTGTTTATTGACGTTGTTGCCTTTGGCTTTTAGTTGGCAAGTGTTTTGTTTTCCTTGCATCTCAGTCTAATCTGCGTGCGTGGGTTTCTTAATATAGCTATTAAGGATGAAATATAAAATGCATAGTGATGATGATTTGGATTTTTTTGTTTTTTCACCTGTTACCAGCCAATTTAGTGCTAAAGTAGGAACACCTTGCTGAGTGATGGCACGGGAAAAAAAAACTAGTTTCTTGCAAACCTTAGTGTGATAGCCTTTGGAGGGAAATTAGGAGGCCGGTGTTTTTAAAGCAGGGTTATTGTGATGTCCATGCTGAATGTTGGCTCTTTCAACACCAGTCTGTGTTTAAGATTTCAGTGCGTTTCTTCCTTCTGCAAGAGTATCCGGACAATTCAGTAAGTCTGTTATGTGTAACAGGCACCAGTTTGTGTTTCAGTAACTGAAACATGTCATTTTTGGACTGTTTGGCCTTTCTTGATGTGAGCATCCTGTGGCTATGTGTAAGCATGTTAAATATGCTGGTCCAGCTTTGTCTCCAACCAGCATCCAAAAATAGCAGCTGTTAGCCCATCTGATCCCAAACAGGCACAAACTACTGATTCACTCATTAGACCTGGTTCCTTCTTACAGGTTTATCAGTGGGTAGATTCAGACCACAGGATCTGTTGAAACATGCAGTATGGCATCATGACCCCATGAGGTCTGCACACACACATAAAACTGTTTAACTCTTGTCTGTTGGTCTGATTGTTTCAGCATTTATGTATAAATTAAAAAAAATGCTCACTTGCCTAATCTGAAGTCATGTGAGCCACTGTAGCCACTCAAGTGTCACCAGAGGAACCCCTCACCTTCGGGTCAGCCACTATAAATGAGTCTCAGCATGTCTTGCAGCCTAATCCACACACGGAGTACATGTAGCAGTTTACATCAGATACTTTAATCACCTGAGCAGTCATCTCCCCCCCCCCTTCCTCCCCCCTCATTGAAGACCCTTTAATAGAACAAAGTGTGGTTCCAGTTGTTTGTTCACACGTTTTCTTTCACTTTCTTAGTTTCCAGCTCAGCTACATCTGCTGCTAGTAGCATATAAAGCATCTGTATCTCTGCCTCTGAGGCTGTTTCTGTTCCACATGAATCCTTGAATGAAGTCATTGTGAACCAGAGCCCTGCCTGATGATGTACTGCTCTTAATAAAATCATTCATGCCTTTTTAAGAATCATCTCTGGACTGTCAAATGTGTTAAATACATAGGATGGTTAGAGATGGAGGGATCTGGGATTTTGTTGTGCATACATAATCTCTGCTTCATCCCTTTTGATTGTCAGGCTGTTCTGCTTTGCTTGCCCTTTTTGTACCCACGGGCTATTGTTACACAGATGCTTAGATGCTACTGTTTCCTTTGGTATTTGTGATGTGCTTTTTCTTTCTTTCTTTTGCTCAGTGGGTTTAAGTGGGTTCATGTTTCCTGTTGGATTGCAATTTATCACAGACTGATATATTTGCTTTGGACTGTTTATTCCTGGTGTGTGCCTGAAGTAAGGTGTATAGTCACCATAATTAGGCTTACAGTCTGTAGAAAGTTGAATATACCAAGAGATCCTGGGATAGTATCCCAATATTCAGATTCCAGTCTTGAACTACAGTTGTGTGTTGTTGGGAAAAGTAAAACTAGTGGTGTTTTTGTAACTTTGAACTGCCAGCACTGTCATATAATTAAAAAGTCTTTGCTAATTGTGAAATGCAGTGCTCTGTAGAAGTCCAAATTTCAATGACTCTGTATTCTTCTAACTTTGAGTGTGTTTGGTTTCCAGGAGCTGATGGGTCAGAAGGGGGATTCCCTGACCTGTCAAGGGCTCGGACTAGGAGAGTGTTCGACCTCCCATCCACCTTGCCAGAGCCGACGCTCCAGCCGCAGGGCATCACAGAGAGAAGGTGAATACAGAGTGCACATAATGGCCATTAATCTGCTGCAGGTGCAGCAGGGACCTGGGCAGCAGTTTGATTTGATTTCATGAGTAGCCTTACCAAACCAGCTCATTTGATTTGCCCTGTAATGGTTTCTAAAGTTTTTGTTACAGCAGCAGAGCAACCCATACACATTTTTCATAATTGCTAATTTATTCATGGCAGGTGCTGAAATGACCGTGATATTGTATGGGCTTAAATAATTCAATAGGCTTTCAGCAAACCTACAGTAGTGTGTCTAAAGATAGCATCTGCTGTGTTGCTGTTTTCCTTCTAAACTTGTTAGAAAAACTATATGATCATAGTGTGTCCCACTGTTGTGTGTCTGTGCAGCGGTGCATATAGAGGAAATTGTGCTCAGGGGTATCTCTCGGACCAGAACAGACAAGGAATACAATTTTGAGGTAGGTAACCACACACAGACGCCTCATTAGAGCCCTAAAGTAGCTCAGACTGGAAGATGACAGTCACTGATTAATTTAGTGAGTTGTAGGTGGTAACAATATGTTGGCTTCACTTCATGGTTGGTCGGTGGGAGGCCAAAATGCTCTACCTCACACTAATTTATCGTTTACATTTTTGATGATTTTGCTTTTTTGCTGAGGCAGACTGATGGTTCCCTATTTCTTATCCTATATTCACCACATCTGATACAGTGACCATGTTATCACACATAAATATCCTGTAGTCTGAACGTGGCATAATAAAGTTAAGATTGGTCATTATTGCAGATTCTTCCTGCTCTGCCACCAACAGCGTAACAGCTGTGCTCTCAGCGTGGGAGCGCAGGTGGTCAGTCCACTGCGTTTGAGAAATGCAGCAAGCAGCTCCCAGTGAAGTGTAACAGGAAAAGCTTTGTGATAGAATAATAAAGCCAACTTCAGCCTTTCAGCACTGGTGTTGCTAAGTGTTTCCACTACTCAGGCCTGCTAAAGGTATTCTGACCGACTTCGCTGTACTGCAGACCATCCAATAGAAGGACAGTGTGCTGCTTGTTATGCTTGTTCCGTTTGTCTCATTATAAAAAAATCAGCTGTAGTTGGTTTTAACAATATAAACAGAGCTCATCACCCATAATGAGCCCAACATTCACTACACACGTCCTTCCATACATCTGCTGCTCTGTTGCTGCAGTGATATTGTTGTTCAGGACTCCAGCATAGTTGGAACAGGGTGGCTGTCCTGATGTAGCAGCTACAGTGGACAGCATCATGCCAGTGAAATGCAGGTTCTACATGTGTCCATGTGCCTGTTCTAGTTCCCATATAGTTTTTTCTTTCTTTCCTTTACTTGGTTTGACCTACTTGGCCGTTGCACTCAGCTAATCCCATTTTCAGGTTACGCGGGTTGTCGGTGTAGTGCCAGGCTAGTGGCAGGTTGTCACAGCTGATGACTTTATCCCTGGAGATGTCTGTTTTTTAAAGATCTAAACAAACTCACCTGATTGTTGCTTGTTTGTGGAGATAAAAACGATCATTAAGCAGATGGAGAGGAGAGAATAACTGTCCTGTTGGCTTGACTAAGCTTTGAGAGTCAGGCCAACAGCTAGCCACACTCACTGTCCATCTGTTTGTAGTGAATGAGCTGCTGATGCACAACACACAGACACACTCTCACACATCTTTGTAGTGCGTCCATAAATAGGCCGGGTGAACTTTTAACTCTGATTCTATGGAGACGTGACATCTTTTGAGCCCTCAGAGCTTTTAATTCTAAGGATAATTTAAAAATTATTCATAGATGAAGACCATTTATTAGTATCAGAATTCTGATTACCAACTTAATTCAATGTGAACAGGCGAGTCTGATAATGACAAGTTGTTGCTGAGACACTGATAAAGCTGCAGCATTTGCCTCAGCGTCCACAAGATGTTTCAGAAACTGGCTGAAAATCACAGATTTTCATCTGTAGCCGAGAGTTGAAAGAAAAAGCTTGTGAAGTAGAAAAAGAGACAAAAATATTAGAACAGGAGTCAGGACTTTGATGTTCTAAAACATGAACTTAATTATTTTTTCTGACCGTTCTTTGGTAGAACAATCTTGAGTCTGTGGACATTTTTCTTTAGTTCATTTCTCCATCTGTGATGGTGAGCCGCTCTGAGGTACTCTGCAGCGCTGACAGGCACTCGTGAGCATCGATCAGTGTGAGAGAGGCTTTTAGTGGTTTAGAAGATCCCCTGGATTCCTTTGCAACCTTCTGCTTTTGTTTGAGCCATATTTCTTGGTTGACCTCTCCTGGTTAGGTTATTAATGACCTTCGTTTCCCTTCATATGTATGAAATCTGTTTTGCTAAAATTTCAAAACTTGTAGATTAACATGCAGAAAAACTGCTAGAAAATAGAGATGAATTCAATCAGTTTTTATCTTGAAGACAGCAACTGTCCTGTGAATTATTGTAGTTTAGTAACGATTTATATAAATTCTCACTTGTAGAAAATTCCTAAAATATATAAACTTAGAATGAACATTTGATGGAACCTCGATCGATCACCATCCACATGGTGTTCTCTGATCGTGTGCTCATTAACATGAGTTGAAGCTACTGCATTAAGAAATGTTTATTCAAATCTCACTAATAATTTTCTTAATGAGAAACCCCCTTTTATCAACCTGCTTTTAATTGCCGGTATGAATCCATCTCATGTTCAGACACATTTGTTGCACGCTGAGTAATAGTTGGTATTTCTGTGATGCAGCACAGGATGAGCTGCTTTATGTGACAGTCGACCAGCTGATTTTTCTTCTGCAGCCACACAGAATTTATTATTTGTAAAATTTTCTGTTGAGAAATAAGCTCAGGCATAAATGATGAGGCTGAAAAACTGTTGCAGTGGTGCAGAAACCTAAATAAACATTGATTAAATCATTTATAGAATTAAACGGATGCTAACTCACAACTTATTGCCTCTGGACTCTTTATTCTTGTATTGCTCAGGCTCACACAGTCATGTGTAACTCATGAGCTCACAGAGCTCAGAAATGTCACGCCTCCATGTCTCTCAGCAGGACTCAGATCAGTTTTAATTTTCATTTGATCTTGCATGTTTTTTGTTTGTTTGTTTTTTAAGTTTGCTCAAACAATAAAGGCTTAAATATAAACACTTCTGCAAATTTTGAAACGTAACATTTGATTGTATCTGTTCAGGTGTAGCTGTTCTTTTTCATTGTTGTGGCATGTCATGTAGTCGTGTTTAACTTTATCCAGTTTTTCTCATACTCAGACTTGTAATTTGTATTCAGTGTTGTAGCACTGCTTTGGGCTGTGTTGTGTACTGTATCAGTATTCCATGAAGTTCTAGCATAGTCCTCCTGTAAAGTTGTTTTTGGCAGTTGTCTCATTGTGGTGATGGAGACTGTCCTTCGATACTGTTCCAGGTGAAGTGGTCGGACTCATCTTCCAGCAGTGTGACCAAAACCCACGTCGAGCTGGAGAACTTCCTCTTTAAGGTGATCACTATTGCTGAAGTCATAGGTGTACATTTCAGGTGTGGCAGCAGTGAATGGTAAATGCTGCTTATATAGCACTTTTCTACTCTGAGCACTCGAATCCCTCCTACAAGCCTCGTTCAGCCAATCTCACACATTCATTCAAGTGCTTTCTGTTTCCTGTACCTAAGCATCTCGTCTAACATCCACACACTCACACTCCAATGAATGCACTGGGGGCAATGTGAGGTTCAATATCTTGCCCGAGGATACTTTAACATGCAGACTGCAGTAGGCAGGTATGAAACCACTGACCTTCTGATTGGTAGATGGTCCACTCTATCTCCTGAGCCACAGCTACACCAGTAACAACTCTGCTTTTCCTGCTGTGGGAAGTCCAAATGCCAACTTAAAGTGCTTTTCCTGTTTAAAACTTCTTTTTTTTTTTTTTTTTTTTTTTTTTAACAAAGGAAGCAAGTCCTGAAATTGAATATTAAACATCAGAGCATGACGTTTTGTTTTATTCACTGAAGTAATCTGTGCTCAGGTGAGCAGGATAAACCTTGTTGTAAAAATTCTCACATGCCTGGATGAATATAATAGAGGCACGCTAGTTTTAATACAGCTTCATTCCACACCATTGAAGCCAAATCTGATTATTTAGCACATAAAAGCAACTTGAACTCTTAAACTGGTAAAAGACAATTGATGGAAGCATGTATGTGCAAACATGTTTGAGTGCATCTCACCTGTTGTTCACCTTCCCTCTGTTTCTCTGCAGCTTCCCAAGGATCAGTGTACGGAGTCTTTTGAGAAAGGCATCCTGGGTCTTTTGAGCCAGTATGAGAGCAGGGAGGCAGAGAAGAACCTCAGGTAATTCACATTTAATCCACTTGTTCAAATGACATCTTAAACTGGTTGAACACGTGCACCTTCTGATCTCACTAACTAGATGAGCCATATTCTGATAGAGGAGTATTTTGTTTGCATTTTTGTGGCTAGGTTTATTTAAAAAAAATCCTCTTCCAGTTGTATCTTGTTTGGTGTGTTCTGCCATTCACACATCAGATCACCTGAAAACACGGCAAACTGCAACCTTGACTGAGGACTTTCCACAGTTGTGATCATTTCATTTGGTTATTCTGAGTTCTCAAAAGATACGAGGTCCACATCTGTCCTGCTTGACCCAAAAACCACCTTCAGGTGTGATAAATCTGACATACGGTCCAACCCCTTACTGTGCCACCATTTGAAAACGAGGAAGAAGCTTTCTGGCATTATAAAACAGTCAGAATTTGAATGGTATTAAACTTGGAAATAAAGTTTGGATGATATTCCGCATACTTGTATTCACAAAAATATGCTAATAGTTTCCTGCTATTGTTTGGGGGATGTAAATGGAAAATAAGTCCCCTGCTGGCTGTTAGACGAAAACTGCTTAAAAAGTTTGCTGACTTGACCCTGAAAGGCTTTTTTTTTGTGTGTGTGTGTGTGTGTGTGTGTGTGTGTGTGTGTGTGTGTGTGTGTGTGTGTGTGTGTGTGTGTGTGTGTGTGTGTGTGTGTGTGTGTGTGTGTGCAGTTTATACTCCTGCCACCATTTTAATGAAACTCTCAGAGATTTAAATTCAGGACAAAAACAAATCTTTTTGTTTACATTTTGTTAAATTGGCTCCATGGATGTATAGACAACCATCACTTGATTAGTTTGAAAACTTGTAAAATAGCACCCCACTGGCTGCCTCATGGGAACTCTAAGTACCTTAATTTCCTGTGGTATACTGTGTGTCACACTTACTGCTGCTGCGCCAAACTAGCAGGAAAAACTGCAAAGACTCCCAGCCCCAGCCCTGAGCAGCATCCCATCATATCACTCCTCGGGGGGGGGGGGGGGGGGGGGTGCTCTGACCTCAGACCCAGCTAGACATAATCTGTCAAATAGGTCTCACTGTTGAAAGGTTTGGTAACTGTCCCTGTAGTACATGAAGTCATGCATGCCAAACAGGGCTGTTGTGGAGTCCTGGTTGAATAGTCGACCATTGAGTTTCTTTTTCCTTTCTGATATCACTCACTCACTCACTCTCTCACACACACACACACACACACACACACACTCAGTGGGTGTGCCCTATGCACCAGTTTCCTTTAGTAAGAAGTGAAACCTATCTGCTTGGACTGTTTTTGTTTGTTTCCATCCAAAGTCCAGCCCACACTCAGACTACATTCAGCTTTGCTGCCTCCATTGTTTCTCACCTTTTTGTAAAACCAGCCTCAACTGGTTTGGCAGTTTTTCTTTAGCTATTATCAGCCATAAATAATTTTGGCCATGATAATCATTTTAGTCAGCTCCATTCTATTCATGCAGTTTTATGCCCATGTGAGCATTTAGATTAAGCCATTTATGCTTCATAGTAATTACTCAAATAAGTTCCCAGAAGTGAAAGTTCATCAGTCTAAAGTTTTTAACAATATTGACCCAAAAAAAAAAAAAATTTGAATGTGTTGTTTGATGATTTAAATCTAAATTGATCTCAGGAAGATTTATTTTTAGATTAAAGTCTGACTCGTGTTGCCTGTTCTCACCTCTAGAGAGAGGTTCCTGTCTGCTCCTCCTCTCTTCAGGCAGACCAGGAAGGTCTGCAGCTTCTTCAACTGTGATTCCAGTTACTCTGCTAAACCCACTTATAACAGATGTGAGTATCACACCAACATATTCAGATAACAAGGGAGCTCCTACGCTGTTAGAAAGCCTGCCTTTTTTTCGGTCAGCCATTTGATCAGTACTGTGTAAGCTGCTGTGTCCTGTTGAGTCGGTGATCCGACCTCCTTTTAAAGACTCGTGTCCACTGATGTAGTGCAGTCTGTTCCCTTTGAGGGCGGCAACTCCTCTGCACTTCATTTATGTAGCCTTGAAATAGCCAGAGAAAACACTAACTTGTGTTTTGTGTAATGTTGGATTCATTCATTTATATTTGTAACCATTCAGGCGTTCTGCTAAGTTCATTTTCTTTTCTCAGTGTAACGAATAAATATGCTGTAAAGTTTTTAAATGAGAAAATGACTGCAGCTTTGGTCTTTGTGATCAGACATGAGTAACAAAGCCTAAACTGTAGGTTTTCTGTCTCTCACTGCTTGTGCGTCACTGCCTGGGTTTTTCCTTATTTATTGTTCTTAAACAGGCAACTGTCAGCAGGGGAAAGCCTACCACAGAGACTGCTCTGACGCCTCCAGTCAGGAGGAAGGTGAGGAAAAGTGAATGTCTGTTCCATCGTGTTTCCTACGCTGGTGTTTCCTGTCGAGTGTTTTTTAGTAGTGGCAGCACAGAAACGATGGGGGGGGTGCATGGAAGCATGTGTAATTGCTGAATGAGAACTGATTGTAGGCACTGACAAAGCAAAGGAATGGCCAGCTAACCAGGGCTGCAGCCAGACTCTAACTAGCGTTTATTTTTGGAGGTCAGTTGGGAAGGCTGAGTCTGTTTCAAATCCTCATATTTCAGTTATATTTGCCCCGTCATGTGCTGGACTGAGATCACCAAGCACAGCCGCATCCTGCCTCATACTTCACATAAGACTTCTTAATGCTGTTGTCAAGTCCTTTTTTCTTTCTCCTCCCGAAGAACAATTTGATTTTAATACCATTTACCATACAAATATAGAGAATATCAGATCTTACTTGGTGCCAGCCAACCTCAGGCAGCAGATGTGTGCAGAGGTTTCAGTGTTGCTGTAAGACTGAGGAGGAAAATGAGGAATTTTCTCTATCCGTTACCTGTAATAGTCCCATTCCATCGATTACTTTTCCTATCGCGCTGAAAGTGTACGTGTGCTACTCATTTTCAATATTACCGGCTGATTATGCAGAAGAACTTCTAAGGATCAGTTTAAACATGCTTTAAATCTCAGGGAAACCTGTTATCTTTGCAGTCAGCAGGCACAGGTGCAGGCCAGATTTAGCCTAGCTTAGCAAAAAGCAGGTGGAAACTTTAATCATTGCTCCATTAAACATAATTGAACAGCTTTATGTTCTGCTGTAGTATTTTATAGGGATGGTTAAATAAGAGCTTTTTCATGTCCCAGACAGGTGCCAATCCTAGCACTAGTGATGATGATGATGATGATGATGATGATGATGATAATTGGGTGTCTGATTAAAAATTGGTACCATCATTTTTGATCTCTTTGTTTTGAACTTGTCTACATAAATGTCTTACTCCTTGGTCAAAATTTTTTATCAAACTTGCACATAGTGATCACCTAATGTGCTTTATTCAAATTGTACATTTGTCATTTTTATAATAACCTGTGAGTTGTAATGCATAATGAGCTGGATGTCACTGACCTTTTTTAACCCTGTGAAATTTAGAGCCGTATGTGCAGGGACACAAGAAAAAGCACGGGCCCAAGAGTCCATGTCAGCCGTGAGTAGACTGTGGTTCACAAGTATTTTTATCTCCTCAGTTAACATACAGTTACTAAAGCAGGAAAAAAAACTGACACATTTATTAACCACAAACATCTGCTCCTCTCCACCAGTCTGACCAGTGCCAAAGGCTCCCCGGGGGACCCTTGGAGGGGAGGACATGCTGCAGAGCTCAATGGGCCAGCAGAGAGGAGGAAAAAGAGCTGTGCACTGCGGAGCACCCAGGAAGCTGAACAGGTCAGGTTATTTTTATATCTTTTTTCTTTTTTTGCCTTCCTGTTTCTGAAACATGTTTGATTAAATAGGTTGCTTGTTACACTCACAAGTGCTTCTGCATACCACTGACCCACACAGCAGTGTAAGCAGGCTCATCACATGATTGGTGATGCTGGAACAAGTCTAGAAATGGTAGCTTGCTGTGCTGCAACCTGCTCATTATGTGCATTAGGTGTGCTGGTCACTGCAATGCAAGCCTCTATCAAAAGCAGCTCTTTTACATACCAATGAACATTTCTGTTATGCTGATTTCTTTATTCCTGTGACTGAAGTGCAGCTGAAAAGACTGAAATGAAACTAGAATAGAATAGAATAGAATGCCTTTATTGTCATTATACAGGATGTACAATGGAGTCTCTGAGGGGAACAGGCCCCCTGTAAACATAAGTAGCCACACCTTCAATACAGAGTCTGACTCAAGAATCATGACTACATGGAATACAGCTCCTCCTGCTACTGTGTCTTCAAGACACGTGTGCAATGTCACACGAATATTTCTACCTGTTTACTGGACTAAAACGGAGGCGCTCCTCTTTATTCCCCCCTTCACTGTGTTTACTTGTATAATGAGAGCTCTGCTGATGGGTTAGAGCAAGACTTGAAGTCAGCTTTCAGGATCATGCCCCTCTAACTCTTCTGTTAAAGCAACAGGAAACGACTGAGGATCCCTCACAGACCAGAGTCCAAAATAACAAATCAGAATACAGAAAAACAAATGCTCATTACTCTCAAAGTATTGTAGCTGTTTTTATTGTGATTGCTTGAATAAAAGCTGCTACTGTATGCATGTCTGGTCTAATGATTACCTCAGCTGTGAAGTTCAAAGTGAGCACCATTTCATGAACACTTGGTTAATCATTAAGGGCTGTACATGCCTGAAGGCCACAAAGATTGCATTAACCCAGCTGTTCCTGTGTGCCAGCAGCGTGTCTGAATTGCCACGTGAAGGGGGGGGGCAGTGCTCTGTGTGAATCTCACTCCTACCCGACGCTGTCTGTGAGATCTGCTGACAAAGCACATTATTTCTCTCATTCTAACAAATCTGTTCGTGAGGGTTCTTCTGCTGTGGACCCTTCATGGTAAACAGACTCGTTCTTACTTAGCGCTTTTCTACTCTGAGCGCTCAAAGCGCTCATACATGTTTACCTTCACCCATTCATACAAGCACTTCCATGTGTAACTAAGCTAAGTGCTTTTATTGTCTAACATTCACACTCCGTCTGAGAGCAACTTGGGGTTCGGTATCTTGCCCAAGGATACTTTAGCATGTAGCCAGGAATTGAGCTGCCAACCTTCCGGTTAGTAGGTGACCTGCTCTACCTGCTGAGCCACAGCCACCCCACTGGGGTTGATTTGTCAGAATTATTTATTTTTGGATAGAGATTTTTCGCTGATCCCAGATTTAAAAAATGACTTGTGTGATAACAGAACATTCTCATTAAAAACGGTGCATTGAAGAAGTTACACTGAGTTGTACCGTCTCGTGCGCCCGTACAGTGCAACGCTGCACTGGCACTGACAAATTCACAGTAAAAATATTAAAGTAATATTTACCTGGTCTAGTTCCTTAACTAGACCAATTAAAATAGTGTTTGGTCATAGCTGGATAACCAGCTGCCATCACCAGTGATGATCCTGCAGTGTAAACTGTCAGAATTAGGCTCACAGAGCTGCTTTTAAAGGGGAAGCTGAACTGTTAGCACCGGATTAACTAATGCGTGTTTTTTGGTTTTCTTTTGGGGGTTTTTTTGCTGATGTTGGTCAGCGGTGCTGATATTAGGCTGCTATATCAGTATATTTGGGTGTTTCTATCATGTCTGCATTTAAGGATATTTTTTTCCTGCTCCAGCTCTGTGTAGTAATTCTTTAACTTCTTTAAGTGATTTTTCTTAATGTGCTGTTACACTGAGTGCGGAATGACACACAAACATCTGCAATTAATGGCAACAGGAGTCATCCTCAGCTCCAGAGGAGCTTTTAGGTGAAAGCTAATGATTTTTTTTTTTGGGGCGGATGAAGCTGAAGCTGCTCTGACTCCTGATCTTTCTTACAGCACCAGGACACAGAGAAGAGAAACCGCTCAGCCACCAAAACCAAGAGCAGAGTGCTGCCCACAGAAGGGTGAGTCTGCTTCACTGCTCTCTGAAAGAGAATCCATGCTTGCTGTATGTGACACACAGGTTTGAGCAGTGGGGTTTCAAAGTGCCTTTGCAGTGGGTGACTTTGTCTAATGACTTTCATATCAGTGTACTGCATCTGCATTTCTTCTTTCTGTTAACATTACTCCCTTGTCTCCTATGTGTGTCTGTTTTCAGGGACAAGGGGAAGTGCAAATCGGTTACCTTTGTGTCCAATGGGTGTTCGGTACCAGCTCAGAGGAAAGGTGAGGGGGTGATATCGCCTCCAAATTATATCGCAACTCTGCACAAGAAAAAGTGGCAAAACAAGTTGCTTCCATCTTCATCGGGAACAGTTTTCCTGCATGAGTTCACGGGCTCATGTGGTTTATAACACTGCCAGAGGGTTTATGGCTGCTAGTTTAATAAACAAATGTATAAATGGTGAACTGATTTGTCTTCAGAAAGCCTCTTCATATCTCACAGGACACACTGATCGCTTCATTTGCTCCATTTCATGTGAATCTAAGGAAAAGGCATGCACATCAGACGCCTTGTTTGTGCTTTAAAGTAGCTCAGCAGTAGTTTGACACACGTTGTTGTTGCAGGCGGGGGTTCTGAAACCTCATCAGAAAGCTGCAGCTCCCCATCCAGCCCACAGCGCCGAGGACCAGAGAGCCTGGAAAGTGAGGACGAAAACCACAAAGGTTAAACAAGCACAGGCCACTTTTTATTTTATTTTTTTAAACTAAGTGTGATAAGCAGTCTCATTGTCCTCTGTCTCCATGTCAGACACAGACAGCCCCTCTGATGACGTCTGTAAAGGACGGCGTTCTGACGTGTTCTTCCCCTGCCAGAATGATCCTGCTGTGCTGGAGGTGATCTCCTCTGTTGATCGTCTGTCTTTTGACAGCCATCAGGCCCAGATGGAGTCCCTCTACCCGGAGATGAGGGCAGAGCTCCCCCCTCTCTCCTTCATGCATCCTGTGAACTACATACTCCCCAATGGAGCCTCTGATGCTGGGCTTCCATTGGGTTCACTTCCTGGCCAGAGCATGGTTTCAGAGGCAAAGCCCTCATCAGGGCCACTAATGATACAGATGCCCACACTGCCTCCAGCTGTCTCGGGAATTGTGGACAACCCAGAGAAGAGGGATGTTCTCCAAGCCTTTGGGATTCCGCCTACTGGACTCCATCCTCCAGGAAATTCTGCTGTGCAGCCTTTGGTTCCGGGCTTCAAAACAGGTTTGTCTCATAGCCAGGGAGGCACTGACGGAGTCCCGGGGAGTGGCTCTTCACCTGCTGCCCCACAGGTTTCACACCAGGGTCCAATCAGATCCATCAATGTCATGTCTTCGGGCCCTACATCCTTCTCGTCGTCTCTACTATCCTGCCAAGACCCAGCCAGTGCCAGCTCAGGCCTGGCCTCCTCTCTACAGCACGTACAGACATCACAAACCAAGCACCCAGGCTTACCATCTGCCCTGCCTTCTCCCTACACCCTGCCTACTGTCCCCATGTCAACTCTGGGAGCACCTGTGGCCCCTGGAACAGCTTCGTCTCCTGGACAAGTACAAGCTGCTGTTCCTCCAGCTGTGCCCACACACACCCCTGGACCTGCCCCGAGTCCCAGCCCAGCACTTACACACAGCACGGCACACAGCGACAGTACTTCCTACAGTAACAGCAGTGCTTCCCGTGGAAGTACTCCTGTCGCTCCTGGTAGCCCTCTCACTCTCCAGCAAACCCAGCAGCACCAAGTTGCCCCCCAGCAGCCAACACCACAGCAGCAGCCAATGGGCTGTGGAACTTGTGGCTGTCACAACAACTGCGGCAGCCGAAGCAACAGCGTGAGCGTTGCTTCGGGTCAAACGCCTTTATTCTTCCCTGGCCACCAGATGGCAGCAACACACCAGATGTTTAGCGTTCCTCCGCAGCTCTTCCAGATCACAAGCCTGTGCAATAACAGCTACCTCACCCAGGCTCACCCTCCTCACCAGGCCAATGGCCCTACCTCCCTGCCTCCTTACTTCCCTAGTGCCCCTCCTCCAGCACACCCACCCCCCTACCTTAGCACTCACGCCCAAAGTCACGCAGAGGTGCCATCACACATGCTGGCCACACAGGCTACGGCAGTGGTAGCTGCCGCAAGCTACAGCCTCCAGCAGCCAATGGCACCAAACGCATCATTCTGCCAACGTGTCTACCAGCACGTGTACCCTCCTCTGGGGATCCTGCCTCCTTCTCTGATAGGTGGAGGTGGAGTCAACAAGAAGAATGGGAACGTGTCCTGTTATAACTGTGGTGTGAGTGGCCACTTCGCTCCCGACTGTAACCAGCCCTCCATACAGCAAGGTAAGAGACTACACCCAACGCTACGTTTGCAAGTCCAGTCCAACATTCAGCCAAGACTAGAGAGCAGGGCTTCTAATTAATTACATTAATGCTTTTTCCACTAGTGCCCGACTCCACTTAGTTTTTATTTTTTTTTTCCCATTAGGTGGTACCTGCTAAGTTTTTAGTACCTACTCAGCCACGGTTCCAAGCAGGCACAGTTGAGCTGCAAACGTGACATTAACAGACTTCAGGCCACTGATTGGCCAAGCTGTGATGTCACTAGAAGGGTCAGGAGAGCTATATTCCTTCACAAGAATTAAACCCGCTGTTTTATTAAACCCAGCAATGAGGGAAATGCCTACACAGATGTTTTTGTGCTTGGAGGGTGACAGAATCCAGAGGAAGCTAAACAGAGTGACTGTTTTTGTGTCGCACACAAATAACATCACAGGCCTTTCAGGTCCTCTTGCTGAAGCAGTACTCGATTGTAATGGAAAACAAATGAAACTACTCCAATATAGTGTAGTATAGTATAGTGAATAGTGACCTTAGAGAACCTCCCGTGAGTATTTCCATCACTGTGCACTGACTGATGTCCTGTCTGTGTTCCCGTTATGTCACAGGTGGTTTCCGGTTAAAGTACGCAGCATCCCACACTTCAGATGCCCCTGACAACGCTGATTAAAGACGAAAGGATGAAGAGGAGTTCCTGCAGCCTCGTTTCCACAGCGACTGCCCCGGGCGCTGCCGGAGAGCAGGCCCGACCTGCCAAGGGCTCCATGGACAACACCGAAGTACTTGTGCCTGAAAAAAATAGTCATCCTGTTGGGATAACTCACTGTCTTGCACATACCAACTGTCCATGTGATTTGAAGCCCCGCCCCTTTCAGTTGGTTTTTGATATTTTTGCACTGAGGGTTGGAAATGATTAACTTATTACTTAATTATTAGGAAGTGTAAGAGATTTGAGGATATTTAGTTTTAACATTAATGTGGAACTTTTGGTGTAAACTGAGGTTCTTAGACACTTATTTCTAAAGGAGAGCGTATGTATGCCTTTTCTTAACTGTTCACCTGCAATTTTTATTGTCTGACACAATTGTACAGCAGTTTTCAAAGACTACAAATCAAAAAAATAGTTTGTCTTCAATTTTGCTGTAATTTTTTTTTCATGTAAAAAAAAAAAAAAAATCCGATTGGACGGCTGTCATGCGTTTTGCCACTTGATGTTTTTAGTTGGAAGGTAATTGCTGCTGCTTTGTAATTTAAGTTTCTTATTTTTCCATTTTTAAAGTTTTACTCAGTCAGATGCACTATAGAGAAGCAGGAGTGACTAAAACATGCACCAGAACAAGTTCACATAGTCATAGTGGTGGTCATTTGAAATCAGCTCTAATGAGCAGTTGCTTCAGGTGTGGAATGGCCTTTTATTGACAGTGAAAGGATTCAGTGTTTTACCTGAAACGACCCACTGTAGAAATGAAACAGATCCCAGTTAATGAGTCAGACCACCTCTGTCCCAGAGCACACGTGGTACCCGTCATATTGCTGTTTTCTTTCCCCCGTTAACCTCAATGTCCCTTTTTGTTCACTCATATCCAAACAGCCACTGCATCAGGGTAGCTTCATGCTCCACTGCAGACAAATCTAGGCTGCTTTTGTCACCTGATGTCAAAGCAGTGCTCCTCAAGGCTCCAGTGTGCTTTAAACTGAAAAGCACACTGAGCTGGCTGATTATGTCTGAACGCATGCATTTAAATACCTGTTTAAGGTAAAAAGCCTGCACCCCATCCTCCTCCAGATCCCTTTCCCTTTTTTTGCTTTAATTCCACCTCCTAAATGGACACGGGGCCATGAAGGTGAACACGTTCATTCAGAGTGTTCTTGGTGTTTGCAGAAGTTGTAAATGGTAACGGCCTAATTTGCAGTGACCGGGTTGATTAAAGCACAGCAGGACTTTAAGGAGAGCTTTAGTGGGTTCAGCCTCGAGCTGAGATAAACGAAGTCCAGTGCTGGACACTGTCTCAGATGATCCTGACACTTTCTGGGCTGGAAGTTGATGAATCAACTGAAAAGCTCTATAGTTTTTTTGTTTTTACTTTAAGATGTTTTAAGGTGGACCTGATAGTTGATGCTTGGTGATTTTTTTTTTGATGTGGAAAAGTTTGAACATCTGTTGATTGAAAGCAATGAGCGCTTTAATCTTCTCCGAAGGCAGTGTGTGAATATGGAGCCCCAAAGTGTTCAGGAGTACATAAATAAATTATTGACAATAAATAAATTGGCAGTTAAAGCCTATTCATAATAAAATGTTAGGGTTTTTGTGCTGCCACATTAGTCAGTCAGCACCCTTTGGCTCAAACTGCTGCTGAACATGCGCTCTTCCTTCTCCCTTCTATTAGATAACCCTGCACATGCTCCCTACCAAGACCGCTAACTGCTAAATAAGTTAGTCTTCTGGCTAAGGTTAGCTCAGAGCAGTCTGAGCCTGTTGAGTTATTCAGGAGACACTTTTCCTGCTAGCTCTTCACTTCAGCGCTAACTCCTGTGAGCTCAAAGCGCGCTGAGCTGCCTGCTGGTCTGAGTAGCATTAGCTGCCTCGTTCAGTAAAAGCTTGAACAGAGTGCTTCATTTCCACATTTCTCAGTTGAAACCTTTTAAGTACATCTGCTGTTCTTGTTCTAGCAGCTGTTTATAGTTGAAAGCAGTTCAGGCTTCCAATGTGACATTTTGATAAATATTTAAATGCATTTTCACGAACCTCCGGTTTATTTATTTATGCATTTGTACTGCTTCTTTCCCAGGTTTGTTTATTACTAGACACTTTAGGGTTCCATATGTAAAAATGTATTTAAGGAATTAACAGTTCTCACAAAATAACCGATCAAATGACCTTTCACGGTGAAGAGTGTAGTTTAACAGCACCTGTGTTTCCTCTCTGAACTGAATACAAATGTTGGATTCTTTTATTTAGGCTATTTTATTTTTTTAAAGCCGTTGAAGTTCCTGTTAGCCATTTGAGACACTAAGGCTGCTCGTTGGTTGTTTTCAGAGCTTTGTGGATATGCTGCTTGTCTTTGTGCATTTGTCCTCCATTACTGCTCAGCCTGTCAGTGCATTTATTATCTATGCATACAATTTTTATTTTTTTTAATTGATGGATAAGAGATGCCAGTGATGGAGGCTACAAGATATTTTATGTAAATCTGCTAAGGAGATGCACTATTAAACAGCTCCATAGATCAGCTTTATTTATGTCTCAAACTGTTTCCCCTTTGAAGTTCTTCCTTTGATCCAAGACTTGAAGATCCCGCTGTTCTGGATCACAAGCAGTGAGACGAAGTGGACCAGTCTGAGTGGATGAAGAGGTGTGTGTGTGTGTGTGTATGTGTGTGTGTGTGTGTGTACAGAGGATGCACCAAACGACCCAAGTTTCATTACTGACCTTTAGGGTTTGAAAAATGCTGTACTGTTCATCTGTAAGGAATCACTGCTCCACCCTCAGCTGTAATGTTTACTGTACTCTTTGATATCTAGATACTGGAAAGGTTAAATATTTCTAGAGAGGAATTTGGGTTTTATGCAAACTGTTGATCTCTTTTCTGTAATTAAAAGCAATAAATAAAAATGCAGTTTGTCCTGCCTTTAAGATTTTACCATAAAAACACTTCACGGCTTTAACAGACTGCACTAAAGCAGGAAGCTTTCCTCCTGGTGTTGAGAACAGGTGAGTTGGACAGGTGAGAGCTGCTGTTCCATCCTGATAATTAACACCTCTATTGTAGGTTTGTCATTCTGTAAAATTCAGTCAGCTGTCATGACTGAAGAAAGGGGGGGGGTCCCATCATGGATTCTTGAGGCGTATCTCGTAGGCTCTGGCATCATGCTGATGGGCGCCTGAATGTATCGCAGCATTTCGGTATGAGATGCAGACCAGACGACTTTAAGGCCCACTCGCTGGAAGGGCAGGGTCCTCAGTGTCCTCTCCGCTGTCAGAGGAGGGGTCAGACACTCAGAAGTGGACTTGAGTCTTCCTCAGATGGGTCCTGTGACTTACTGGCAGATGAAGGCTGCAGGACCATTTCTAAAGCCTCTTCATGTCTGCTCCAGGCTCCCTTTTCTGCTCACTAATGAAAGCTGCACGTTGATCTCTGGCTGTGAAAGCAGCCGAGTGAGTGTACACACCAACAGCTGTTTGAGTACAGCAAAGGCAGGAGGCCATGTTTTTACCTAAGCACCTGTTCAAAGGCACATCAAACATCCCTCCAACATCACCTTATTCACCCTTAAAATGTAAAGAATCTGTAAAGACAGTTCACTGCCAGAGACCCCCCTGCTAAGCTGAAAGTCAGGTGTGGTGTCCTGGTTAAAGAAGAGCACGGGGACACTCAGGTTAATCCTGCAGAGGAGGACCTGCCCTACATAGACCCCTGGATTTGGACACAGCCACAGTGTATAAGAACTGTGAACTAATGTGATAAATATTGTTCTCAAAATGTTTTTATTCAAATCAGCAAAGCATTTTAAAGTTACATTTACACCTCTACATAAAACTGCTGCGAGCAGAATCTCTCCACATATGAATGAATGAGTTTTGTCCAGAACAGTAAGCACTTCACACACTTCAGCTGACAAAAGCAACAAGCGAGGATCCGAGCCCCTCAAGACCAAAGGGCTTAGACTGATTTGGTTGCAGGTGAAGGTTTCTGACCGTCACGGTTATTAAAAGCTAACAGCACGTGCTGACGTGTTCAACTTGTTGTGCAGCGACTCTATGAGGCTCTTGTTGTACTCGGCCACCTGTTGGGAGACGTTCTTGGCAACCGAGGCATAGTCGCTCTCCTGAGATTTGGAGGCGATGACTGATGCTGCAGTTAAAGAAAGATCCCTCCAGCACAGACACATCAGCTGCCTCACAGAACTGGTGTCTCTGATATTTATAGAAAAAAGAACTCTAATTCTATTCAAGAACTGCAACCAGCTTTGATTTATTTCTTCAAATGCAAAAATGTACACATACACCTAAAAATATATAAATATTGTTCTGCCCACCTTCCTTAGGAAGAAATTACCTGAAACAGCCACCAAAGCTGTAAAAAGCTGGGCCATGTCTTCTGTATTAAGTTCTTTCTGTATCTTTCCCCTTTTAGTTCCCACATTTCCTGTTTTATTTTGGTGGTTTGTATTCCCTGTGCTTTGCTTTTAGTTTTGCTTCCTTTGTCTTCAGCGATGTAGTTCAGCCCTGTCCCCAGCTGTCTCCACTCCCCTGATCACCCTTCTGTTTTTTTATTGACTGAGTCTCCCTTTATGTTCCTGCTGCCCTCCCCACTGTTTCCCAGCCTTAGTGTGCTCCCCAGTTTAGGTGTCAGCAGTTATAGGCTCAGTGTCTTCAGTCCCTTACGTTCACGTTTTGCACTCATGTCATCAGCCCTAAAGAAAAGGTTCACCTCAGTCTGCGTCTGGGTCCTCGCAGTTTCTAAAGGATACATTCTTTCATCACAAAATTGTTCTGCTCCAGGTGCTGCCACTTCCTCTCCAGGTTAGCAAGCTACAGTTCAGACAACACAAAAAACAACACAAGATTACAATACATCATTCTGCATATAGGAACAATATTAACATTTAAACAGCTGGAACTGAGGAAGAGACGTGGGCACATTTCTGGACTTGTAAGTCTGAGCAGCTGTGTTCACGTTACAACCAAAACCCACAGATGCAATCTGGTACATGAGTTAAGTGATGCAGTGTGATATACTCGAGCTGAGTGACGCCACCATCTTGATGTTTTGAAACTGAGCTAACCTGAGCATGAGTCTCATTTTCTTGCAGTTTGGTCTTCAGGGCTTCGTATCTCTGGTTCATCTCCTCGAGCAGCTCTCCGAATGCATCTCGACGCTGAGTCAGCGACACCTTCTCCTCCTGCAGTCTCTGCACCAGGAGAGGAAACATGGTTTTTAGTTGAGTCTTAGCAAGATGAAGAGATAATACAGTCCAGACAGCACAGTCGTCTTACTTCATCACTCAGTGTAGTTTAATTCTGTTTTTTTTAGCACTATTAAGGAGAACCCCAGCAGCCTGTTGATCTCCAATAAGCAAGCACTTGGTGACTGTGGTGAGGAAGAAATCCCTTTAAGAGGAAGAGACCTCCAGCACAGCCAGGCTCAATAAGAGCAGCCATCCAACAGTGAAGTGAGGGACAGAGAGAAAAGAGGAGCCTAGTTTGCAGCCTGTGGTACCTTCTCCTTCTCCTCAGCTGTGCGCCTCAGGGTGTCCAGGTCTCTGTAGGTATGCAGCTCAGACTCCATGCTGCTGACACGCTCCTTCAGGGTGCTCAGCTCACCTGTGATCTTCCCCTCCAGCTGCTGCACCTTCTCCAAGTCCTGCTGCAGGCGCTGGGACTCTGTATGGTGGAAGAGAAATTAACATCTTTGTGTAGCATGTTGGGGTTTGTATAATTGTACTGCTCATGTTGTGATTTAATGACTTGGGTTAGTGTTAGAGTGAAGGAATGACAGTAAGTTACAGAAACCCAGCTCTGTGTGTGTGTGTGTGTGTGTGTGTGTGTGTGTGTGTGTGTGTGTGTGTGTGTGTTACTGACCTGTTGTCAGTCCTCTGGCGGTGCTCTCTGATTGGACTACTTCTGTCTCCTTGCTGACGAGCACCTCCTGCATGTTCCTCAGCTCGCTGGCTGTCACCGTATCCACCTGACGAAGCCGCAACATGTTCTACACACACACACACACACACACACACACACACACACACACACACACACGGGCACGGTGAGTATGCACTGTTTCCCCTGCTTTTCTCTTTTTCCCACCTATTCCATCTTCATTCCTTCCATTCATCCTCCTCACCCTGCTGCAGTGCTCCAGGAGTGAGATGATGTTCTCCTGGCTCTGCTTCATCCTCTCCTCCACCTGAGCCCTGGACTCACCAAACGACTCCAGGAACCCTGATGAAAGGAAGGGATGGATGGAGAGATAGATAGATGGAGGGATGGAGAGATGGATGGAGAGATGGATGGATGGATGGAGAGATGGATGGAGAGATGGATGGATAGAGAGATAGAGAGATAGAGAGATAGATATTTTTTTAAACTGTTGAGGTAATAAGAGGTAAATATATTTCTAAATGTAGCCACTGTATTAATTCTACAAAATGAGCATAAATTAACTTTTGAAATTGCAGCTGATATTTTAAATTGCAGAAAGAAGGCTCAGAGCAGGATTAACATACATTAAAAACATGATTAGTGTTTATAATCAAATATATCATTTCAACATCATCAGTGTTTAATTCAAGTGGACTCACTGTCAATCTCCTCCTCTTTCCTCTTCAGCTCCTTGTATTTTTGCTGACATTCCCCTGTGTGTGTGTGTGTGGTGTGTGGGGGGGGGGGGGGGGGGGGGGGGGGGGGGGGGGGGTGGGGGTGGGGCAAACAGTTCAGAATGACGTCATTATTATTAAATGATCATAAATTTAGTTTCATAATAAATAAGTTGTGTGGGTTACCCTGAGCTGCTTCCGAGTCCTGCTCCAGGTTTCGGATCTCCTCTCTAATATGTCTCGTCCTGTCCCTCACCTCTGTAAGCCTCAACACACCACACAACGTACACACATCAAAAGCAAAAGCAAAAGCATTTTCAAAGTGACAAACGTCTAAATACTGAATATGATTACATACTGCCTCTCCATGCTGGCAATTTCCTGGTTGTCCTCCTTCACCTGGAGGACAGGAGAGTAGCTTCAGTCTTTTGTTTTATGCATCCTGTACAGATCCAGGGCCTCCTACACCCTGTCCCATTCATGCCATCATTCAGTGGAGTAACTCTGCTTACTTTTTACCTTCAACAATGATCTCATGTCTTTCCAAAAAACAAACAAAAACAATACAAAGTGCTGATGTTTCTCTAAAAAGTGGATGTTTTGTAGTTTGACCACAAGGTGGTGCTCTTCACTTACTCTCACACTGAATAAATACAGACAGTGAAACTGAAGAGGAGTCATGGGTTTAGTTCAGCTGCAATTACAACAGCTCAGCTTTATATAATTTAAATATCAGTGTAAATAAGTGAGTGTAGCTAAAATATTTTTTAAAAAACAGCTAATTTCTGATGATGATGATATGACTAAAAATATTTAACCAGACTGAAATTAAGACGATGTAATCCTTTTCTAAAGCACTCTGTGTGTATTAAGGACATTTTCAGGACTCACAGTCACTGTAAAATCACTGTAAACATGGCAACATTATACTTCCTGTTTTTGTGTTTGTAAAAGTGGAGATGAGTTCATGTAAGTAAAGTTTTAATGTGACAGCTCCTTTCATTAGATCACTCCTGTTTCATTAGATCACTCCTGTCCCCCCCCCGAGTCCAGCACACCTGCTTAAATAACCTCTCTCTCTCTTCCTGGGGGGAGCACAGGCCCTTCTGCTCAGCCTCCATTGCGTCACGTTTTGCCTCCAGCGCTGACAGGGTTTCATGAAGCCGAACCACTTCCTGTTTTATGTCTGAGTGAGACAGCTCCTGCGGAGAAGATCGTTTCAGGTAAAACGAGCTCTGCTCCTGCAGCCACGACAGCGCTGCCAAAACACAGACGTGGCTCAAAGCTTCCTGTGTGCTTTCCTGCTTCTTTCCTACTATCTGTACATTTTTCATTTCCACTGCATCTCCTCGCTCGCTGTTCTCAACATTAACCTCTCCCACCGTCCCCTGCACCTAACTCACTGCTTCATAGTCCTCCTTCCTTGTTATCAGGATGTCCAGCTCCTCCTGGAGGACGGTGAGCTCCTGCAAAACAATCAGATGATTATTTTATGTGCTATCAGAGGGTGACTGTTCAACTGCATAGAAACTATTATAACTTCGATGCTACGAAAAATGTATCTTAAAGTGAATCCTACTCTGATAAGCCCAGACGCCTTATATGAGACAAAATTGAGATTTTACCATGTTAACAGTTGACATTAATCAATCTTGAGTTAACTTCCTGTTTACCTGCAGCAGTTCCTCATTGGTAGCTGTCATGGTGAAATACTTTTCTTGCTTTGCTGCTGGCATTGCTTGGACAACTTCATCAGCAACCCACCTCTCCCTCCTGATCTCCTCCTCAACGGCCCTGATTGCCTCCTCTCGCCTGCAGAGCGAACACACAGCACAATGGAAGGTCACAGATAAGATAGAGCGGCCAGAGTACATTAGAGCAGATAAAGGATGCCAGAGTTTACAGTGTGTTCACATCAGCTGATACCTTTTTACACAACCGGCAGTTCAGGTCAGGCAGTTCATGCTGCTTGAGCCTGCCCCCCCCCCCCATGTATGCTGCTTTGCAACCCACCTCCTCGACTTTTTCTTCTGTGCTGTAACTGACTTAAACCTGACTTAAGCAGATTGTGTTGTGTAGTGTGTTTAGTGTGTTGTGTACACTCCAAGTGTCGGGGGCTGTGACGGGCCCCTCTGTCTGTGGAACTATTTTTGGAGTGGCACAGATAATTTGTGTGGCATCTTATTGTGACACCTGATTGTTCTTATGAATAATAAACACACCTGAGGCACACCTGTATGTACCTGTTCACCTCCCAAATAAACAGCTCCTCCATGTTTGAATATTTACAAACACGTCTAAATATTGTTTTTGACTCACTGGGCCTCATTCACTATTATGTGCATATAAATGTTCTTTATGAGCAGAAAATAAGTGCACACGAATAATTACTGTGAATAATTTATGAATGTGGACAGCAGCCAGTTTTGCTCTGCCCGCTGTGACTGTTAGTGCATCCAGTTATTTACATGAGGTCTTCCCAACAATATCCTAACAGGTAAACAGAGGAAGGAGGAGCGCAGAGACAGGAGGACCAACCTGAGCAATCACAAATGATTAGCTAGCAGCACGAGTGCACATACAAGGTTCAAAGGTCAGTGCTGGCTGTGTGTGGGTGACAGATGACTAAAAATTGATCTTGGTGTGTGCAGAAGAACAGGTAAGATTCTCCAGTTACTTCTCATTAATAAAAATGATTCCAGGTTAAGATTAAGAGGAAACAGTATTAGAAGCAGATAAATACATATGCTGACACAGCTGCACTGTGGCGATTAAAACTGAGACGGGTTTTATTTTTATTTATTTAAGAATTTCAGCTTGAAGAGAGTTTGTTTGTTTTCGCTGTAAGACGTGAATAAGACACTGCAGTGTAACACAGTGCTTTCAGATATACTGTGTACTCTGTGTACTCTGACCCTGGCTTTATGATGGACTGCATCAGATTTCTGAGTGCACTGTGTGTACATACTGTACAATATATAATGATCAGGACATAAGGTTTGCAGTGCTAACAGAGTCCACTGTTTTCTCTTTTTAGATGGTTAATAGCTCTCAACATTATTAAATAATCTATTAAATAACAGTTTGTGAAATTCCCAGAAAGCAAAATATAAAATAACAAGAGGGTTTCTTTGAAGGGGACCTGCTGACTCGGCCGTATTACATGTAAATCTCTGAACTCTGTTGGCTCTGTGTGATGTCACAGAGAGCACATATCCATATGTCATGTTAGTGAGCTGAGCCCCACTTCCCTGCTGTTCACATCAAAGACTGTAAATGAAAGATGCACGTGCTGTTGTAAAGCCTTAAGCTGGTCTGACACTGCCTCTGCATCCAAAACAATTATATATATATATATATATCCAAATGTTTGGTTACAATAATTACAGATGTTTTAGCACACAGGCTAAAACACCATGTCCTCAATCATCTACCTTCAAGTTCAGTTACCGATAAAATACATTTTTCATTGTAAGCACGTCGCCTTGTTTTGTACACCAAATTTTACTTTTGTTATTAATACATTTTAATGCTTAAAGTCTCAGAAATAAGTCGTGTCCCTTTCTTCACTATGGTGAATTAAGGATGAGACATGAGGTTGGAAAGTATAATTATAAAGGATTTATTTTCACCTGATGACTGTGAATCTTTTTTAGAGTCAAATCAAATCAAAGTGCATGTTTCTGTTAGTTTAGCAGAGACAGAGCGCGCTGTGTTTCAAAATCAATTAAAATAAAAATGAGACATTATTATTGGTCTTTGTGACTAACTGAAAGGAACAAACTGACATAAATGAATAATCACAAAATGTGATTAAAATGATTTTTCTTAATCTAAAAGATGGGTTGAAATGATATCATGCCTTTTTTTTTTTAGATGGATGGTTTATTAAAACCCAATTAAATAACATTTCTAGATTAAATTCAGAGACATTTTAGTCTTCAAAATGTAAATAAGAAAGTGAGTGTGCATTAAAAGCTCTTATTAAAAGAGATGGAGAATGTCCTGTAACATCTGACCTGCGTCATGAGTGAGAATTATTAGAAGGATTATTGCTGAACTGTGAATTATACAAAGCTTGACTATAAATGGAGCTCTGACTCCACTGACTTGAATAACGATAATATTAGAACGTCAAATCTGTGCTGTAATAATCCTTCATTTTCATCCAAAAAGCTGAATTCTAACAAGTAAAAAAACACAGGCTCATCTATGAAACAGTGGATTTTAATGACTGGTCTTTTTAGTGGCCCAGATAAAATAAAGGTGTGTACATTCTCTGTAACATATTAGTTACAGTACTTTGTATGACGTCTCTCCAGTACAGGATGATGGCCTGGTGCTGGGAGCCTCTCCTCCTGCTGTGGCTGACTGCAATAGCAGCACAAACTCCTGAGACTGAGAACAACGATGTAGCTGTAAGAAAATTCATTTCTACCTTTAGCACCGTTGGTTTTTTTGTTCTCTGACTGTCTGTGAGTATCTTTGTGTTCTTTTCTTATATAATAACTAATAATTCTGCCCATCAGCTGGTAAACCTCACCAACAAGTCTCTACAAGTCGTCCCCCTAACAGCCAAAATGCAAACATTACTAAACTGCTGCTTGGAGGGAACCTAATTACTCTGAATGAGACGGACCAACTAGCACTAGCTAGTTATCCCAAACTGGTAGAACTTCACTTAGATGCCAACCGGATCTTTGCGATACCAGCCAGCTACTTCTCTGTGGTACCAAAGCTCAGAGTGCTGTCTCTCACCAGAAACAACATCAGCAGGTCAGGACAGCAAATGTCTGATTCCAGCTAAATGCTAACTCGATCTGGTTTTATGTATGTACAGAATAATTATTCTCAATACTGCTTTACTATGCATGCTAAATTAGACTTGACTGTGATGTTAGTGGATACTTGTTAAACTGTAATTCTTCCTGCTCTGGGTATTTTTTGCAGCCTTGACCCTGAAGCTTTTGTCGGCCTGGCTGTCCTGACAGAGTTGGACCTGAGCCACAACCTGCTGTCAAGCCTCCCTGCACACACACTCCGTGGACTAAACAAGCTACAGGTAAAAGAATCGGCTACCTTAGAGTTTAACTCATCCAGCAGTGACACAGCAGCTTGGGCCTGCCCACATAAGTTTTTCCTATATGTGATTTATCATTATTCACACGGTTCTGTGTGATCCCATCAGATACTGAAGCTACAAGAAAACCCTTGGAATTGTTCCTGCCCGCTGCTGACCATCATTGGAGAGATCAATGCAGCAAATATTACCATTGGTAGTAATTTTCATTACACAATACTACATATATTTATTTTAAGGAATTTTAGTAGAAAATCAGTGTTTTCCCTGCTTCACGGGGTCTGTTTCTGCCTGCTTTCTGTTCCAGTCTGTGAGTCATGTGAAAGGCACACACGGCTCAGATGGAGGTTTTAATAGAACCTCCAAAATCTTATGTGTCAAATGATGTTATTGGATGAACTTAAACCTCACATTGCTGATGGAGTTTACACTACATGTCTCTGCCTGGGTAGATCCACTCCATCAAAACCCTGATGGCCACAGCAGTCCCAGCTCCACTTTGCTTACTGTTGGTACTTTGTATGTTTGTCTGCTTCCCTTTAAACTGCAGACAAAATGCTGATTCTCTGTGTTGATTGGTTTGGCTGCCATAACGCTAACCATAAAGCTCAGAGCAGCGTGTACGCAGGAGAGTACCAAATCATCTTTAAGCTTATTCACATACAGAGATGACCACTTTAACCGGCCCTAATTAGCGGGTATTGGTAGATGGACATTAGCTGAACAGGTGATGTCATTAGCAACATTTTTGCCTTTTTATTCTTGTCAAAATGGCTGCTGTGAAAAAATCTCTGGGGATGTTGAGGGATGGTTACTTAAGAGAAAATACAGTTTTTGGTATTTAATCATATGCTAAGTTCAGTGATTCTCATGGATCGATCAGTGGACTGAATTATTTTCACATCATGGTAACAAAAAGTCCTACTTGCTCTGATCTGGATTACATAAAAGGAAAACCATATCAGAGCAAGTAGAGACACGTAAATCTGTACTACACAATGCAAATGAGGCCGGTGCTCAAACTCTATGCACGTCCTATCTGAAGAAACTCTCCTGTAAGCCATCCAACAGTGATGATGCTGACAGGATGTAAGAACTGTAACCTACAGATCTAAACGTGGTCTGGCTCTGCAGGAGGACCACGAGTCATCTGCGCATCTCCAGCAGAGCAGGCCGGCAGAGACCTTCTCAATGCTACGTGTTCCACATCATCACCCACCGTCACTGTGGACCCTCAAAAATCACCAACACGAGTCTCATATCAACACTCTCAGGACCCGTTCACCGTGATGATGAGCACACTGACAACAAGTCACAATCACAGCCTCAGCAAAGGTACAACAGAGGAAGATGTCTTAGCATTCTTGTTTTTCTCTCACTTTTCTTCTTCACTTAAATGTGAGGATGCACAAATCGAAGCTTATAATGCTGCTCCTTCTTATCTCCACTCTGAAACCCCAACTAGACCAGACACCTGTGCTCGGCAACACCTGGAAGTTCACAGCGTGCGTTGCTGTCTTGGCACTGACCACCTCCGCGCTCATCCTATGTGCCATCAAGGGGCCTTCCTGGTACAAGCTCTTCCACAATTACAGACATCGGCGACTACGACAAGAAGTCAACGAGGAGGACGAGGACGCTATGGCAACAGACTTCTCAGAGACAGGAAAACACCTGGACCATCAGACATTCACCTTTGAGCGACAGAACGGGCAGGAGGAGGAGGAGGAGGAGGAGTACTATGAGGATCCATATATCAGGAGAGAAGAAGCAAACAGTTACCAGCAACAAGAAACCACACCAAACCACGTACAGATGCATTTAGTGGATAACCTGTCAGTTATTAGCTGATATAAACACTGCTGAGTATTATCATTTTAGGGGTCACTAAAATCAGTCATGTGACCCTGACTGTAAGACACTGTAAGACACAGCATCACACAAATTAGGTCTTCACTCCACCGACCCACAATGTTGCTCGGATACTTCCATTAGTGCACTTACACAAAGTAGAGTATGCACACCGTGTACTTACTTGTGCTGGGTGGTGGGGTCTGTCATTGGCAGCCCCGCAGCTCATGTAAAACAGTGAAACTCTGCAGTGGATAGCTAGCTAGTTAGCACTAGCATCAGCCCAGAGAAGTGTGCAACAATCCTGTCTGAGTACTCATAGAACACTTCCTGTAATCAGACCCATTAGTGTTATTGAGACAGAGCTATGGAAGTACCCAATTAAAGACGCAGCATCCAATCAGAGCCAGATCACATGGTTTACAAGGCTTTTTGTTTTTAGCTCCAGCACCACTACATGTGCAGTGTTATAGATTCCTCAGTTTAAGGTGGTTTAAAAATAGCTCTGCGAGCGTTTTATATGAAAGCAAAAACACTCCACGTTTGTTTGCTCACTGATCTCCACGAGGAATCACATTTATTAAACAGCTCCACTGGTGCTCTCTCTTTGTTTCCTGCTGTATTAATGTTCTTGTACAGAAAGATTTTTAAATGATGTTTACAAATCTCAGATCAAAACTAGCCGTCCTGCTAATGCTAGAACCCATATAATATGCTGATTTAAAATAAAATGCTGCTTTACTAAACAAACGTTAAATATAAGCTAAGAAAGTTCATTTCTAAACATAAAACTCTTTCTCCTTGATTGAGACAGAAGTGTCTTTGAGAGCCCGTGAGTACTTACTCTCTCCTCTCAGTGAAGATGTTGTCAATGCCTTCTGCCTCCCGCTCGTTCTGGGCTTTCAACTAGAACCAAAGATCAAGGACAAAACAGACGATTATTTGTAATAAGCTGTTGGACCTGCATAAGCCTGATAAACGGCACCTTTTTGTTTACTTACGATGTTGTAATCACTGATCATTTCCTCCATCTCTGTGCTCGTGTTGAGCTTGTCCACAAGCTGGAAACACAAATAAAGAATACAAACAACTAAAAATGAGTCTAGTGTTTAATAAGCTGTAAACCTCGTGTACTGTGTGAGGCAGCGTTTGAAACGAGTCACCGGTATACAGGCTGTAAATGTTGAGCTGCCCTCAAATACACCAACTTAACACCTGCAGTCAGAATTTACTGTCCCCGATTTTAATTAGACTGATGTGCTCTACTGCTGTTTGCCTGTTTTTAAGATCTAAGTCATCATGACTAAATGCTTCAGGAGAATCAATGGAAAAAGTGGATAACCTAGTGTGTAGTGTGTGTAAGCTTTTGTGAATTCAGTGTTTGATATTATTTACCATATTGTAGTCAGCCAGCTGACCTTGCAGATCCTTGATCTCTGCAGCCAGGCCTTCAGCTCTGCAGCAGACACGTGATATCAGTGGGTTACAATGTTCATCATCATCTGTAGCTTTTTAAATTACTTTGGCAGTCTAAGTAATAACTAGTAAAAAACAAACAAACACCCACCTCTTCTCATAGGAGAGATAGACAGAGTTCTCATGTTTGTAGTTTTCAATTTCTTTGTGTAGTTTGCTCGTCTCTGTGGTCAACTCGTTCATCTTACTCCTGACAACAGAGCAATCATGGTTTCATTTCTTTACAGATCTCCGTCACCTGTTCCTCTGATAATGTTGCTTACTCAAGCAGGAGCCACTTGACTGAACTATTTTATGTGGAGTCAAATGCTGTTATTTCTCACTCAGATTTCAGGTTTTGTAATGTTATGAAACCCTGGCTGTATTGAACTTGCTTTGTAGTACTTTTTCATAGGTAGTAATCATTAATGGTAGTGTTACCTGAGGAGGCCCAGGTAGTAGGACTTGTCCAAAATCTGTCTCTGAGGTCCTTTGGTAACAGAAATATTGGAGGGAGGTCGAGTGAGAAAGTCACATATTAGATACACTAAACATAAACAGGAATCTACACAATCACAAAAAAGATGCAAAAAGGAACGTGCATGTGAAACACACCTTTCATGCCAGTCTTCATGCCACTGAGCCCCTGTTGGGTGACAGGCCTGTCAGTCACTTTGATCTGTGCTGACAGGACTCCAGGGGCGGCGATGTGGATGCCCCCCCTCAAACCAGGATGACCGCTGGTACCTGGAATCATCTGGATTGGAAAATGCAGGAAGTCCAGCTTTATTTGCTCTCACAGGTAGAAAACATTAAAAGCATAAATGGATGGATGGTTATTAGCGCTGCGGTGTACGCTGACTGTGTTTTGAATGCTGCCTTTTGTGGCTGTCACAAAATTAGGTTTTCACTATAAGATTATTGTGGCCAAAAGATTTCACAATATCTATAAGAAATTTGACAATAATATGACAATAATCTTACTCTTTCAAAAATTCATACTCATCTTTAACTTTGTTTTTGTCATTTTTTGGCACGTTAGTTAGGGAGGGAGGAAGTGTAGTGAAATGAAGTGAGTCTGTAATCAGAACTGCACAAAATATTACAAAAGGAATAATCATGCAGTTATAATTTTTGCATTATAAAGCACAATATCGATTTTATTTTTGGTCCGTTTTCCATCAAAGCCAGTAATATGGTGACACATCCAACCTTAGCTGTTCTGGCACTCATTGTTTGTGCGTGCAGAAACAGAATTAGCACAACTGTGGCTTTATAAAAGGACTTTTAAGACCACAACAGCATCAGTTAACTATTGTTATTTTCAGACTGAACGCAGTGCGCTCAGAGGAAGGACCCTAATATCTCAAAGCAAGCTGCTGATGGCTCACCCCAGTTGCAATACGCATAGCTGTAGGAGGAGGTTGGATAGCTGTAGGGGGTCTGCCGGCTCCATGCACCGCAGGTCCACTGCGGCTCATTGGGCGGCCCATGCTGGACGGAGGTCGCTGGCTTGCCATGATGTAAAACTGGTGGATACACAAACAGGAACACTGAACACAACTTACACACTTGGAGCTGCTGGAAACTACTTGATGGACGCAGCGCTGGTGCTGCTACAGCTCAGTGCTTCTTAGTGCAGAATCTTAAAAAGGCCAAACTGGAAGCTACTGAAGAACAACATTTAAAGCAGTGATGCCCCTTTAATCATATATTTATATCTTCCACTTAAGTAGATTCTAACTTGCATAACAGATCTGATCCTGATAATCTTGTGTGAGAAAGGCGGTCGCATAATAAGGGGAAGTAGCTAAAGGCAAAAAAGAAAACAGAACTATATGATTTCAAGCTTTTACCTAACAGTATTAATTATACACCTTGTGAAAGAAAAAAATATTTGCACACTGATTAAAATAAAAAAGATCTAAATGTCATGTGTTTACTTGTCTTCAGAAAATGATCTGTCCCTTCATGTATCGTTAGGACAGCGGTATTTGTGAAGCGTATTCAAGCTGTTGCTAATTTGTTAGCTGCCACTTTTTCGCTGAGCTTTTGTGAACGTCTTGTTAGCCATGCGATGAGGCAGCTTGTTACCTGAACACGGTCTCACTCTGGGGTATTTTCGTTTTATATGCCTGCAAAGTTTCCGATCGAAGCAACCGTGCGATAGTTTATCGCAAGTAAATGGAAAAAGTCTGCTACGCCAGATGGATGTTGACGTTGCCCCAGTAACCTTCTTCTTCTTCACCTGAAATGGCGACAAAATAGGTTGGAAATGTACGTGTGCCACCTACCGGCCAACAAGGGGAATACACGAGGTGTTAACTCCAATCAATGTCCCGCAGTCTCCGACCAAAATCTACAGCACAGATTAAAATTAGAGGATTCTTAAATAGCCGTTTTTGGTCATCTTTGCTTTTAAAAGTGGTTGCATGTTGTTTAAAAAAAATTGAAGGCAATTTAAAAAGATGACTGTCAATAGCTCTGTAAAAGCCCACAAAATCCTACTTATCACAAAATAATTCTTACACAGGCAAAGCAAAGTTTATATACAGGTGCTGGTTGTAAAATTAGAATTTTATGATCATGATCATCATATTCATTCATTCATTTCACACGTTTATTTCTTTTAATTTTGATGATTATAACTGACAACTAATGAAAACCACAAATTCAGTATTTCAGAAAATTAGAATATTGTGAAAAGGTTCAATATTGAAGACACCTGGTGCCACACTCTAATCAGCTAAAATGCATCAGGAGAGGTGGCAGCAGCTCGCCTTTCAGAATATATCATTGAAGGAGAGAAAGTAGGCTTGTTGTTGAGTTGTGAAATATTAAGGTGGTATTGCTGCTGCTTGCCAGTAGCGAGTTATGCTGTTCTTAATATTATAAAATAATTCATTAGACAGTGGTATGCATTTTATTGCAAAACATTTATTTCAAAACATCTTTGCTTTCAAGGTGTCGTCTTCAGTTGGACAGCCAGAATCTGCCCAGCACAGCTTTGAGTATGAGTATGATGATTCTCTGGAAAATCTGGTCTTGTGTAATTTTGGTTTGGATTCATGAAAATGGGCTTCAGAAGAGTCACGTGAGTCCACTGAGGGGAAAAACAACAAAAACAAAAAAAAAAAAACAACATGGAGTCAGAATAAAATTCCTTAGCGCTATCACCACCAGGACGCCGCTCAATCCTCTCTGCTCAGAACGACTCCGATCTGTAAAGCAGCAGAGGTGGCAAATGACAGTTACTAAGCCTCACCGCATAAGCCTTCAAATCAGTGATACAGTGTATCGAGTATTCACACAGCAACTGAATAATGATGATTCCCAGACAAAAGAAAGCCAGTGATCTGCAGGCTTCAGTCAGACTGATCTCAGAGCTGTGACAAAGAAACAGGCGAGTTTTAAGTGTTCTAATAAAAACAAGAAAGAAAAGACTGATGCTAGAAATGATGATGGACACTACCATCTCTATAGGCTGTAAGCTGAAATCCAGCTTTATTTCAACGCAACTGTCTTCATGTCAACATAAATACGTCACAACAAGCTTCTGACTTATGTGATTGGCTGACTATTTATCAGTGCAGTTTAGACGCCTGCCGTTAGTTTCCTGTCACAGCAGCATTCAGAAGAGCAGCCACTGAGAAGTCTACAGGTTTGCATCCATCTACTGACCTCAGCACGTCCACAAGCTGATACAGCTGCTGCACATCTGCATCTCGAACCTCGTTCCACTCAACTCTAGCTCTCTCAGAACGGGAGGGGGTAGACTTCAGAGCTGAGACCAAGAAGCACAGTTGGTCTCTGACAGATTGCACCATCTGATCCTGCATTAAAAAAAAAAAAAACAATTATTTATATATATATATATATATATATATATTAGGGGTGGGACTTTAACGCGTTAATTTCGGTTAATTAATTACGGGGAAATTAACGCGTTAAAAATTTTAACGCATTTTAATCGCACTTTGCACCGTGGAGCGTTTCTCAGTGCACGAGTTCCCGGCATACAGATTATATCGACGCACAATGTCCAAATTAGGGGCCGCATCCTGCGAAGGACCCGCCCACGTCTTTCGCAGCCCACGAACACCACAAAGGCCGGAAGTGAGCAGCTAGCCTTCATATCAGCTGCCGTCACCTCTGCGTAGCTCATGTCACCTAGCAACCGTGAGTGCAAAGCACAGCTGTGTAAAAGCAGCTGTTTAAACGGAGAACGAACTTTTTCTCCTTTTTGTGGTTTAATTTTAAGTCTTTAATTCAAAATAAGCTGTTAAAACAAGCATAACAACATCAAGGAATACAGCTGAGTGAATGATTAATTTCCAGCTATATTAAGTGAGACATTAATGTTGAATAAAACTATCCAGTTATGATGCTTAACTTTAATTTCAGGTGTTTGCTTATCACAGGAGCACTTCCACCCTTCATTGGTCTGTGTAGTAGACTGGTGGGAAAATAAACAAAATCTTGAAATTTAAGCTTATGTATATTGATTCATTCATCAACTAAACTTAAATTAATATTTATCATGTTAAATATTGAAATGCGATTAATTTCGATTAATTAATTACAAAGCTTGTAATTAATTCGATTAATTTTTTTAATCGAGTCCCACCCCTAATATATATATATATATATATATATATATATATATATATATATATATATATATATATATATATATATATATATATATATATATATATATATATATATATATATATATATATATATATATATATATATATATATATATAAACAACTTATAATTCAACCAGATAGGTCAAATTTTTTTAAAGTAAATAGTCAGCAACTCAAATCTTCTAGTCCACACAGTGCAACAGTGTAGTATCAGACTTATGTCTTTAATATCATCATCACTTTAAAAAAAAAAAAAAAAAAAAAAAAAAATCAATATCAGCATGTAATTAAAAATGGTGTCTGACCTCAGAGCCTCCAGTTTGTGATGTGGACTTTTCAGAAAACCACACAGCTGCTCCACGCCTGGATCCTGCAGCTTATTGTAGCTCAGGTCAAGCTCTCTCAGATGTGAGGGGTTAGACTTCAGAGCTGAGACCAGAGAAGCACAACCGATCCCCAGCAAACGACAGGAATATAATCTAAATAAAAGTTAGGAGAATTCTTCTTTTAAATTCTTCAGGGATTTATGATCTGTTTAGATTGGAATAATAATTAAATTGCAGAAAGATGCAAGTTTTTTTTAAAAAATGAAGTGTTCTCATCACTATTTATGGCACCATTCTGCTTTTTTTAAACAAAGACATACACAACAAATATGTCTGTGCAGGTTCTGTGCAGGTCATAGTATCTCTGGAGCTTGAAGAAAAAAAAAAGAAAAAAAAAAAAGGACAACTAGACTTTTTAGTTTCTTGAGGACCTCATCAGAAAGGCTTCTTCAGGTCTCAAACCAAAGGTGGAGACCCAGGATTTTAAACCCCAGTGGGTGTAGTTCCCTGAAAGGGGTTGTGCTCCACTGTTGTTCATGTGCATAATCACATGGGCCAAGGTGTGAAAGAAGGTGTGGGTCATTATACCTGGGCCTCTCCACCATTTGGTTGAGAACTGAAGAAGCCTTTCGGATGAGAGGTGAAACGTCTTCAAGAAACAAAAAAAGAAGTCCAGTCGCCTTTTTTTTTTTCAAGCTCCAGAGTCATTACAATCAGTAGTTTGAGGTGAAACCAACATGGGCCCATTCTATCAAGTGACCTATTGAGGTCACCTGAAGAAAGGTGTGAATGGGGGTCGAGGCGCTGACCCCAGAATCTACAGTGTGATTCACCATTTTGTTTCTAGGTTAGTGTCACCATAACGTTCACATTAGTCTCAGCACACAACAAACTGTGGAGTCTCACCTCAGAGTCTCCAGTCTACAGTTAGGACTCTCCAGAAAACCACACAGCTGCTCCACTCCCGTATCTTCCAGTTCATTGTCACTCAGGTCCAGATGTCTCAAATGGGCGGGGTTGGACCTCAGAGCTGAGACCAGAGAAACACAGCCGTTCCCGTGAAAAGCACAGCGAAGCAATCTAAACAAAGAACAAATCATGTCAATAAAATTGTTTATAATCCATTTAGATATGCTTGGGGTTTAAGGGTGTTGATACTGTGTTTTACTCTAAAATTAATGCATTAATTTTTCAGTATATTAATGTGAATCAGCTTCATAACAGACTCCAATGTCAGCACAGCATTCATACATCTATAAATGTCAGTCAGGTTTCTTGGTACTGGATAACGACTATATTGAAGCATCCACATCTATACTTGAACCTCAGTGAAAGTTCTTAAGACTCAGTAACAATAATCAGAAATCATTTCTGAAATTGCATTAAAAATGTGGCTGCAAACTTTGGGAGCTGTAACATAATTAGGACAAAAAAAACAGTAGCGAGCACTTCAACCATATAAAAACTGTAACAATAACAGTAAACTGACCGCAAACCCTCCAGTTTACAGTGTGGACTTTCAAGAAAGCCTGATAGCTCATTTACTCCAGAGTCCTGAAGCCTGTTTTGACTCAGCTCCAGATGTTTCAGATGAAAGGGGTTGGACTTTAGAGCTGAGCCAAGAGAAGCACCAATGTTCTCGGACATCCTGCAGCACCTTAATCTGCCAAAAGGAGAAAAATTAAAGATGAACTGTGTAGAAGACAAAGTTCCTACCTGAAATCGTTTATTTATATCCATTATATACACACATGGATACTTATTTTACATTCTACTCAAAAATGAAAAATACACCAAATAAACAGTGCAATGTAAATGTTCTGTGAAAAAGCAAAAACCTTACCTGATTTTAAAAATTTGCTACTATCCCTTATTGTCTCGATTACCTCAGAGCTAGTATAGATTCATGCTTCATGAAAGTACTATGTAGGCCACCTTCATATGAGCATCATCACTGATGATCTCACCTACAGCCCACACTGCAGACTGAGGTCATACACCTAAAGTCAGGAGTGCAGCAGCCCATAGCTGACGTTTTTCCCTCTTATATGATCATTTGTTCCCATGTTTAGCTGTTAACACTGTTTTACTGTAATGTCTTGAGATTTTTGGCCACAAAAATAAGAAACATCACTCACCACCAGAGCTACACAATGGAGGTGACTTTAAAGAGGATGGTGGCTGCATTTAAATTCAGGTACAGTTTTTGCTTGCTTGCAGTGGAGTGAGGTGTGAGGTGTCTGCAGCTTAGTGTCACCAAGAAGTTTGTATCACTATAATATATAAAGCATACAGCGTAAAGACTGACTCACCTCAGATGCTCCAGTTTACAGTGTGGATTGCCGAGAAAGTCGCACAGTTGCTTCACTCCCGAATCCCGCAGCTGGTTTTCACTCAGGTCCAGATGTTTTAGATGGGAGGGGTTGGACTTCAGTGCTGAGACCAGAAAAGCACAGCTGCTCTCTGTCAAACTGCAGCGATACAGTCTGAAGAGCAAAACATGAAGATAAACAAATTCATAATACAATCAGATCTGTTCAGGGGTTTAATATCAAGTTCAACATGATGTCCTGAGTTTTACCTGTGAGGGTTATTGAATTTACACTCTGGGGAAAAAATTCCAGACGATGTTTCTAAAATACTCAGTGCCTGTCTGACACCAACAAACCATGCAACATTCAAACATCACATTTCTTCCCCTTTCTGATGCTCAGCTTGAACTTCAGGAGGTCACCATGATCATTTCTACCTAAATGCACCGAGTTGCTGCCATGTGATTGGCTGACTAAATATTTGTGCTAACGAGTAGTTGAACAAAATAGCCAGTCAGTGTATATCAGAGAGAGACAAAGAGGGGAATGTAGCAACTATAAAAGCATAAAATTCTTTAAGTAGTATTAGTTCATCCTGTGCCTCATTTTAAAACACATTGATATTATTTGATAAGTCAGCCTTGTGCAGATGTTGTTCCAACATAAACACAACATTCATACATAATTTTGTCATTGCAAAACTTTTGAATTCTGTCCCCAGAACCTAAATACCTGGATCACCATGCATTTGGCTGCACACATTTCAGCTCACAATGTCCTCAGGAGATCTGCTGGTTCTAAATTTTAAATTAAAGGAATCTATAACTTTCAAGCGCTGAATGACGGAAATGTATTACTTTGATTTCAGCAGCTTCCTGAGTTCCCTGAATTGTTTGGCTTCTCATACCTGCATCTGAGAAAAGCAATACTTGCTCACATTTGTTTGTTATGCTTGCCTGTACCCTCTGATCCACTGAACACTTTGGGTGACCTCCCAAACACCCCCTGCTAAAAATGAGAATATTGGGGCAAACATTTTTTTTCTCATGAAAGAATCCATTACATGAGCTTACTAATAACGGTTTTGTGCATCGGTTCTTTAGTATACCATACAGGTGCTTCCATCGAGAAAATCATATTTGCACTAAATAGAACCAGAACATCATTGTTACATACCTTTACATTTTCTGGAAAGGCTCATCTATATCGTGACTCTGATCTAAGGTGGAAAAGTGATCATCAAGCCATAAACAGCCCAGTTACTGTTCACTCAATGATGACGTAGCCCTCAGTAAGTAGGAAGAAATTGCTAGGAGTGCTCAGCTAGACTAAGTTAGTGTTAAACTTAGTGTTAATAGATATTAAACTGTTGAATAATTTAGTGTGAGTTGCAGTAATAACAGAAATTCAGATTAAAATTACTCGCAAGTATCCATAGTTAAATAAATGCATTTATATAAATATCTATTTATATAAAAAGAGAATAAAAACTGGTAATAGGAGGTGTTAGTTTGTGATTATTGCTCATCAACAGAAGTATGCTAATTTAGACATATGTTTCAGACTCCATTTACTGCATTCTTAATGTGGTGAATTTGGGGGGGCGGGCGGTTATGAAAAAATATAATAAAATAAAAAAATTAAAAGTTACAACAACTTGAACTCACCTCAGAGTTTCAAGTTTGCACTTTGGACTCTCCAATCCAGCTGATAGCAGCTCCACTCCTGAATCCTGCAGGTAATTCTCACTGAGGTCCAGCTCTATCAGATGGGAGGGGTTGGATTTCAGAGCTGAGACCACAACCTCACAATGAGGCTCTGCAAGTCCACAGCCAAAAAATCTGTAGTAGTACATTACAAAATATGTAAATATAATTGATTAACTATATGAATAGAATAGAATAGAATAGAAGACCAGGGTGGTCCCCATTTTCCAGAAGGGAGAATGGAGGGTGTGCTTCAACTATCAGGGGAATCACTCCTCAGCCTCCCTGGTAAGGTCTATGCCAGGGTGCTGGAAAGGAGGGTCTGTCCGATAGTCAAACCTTGGATTCAGGAAGAACAATTTTCATCCTAGTCACGGAACACCGGATGAGCTCTTTATCCTCTCGAGGATATTTGAGCAGGCATGGGAGTTTGCCCATCCAGTCTACATGTTTTTTGTGGACTTGGAGAAAGGATTTGACCACGTCCCTTGGGGTATCCTGTGGGGGTGCTGGGAGTATGGGGCTTCTCGCGATTGTTGTGGGCCACTTAGTCCCTGTACAACCGCAGGGAGAGCTTGGCCTGTATTGCTGGCAATAAGTCGGACTTGTTTCTTGTGGACTCTTTGTCACTGATTCTGTTTATAATTTTTATGGACAGAATTTCTAAGGATAGCCAAGTGGTGGAAGGCTTCCACCTTGGTGGCCTCAGAAACTTATTTCTGCTTTTTGAGGATGATGTGGTCCTGTTGGCTTCATCAGGTGGTGGCCACCAGCTTGCAGTGGAATGATTTGCAGCCAAATGTAAAGCGGCTGGCATGAGAATTAACACAACTAAGCCTGAGGTCTTGGTCCTCAGCCAGAAAAGGGTGGAGTGCCCACTCCAGCTCAGGGATGAATTGCTGCTCCAAGTGGAGGAGTTTAAGTATCTCAGGGTCTTGTTCATGAGTGATGGTAGAAGAGAGTGGAAGACTGACAGACTGATTGGGGCTGCGTCTGCAGTAATGCGGATGCTGTACCAGCCTGCCATGGTGAAGAGGAAGCAGAGCGTGAAAGCGGAGTGTGAAAGGAAAGGAAATCTCGACCCTCACCTATGATCACAAGCTTTGGGTAGTGACCGAAAGAATGAGATTGTAGATACAAGCGGCAGAAATGAGCTTTTCCACAGCATTTGAAAAAGCTCAGGAACATCTGTGAGAACATACAGCTAACCCCCAGTAGGGTTACAAAAGAAGTGGAGCAGCATTTAAAAATGTCGGGTTTAGTGTATATTACATTATTATAGAAATTAAATCTTAATTATAGATTTTACAGAACAAATATCTGGATGACAATCTAAAGTCTGTATATTTGTAAAACTCAACAACTAATCCACACTGAGTTATAATGGTAGTCATATCTGGACTCACCGAGCCTTTCTGCAGTTCCTCACAGCTGGGATCAGCCTCCGTCGTCCTTCCACTGTCGTATTGTACTTGCTCAGGTCCAACTCATCCATAACCTCGTCTGTCATCTGCAACATGTGGGCCAGAGCTGAGCAGTGGATCACAGAGAGTTTTGTCTCTGTTTTGTTCTTTGACATGAGGAACTCTTGGATCTCTGTATGTACTGAGAGGTCATTCATCTCCATCAAACAGTGGAAAATATTGATGCTTCTGTCAGGAGAGATTTCATACATGTCTAGGTTCTTCAGGTTGTTGATGGCTCTCTGGATGAATTCTGGACTGTTCTTCACAGAACCCAGCAGGCCTCTTAACAGTCTCTGGTTGGACTCCAGAAAAAGGCCATGAAGGAATCTAACAAACAAATCCAGGTGGCCATTTTTACTTCTGAGGGATTTCTTCATAGCTCCATCCAAGAAGTCATTCAAAGACGTGTTACTGTTGTATTCCCAGTCTTTCCCCAGGAAGGCCTTCAGATGCTCTGTATTTCTCTTGGAGTAACACTCAAACATATAGACAGCAGCTAGAAACTCTTGAATACTCAGATGAACAAAACAGTAGACTGTCTTCTGGAAGATCACACACTCGCTTTTGAAAATCTCTGTACAAACTCCCGAGTACACCAAAGCCTCTGTCACATCCAGACCACACTGCTCCAGGTCTTCTTGGTAAAACATGATGTTTCCTTTCTGCAGATGTTCAAATGCCATCCTCCCCAGCTTAAGAAGAATTTTCCTGTCAGTATCTGTCAGCTCATGTAATTTGTTGTTGTTGTTTTTACCCTTCTTGTTCTTCTTCTTCTTCGTGTCCTGGTGTCCATCATGGTACTTGTTCTTCTTCCTTTTTGTCTGAACCAGCAGGAAATGTGAGTACATCTCAGTCAGACTCTTGGGTAGATCTTCCTGCTCTGTAGTCAGCATGTTCTCCAACACTGTAGCAGTGATCCAGCAGAAGACTGGGATACTACACATGATATGGAGGCTCCTGGACATCTTGATGTGGGAGATGATTCTGCTAGACAGCTCTTCATCACTAAATCTCCTTCTAAAGTACTTCTCTTTCTGGGCATCAGTGAAGCCTCGTACTTCTGTTAACCTGTGAATACATGTAAGAGGGATCTGACTGGCTGCTGCAGGCCGGGAAGTTATCCAGACGAGAGCTGAGGGAAGCAGATTCCCACTGATGAGGTTTGTTAGTAGCACGCTGACTGATGACGTCTGCGTGACATCTGATACAACCAGACTGCTGTTGAAATCCAATGAAAGTCTGCTTTCATCCAGGCCATCAAAGATGAACAGAAGCTTCCAGACAGCGAGCTTCTCTGCTGGGACCATCTGTAATGTTGGATGGAAAACATGGAGCAGCTTGACAAGACTGTACTGCTGATCTCTGATCAGGTTCAGCTCCCTGAATGAAAGGAGGATCACCATATTGATGTGCTGGTTCTCCAAGCCCTCTGCCCAGTCCAGAGTGAACTTCTGCACTGAGAAGGTTTTTCCAATGCCAGCGACGCCGTTGGTCAGAACCACTCTGATGGGTCTCTGTTGGTCGGGGAAGGTTTTAAAGATTTCATGGCACTTGATTGCAGTGTCTTGGATAGTTTCCTTCTTGGAACCTGTCTCAAGCTGCCTCACCTCATGTTGAGTATTAATGTCTTCACTCTGCCCATCTGTGATATAGAGTTCAGTGTAGATCTTGTTGAGAAAGGTTCCACTTGCTTTTTCATTAGTTCCTTCGGTTACACATTCACATCTCTTCCTCAGACTAAGCTTATGTTCATCTAAAACCTCCTGCAGACCATCATCTGCAGAAATATGTGGAAAAAGTCAAAGAAGTTAAACTGTCGTAGAAGTGATCAAGTTTCAGTATATTTTTAAAAACATAAGGACTGAATATGAATAGTTTGGATTTTATTCATTTAGCGTAGCTTACCAAGTTTTGCTCTTGATCGTTTTCCACACTGGGGACAGGAGGAATCCCCTGGTGAGGCAGACTGGTCCCAGTATGACGTGATGCACTGTCTGCAGAACCAGTGTCCACAACTGGGAGAGGCTGGATCCTTCAGGCCTTCCTTACACAAAGCACAACAGGGTAGCTGCTCTTCCAGAGTCAAACGACACCTCTTCCTATTTCTATGATATGGATAAAATATTCTGTTAAATAAAACAGAGTATAGTAAATTTAGGCTTTAAAAAAAAAAAAAAAACAAAAATCAACATGACATAAACACAACAGCTCTGTTGTGGTTTTGAGTGTTGAGCAGTTCCCTCTTCTTGAGGATCTTCCTTTTATTCTTGTACCAAAAGAAAATTACATAGAATCACAATGAACTGATCTATGGGCCACTCTCTTCAGTTCTGTGCTACACTGCTCACTTCATCATACAGTAGCAGTAGCTTACCAGCTGCTAGCAGGACAGCCAGCACAGCCTGGGGTGAACAAGTGTATGTAGTCTCTTTCACACCTGCTACATAAGAAGCTTTTTATTTTTGTCAGCAATAGTTTTTCACTTAAACACGAGTCAACTTTATTGTTTCACTTTAGCGGTCTCTTGTTGCTGGGAAATATTTGGATGACAAACAGTTTGATGCTGAATAACACTTTTCCCCTCGATGTCTAGTCATGAACGCTGAACCAACTGCAGATGTTACCACGATGTTGGTCTGAGGTATTTCAGAAATGTTCCCTTTACATCCTTGTAAGAGGTTCTAGCAAGTTTGTGTTTGAAAGTTTGTGTTCAAAAATTGCTGCAAAGTATGCAAAGGGTCATTCCATGCATACAAAATACCTTTTATTTATTTATTTATTTTTTAAATGGACATCATTCTTGTAATAAGAATTCCATGTAAAGCATTTTTCTTACATAATCTGGGAAGCGTTCTGTTTTTCCTCTTTTTTTATTGCAAAGCAGTTTGGTTTTAAACGTGCTTTATAAAAAAAAATGGTCTTACTGCTGTAAGCTCAACAGCCGACCAGCTTACAGTAGAAAAAGTCTCTTACGTTGTGTTTGAGGGTTCAGGATCATTACTGAAGAATGGAGGGTTTTCTTTGGACCGGTCAGTCTTCATAGAGTCACAGCTGGATCCTGGAGATGTGTTTCTGTGATGCTGACATCTGGAAAATCATAAACTTTTACTAAAGGAGTGTGATTTACATACATGTTTAATCTTGAACAGCACCAAGAAGCTACAGAGTCAACACAGTTTTAATGTGTCTCAAATTCAGAATCCAAATAAATGTGAAGTCTCATGATATTCTCCCTTTGTGTTAGAATTACATTTGCACCAAACCATAATATTGCATTGATATAAATATATATAAACTCTCCTCACTTCTTCTCAGGGGCTGCATCAGGAAGTACATCTGGCATAAAACTCAGCTTAATCAAACATGCAGAGCATCTGCAGCTTCATTAAAATATTGTAGATGCTGTTCTAGAGCCATTTTTTACCATCCATGTTCGAGATCAATAAAATATGGAAATTTTCCCCAGGTTTGAGCATGTTTAGGCACTTAGAAAGGTGATTAATTGGATTAAAAAAAATAATAGTAGTCTTCTCAGGCACAGCCTGAAGAGGAGGCATGGGCCCACCCTCCTGTAGGCGTCACAGAGGTCAGGTGTAATGTGTGCCGGGCAGCGGCCAAGAGCGTAGGCCCAGGTGGACCAATCCCCAGCTATCGAGTCTGGCCATCGGGACATGGAATGTTCCCTCTCTGGTGGGGAAGGAGCCCGAGCTACTGTGCGAGGTTATTGGACAATGAACCACAGTGAGAGTCATTACCCACAGATGGAGAAAACTCGGAACAGTGGGGAACCTTCCCAGGAGTGGCCAGCCTACCAAAATTACTCCAAAGTGCACTGACACCCAGGAGATCATAAAATAGCCCAGAACAACATCAACACAAAGGCTCATCCCACATTTACCAAAAATATTCTGTTTACTGAGACAAAAGTTGAATTTAAAACCGACACATTTCATAAAGAACATCATCCTAACAGTCAAACATGGTGGTGGTAAGTGTGATGGTCTGGGGCTGATTTGCTGCTTCACCTGGACAACTGATGGAACCATGAATTCTGCTGTTTGGCCATCAGTTTGTGTCCTGAAGCTCGAGCACACTGGGGTTATGCAGCAGGACAATGAACCAAAACACACAGCAAGTGCAGCGCTGAACGGCTCAAAAAAGCAAACGAAAAAACCCCAAACTGAAGGATTTGGAGCAGCCAAGAAAGTCCAGACTTAAATCCAACTGAGATCCTTTGGCATGACCTTAAACAGGCCTTTCATTCTAAAAAACTAAACCAAAATAATCTAATCAAACATGTTTTCAGAAATGTTTCAGCTTTTATAGATTTTAAATATTTCAGTACAGTTTTGGGAGGATAAGTCATCTTAATTATAGAATACAGATTGTTGGGAAAAATGAAGCCTTTATGAACAGATCTGGACTGGATGAGGTGGGAAATGACTGGAGCCTGAACTGGATCTGGGCCTTATGCGCCCTGAATCTGGGATCCTGATCTGTTTTGGATCCTCCTGCTGTGATGGTGGACTAAGACCCAATTTGCTGATCTGTTACAGAGCCCATGATCACAGATTTAGGTGAAGATTCATATTCTGAATTTCAGACACAATTTAAGTGACTTAAATTGTGTCTTAAATTGCAACCTATCACAGCTGACACAGGGCGAGAGGCAGAGTACACCTGTACAGGTTGTCACTCTGTCACAGGGCTAACACGCCAAAATTCACTATTTAATGAATAATACTATTTTCATGAAATATTAACAATGACCCCCCTTGGCGGTAACACAATGTATTCAAACTACTACACACACACAAACACACAAAATCCTTAATTAATGGTGTATCTGGCATATACTTATTTGAGCTTAAGACATCTTGTTGTGTTAATGCTTGAAATAATTCAATTATTTTTTCTATTTTTCACACCTGTATTTATCTTCGTGTCTGTCCCGTTTGTATTTTTCCATTAACACAAATCTGTAATTTATTGCCTGTTTCAGACACTCTGCATTAAATAAACACTTCGCTGTTTGTATTATATGAAGCTGTCAGACTTTAACAAATCTGTATTTGCACTTCTGGGATTTTTTTTTTTAACTAAATGTTTCTGTGTCTCTAGCAGAATGTTGGCGTTATGGTGAGTGGACACATTATGCAACTGCTGCTCTTGGATTCATTATGCAACAGAATCGTGTTAAACCAGTTATCCAGTGACAGCTGGAGACCTCTCAGTCTTCAAATGTTAATTTGTTTGGATAAAAGTCTCTTTAGCCCATTTGAAATAATTAAGCTTTAAAAGGGACCTCAGGTGCGCTAACTACATCAGCTCTGCATGATTCACACTTCATAATAATCCACACTGATTTCCTTTATCAGGCCTTTGTGGAGCCCTTAGTCCTCCCAGTGTCTGAAACAAGCAGTTTTAAGTTCCTCTCCTTTTGCAGCCACCTGACCTCCAAGGCTGTACTCACACTTGGCGGTCCATACCATATTCCAACTTGTATGACCCCCAAAGTCCAGTTCTTTTGACAAGTGTGATGGCTGTGTACTGTGTAAGTGTACAGACAAGCAAACCATGTGGTGGCATACTTGAAGAGGTGGGCCTATCCAGGTTCAGCTGGAGTCAGGCGCAGTAAGCAGTCTAATCAGTAATCGCTCCCAAACACAGAGCTCCAGTGCTCCCAGTTTAAATTACAGCTGCTGTGTTGTACAAGTCTAAAATGGTACGTCTGAGGACAGCGTCACAGATCCAGAAATGGCTCCAATTAAGTAAAAAAACCCTCCAAAAACAACAACAAAAAAAACCCTCCAAAAACATTAAAACAGTCATTGTGGCCAGGAAAGTGCCTTTCAAAAGCACATCTGTGCACTAAAGAGAGGGCCAGTGGGTGAAGAGAGGAGATGCAAGCTGAGGTAGGAGGCCTGATGGGCAGTCTGAGCACTTCATGATTCAGGCCTAACGTGTCTAAAGGTAAGTGAAATTGTTACATCACTTCTAACAGCATTCCTATACAATAAACCACCACCACCACTCATAATAATAATAATAATAATGTGAACTGTTTCAAACTTGCAGCATAAAGACTTGTTACATTGTTTCAGGTAATGTCGACAAGAGGAGCAAGAAAACTCGAGGTGCAGCTGGCTCGACCGCAGTCATTTTTCTCCTGCTGCTACATGAATCACCTTTGTTTACAGTAAATAACAGTTTCTTACTTTGTGTGTGAAGGTCCAGGTTCACTGAAAAAGGGACGGTTTTCTTTGGACCGGCCGGATCCCGGAGACTCTGCAATGTCTTCCAAATCATTCATCCTTGTTCACTTAATGTGAGCTGGAAACAGAGCTGCAGCATGCAAGAATAAAAAAGTCAGTCACACTCAAAACTGGCCAAACAGGAAATACAACAACACATAAATAAAGTCAGTCAACATTTTGAGAGTTTAAGAAAATATCAAACTACCAGCATTGTTTCCCCCGTCTGACTTTGAAACACTTCCTGTTTTACGGCTTGTTCTCGCGCTTGTTTAATCATTACACCCCCCCCCCCCCCCCCCCCCCCCCCCAAACTAAAACAACAAAACCCGTAGACGCCGCACTGAGAGTTGTTCAGAAATAAAAGCTGAACTCTTGAATCTTGAGTTTTAAGTTGTTCTTGCTGGAATTCTGTCTACGAGGTTAAAATCACCTCCAATAATAAAGTGTTCTTGCTTTAGTACTCTTTGGTTACATGTTAACGCGTGATGACGCATTAGGCTTACGTACAGTGCGTGCGGAGTGCGTGATGACGCATTAGGCTCACGTACAGCACGTGCGGAGTTGTACAATTTTAACTGCTGTGTCCTGCACGTTGACATTGGGATTGAAATCCGACCCAAGAGGGCTTCTGTGTGTGCGGAAACCGCTATAGGTTAGTCATTTATGTGGTTTTAAAAACATTAAACATGCTGTACATCATGTGTTAAGACAAGACTAAAAGAGGCGGCCTGAATGCATTGTTAATACGCCATTTAAGAAATTAAAGAAGTCTCATATATATAACGTTAGCATAGCTGCTGGGTAGTCAGTGAAAGTAGCACTGGATTAATAGCGACACAATCCGAGCTGCTGTGTGTCACTGTTTTCTTAGTCTTATTTGAATTGCCGAATAACCCGGATATGAGAGTGGTCTGGAACCTGGCTGTAACATGCTAGCAATGTTAGGATAACCAGGTTTAGGTTAGTTTTGACCCAGTTAGTTGCACTCAAGCTAAACGTGACGTTACCCAAGGGTAGCATCAGTTACATGGTAGCGATATCACGGCAGTTTTAAAGTAGAAGGGCACTCAGCTGAGCACATACCTCGCTCACCCCAAATTTTCTATGTGCCGATACTACGCGGTAGTAGATACTACATAATGTTGTGATACTCAATCATAAATAATTTTGAGCATTCTGGATCATTAGATCCGGAATCCTCGTTCAGTTATGAACAGACTTTGATAGAACTTATGGTCATGCTGTACCCTAACTGTTTTTAGAGGATTCTGACATCTCCTCATAAGATTAGATGCAAATATGTAAATATTGTCCTTATCTCATAATGGTAAAGAATCATTTTACAAATCCTGGATCCAGATCATGATCCGGATCCATCCATCCATTCATTCTCTTCCGCTTGTCCTGTTCAGGGTTGCGGATCACCATCAAAATTTAAACCATTGGTCCTTATACACCTCCAACAACTCCAGAAATTTTAATGGAAATCCATTCAAGATTTTCGAGTTAGCCTGCTAACAGATAGACAGACCAACACAAAAACATGACCTCTTCCCGCGAGGTAATAAGAGCAGTTCATTCTCTGATGGGGAATTTTTGGTTGACTCTGTCGGTGGGCGAGGTAATCAAACACCTACAGGCTGTTTACATCATAAGTTTAGCTATGTTACTGTTGAGTGTTAATAATTGTACTTATTCTCCGTTGAGCTTGAGGTGAGAGACATTCTCTTTGCTTGCACAAAGAGACGAGTCAAGGTGTGTTGAGTCTTAATGTCTTGTTTGTATTTGTTTCCATGTCAGACGGGGCAGGATGGGAGCTTCATGGTCCACGTCTGGATCTAATACGGTCAAAGCAGAGGCCATGGTCTCTACTCGGGGCTGTCCAGTGCAAGAGGAAGCTCAGCCTGTCAAAGGTACAGTGCTTGTATTTTCATTACACTAAGGATATCATAACATAAATGCTGGGTGATGCACTGGTTGTGATTTCATGCGTGATGAAGCTTTCAGATACTAGTGATGGAATGATGAGGCCCCCGTGAATGTGTCGAATCTTTCTGGCCAACTGATTCACCAACAGCCTGATCACAGGAAGCCTGTTTAACAGCTCATTTAGGAGTGCTGACACCTGCTGGACATCTGAAGTACTGTTATGTTACATGTTGGCTGGCGGCTCTTTTAGTATAATTATGCAGTTATGTCAAAATCTCTATTTGAGGTATTGTAAAAGTAGATTAAATAAATCTGTGCTGACTTTTTATATCCAAGTATCAGTAGCTCAGTTGTGGTATATCAGTAAAATATTGTATATAGTCACACTGTGGTGTGTTTGTGGATAAACAGTTACAGGAAGTACTTGGGTGGAGGTGGGGGGGTGCTTAATTGATTTTTTATTCACGAATAAAAACATTTTGACAGTGTTGGGGCTCAGGTGATTCCCCAGCCTTAGAAAACTCTCTCTCACAGGCCTCGAGGCTGTAGTACCAGATGTAACATCACTGTCAAATACTACTATATCAGTGAAAGGTCAAAACCCCCACCGAACCTTTTCAAGGATTTCAAGTGTGTTAGCAAATTGAGAAAGGGACCTCTAGTACAGGGGTGTCAGACTCAGTCACAGGACGGGCCAAAACTGCAAACACAGTCTCAGTCACGGGCCAAACAGGATTAACCTTTATTGAACATCTAAAACTAAAAATATTTTAATCAGCGATATGAATTTGAATGGCCAGAATACAGAAATGTTTTCATGAACACATTCACTTAAATATCAAATTATATTTTTCTTCAAAAATAACCTCAGAGAAAATAAGAAAGCTGTCTTCAGGACTTTGCTGCGCAGTGTTTCCTGCTGTGTGACGCACTGATGCACTGTCAGCTCACCTGTGCAGGTCTCCCTCTGCAGCTTCTCCCACATCCCTCCCACTAATCCGCTGTTTTCCCCGCACATCGCAGGCGAGGAACAGAGACACACATGTTTACCTCTGATGTCAGCGATCAGGTCGTCTGCTTCCCACCTGTTTGGAAAATCCCTGTTTTCCACTTTTCATGTGGCCTTTGTTGGGGGTCAGGCAGCTTAAATGTCACAGTAAAAAGGGCTGACCCACATTTTTATCCGCTGATCACTGATCAGTGTGTCATTGGCAACACGGGAAAATGGGTTAGCGCACAGGTCTTGACCTGTGCAGCATCTGTTGCAGTGCATTGTGGGATTTGTGGTATAAGTGGTGGGGGTGCTATTTTCTGGCGGACCATTAGTAGCTATATGAAATTATCTCGTGGGCAATTATATTGCAGGCCAAATCTGGCCCGTAAGCCTTGAGTTTGACACCTATGCTCTAGTACCTATGTATCCTTCATAGTTTTGACCGTATGTACAGTTAATATAAAACAGCAATTAATAATCCACAGCTAACTATTAATGGGACACAATTGCTAATAACAGCCTGACAGTGGAATCTCAGTGGGAATGGACTCTCTCCCACAGTAGGGGGAGGAAGAAAAGGAAAAGATTATCATGTTTAAATTCAGTGTTTATCATAAATATTAGTATAAAGCGACACTCTTAGATTGAGGTATAACCAGCGTAGCTGCGTCTCTTTCAGCTCCTTCACACACAGATGATGTTTTGCTGAAGGTTAACAGCTGCTTGAGTCACTTGTGCTTTTTATTTGTGTTTCTAAGCTGTAGTTCACATTAATGTTAGGAGCTGCAGATTTGCTTTGTTTAAAAACCAGCGTCTTACAGTAGATTATTTCTTATTTTGGTTTTTTTTACTAACAATATTAATATTTTGATCTATATTGTGAAGTCATCAGAATTTTAGGAAATATTGTGATCCAGATTTTGGGACATAGTCCCCAGCACCAATGCTGCGTTTAATAAATGTTTTTGACATGTTGTAATTTGGCTGTGTGTACTTTCTCCCTCAGAGTGCCCTGTGCATCATGCTCAGCCTGCTACAGGTAGAGAGGGACGAGCCCAATAACTCTCATTCTTACTGTCATTGTCATGAATTATACAACTTTTACTGAATTATGTTCAATTGTTGACAGTTTGTGTATGTCTGCTTTTCTTAGCGTCTTCCCCTTCAGGATGTCCCATGCATCAAGCTCAGCCTGCCAAAGGTAGGTACGGCAATCTAAAGGTCAGATTTCTATGTTCATTTTGTTGTTTTATAGAAATGATTAAAACTACACCTCAAATCAGTTTCTCCTGCAGGTCCAGTCCACCAGGATCGGGCGTATGACTTTGTGGAGTGTCCCATGAGAGCTGCAGCAGGCGTGAAGAGTGACATTGATCCGACAAATATGGTACATTGGCTTTGGATATCTGCTGATACTGAGTACTGATCAGATACCAGTGTTAAATGAATAAGGACTGAAATAAATCCAACAATAAAATTTATATTCTTCCCAAACATAATCACATGGCAGCAGTCTCATTTCAGCTCAGTGTTAGAGTGATTAGGCTGCTACATGTTACACACTGCTGTTGCTTACAGTGGTGCTAGCTTCTGCTGATAAAATCATATTAATCTAGTTAAAAACGTTATGTTAAAGTATGTGGGATAAGACCTGCCCGACTCATGGCAACACCAAAAATGACTTAAGCCGAGTGTGAAAGTGTCATAGTTAACTAGACTGTATTTAAGGTTGTAACCAAAAACCCATTAAAAAAAATACATTTTAACTTGATGGGACCAGAAGTGCAAAAATGCTGACTTGTTTCCAGGTTTTAGGACTCATTCCTGTGTCACTGCACATGGATGACTTATTGATCTGATGCTTGCATTTTATTTAAATCTTTTTCACGTTAAAGGTCACGTTGTTGTGTCGTCTGCTTATCTTTTTCCACGTGTGTCTGTACAGATGCCTCCTCCCAACCAAATGCCAGCTCCGGATCAGCCCTTTGATCTTTCCATCAAAAGAGAGGAGTCCACGATTCCCCGTCACGGCACAGAGAAGAACTGGGTTTATCCGTCTGAACAGATGTTCTGGAACGCTATGCTGCGGAAGGGGTCAGTCCGCACTGGACTGCTATTAAGATACTATTTCAGGCTATGATAGTTTGAACTCGAAGTGGATTGACCCTCTTTGTATTTAGTACCTCATCTAACCTCAAAGTCAGTGTTTCTGCAAATGCTTTTTTTGAATTTTTTAAAAATTTGCTTGGATTTCAAACACCAAGTAAGGTTAGCATTTTTTGTTAATCATTGCAGCAGCACAGTGAATCTTCATGAAAAATGGCTGTTTGAGAGACTGCTGGGGTTCTCTCATTGGTTTAACAACCTGCTTTTGTCTGTGCTGCAGGTGGCGCTGGCGAGATGATGACCTCGATAAAGGAGACATGACCAACATCATTAAAATCCACAATCAGAACAACGAGCAGGCTTGGCAAGAGATCCTGAAGTGGGAGGCACTGCATGCATAGTGAGTCAACACAGCATTAAAGGATAATTTAAAAAAACGATGATCTGCCCGTTGATCAAATCGTTGAGCCCTACTTGATGAGTGTTTTACCTCATGTTTTCCTCCAGTGAATGTCCATGTGGGCCGACTTTGAAGAGATTCAGTGGGAAGGCCAAAGAGTACTCCCCCAGGGCCCGCTTTCGCCACTGGATGGGGTGAGAGTCAAAACACTTTTTAACTTAAGATTTGTTGCACAGCTGATCTGTGCACATCAAATTGTTGCAGCTGCTCCCATGCTGTCTGCGTGTCATGTTTTTTGTGATATTGTTTCCATAAGCCTACTCACATAAGCCTAAACACTGTGTTCTGCAAGGTAAAGTTAGCGTTTTTTTTGTTTGTTATGTTACCGGAGTCTAGTTGTCAGGGTTGGCTGTGGCAGGCAAGGCAGAGGACCCAAAAGCAGGACTCATGAGGCAAGAAGCCCATTTGAAATCCAAGGCTTTAATAACGTGACTTGGCAACATATCATGAACTTAAAGTAAACCCGGAATTAGACATAGAGCACACAGCTGCAGAACACACGACAGAAGTAACAACTAAAGTTAACTGACGACGCGACGAGGACAAAGTGAAAACACTGACAATATATCCACAGCAGGTAATGGGCAAATGGGAAACAGCCGGGAGGGAAACACAGGAAGCAAAACTAAACCCAAAGCACACAGACTTACCAAAATAAAACAGGAAATAACCTAACATGGTACACACCGGCTTGACACCTGGGGATACTGACACAGAGCGATAACAGGAACAGAACACAGGGAGACAGAAACAGAGCCCCCACAACAAAACAGAACCATACAAAGTGTAACTGCACTGGTAAAATATAAAAAAAAAAAAAGCCTTCGGTGACAGCAAGCAAAATGTTGAATGCAGCGATGAGAGGGCGTTTATGTGGAGCCGTGGTTTGAGGTTGCTATAGTCAGGAGCATCACAGGGTCACCTGAATGTTTTTAGCCCAGTAGGCTACATGGACGTTGGACCTTGTGGCACGAGCCCACTTATTACATGTCATTCTACTGTATATAATGCCCGTTCCTAACTATGAAAATTTCATGCTCATAGGATGGTGATCGTAGGTCTACTGCTGATTTCCTGTTCCCACTAGGTGGCGTTATGAGTGTGACCCAGTGTTGGTACATAGATGTGTCCAGACTCACACTCTCATCAAACGTGAAGTTTGGGACAGATTGGACAATTTATATTTGAGATGTGACAGATTGGTATCCTATGGTGAAAACCCCAAAACTTCACAGTTTAATATCATCAAGTTCTTTAAATTGAACTCACCAAATGTCATGTTGATCTGATGAAGTCTGTAGGAGGAGTTAGTTAAGCTACAAGGCCTGAAAATGGAGCTAAATGCCCCACAGAAACAAAACCCAAAAATCAGAGCATTGCAACACAGTTTACAAAAAGCAGCACAGTTTGATATTCTGCAAAATCTGCGATAATTTTTGATGACCTGCTTGTCTAGATAACATTGAGTGATTTTTGGTTGAACCCCCTACAACAAGTTTGTTAAAACAGAAGGCCTGAAAGCTGCAAAAAATAGCCGCAAAATCACATTTTAAATTCAAACTTCCTGTTGGGTTTCAGGTGTGGCTCCAAGAGACCTTTTTGCACGTCTGAGGATGTTACACAAACCAAATTTCAGATACACACATGAAACATAGCTCCAGTGTTGATTTTTATTTTATTTTGTAGGTGGCGCTGTGGAGCCATTTCACGATATTCAGTGATAAGAGCAATCAAACCTGAAAGCTTTCATGATGACAGAGGGGTGTGCCAGATTTCATGACTTTTTGAGCTTTCCGAGCCCCTTATCAAGCACTTCCTGTTTCATGGTGAATTGGCTTGGCACCAGGGTGCGCTGTTAAACAATTTTTGCACTGAATCATCATCAAGGTCTAAAGTTTACTCGGACCACTTTTGAGGTGGATTGGGTAAAACTAGGAGGAGCAGTACATCAAAGTATAAAACTTGATATTTTTGCTTACCATTAGGTGGTGCTCTAACTATTAAAGACTATATGCGTATGTGTTGTCTCTGGAGCTTGAAAAAAGGCAACTGGACTTCTTTACATTTTTCTCTTCCAACATCTTCAAGAAACATAAAGAAGTCCATTCGCCTTTTTTCAAGCTCCAGAGACTACACAGACACATCCGTGTGTTCAAGGCGGCCAGGGTCACGCTGGTTTATGAAAACTCACAGTTTTCAAAATAAAGTAACACCAACTCCTTAAGGCTTTGATCAACCACCATAAAGCTGTACCTGAAAATTTAAAATGTGACATTTCTTGTTTCCACTAGGTGGCGCTGCAACTATTGTGAAATTATGTCACATGCATGTATTCAGGGTGGACTTTATGTGTGAGAAGTTTGAGCCAGATTGGATAGTGTATGTAGGAATGACAGCCAATTAAAATTTCATGGCAAATGATTGAAATTCACCGTGGCGCCTTGGCCACGCCCTTCAATGAAAACTCACAAGTTTAGCAATTTAGACTCACCCACACCTGCAGTTTAGGCTAACCAAATATGAAGTTGATGCCATGAAAATTCTAGGAGGCGTCTGAGAAAGTAAGAGTGCTGTAAATCGCAAAAACGGCACCAAAATTGCGTGATTGATTCAAAATGGTGGACTTCCTGTTGGGTGTACGGCATCACTCCAAGAGGATTTTTTTGTACATCTTGACATGTTACATATGTGTACCAAATTTCACACATGTACATGGAACACAGCAGTGAGGCTCATCTTTTGCAACATTATAGGTGGCACTATAGAGCCATTTTGGAATGCCCATACCCAAGACCATTAAAATACATAGAATTTCACCAGACCTGATGTGTCTGCAGAATTTCATGAGCTTTTGAGTATGTTTAGGGCCTCATAATGTGATTTGTTTATCCTAAAAGAAAAAAAAGAAGACATAAAAGCAAGAAGAAATGGAGCGGATACAACAGGGCCTTCACACTGTCAGTGCTCAGGCCCTAATAAACTAAATATGGCCCACAAATGACCCAACTGATGGTTTAATATTTTCCATCCCCTGAAAACAGTGGGCTTGTTACTAGTTAATGTTGTCACCACAGAAATAAGAAATCTTGTTGTCTAGTGTAAATAATTTGGCTAACACAGTTGTTAGCTTTGGTCATATCCCGCAGTCAGAAGTGTGGAGAAAATGTAGTGCTGAGGAATGACTGCGAATCTTGGAAACTGTAAGGACCAATTTATAATGAGTAGAGCAGAGTAGAGTACTGGATGTGCAGCACTGTGTTCATGTTGCTTTATGTGCTTCAGTGCAGCTAAACTTTGCAGGCTTCTGTTTGCTTCTCTTCTGCTCTTTACACTCATTTATAGTATCTGAATACAGGCCAGTTACAGATTAATCTGTAGCAACAAAGACTGTGCTGAGAATGTATTTAAGAGTTGAGTGACCACAGATTCATCATTCAGGTATTTTACTGAATGAGCTCTACAGCAGCTCTTCCGCTTTAAGCTACAGACACTGAAACAGAGCGTTAGAAACAGCTTCAAATCTGGTATTTTGGGCTGAAACTTGAAATGCATGTTCTGGGGACATGTGACTCCTAACACTGACATGTCACTAAGTAGTTCACTAAGGAACTCTTTAAAAGATAAGTGTCAACCTCATGTTAGGGAACCTCCTGGTGACTAATTTAATTTGTCTCTTTGTAGCTATGAGCTGCCATTTGACCGACATGACTGGATAGTTGACCGCTGTGGGAAGGAGGTGCGCTACGTCATCGACTATTATGATGGAGAAATCGACAAAGACACCTACCAGTTCTCCATCCTGGATGTACGGCCTGCTTTTGATTCTTTAGATGCTGTGTGGGACCGCATGAAGGTGGCCTGGTGGCGCTGGACCTCCTAAAGGACTCCAAATCATACTTGAGTCAAATATACAAAACTGTCATTGTCCATTTCAGCTCTTTGCAACTTGTGTGATGCTGAAAAAAGAAATGAATGAATGAAGCCCATTAAAACATGATATGCATCAAAAGAAAGTAGAAGGGTTTGTCCAGCAGGTCATACTACACTCACTGTGTCTATGACAATCTGTTCACTTGAGCTCGAGTTGCGTTCTCGCAGCTCTCTGACTGTGACTGAACTGATTGGAAGCACGACTCACCCAGCAGTACAGGCCTGATGTTAGAAAACACACAAAATCAGTGGGGACATTCAGACCAGCTTTGAAACCTGCTGATCTTCCTTTAGTAGCTAACCTTACAACATTAATCAATCAGGATTGTAAACTGAGTGGGTTCTTATATTTTAATATTTCCACCTCCTCAAACTTTCTGAGTGGCTTTCAGCCATTTATAAAACATAATGGTTTTTATATATATATATATATATATATATATATATATATATATATATATATATATATATATATATATATATATATATATATATAAATTCATGATGGCTGCCGAAGTGATTCCATTTATGACGGCCACTATATAAACAGGATGTGTTATTCACCATTGTGAATTGTGTATTGAATGTGTGTGAATGTGTTTGGGTGTGTTTAAGTATTTTGACCTTTTCAAATACAAATGTTATTAAAAATGATCTCTAACCTGCTGTCTCGTTATACAGCTGAAATTGAAGGGTTACAGACAGTGTGCTGGACTTTCAAATAACAGCTTCCAAAATATAAAACATGGTTGTAAATATTGCTGGATGTCACTCGGTGGGCTCATTTATGACAATTACTGTGTAAACACAATACATTAAACTGTATTTATTAACCGTGTTTTTCCTGGTGTCATAGCAGTGAGTGAGAGAAAATCCTGGTATTCCGGATCACTTTTTTTTTAATTCTTTGAACGAAGACATTTTCTTTTCCCTGACTCGGTGAATATTGTGGACTCAACAGCAAATTTTACTGAGAATTTTTCTGTTTCTCACGCTCAGTTGGCCCCTCCACGCTGACCCTCACCTGCCATGGTACCTGGGACTGGGACCCAAGGTTTGGAGTTTCTGAGTTCAGGATTCTTTCTAGTTTTGAGTTTTAGGATATCTTTGGATTAGTTTTCTGTTCACACAGTTGTTAATTCTTTGTGTTTACAAGTCTTTTTCATCTTCAGCTGTGTTTTGGTCCTCGCCTGCTCCCCCCTCATTCTCTCTTGTATTTATATGGTCCAAACCTGCCTTTGGTCATTTTTCAACCATCCCTTTTCAAACAAATCAAATTCAGATCGAAGTACTTTATTGACAGAACCAGTGTACCCCCCCCAAATCAAAATAAAACAAACTGCAGTATTAAGACATTGATAAAGCTAAACACAAAATAACTAACGTCTCCTGTGACAGGTTATCCTCCAGAAGGCACAGAGTTAGCTGCTGAATGAATAGGTGATACAGATTTTTACCATTATTGATGTGCTAAAAATCAAAAGCAGAGTGGGTCTGAGGAAGACATCGCTCCTAGATGAGAAAACTCTTCAACAGGTGACTGAATTCACTGAGAAGGCTTGTTTAGTATAGCATAAAAAGTCTAAGACCAGGCAGCAGAGGACGTTCCTAGGAGCAGAATGGGAGGCAGAACCTTCAGCTTTCAGGCCCCTCTTCTGTGGAACCAACAAAGAGAACCTGGAATGCACTAAAGATAACTGTAATAACAGGACTCAGAAAACTAATAAACTAAAGTCCTTTACACATGTGACATGTAAATGTTTCCTGCATCAAAAATACCTGTTCTTAATTTAAATAAATTGTGCATTTTGAGAATAAAGTTGAAATAATGTTTTGAGATTAAATTTGTCATTTCAAGTTAAACAACTACCTATACTATCTATACCCACTACAAAATGCCTTGGGAAGATGAGTTAGCGAAACAACTTGATCAGCTGTCTTATTGTGTCTTGTGATTCAACATATCCCCTCCGTACTGCATGAAGGTGCAACCATCGATGTCCTTTTGTGTGGTTTTTCCTTCTGAGCAGATTCAGCTTTCTGCACCATGGACCGTAGCCACTGTCCTTAAGGCAGGGCTCTTCCACTCCAGGCCTCGAGGTCCGGTGTCCTGCAGGTTTTAGATGTGTCCCTGATCCAACACACCTGAGTCAAATGGCTGAATTACCTCCTCAGTATGCAGTCAAGTTCTCCAGAGTCCTGCTAATGGCTTCTATATTTGACTCAGGTGTGTTGAAGCAGAGACACATCTAAAACCTGCAGGACAGGGGCTCTTGAGGCCTGGAGTTGAAGAGCCCTGCCTTAAGGGAATAACTGCAGGGAGACTCCAGTGTAACAACAGAAAGTCTCTCACTAGTTTATGTAACAGGTCCATCAGCCAAGGTAGACCAGAAATCAGTCTTTGAAGCCTGGAAGCGACAGCCTCCTTATGCTCCTCACAGGGACCCATTAGCCATTTATTGCATAGAACATTTACAGTGTATATTAATATCTTCTCTCAGCTCATCTGAGGGGTTATAAGCTGCTGGGTCCCTTTCTGGAAAACATTTAGTTCTCTCAGAGCAGGCAGACAGTGGAACAGAAGAATTAACGCCATGAAACAGTTTCTAAAGACTCCATTTCAAAAGCAGCATTAACTGTTTTAGGCAGAGCCGGCTCCAGACATTTTGGTGCCCTAGTTCAGTTGAAGGTCCCCCGCCCCCAGGGCCTATTCCCCACCCACGCCAATCTGAACCCCTGACAACAAATGACATGTTTGACTGTATAAGATATGTTAAAGGTTTACACACAAACACACATCACACAACAAATTGAACAAATTAAGTAACAATGAATAAATGAAATAATAGAAGTTAAAAAGAGCCCTTGTTCAGGTTTTGTGCAAAGATTTATAAAGTCCTGCCTGTTCCCCCAGTATGAATAGCAAAATACAAATTATATCTTATTCAAGGTCTCTCAGCTTTCATTTAAACCTGTACACATCTGGACTTCAGTGATGCAAAAACATCTCTGGTAAAGGATCCCTGCTTAGAGAGCTTCTTATTTATGCTAATTGAAGCAAGTCCACTGAGACGCTCTTGAGACATTGTGGATCTCAGGTACATTTAAACAAGCTTCCTCTCTGCAGCAGCACCTGTCACTGGAATAGTGACAGCAGTTCTCAGGTCCACCCACATATTAGGAAAAACCTCCTTCAGATTTTTCTTCTGTAAGAAGTTCTAAGGTGGTCATCCTGTGTTTGGGCAAATCTGGGAAAGTTTTCAATCCCAGTGCAAGTTCCTGTCCATCCAAGTCTGACTGTCCGCTATAGCTCAGTGTTTCACACTGCTTCATCAGCTGGGCAGGTTACAGAAGTTGACAAACACACTGAACATTTTCTCGACATCACCCATGCTCTGTGATCTTTCCCGCAGTGACACAATGAACACATCCACATCACTGAAAAAGGAAATTTTTCCTAAGTGCATCGGTCTGTTTCTCATCAGGAGCATCATTGGAAAACTGTCTCTTAGTTGTTCGGAGTCTCTTCTGCTTAAGAACAGCTTTCACATTCACCTCATCACACATCTCTTAGGCAGATGCGAATCCTGTGTCCCTGTAGCTAACAGAGGCTTCGACATCCATCTGCATTGTCTCAGACTGTAATCATTTATTGTCAGGATGTCATGCCATATCACAGTGCAGCTACAGAAGCCGTACGATCCAGCCTCCTCAGCTAAAGACTGTGCCTCTGTTTTTATGGCTGCATCTGTTGTGTTGTCTCTCACTTCTAAAAGTGCACCTCTGACTTCAGCAGCCTGATATCTAAGAGCTTCTATACGCTGTTGACTTTCCCACCTAGTATCTGACCAGGATTTCAGCGTTGTGTTTGCATATATTTTTATTTTGTCACAATTGACCATCTCTGGGTGGAGGCAGAAAACAGTGTGAAAAGCTTCTACAGGTACCCAAAGTAGCCACTGGCATCTACAGAGCTTTTTCTGCATCAGCTACCACCAGATTTACAGTATGGGCTCCACAGGGCACAAATACAACTCTTGGATTTTATTCCAGAAGTCTGGCTTGGACTCCCTTCCTCTTCCCTTTCATATTTGCACCATTATCATAAGACTGGCCTCAACAGTCACTAAAGGAGGTGTTGAGCTCTTCAAGTGTCCTTAGAATAAAGGTCAAAAGACTTTCTCCAGTGGTCTCTTCTGCCTCAAGGAACCCCATAAAATGCTCTTTTATTTATGGGGTGTCCTCAACTGCAACAACTTGAATGACTGATAGTTGCTCTTTATGGCACAAATCAAGAGTGCAATCTAGAATGATTGAAAAGTATTTGGATTGCTTAATCTCATTTACCATAGACTCCACAATATTTCCACTAAGTTCATTTTTAATATTTTTTCCTCAGTAGAGTGTATGAGTTGCAACATGCTCTGTAGTACTGAATCAAACTGGGTCATGAGCTCTACCTCCTTCAGAAAGTTGCCATTATTTGGTTGGTAAAGTGTCTCTGTGGTCCCCCTAAGAGCAATATTTTGCTGTGCCAATGACTGAATGATGGCCACCAACCTAGTCAGGACTTCAGGCCACTTCCTCCTTTCAACCTCTATTAGTGACATTTACACTTTGTCTGTTGTTTGGCCCTTGTCAATACGAATCTGCAGTTCCTTCCATGACATCATGTGCCTAAAACGTCCTGGTTATTTCCCATATTTTTTAAGGATTTCATTGCAATTTTTCCACTCTTTAACTCCAGTGCTGCCTAATTTGAATGTTTTATGGGAAAAGAGCTGGTAAACAAAGATTACTTTAAATCAGGGAACATCAACTGGTGGCCCGCGGGCCACATCAAGCCCACCAGAGCTTTCCATCCGGCCCCCAAATAGTACTGCCACAGGTACTATACACCAATCAATCATGTTGCATAAATACCTATCTCTGACTATTCTGAACCATCAAAAGCCTCCAAATGCCACTTCCCATTGCCTGTAAATGCCTCCATGTCCCTATAACCAATCAGAATGCAAGACTGGACCATGTGGCTTCAAGTGCTGTACTGAGGAGGTTGCTTTTGTTGGTGGTGATCAGACTGTAAACACAGTTGAAGGTGAGTCTAGCCTTGTTTTGTGCAGAAAAAATGTTCGGCGATCAAACTAAAGGAAGTAAAAGTCACAACAAGATTTCCGTTGGTGAACCTGGGGAGGGATCATTACTGGCTGCTGAGTGTACTCCCCGGCCTGCACGGGGTGCCCATCTCCTTTGCTGTGAGGGCATACGGGGGGCTGGGTACAGCTCCCTGTATGCGTCCCTCAGTTGTCACGGACCGTATCTACTATTCTGTTAGTGTTAAAAAAAAAAGTAAATTTTTTTAAAGAGCACAACCAGGGTTACAATTTGAAGTATAAAATGTGTGAGTACACCAAAAGACTAAACTTACTAAATATGCTAAACCAATTTAATAAGCTGAAAAAGACAAAAAAAAAACAAAAAAACTTTTTTTTGAAAAGTGAATGCTGAAAGTTGGAAGATTTTACCTGAAATGTCTAAAAATACTTAAACTACCTAAAACTTAATTTGCTGAAGGACGAAAAATTAAAAATTAAATAAGCTGCAATTGTCAAGAAAGTACCTGAATTGAACTTGGTTTGCTTAAACTGCTGGTTAAAAACTAGGGAAACAGCAAACTGAGTTTAATGTTTTGGGACTGTTTAAAATTAGAATGATTTCTCAAGCTCAGAGCATGCTGACGTAGTTAACTGTTAAAATAGGGTGGATTTGAAGCTTTCTCCATTCATTTCAATGGGCCAAAAAAAAAAAATCATAATTTTTTTTTGAACAAGTATAAAAAAAGAAAAGTAATACATAATTGTCAGAAAAAAGTTGAACATTCTGATACCAGAATGGTTTCTGTAGCACAGAGTATGTGGAAGGAAGATTTGAGCTCGTGTTCAGATATAGGCAGTGGTGACGGCGTGATGAGGCTCTGTGGATGTGTCCAATCTTTCTACCAACTGCTTCACCAAAAGCCTGATCACACAAAGCCCCGTTTAACAGCTCATCTGGGAGTACTGACATCTGCTGGTCATTTAAAGTACAGCATCCTGCTGTTCTGTTACATGTGGGCTGGTGGATCTTTTAACATAATTATGCAAGTTTTGAGGCATTGTAAAACCAGATGAAATGAATCTATCCTGATCGTGGTATATCAATAAAGTCATATTGGTAGTATAGCAATATTATACTGTATATAAAGTGCTGTATATAGACAATGTGTATGACTGGGATATAAGAGGATGGGGGTGCTTTATTGAATTTTATTCTGGAATAATGTTTTCTGACAGTTTTGAAGCTCAGGTAAGTCCTTCTCTTTGATACCACTTCCCCAGCCTTAGAGAACACTCTCACAGGGGCCTGAAGAGGCAGTGGTACAGGAAGTGAAGCGCCTGTTTGTACAGGTGAGGATTTCAGTGCTTTTGAGGAGCCTGTTGTTGTGGAAGGTTCTGTTCTGCCAGGTATCGCTGCACTTCCTCAATAGCGCCCGCTTTGGCATTGTACACTCCACGCCTGCACAGTTACTGCACTGCCCAGCAGATGCCACAGGCTCCTACCACCTAAAAGAGTACATATCAGTATTGTGGCAAATATTCATAAATATAGTTCACTTATCTGAGCTGGATGTTGAAGCAGCAGCATCACACGTGGCAGATGTGGAGCTGTCTCTTGCATTTCATGAACATCAGTCGTTTCACTGCCTCGTTGGCTTTCAGACGGATTAGGTTGTCAGCTAAGATTTTGGCAGTCAGTTTGTAAATGTGAGATCTCACACTGACCATCTTTATGAGATGTATGACCTTGGATCCTGACACATGTTTCTCCTCAAGACAGTTCCAATGTGGCCTGGTGACCTTTGACATTTCCTTGATTGTTTCATTTTCATGTGAACTGAGTGGTCTGTGTGTGGAGAAGGTAGGGCTGCAGCCACAGCTTCATGCCATTCAAAGAGTGATGTAACATTAATAAGGTGCTATTCCATCTAGTTTCTACTTCTTTTAGTAAGTTATGTTTTGGCCTGCCCACTGACGCCTGTGTTTGGCATAAATGTTCTTTTGCTGTAGTGCTGGTCCGGAAGTATGTCACAATCTTCCTTGATTTTTCACGTAGGTCTGCAAGGATGGGGACCTGGTCAAAGGACTTGTGCACTGTTAAATTGAAGGCAACTGAAGGCATGGGCAACACAGATGCTGTGCCTGGCCCGCAGTATCCTTGCACAGGGTTTCATGTTTGCTGCAGCATCTGTGACCAAGCAGCTCACCCTGATCCTCCACTCTTCCATGATCTTGTCCTTTGCAAGGTTGTCAGCTGTGTGACTAGATGGAAAATGTTCTAGCATGACTGTATTTAGGGTGTCTTCCTCTGTAATGTAGTGGCAAGTGAGACACAGATATGCCTCCATGATCATTGATGTCCACGTCTGCTGTCATACTTACAGCTGCAGCCTTCTCAGCCACTTCCTTTGCTTTAGTAAATTTGTCCTCTACCAAATCCTTTACAGCCTGGAAAAGAAAAGAAAGGTACATGATAATATATATACTATTAATGTTTAAATATTTTTAATTCTAATACTATCAGCATAATCGATGTGCAAAACATACCTGTCTTGATGGGAGAGTCTAAGTTGGATGGAGGGCATAGATGAGGTTCCTAAATCCCTCATCTTCCACCACTGAGAAAGGTTGTGAATCTTTTACTATCATGTTGATGAGAACCTCATCCACATCATGTTTCCAGGTACAGACACAGATGCACAATTATGTCAGCAGAGTACAGGGACAAAAGGAAGAGATGAGGGGGGGTATATCACATGGCCTGGTTTGTGGCTGTTGTTCATTCTCATGAAATGCACAGTAGAGCCTCAACATACATGTTGTGTTATTGCTGTATGATAGCTCTCAGGGACAGCCGACACTTCACCCAGAAACTTTTAGGAGAATGTTGTATGCTTACACATATAATTTATCTATTTTACCTGTCTTATCTATCCGTGTTCCATGTGACTGATTTCAGCAGATGCACATTATTTTTTACCTTTTTGGGAGAAATCATGTCAAAATGCTCCCAAACTGATGATGTCCTTCTTTTTTGGAGGCTCCATACTCTCAGCAAAGGAATGTCTCGATCTCCTGCACGTAGCAGTCCTCAGACTCGCCTCAGATCACGCAGAACACTTCCTGTATTTCCTGTGGCTTTTTAACCAACTTAAATCACATAATGAGGCAGTAAACAGGGCCTTGTTTGTGTTTTGTCACGTGATATTCTGAAAAAAGATAAGGGCCTTGAAACAGGCTTCATTTGGATATGCCCTCCTTGCTCGACACAGACCTCGAGGCTTTAGCAACATCATTAGCATCATTAGTTAACTTTAAGCTATTTTAAGCATTTCTAGGCATCTTTCAGCTTTCAGCACTCACGTTGCATTTTCACTAGGAAATGCTTTTTTTCTAGTTATACTTTACAATTGCACTTGTGTTATATTTTTATTTCAGTTTTGCACTTTCCACATTATTATATATATCCAGTCTTAATGGAAGAAAGGTGTTGAACCTGGCTGCTGGTTCCTCTTCTGAACGGTGTAGAGGGGGGAAAGAGTACAATAGACAAAACACAAATAAAGTTAAGTATTTTGCCAAATAAAGTATTTTGCCAAATAAAGTATTTTGCGTATTTCTGTGTGTTTTCTTAAGCTCCACTTAAGTATTTGAAGGTGCACTAAAGTTTTTATCTCGTCAGAGTGCATTCTTTGTTTGCCCAGCTGGGGCTTCCTCGACCTGTTTCCTCTCCTCAGTGACAGGCCGGTGATGCCAGTACATGAAGAGCCTTACCCTCTGCTATTTACGAGTCCATCAAATGTCTTCATTGGTAATGTCTAGATTATAGGAAAGGGAAAAAATACAATGTGAGTCAATAAAGCTTTTAGTGGAATGAAGTAGTTCTGGCCACATAGAGCAGGTAGAATATAAAGTATACAAAATACATTTAAATTAAAGTGGAGATAGTGCAGAAGGCTGGTCCAGCGTCTGTAATTTACACATATTAATACCATGTGTAAATGTCAAAACCGAAGTATTATCTGAGGCCTTTCTGGACTCAAAATCCACCCCATCCCGGTAAAACAGTGATTTTGATTTTTGATGCTAGGGCCCATTCTTTGTCCTCCTCAGTGTCAGGTCCTTTGATTCCAACTGAAAATACATATTTGAGCAATCAAATAAGCAATCATTTTAAAGGGAGGATATTACATCCAAACTAACAGCATTTTATTAAGACCATTCACTTAAAGGATATGTTTTAAAACATTTTTGATAAGCACTGAATCTTTTTGTCTTTATGGAACACATTGGTGATTTTAAATAAAGCTAATTTGAAATGAAAACCTTGTTGATGGTGTCATCTCAGAAACTCTCTTGGCAACAGTTTCCTCTGCTTTGGATGCCTTCACCCTCTTCCATACACATTCCATGTCGGCTAGCTAGCTTACCGCTAACTCACCTCAACCTTATAAACCTTGGATGGCTGGACACTACCCTTAATATCACCACCTGGGAGAATGGACATACTGACCACTTTATTAGAGTTAGGAGAATTAAGGCCCTTTTTAACCATAATCACTGTTTCACTGTTCCGACCTCTCACCCTCATTATTAAGTATGTTTCATGACAAACACACAATACACAGACCCTCACACTCTCTCTCTCTCACTCTCTCACACACACACACGCACACACACACACACACACACACACAAATCACAAAGTAAGATTGTGTGTTTCTGTTTTTTTTCTCTCTTTCAGGTTCTGTTTGTTCTATCACAGCAATGTCAGTATTTAAAGAAAGAAAGAAAGAGCTTAAGCAGAGAGCCTTTGTAGAGCTCCTAATGGCAGAGCAAATGTGCTTAACACAACAGAGCATGCAGACCATAATTTTGCTTGATTAAGTTGTTGGACAGGACAGGTTTATAAAACAAAAGAAAACAAAAACAGAAATGCTCACTGAAGTCAGGTGTTTTATTTTTCGATATTGTTCAGTTTAGGCAACAAAACTGCTCAGATTTAGGTTAGTTTAAAGTTTTAAAATAGACACTTTCACCGATGAAAACCATGTGTTAGTACAGTTTCTTTTTAACCATAAAATCTAAAGACAAGTCTCTTATATATCAAACTAACTTTAGACACTGTGGACGCACAGTACTAACTGACTAATATTAGACACCCGCGCTGTGTAAATCATCTGTTGTTTTACTGGTTTTCAGATTAACTTTAGGTTAAGCAAACAAAACAGGCCTGTTGGCCTATAGAGCTCTGCAGTCAAATGTTTTACTTGTACCATATGTGATATATTTAAAGGGAAAGTAATTTGGCTGTAGGTCAACCATCACTGAGGTGATACTTCCTGCTTCAATTACAAATTTCAAAAATTTGCAAAAACTAAAAACCTGAAAATCTGTCTACAACATTTTGTAGACTTTTGCCAAATGAATACTCATACTGAGTGTTAGAAGAATTGACCAACAAAATAATGGACAAGTATCAATTGAAGTTAAACATTAATCTACAATATTTCTTGAAAATTTAGAAAATTCCTAAAAACTAAGACAGTCAAAAATCACATTCATCTGCAGCATTTTGTATAGAATTGCCCAATGAACATTTCAGGAAACAGATAAAGGAGAAGTAGTCACTGAAACTAAACAAGAATGTACTATTTATCTTCAAAAATTCATAAAAAATGTAATAAAAAATGTGTCTGAAGTATTTTGTAGAGCTTTGCAGATTGAAAACTTACCAAGTTTCAAAAGAATCGACCTAGGAATAAGGGAGGAGCAGGGATTAAAGGTTAACATCATTGTACAGTATTTCTGGAAAATTTCAAAAATTCATAAAAATTTTAAAAAATCAAAAATTGAAAATCTGTAGGGCCGTACCCAGAGAGTATTTGTTTCAGATGATTCAGATGATTTCAAGGATCAATGATCAAAGAGCAGCAAAAAGCAAAAAGTTGACGGATGACGGATGGCTCAGTTATTGGATCAGCTCTGCTGTCGTCTGTTATTGACAGCAGAGCTAAAAACAAAAACAAAACATTATTTTCAAATCAGGAGTTTGAAGATTTCTCAACAAAACAAAATTCACCTATTTCAGCCAAGTCTACAAGCCTTAATGTTGTTCCCTGCTGGTAAGACCATCAGTTTTACAAACCTTTTCTTGCAGTTGTATCTTTGTAACTTTGCTTTCTGAAAATTGGATTTTTTTTCCTGATACTATGAGCCAGAAACTTCTCACTCAGTAGTAACAGACAGCAGACTTTGATTTTCTGGAGGTTTTTCCAGAGGAATTTGTTCATATATGAGTGAGTGAGGTAGTAATTGCAAGTTATAGTTTATTTATTTTACTTCTTATTTATTTTATCTAATGTGAAAGTCTGATAATGTGCACTGTGAGCTCCTATAACCAATATCAAATTCCTTGTATGCGTAGCATACCTTGGCCAATAAAGTTTGATTCTGATTCTGATTCTGATATATTAACCATAGCCTGATTATTGAGAAACCTGAATTTTGTGGTTGTTTTTATGAAGTGAAAAAAATATCTAAATTCTTCTCAGTGAAAAGTAAATATTTTGATCATGGCATTCCTCAGATTTCTGCTCAGGAAATAAATACAAGTTACCACATATTTAATAGATAATGCCTCATTTGAACATTAAAATTAGATAATTGTCATATTGTAGATATAAACTGAGAAACTACATGGTGATATCTGTTAGTTTACATTTCTATGGCCACAGCTGGATGAAAAACCCAGCTCTGGCTCTGTAATGTATTGTTCAGAGGAACATTAACCCTCACTTGGCAGTGTTATTACCTCTCATTCAAAGAGAAAGCTGTTAACTATGCCAGTGTCATTGTTTCACTCTATGCAGCTCCAGCATCAAATCCTGAGGGGTAACAGTGAAGTAGTTCCTTCATGGCATAAGGCCAAAAAGAAAAGCCATACTGACCTGACTGAACCTTCCCATTGACACGGGGCTCCATGTCTGACCCCCGATTTCAGGTTACATCCAGGCCAATTAAAATGCTGAGAGCCCAGAAGCTGCGTTGTGCCACTAGAGGTTGCTGTTGCACTGTGCAGAAACAGAGACTGGCCAATACCTTAAGAGGCATGGGAGGTCCCTGTCAACACTCATCTTGCCTGTCTTTCTACGTAAACACAAATTAATGAAAGTGAAAAGAGAAATTATTTAATTGGACTTCTTCAACCAAATGCATGTGTATGTGTGTGTGTGCGCATGTGGTTGTGTTCACATAGCAACTAAATGGACAGTGTGTAAGTGGCACACAAATTCATACATCAGTGTGTGATAAGCTGTGTGCCACCATGTTTGTTATCTCACACACATAAGATTCCCTGTGTGAGTAATTTCTCTGTGGACAAAGGTAAGAGCAAGAGCAATTGTAGTTTCAGATTAACGCGTCTATTTGGGGCTGTAAATCAATGTTGACTGTGTGCTTTCAGTCTTTTTAAAAAGTACTGAATATTTAATATAGCTCAAAAAATTAAAGGAACACCTTTTAAATCAGAGTGTAGCATCAAGTCAATTAAACTTCTGGGATATTGATCTGGACAGTTATGTAGCAGAGGGGTTGTTAATGAATTTTAGATGCTCTGGTGTTAAATTCTGGAAAGAGTAGCTGTAAAATTCAATTCAATTCAATTTTATTTATACTTACGTATTTATAATATATTATATTTATAATATATACTTATATATTTATAGCAAACAGTCGCCTCAAGGCACTTTGTATTACAAAGTGCCTTGAGGCGACTGTTTGGGTGGCAGTGGCGCAGTGGGCAGGTGCTCACCTTGCAACTGGAGGGCTGCTGGTTCGAGTCCCCACCTGCACGCATGCTGTCATTGTGTCCCTGGGCAAGACACTTAACCCACATTGTCTAAGTGTGAATGTGGCTGTGTGTTTGGTGGTGGTTGGTGGTCGGAGGGGCCGTAGGTGCAAATTGGCAGCCACGCCTCTGTCAGACTGCCCCAGGGCAGCTGTGGCTACATTAGTAGCTTACCACCACCAGGTATGAGTGAGGTGTGAATGAATAGTGCATGAAATTGTAAAAGTGTCTTTGAGTGTCTAGAAAAGCGCTATATAAGACTAATGCATTATTATGTGCGTGTATGTGTGGTGGGGTGGGGTGCTGGCCCCTTGCTCCTCAACTGAGGGGGCTCCGTCTGAGACCTCCCTCTCCCGTCTGCTGGGGTGGGTGTGCGGTTGTCTTTGGAATGAGTGGCTGCGGGTCTTCGTAGGTCTTGATGGGCTGCTGGTGGCCTGGGTTTCCTGGGGCTTTCTTTGCCCGCCTCTAGCTTCTGATGGGTGGAGCTGCGGCGTTCTGCCCTTATTAGTAAGACATAAACACAAACACCCACATAATCACAACACAGAACGGTTGGTTTGTGTAACCATGCTTTGTTTTGTTTTTGTTTTCCTCACACAATTTTTAATTTTGCAAGTATTGTTAGTATCTTTCATGTTTAACAAGTGTTGAACTATTTGGTTTATTTACTTGTGCTCTTTCCCATTTTTTTCTCTATTTTCTCTCTATCCCCCACCCCCTTTTCTCTCCCTTTTTCATTTCTTTCTTTTCTCTTTTCTTTTTCCTAAGCCTGTCAGCTCTGGCACAATTTATTACACAGTAATAAAGAGGAGCCTATAGAGAACCTATAGAGCTCATCTTGAAATAGCAAATTTGTTTGGCACAACAATGCATTCAGATCACAGTTCTGCTTGCAAGATCTGCCAGACATGACAGGCTTTAAAAAAAAAAAAAGTAATATATCATTTGATATATCAGGTTTCCTTTCAAATTTATACTATATTTAATAATTTGCTGTGCAAGTCTTGCACTTTCATGTTGTTCTCTATTATGTTGACGGTTGTTATGGAAACACCGCAACTGTGTGCAGTTGTTCTCATTATAGATATAATGAGCACGGGAAACAATGAAATGTTAAATCAGAGCAACAAGTTTATCTCTGCGCAATCTACTTTTCAGAAGGTGTTTTTGTTGTTTTTTTTTTTTTAAATTAATATAGGAACACATGAAGAGCTCAGATGCAAAACCCTATAAATCTGCCTGGACACTTTTCTTTTAAAAGAGCATTTTTTAAAATTTAGATATTATGGTAAAGTTCAGTAATTTCATTTTACAGGCAGTGGTGAGGGATGTAAATGGAGGGCTGTGACCAGCCCCCACCTGCATGCGAGTACATGCTTGAGCCATTGAGCCACCTACCTGCCCAGTCCTCCATGAGCAGACCGTGTGAGAGACCCTCACAGCAAAGGAGACGTTCACTGCTATAGAGGTTGCACAGGTAGTCCAACTCCTCCAGGACGGCACATCAATGTGTGACATTGCCAGAAGGTTTGCTGTGTCACCCAGCACAGACTCAAGAGCACAGAACAGATTCCAGGACACAGGCAGTTACTCTAGAACCCTCTTTCCACTGACTGGTGGTGCCGGTGCCAGTATTTGAACCGTTCAGTGGTTTTTACACTGCAAATGCACTCAGTGCTCGGCCAAAAAAACGGGTTCAACTCGGGTCCCACAAGCTAGCTGGTCTCGAACCAAGAACGTGCGACGAAAGCGGCAGAAGGGCGTGACTCTGCCATCTCAACATCAAGTTTTCTACCATATTACATGTGTATTACATGAGAAAAGCGATGCGATTTTCACGGCTGTGAATTAGGTTGGGCTCTAAGGCTGAACTTGCTGCTTTGTATCAGTTCATATCACAGATAAAGGGATGCAAAGTGAATACTTGTCGTCTTGCTCTAATCGCTGTCTGTGTTTCCCTCTGTGCTGGACACAGATGCTGCAGTAGTTTGGTTTGGACCATAAAATGTGTTTGCAGCACAAGAAAGGGGAACGTGTTCTCCCACATTTGTGGCCTTCGGCTTCTGTGCACAGACGAGGACCCGCCCACACTCATACATAAAGGATCAGTTCACAAAGTGCAGTGGAAACTCAGGCTCGTTCTTAAGCGTTTCACCGGTTCGTTGAAATCAACACTAGCACTGGCACGGGCACAGGCACCTTGGTGGTGGAAACGTAGTTTAGGAGTGCTGGAAAGGGCTGTAGAAGGTCCTAAACCCATCAGGAGGACCACTATCTGCTCCAAGGAGGTATAGGATGAGCACTGCCAGAGACATACAAAATGATCTCCAACAGACCACTGGTGTGAATGTCTCTGACCAAACAATCAGAAACAGACTTCACGAGGCCAGCCTGAGGGCCTGACATCCTCTAGTGGGCCCTGTGCTGACTGCCCAGCATCATGAAGCCCAGCTGGCATTTGCCATAGAATACCAGAATTGGCAGGTCCACCACTGGTGCTGTGTACTTTTTGCAGATGAGAGCAGGTTCACCTGAGCACATGTGACAGATGTGAAAGGATCTGGAGAAGCTGTGGAAAATGTTATGCTGCCTGTAACATCATTCAGCGTGACCGGTTTGGTGGCGGGTCAATGATGGTCTGGGGAGACATGTCCATGGACGGATGCACAGACCTCTACAGGCTAGGCATTTGGGTATTGGGATGAAATCCTCTAACCGAGGGATCCTCAAATCCAGGGCTCGAGGTCCGATGTCCTGCAGGTTTTAGATGTGTCTCTGCTTCAACACACCTATAGAAGTCATCTGGAGAACTTGACTGCATACTGAGGAGGCAATTCAGCCATTTGACTCAGGTGTGTTAGATCAGGGACACATCTAAAACCTGCAGGACATCGGACCTCGAGGCCTGGATTTGAGGATCCCTGCTCTAACCCATTATCAGACTTTACACTTGTGCAGTGGGTCCTGGGTGCCATCAGGACAATGCCTGGCCTCATGTGGTGAGAGTATTCAGGCAGTTCCTGGAAGGTGAAGGAACTGACTGGCGCAACAACCTAAATCCAATAGACATTTTGGTTCAGCCTATCCAACACCGCCAGGTTGCACCTCAGCTTGTTGGGCATGCATATAAGCACATGGGGTCCATACAAATTACTGAGTACCAGTTTGAGATTTTCAGTTTAATTTTCTATATGGATGGCTGTAGCTCAGGAGGTAGAGCAGGCCACCTACTAATCAGAAGGTTGAATGCCAAAGTATCCTTGGGAGAGATACTGAAACCCACGTTGCTCTCCGATGCATGAATGTTAGAAATGGTAAATGGACTAGTTCTGAAATAGTGCTTTTCTACTCTAACTGAGCACTCAAAGCACTTATACACCACGTTTGCATTCACCCATTTATACAAGCACTTTCTTCTGTAGCTAAGTGCTTACTGTCTACCATTCACACTCTGACGGTTGCATCAGAGAGCAACTTGGGGTTTAGTATCTTGCTCAAGGATACATTGGCATGCAGCCCAGAGCAGCCAGGAATCGAACCACCAACCTTCCAATTAGTAGGTGACCTGCTCCACCTCCTGAGCTACAGCTTAAACCGGAAATGTTACAGTAGATATTCTGTAAATTGCTTGTATGAATATGGGTAAATGAGGCATGTTGTATAAAGTGCTTTGAGTGCTCAAAGTAGAGTAGAAAAGTGCTATATGAAAACGAGTCTGTTTGCCATATTCAGCATGATATGTTTTTTCATGATATGTGTTTTCAAAGTGTTCCTTTAATTTTTTTGAGCAGTGTATTTCCATTCTGGGTTGATAGCCAGTGTGTTTATTAAAGTCACAACAGACGATGTTTTGCTGCTGGGTGAAGCAGATTGAGGAGGGGAAATACCATTAAAGTTGGTCTGCGCATATGGAAATAAGCAGCAGTGTTATCAAAAGGGGAGGCATATGGGAGAGGAAGGGGTCTTCTGAATTTCAGTGATGTCTTTAGTCACTTCAGGTGTAAACGGGAGTGAGTGGGGCTAGATAAAATACAGTTGGAATGCAGCAAATATGGAGCAGTATATGTATTGAAATGTACTGTTTGTCTCATTTTATAAATGTATTTTATCCATTTTTGAAGGAGTGACTTGCGTCCAAAAACATAACAAGTAAAACTATTCAGCCTTAATTTATTTAACGTGTTTTAAACCTCAAGAGGTTTATATCTGTCTAATATCAGAGAAATAAACTAAGGTGCCCATACAGGTGGAGGATGCATCAGTTTACTAAGAGGCATCTTTGACAAAGGATAAAATGACTTCAATGCAGTATTCATATTGTGTATATTGTGTATAGTGGGATGATTTGGACCCTTTGCTGTTCTGATTTTGCTCTCCTGTCTTAGAGGTCACTGCAAATAAATGTTGATGAGACTTCTATACTGATGGGAGTGGTCCCTTCTAGGATGATAATGTCCCCGTCCACAGAGTGTGAATACTTACTGAATGATTTCATGTGGATGAAAATAAACTCAGCCTTTGCTATGAAGTCATATTCCCAATTGAATGCCTATGGGAAACTTCCTCACTACCAAATATTCCACAGTCAACTGTTAGTGGTATTATAACAAAGTGGAAGTGACTGGGAACAACGGCAACGGCGACCTAACCCTAACCGAGTTCAAGCTTCAGTAGGTTACATAAAATGACAGAGCAGCGGATCCTGATGCTGAGGCACATAGTGCACAGAGGTCACCATCTTTCTGCAGAGTCAGTTGCTACAGACCTTCAACCTTCATCTGGCCTTCAGATTAGCTCAAGAGCAGTGCGTAGAGAGCTTCAGAGAATGGGTTTCCATGGCCGAGCAACCTCCCCAAGTGCAATGCAAAGCATTGCAGTGGTGTAAAACACATTGCTACTGGACTCTAGTGCAGTGGAGATGTGTTCTCTGGATTAACGAATCACACTTCTCCAGCTGGTAATCCAACGGACAAGACTGAGTTTGGTGGTTGCCAGGAGAACAGTATCTGTCTGACTGCCTTGTGCCAAGAGTAAAGTTTGGTGGAGGGGGGGGATTATGATGTGGGGTTGTTTTTCAAGTGTCATGAATCAAAGGTGGGTGAACTCAAGAGGGAGACTCCTGGGGAAAGTTTAGGGAGGCTTATTTACAAGCCTAGCACCTCAGGGGATAATGCAAAGTCATCTTGGGCTAGGTGGTTGCAGGGCTTCCTGTTTCATTTCAGGTTTACTCCTCGGGTCAGTTTTCCTTTTAAGGGTTAACTGGTCTCTCCCTCCACTCGCGGTAATCTGGGGCACAGGACAAAAATAGGTTAGCAAAAAGTCAGGCAACACGGAAGGACTTACAGGGATGAAATGCGAGACAGCCAGACTAACTGTTTCACAGTCAAAGATCCAGTGAAGACTAGATGCCACCTGTCAGCTTAAATAGGAGTCATGAAGGCCACATCAGGAACAGGTGTGTGAGTCAGCCTCCTGCAGCAGCTGCTTCAGTAGGCGGAGACCCAGGCTAGCCCAGCCCAGAAAACAAACGCCAGAGAGAGGGAGAGAGAGAGGGGGTGGGGGGGGACCCAACAGAACAACCCCAGGACTGCCAGGGACCATGACATCAGGAGTTGGGCTCGGCCCCTTAGTTCCAGTGAAAGGAACTCATTGCCGATGATGCACCTGTTACCTGCCTTTACTTGCCGTGAACAGTTGAATGACGAGTGTATCACCACTGAAACATCTGATCAAACATGCTTAGACTTACCATAATTACGTGACTGTCCTATTGGAAAAATTTAAATGGTTTCTGAAAGCCGAGAAATTGCACTTCACGCCTAACATAGGGTTATTATGGTAATTAGTGCAGGAAGTCCACAAATGGCAGCACGTTTGAAGTTAACAGGTGATCTCGTGGTAAATAAAGGGTTAATGTTTCAGCGTACCAAAACATTTTGCACAATTTCATGCTCCCAACTTTGTGGGAACTGTTTGGAGATGGCCACTTTCTCTTCCTACATGACTGTGCACCAGTACTCAAAAGAAGGTCCATAATGGATGAGCAAGTTTGGTGTGGAAGAACTTGACTGGCCTGCACAGAGTCCTGACCTCAGTCCAATAGAACACCTTTGGGATGAATTACGGTGGAGAACGCGAGCCAGGCCTTTTCATCCATCATCAGTGCGTGACCTCACAAATGTGCTTCCTGTGCATTACTTTCCATGAACATATTCCTAAGCCTTGTAGAAAGCCTTACCAGAAGAGCTGAAGATGTTATAGTTGCAAAGGGTGGGCCGACATTTTATTAAACCCTATGGATTAAGAATGGGATGTCACTCATGTTCACAGGCATGTGAAAGCAGATGAGCGAATACTTTTACAACACTGCAACAATGCAACTGTCTCATATCGTCACCCTCTTAAAAATAATGATCTAAATCAGTTTCTAACAAAAGTTTTTTTTTTGCCTAAATCATCATATTTGGCTAAGTTTTTTGCCTTTTCTGAAAAACCTGAAAAAAAAAAACAACTTTATCTTAAGAGGGCGTCAAGTTGTATGTTTTAGGTTATTGATTAGCTCTTTTGGAGGTCATCTTTCACTGTCACAAAATTTTCCCATACATTTCTATTCAGGACTCTGAGTGTAGTGTTTCTCCTTATAATGCCTCTAGTTCCAGAGATTTACAGAATCAATGCCAGAGTGTGCTGAAGCTGTTCTTGCATTTAGTGACCCTACATGTTACTAGGATTGCTTTTTTCCTTTCATACTTCAACGATCTGTACATGTACCATAATCTTTACCTTAATACCTAGTAATAGTAATAGTAAGGGGAAGCAAAATGCAGTAAGAGACTACAGAAATATAGTGAAATACTTAAAAATCTATGCATATATATATATATATATATATATATATATATATATATATATATATATGCCTGCTTGACTTGGCTGGGTCCACCTCACTGCTACCCCCAGTGTTGTTAAATGTTAACACAAAGCTATGATGTAATGAGGTCCTGATGTTTCTAAACAAGAGAAGGAAGAACCAGAGATTCTGGGTTCATCCAGCTCACGAGAAAGCGGCAGCAGGGAGAGTTTCATGGTTTCTGGCATTGAAGCTTTTGCACGTATTTCAGGATATCAGTGGACAGTTTGAGCTCTTGTTGGCAGAGTTGGGATCACATCTGAGGAGGCAGAGAAATCATTTCAGAGAGCTGACTGACCCGGAGCAGCGTGTAGCTGTGTGTGAGGTAAAATAGTATGATTTTATTGTTCCCACATCGGTGCACTTTTTGTGCTATAAGCTCGCATGTTATGGAATACAGTACTCTGATTGGTCAGATCTGTTCAGAAAAATCTAACTTGATCTTAAATCTGTGAAATGACGCAGCCGTGTGATTGGCTGCATTAAGAACAGGTGAGTCCGAAAAATATTTTTAACACACGAAATTTACGCGTCTGGTGTGTAAAGGCCTTTCGACAGGCAGTGAGGCTTGTGTGTTTAATTTTAATTTTTGCATTTAAGTATCATGTGACTGAGACAAACGTCGTGACAGGCGTAAAGAGTGAGTCATAGACGGATGTAATGGAGAGAATCTGCCCAGTTTTCAAAATAAAATGTCGTTCAGACTCATAATAAATAAAACGGAGGGCTGGGAGTTTGAAACTGCTGTTCTAAACAGACAGAAGCCTGAGCTTTCATTGCCACAGCAATTTCCAAGAAGTCAATTTTTTTCCATCTTTGTGCTGTATTTAGATTTTTTTTTTTTTGCTGCAAAGCTTTATGAACCTGCAGCTCTGTGGGAATACTAATCTCCAGTATTGACCCATAGGACAAACAGTCGCCTACAGTTGAAGCCAAAAAAGCAATTAACACATACAAACAGTCAGACAACCTGCCCTCTTTTCAGTTCAATACGCTGGGGCTCCATTATACTGATGTGAAATGCTCTGTAAATACAAATAACACTACAGCTGCTGTGGTGATCTATATGTGCTCTCCCACTAATGGTAGAACGGTAAAAATACCAAAACTGCCAAATATCACAATAGAAAATATAATATTCACCAGATAGTGGACGACAAGTCAACAGCCAGAGCAAGACTGAGGGAGCGATAAATACACACCAGATGTTAAGGCACACATAAACTAAGTTAATAACCAGGGCTGTATGGAAATAAAATACAGAAAACCATATGACCTTTAAAATAAAACAGGAAGTAAACTGAAAGAGGGACAACAGATTGCAAACAATAGCAAAGTAAAGGCAACATAAGCTTGATGATATCCATGTTCTGTGTGCAGTCACACCATACTCAGAGTTCATCTATTGAAAACAAAAGACTCAAAGAACAAACTCAAAGCTGACTAACAAATAATCTACTGTGTGTGTGTATGTGTGTGTGTGTGTGGGGGGGGGGGTGGGGGGGGGGGGGGGGTACTCTGCCGTCTTCTCACACTTTTCTCTGCAAAAATCCAGATTAAGAAAAAAAAATGGATTTTTGGCCTCAGCATATTGGACACACACAAAGGCATCTCAGTGAATTTGCACCTACTTATGTTTCCATTCTGTGTGATACATTAATATTGACCCTCTTTGTGTTAATATTTGCTTCATATGCTCTCTACACTTGCAGTGGTGTTCCCTTGTGTTGTGCAGATTGATGCTGACATCAATACCTCAGATCCTAAATTTTCTATAATACAACAAGTTATTACATTTACAGATCAATATATACTCAGTAATTTAGAGTTATTATGCATTTCACTATCAACAACAGCACGGCAGAAAGTATCAGTCTAAAAGCTTTGTTGCCACTGCAGGGACTAAAAACTACATTAAGTTCACAGGAAATGATTTCACCCCCACAAAAACTTGACTGAGTAGCTGGGTACACCATTAAAGTACCATTAGTTTATATTAGGTCCAGTATTTTAGAGTTCTGAATTTGTATCTACTGTAATGATCAGCTCCTCTCCAGTTTGGACACAAGGATCACATTTGCAAAGCAGTAAATTAAAATCAGCAGACACACAATTGAATCTCCTCACTGTTGTCTGCCTGTTATTTTCTTTAGTATCATTGTTTTTGTATATCATTATGAATGCAGATATGAAGAATAAAGGGCTATGTGAGTATTCTGATTAAACATGGTTGTAAAAAACAGACTTTTAATCAGCTTTTTAATTCAAAACAGTTACATGCTGTCCAATCGTTCTCAAACAAAACTATGGTTAAAGCAGTATGGTGTATTTTCTTATCTAAAGGGGGAAAAAAGAGTTTCTCAAGAGTTGTTGCAGCTCTGCTGTAATTCTGTTAACACATCTGTGTGAGATAGAGCATTCTTAAAACAGTAGTTTTCAGTTTCAGTGCGTAGTTTTACCACACATTTCAATAGCATAGTCTTAGGTACTTTAGTTTGTCATTTGTGCTTTAAAATCCAAAGTTGCTACCAGGGTTATTATAGTTAACGAAAACGAACGAAATAACGAAAACTGAAATTGAAAAAACATTGTCGTTAACTGAAATAAATAAAAACTATAATTAAAAGGAAAAAACGATAACTAATTAAAACTGAATTGTGAGTTTACAAAACTAACTAAAACTAACTGAAATTATCGATAAACTGACTTTCATTTTAAGCCTTGTGGATTGATATGAAATCATTGTTTCCGCTCTCGGAGTTTAAGCTGGGAGCGCCACAGGACAACTGTGTGAGTGCGCATGTGCGTGCGCTCACCGCGCTGGTCCGCAAAGTAATGGCTGCGGTCTGCCGAGAAAGCGGCAGAGTCCCGTATGGAGGTTCTTTGAGTACAAACACCTGCACACGACCACAAGGTAATTAACACACACAATCCAGCTACACAAGCATAAATGTGGACATGAGGTCGGCAACTTCTGTAGGTTGTGTACAGAGGCCGCAAAGACCCTGCAGGTTTAATTAGCGAGCATCTAACCAAGCTAGCTCTAAAACAGAAGCAGCTTCAGGTGGTGAGAACATCAGGATGCAGCTGGATTTGAGCTTTGACTCCTTCAAAGAGTTTGTTTTTGTTTAACACCACATGTAGGTGTTATTAATCTGCTGCACTGATGCTGAACTTTATTGTGGAGTTTATTGTAGAATTTATTGAGTTTGGGAGTTCATGTTTTTCTTTGTTTCTCCCTGTTGATGTTCATGTGTGTCCTTAATAATACACAAATTTAGCATGTCTTGTGAACAGTTGGTTGTTGACTATATTTCTGTAAACTGTATCTTTTGTCAAGTTTTCATTACACAATAGTCACTTTTGCGCCTTGAATCTTGCACCTGATCAGGTATGAAAATACTAAAACTAATACTGAAACTAACTGAAACTAACTAAAACTAAGCATGAAACCAAAAATAAAAACTAATAAAAACGAGCAAAACCACTCTGAAAACTAATTAAAACTAACTGAATTAGAGAAAAAAAAGTAAAAACTAACTAAAACTAAACTATAATGTAAAATCCAAAACTATTATAACTCTGGTTGCTACATAAGCTGTGTGACGTTTCTACAGGCCATGAGCATGGAGTTTAATATCAAAGGTTTTAAATTACACAGTAATCTGTGAGACAGCGCACTGAGAGCAGATCTTTACTAATTGGTGATATGCTCTTTATAAGCCACTGCAATAAAACATATAGTATCTCCTGTCCCTTTTTTTTTTGGTGTGTGTGTGTGTGTGTGTGTGTGTGTGTGTGTGTGTGTTCATAAACTATAACTTCAGACTATCACAGCCTGCATCTTTTCCTGTTTTTACTCACTCCAAGCTCGACACACACACAGGACTCGTGACTGTGTAATAGGATTTGGATTTGGGGCTCCTTAACATACCTGTCTGAATTGCTCTTTGATGAAATACCTGTATCGTTACCTGTGTGTCTTTCACCTGTGCAGATTTCCCTGGCATTCCCAGGGAGATGAGCAGAGAGTGGAGAGTAGTGAGATGCTAGTTTGGCCCTACCTGTTCGGTGTAGCTTGGACCCCTGCCTTTGTGTGAGAAACAGTGGCTGTTTATGGACTTCCCCATTCTGTGGTTTTGGACCTCATCCTCTGGAAAATTCACCTGTTCCATTATTGATTATCTGGATTGTAAATAAACCTTTGACATTTTAGTTATGAGTCCTGTGTCATGAGTCCACCAGCTTGCTGACCTATAACAGTTTTAACTAACAAAACCCTGCTAGTTTCCTAAACACTAAGAATTGGTAGAAATCACTTTAATCATCAAAGATATGTCGGTATACAGCTATCACACACTTTAATCATTTTGTAAATTGAATTAGACGTGTTATCATAATTCTCTGACTTGGACTTGGAGCTACTGGCCGTTAGCCTACAGCCATATTATTTGCTGAGGGAGTTTAGTCACATGATCACCGTCTGTGTTTATATCCTTTCGAAGGCAGATGCAGCCACTGCATGTGAGAGGATCCACTCTATGACAGCAAGGCTGCAGACACAGCATCCTGAGGCATTTCTGATCATTTCTTTTAAACATGCTACTTTGGCTGCTTTCTACCAGGTTGTGGACTGTCCAACAAGAAACAACAGGAAAATTGACTTGCTGTATAATGTGAGGGATGCATACAGAGTCACACTGCTCCTCCCATTAGGGAAGTCTGACCATAACCTGGTTTGCCTACAGCCACAGTACCCCCTCCCCCGGTTCAAAGGCAGCCTGCAACAACTCGCTCCATCAGGAGGTGGTCCCCTGAAATGGAAGATGCCCTCAGAGATTGTTACAACACCACAGACTGGGATGTGATGCTGAGCCTGCACTGCGAGGACATAGAGGGGATGACACACTGTCTGATGGATTATCTCAGCTTCTGGGCAGACATGGTCTCCCCCACAAAGACTGTACGGTGTTACCCTGATAATAAACCATGGGTAACAACATGGTCAGAGCCATCCTCAACAGGAAGAAGGCCGCTTTCAGGAGCAGGCACAGGGAGGCAATGAAAGCAGCACAGCAGGAGGTAAAATGATGTTAGAGGGACGCAAAGGACAGCTACAGGAGAAAGGTGGACGAGAAGCTGAAGGAGAACAACATGGGAAGGTGTGAAAACCATCACAGGCCACAAAAGAAAGACCAGAGCTGTGGGGGTGGGGGGTGGGGCAGTGGAGAAGGTGAATGAACTGAACAACTTTATTAACCAGTTCAGTCAGCCCCAAAAATATTTTTTATTGTATGATATGCATCATGGGTGTAATAACATTTGCTTGCTTGAATAAAATATTTGATGTCTCACTTTGTTTTGTGGCATGTTATTAAAAAAAGAGAGAACACGATGTAACAGGCAACCATACACAGCAGATACACAGCAGAGTACCAGTTCGGTTTATCAAACAACAATCTGCTGCAATCTAGTGGCACACCTGTCAGGGAAAGTAGCTTCACCAGGCTGATTTCATGGCTTCCAGCAGGAAATTGCTACTTGCATTAAACACTGTCTTCTTGTTCTTAACCACACGTTTGTCATGGATTCTGTAACATCAAACACTGTATCAGCTACAAAGTTCCACTGAGTGCATCGCTCACAAACAAATGCAGTGTGTTACTCACAGAGCATGTGTGTGAGCTTAGTTACAGTGTTGTCTTTAAACTCTACCATACTGATTGATCTTACTTTTAAGTGCTTGTATTTCTTTAGTAGGCAGGAGATAAATGCAGATCACTGTCTTACTGTGTGTCCCAATATTTAAATCTCATTGTCAAATTGTAGCAATGTTTAAAAAACATGTTATCAAACATTTTTAGGAGTGAAAGCTATTTGTGCTGGCCTCAACAGCGTCAGCATGGGAATAATCACTGAAATAAAAACAGCTTAATTTGATTTTGTGTGATCCATTCATTCATCATCTAATCTGTCTTTGATGTGTGGGTGATGGTAATAGAGGTCTATCAATGTCAAAAACCTGTCAGTATGATTTCAGTCATTGTTTAAATAAATTCAATAGCACACAAGATGTTTGTGTTAAAACTGTTGCACTATTTTCAAAATATGTGACAGTGATTGTGTTTATGAATACTGGCGCGATGGAGATTGTATTTAGAGGCGTATTATGTGTAATACCTTAGTGTAAGTGAGTGTTGCCATGCAGGGGAATCGTTTCTGCTTTTAGCAGCTCTGTGAAAACCAGCCCCTCTGTGTCACAGGCAAACTGGTGAAACTCCAACACTAACACGCAAATTTTGCAGGGATCCATTGCACTTTATATATGTTCATAAATAATGCCAGCATTCGAACCACTACCTGAACCAGCGAGGCTTCAGACGTCATCTGTGCCGTCACGCTCCCTTACTGAAGAAAGCCTCGATGTGCGCTTCATAAATTACATCCTGAATTTCTTGACACACACTCCGAAGCCTCGGCATAGTCGTCCCATCACTAATTATTAGTGTTCCTACTGAGTTCAAGCTTCTGTATATTAAGAAGAGTGTATGTCCTGTCTCTCTTGAAAGTGAATTAGCCCAGGGGGAGAGTCTGCATGTATTGTGTTCTTATTGACCTCATCAAATCAACGGGACATTACAAAGATGTACACACCGTCACTCATTACACTCCCTGTGAACTGAGCTAATAAAGCCCTGCCAGCACAGTAGAATTAAGTGTGACATATTGCTCCTCTTTTCAGCATTCAATGTATGCAAGACACTTTTCCTTTCCTCACCTACCAGTGATTCTGGGAAACAGCTGATAGACTATTTTAAGACTAACTCTTAGAGAGCCGGAGGAGAAACGGATTGAATTTGGATGGGAGCTACTTCCTAGACTGCTGGACAAGACCTCTGTCCTGTCAAAGGGGAGTTTTGTCGGTGTCAGGTACCTAACACTCAGTTTATGGAAGACAAGAACACCTGGGGGCTTCTCCTTGGAATTAGCAACTTGGCAGCTTGTGTTGTGCTCAAACTGATGTATGACTGATGTGTGAATATACAGATGAGGGTTCAGCTCATAATTCCTAAGTAAGATGAATTCTGATCACAAAGCATGAACTATAGCGCCAAAAGTATTTGCTCTTCTGCCTTCAAATGCATATGAACTTGAGTGACATTCTTAATCCATAGGATTTAATATGATGTGAGCCCACCCCTTGCACCTATAACAGTTTCAACTGAAGGCTTTCCACAAGATTTAAGAGTCTGTTTATGGGAATTTTCTACCATTCTTTCGGAAGCGTATTCATGTTGGATGAGAAGGCCTGGCTTGCATTAATTTATTCATCTCAAAGGTGTTCTGTCTGTTTGAGATCAGGCCCAGGGTTATGATTGTTTTGGATTTTACATTATAGTTTAGTTTTAGTTTGTTTTTGCTTTTTTTTTCTCTAATTCAGTTACTTTTAGTTAATCTTCAGAGAGGTTTTGCTCATTTTTTACTAGTTTTTATTTTGGTTTAATGCTTAGTTTTCGTTAGTTTTTGTATTAGTTTTAGTTTTTCATACTTTGTCAGGTGCAAGATTCAAGGTGCAATAATGACTATTGTGCAATTAAAAACTCAACATAAGATACCGTTTAAAAAAATTGTATTCAACAACCAACTGTTCACAAGACAGCAGCTAAATGTGTGTAATATTAAGGACACACATGAACATCAACGGGGAGAAACATAAATGAAAACAAACTCCAACACCCAGTAACTCTACAAGAAACTCTACAATAAAGTTCAGCGTCAGTGCAGTAGATTAACAACACCTACACGTGGTGTATAACATCAGAATGCAGCGAATGTTTGACAAAAACAAACTGAACTTTTGAAGGAGTCAAAGCTCAAATCCAGCTGCATCCTGATGTTCTCCACCACATGAAGCTACTGTTGTGTCTTGGATGGATGTGAAGGAGAAAAAATCCTCGCTGACAAAGTCTTAATGCATATATACAAAGTTTATTGCAAAAACAGACAGTGTCAAAAACAGGCGCTTTTTTTCCTTGCTACCTGGGAGAGGATGCCCAATCTTCCTAACTCAACTCAGCAAGGAGAGAACAAAGGTTTTATAGGGTTAGTACACCCCCCCATTCCTAACTTTCCATACATGGCTATGAAAATTTGTGAAACCCAAATTTCCCCTCTGTGGGACAATAAAGGCTGTTTCTTCTTCTTAAAACAGCTTCATCCTACAACCTATATCTGGACAAATGGTCAATTCCTTATATGGAAGCAAGACAGCTACAAGAGGCCCTCTCTGCATTCCTTTTGAGCTGAGGCCAAACCTTTATGTTAAAGCTCAGGTTACCCTTTTACACAAATCAATAAAGGCCTAAAGGAAAGAGACCATAGATGCATATATAGAGTTTAACATAGCAGTACAGACACCACACTACTTCTGTGTCAGAGCTGCTCGCTTAGATGCTCGTGAATTAGGCTTCAGCGCTGGGTCTTTGCAGGCCGATGTACACAAACTCCACAAGTGGCCGACATTGTGTCTGCATTTATGCTTGTGTAGCTGGTTTATGTGTGTTATTTACCTTGTGGTCGTGTGCTGGTGTTTTATATGCGTGCAGGCTGCGACTCTTTGGGTTTCTGTAGCCTTTGTGCGCTTCTCAGGTGGACTTTGATGTTGGTGTTTTTTTCCACTTGCGAAATGTTTCGCACAATTTTCTGCTATTACTTTTTGGACCAGCGTGGTGAGCACACACACACATGGATGCACGCACAATATAGTTTTAGTTAGTATTCGTTTTTTCATTTTAATTATCGTTATTATTTATTTCAGTTAATGAAAATGTTTTTCAATTTCAGTTTTCATTATTATTTCATTTGTTTTCTTTAACGATAATAACCTCGGTCAGGACTCTGTGCAGGCCGCTCGAGTTTTTCCATACCAAATTCTCTCATTCATGCCTTTATGGAGCTGCTTTGTGCACTGGTGGGCAGTCATGTTGGAACAGGAAGGGGCTATCCCCAAACTGTTCCCACCAAGTTCGGAGCATAAAGCTGTCCAAAATATTGTGGTATGCTGGAGCATTAAGAGTCCATTTTACTAGAACTAAACAGCCAAGCCCAAAAAAAAACACCCCCACACCATAATCACTGAGAGCTATTTCCTGGACTGCTGGAGAAGACCCCTTTCATTTTTGGGGAAGGTTCCAAAAATGATGGTACCCCTAGAAAAGATTGAAATTAAGTTGACCATAGGGACATATTAAACTAAGGTGTGTCCTGTAATATGCATCACAGGTGGCTTCTAACTTGTAATCAGTCAGTCTGCCTGTTTAAAGGGTGAAAAGCAGTCACTGTGCTGTTTGGTATCATCGTGTGCACCACACTGAGCATGGACCACAGGAAGCTAAGGACAGAGCTGTCTCAGGAGATGAGAAAGACAATTATTGAAAAGCATGTTAAAGGTCAGGGTTGATGTTCCTGTGGCTACAGCTGCACATATTATTCAGAAGTTTAAGGACCACGGGACTGTAGCCAACCTCCCTGGATGTGGCCCCAAGAGGAAAATTAATGACAAATTAAAGAGACGGATAATAGGAATGTTAACCAAACAGCCCAGAACAACTTCCAAAGAGGTTAGAGGTGAACTCCAAGGTCAATGTACATCAGTGTCAGATCGCTCCATCTGTCACTGTTTGAGCTAAAGTGGACTTAATGGAAGATGACCAAGGAGGACACCGCTGCTGAAAGCAAATCATAAAAAGTGAAACTGGAATCTGCCAAAATGTATATTAACAACCACAAAGCTTCTGGGAGAATAAACTTTGGACGATGATACAAAATTGGAGCTTTTTTGACAAGTCATATATCAGTACTATGTTCACAGATGCAAAAATGAAGCATACAAAGAAAAGAACACTGTGCCTACTGTGAAACATGGAAGAGGCTCGGCTATGTTTTGTGGCTGCTTTGCTGTATCTGACACGGGTGTCTTGAATTTGCGCAGGTTACGATAAACTCTCGACTATCAAGGCATTCTGGAACAAAATCTGCTGCAAGTTTCAGAAAACTTTCTCAAGTCATGGGTCCTCCAACAGGATAATGAGCCAAAACACAGCTAAAAACACCCAGGAACTTCAATGAACAAAACACTGGACTATTCGGAAATGGCCTTCTAAGAGTTCTGATCTAAAACCTATTGAACATCAGTGGGAGAAGTTGAAACATGCAGTGTGGGGAAGGCACCCTTCAAACCTGAAATGGTTGGAGCAGTTTGCTCATGAGGAGTGGGCCAAAATACCTGTTGACAAGTGCAGAAGTCTCACTGAGATTGCCTCAAATGGTTGGGTAACAAATATTAAGTTCAGGGTACAATCATGTTTGTCCAGGCCAGTTTTATTAATAATTCTGTTGAACCACAATTCAAAAGTCTCACTTTCACTAGTTATTTTTCAGTAAATTTTAATTTATTATTACTTTTGTCAGTTTCAAGTTATTTCAGCGACCACTGTGGATTTTTCTTTCTTTAATGGAAGGGTACCAACAAGTTTGTCAATATGAAATATACTTTTTACACATGTTGAGATTCATGGTTTGCAAAAATGTACAGTGATTTCATTTGGGGGACTGAGTTGCTTGCTTCCAGGGTACATGGAGAAAAAATAATCATAATAATAGGTCAAAAAAAAAATGCAAAGCTCTCAAAGTGAACACTTTCATTTCAGATTTACTTCCATTATCTTTAGCAAGAGTCTGCATGGAATCCATGTTGTGTGCTTTAGATAAGACTAAAGGTGGTCTTTCTTCATACTTCATACTTCATACTTCATATTATAGTTATATGTGCTTGAGTGGTGTGTTCAAATTGGAATTCTAAGATGTTACAAAGATTCAAAGCTGCATTATACATACATTTAGCTTTCCACAACAGCCAGGACTTAGATCGGAAAGTCAAAAGTCAATAGGCGGTGCATTTCAAGCAAAAACGGGGTGTCTTTCCCAGTTCAAATCCTACAACCAGCAACCTTTAGTGAACATTCACTTTTATTTAGACGTAATTCTCTGTCCAGTCCTCCACTCTTTGCCTGCATCCACACCTCTTCTTGCGTCCCTCTGGCTTTTTTCTCTGCAAAGATTACTGGGCAGACCATTAAAAGCACACCTCTGCTCTTTCTGCTTGCAGTTTCACTCCCTCCCATTAAGCCTCGAGAGTCCAGGGCTCATGCTTGTCTTCTCTGCAGGCTATTGATCAGTGTCCGTGCTGGCAAGCTAAGTCTACTCTGCTACAGATAGATCCAGAATGGGTTCAGCCGCCATCTTTTCATTAAGAAAAAAGCACAAATGGCAGGGAAGAGGTAAAGGTCATCAGAGCTAAGAGTCTAATAATCAAACCTGATGGTTCTCAGCCAGCTAGTCCTCTGTCCTTCCTGACAGTTTATTAGACAGGCTGTTTGTCTGCTTTCTTGACCCAACTAGCTTTTGATTGAGGAAATTTGTAAGAAAAGGGTGGTGAAAATAAAGTTCAGCTATACGGAAGCTGTTGAGACCAAGTTATCATCAGTTAATGGGAACGACTCCATTTTTCTCCTATTTGCAGCTTTATCTTTTGCCATGTGACTGTAGCAAACATTTTAGTCCAGATGGGATTTTGACACAAGCAGATCAGCTTGGTGAAACTTGTTTGTGAAGTCTCCAAAACATTATGTTGAAAGAAAACGAATAAAAAAAAAACCCTCACAGGGCTTATCCTTAATAACTTGTATCAGAGTCTCCATTCAACTGCAGCCACTCAGTCTTAATGTGTTAAATAAGACTCAGAAAAGTCAGTTTGATCGTTAGAAGCATTGTGAACTTGTTTAAATGTGATATCACACAGCAGATGGTGACAGCAGTTAAATGGACTCAACTGGTTTCTTTTTTCTAAATTTGTTTGAGCACTCAAATAACTTTCTTTCTCAGAGAGCGTTAAGCTTTTTGAGAAAGCAACTTTTATTAAGTAAGAATACAATGAAATGCAACAGACTCTTTATGCAGTCTCTTATTTCCATTCACTCTGTCTTTCTTTTGGTGAGGTTCTCCCACCTGTTTCCAACCTGCCACACATCTGACTTTCTTATATTCCTTTCTGTTGGCGATCTCCTGGAATGTCCACCTATATGTTACTTCAACTGATGTTGCTGAGATATGAACAACAGTGTATTTTGAAATAATGTTGATTACAAACTGTGCCATGCACAGAAAATAAGGGTGTGTAAGTGGAGACTGTGGATGACCAAACTTCAGGTGAGATTTTCAAGTCTCACAGATCAGTTGTTAATTTTTTAATCAAGCTCTGGCGTTTCACACACCTTTACACTATCTCCGTTGGGTTGGCTTGTTTTGAACTCTGTCAGTTAAACTGATGCAGACCACCAAGACCACCTAAAAAGGAAGCTCTTTGTCATGGTCCTGGGCTTGTAACCCAGTATTTTGTGTTTCCTGATCTTTGAAGTTCTGTTATCATTGAATTTCTTCAGTTGTGTTTCACAGTGATTCAAATGTTAGTTTTACACAAACCACCCACTTAAGTATTGTTGTAGACTGAGCACACCCTCCCAATGCTGCCCCCCAAAATCCTATAATGTGCAGTATTAACCCTGTTACCAGGGAACCACTCATCAGTAGGGACAGGATTAGGTTAGGTTTACCCAACATCCACTTTCAGTGGATGTTACTTTTAGAATAAAGTCTTTTACATGCATTTTGGCCTTTAAAATTTTCCTTAAATAGTTGTATATGGGTATGCCAAAAAGGTGAAAATTCCAGATAAAAAGGTACATATGAACATAACCGTAACCAGTTTGCTGGTTACCTGGCTGAAATTAAAAGGTTGGTCATCAGTAGGTACAGGTGCCACCAAGTCACTGAAATCTTCAGCTTCAGTTCAGCTTTATCAATAGCAAAGTCTCTATGTCTGAGGCTCACTAGATCTTTATTGAATTACTTTTCAGGTACATTTATACCTTTCAAATTATATTTGTTGTGTATCTTTTGAGCATTGTAATGATTCAAGTTACCTATTGTTAGTTCAGTCACTGGCTGAAGGCAAAATTGATTTCACTTCACCCATAAACTATTACCACTGACAAAAGACAAAGCACAAATTTAGCTGGCCATTTAGTCAGAACAGTTAGGTTTTCAGCTGCTCCCATGCTGTTGATCAGTTGTTCTCACTGCATGCATCAGAGATGAGCCTCCATAGCAACAGAGCTTTTTGAAATCAATGGGGTCATAACTGTGGCGTAAATAGATAGAAAATTGGACTGCTTGTTAGAGGCCAGAGGACCATGTGGCCTACATCAATAGCAACTACCCCAAGTGGAAGAAGCAGTGTTCTCCAACTTGGGCACAAATTGAATTCCATGGATAGACAGATAGAAAAATCAAAACATTGATAAACGTCAATGAGCTGCATGAAGGCCTTGAATATGTGATTTCTTTTTTCTACAATCAGCAGCATACATGGGGCCTATTTTGCTGTGAGGACATTGGATTATTTGAACTGTACGCTGTGTTCTATTTTATGAGAGCCACCAAATTAGCAGCTGGAAAATGATGGATCACTGTTATTATGAAAGGCAGTGGCAATGCTCTGTTCCTGGGGAACAGTGCAAACATTACAGTGGTTACTAGAAAAGCAGGAATGATCACAATTAGTTATATAAAATTACCTCGTTACATGAAATTTGAAAGCACAAGAATGTTTTTTGAATTATTTATTTTGGGTACTGGGTTTACAGTAGAGAAATTGATTTTTTTTTTCTAGCAAATGTTTTGCTTATTGACTTTATTACACTGCTGTTGTCTTGGCTGCAATGACAGTGAGTCAAATCATACACATTGACTAAAAGAAAGGTGAGGAGGTTGCCAATGTGTGTTTGGGTTCAGCCAAATGTGTATGTCTCTAACATGAAGCCAGAATAATAGACTTTTGAAAAACACTTGCCTTTAGCTGAGAATAACTAATGGGAGAAATCAGAAACAGCATCACAGATAGAATGCAGTATTGCTTTAAATATGATAAAATTAAGATAAATTTGGTGACTTAGTGTTGCATAAATTTGGGAGCTTCACAAGCTCCAGATTAAACTGAAAGGTCAAAAATCTTTGGTGAGTTGGTTAGTGTCCTTTTTTTTTTTTTTTAATGGAATACATAACTAACATACTAACCTACAGCGCCATGAAAAAGTATTTTTCCCCTTCCTGATTTGTTAGTTTTTGAATATTTGTCACACTTCAGTGTTTCAGATCAGCAAACAAAATTTAATATTAGACAAAGATAACCTGAGTAAATACAAAATGCAGTTTTACATTTTTTTTGAAGAAACAAAAGCTATCCAACCCTGCCTGGCCCTGTGTGAAAAAGTAATTGCTCCCTAAACCTAATAACTTTAACTTTAATCATTACATAAAAACTGGATTTTGTATTTACTCGGGCTATTACTTCACTTATAAGCATAACTTCTCTCCACATAGATGCTTCATTTAGAACAACCTGCATAGTAGATACAAAATTTGCTGTTGTAATGGATATCATTCCTTCTGGTATTCTAATGCTACTAAAAGATGCTGAAAAACCAGCCTGTGTATATTTGTTAGACCTCACACTAACACCAGTGAGCCATATATGTTTTCCTGTCACATCCAAAAATAACAACTATAATATTAGATCATTATCTAAAAAAGGTATCATCACTACCGCTGGTATTGTTCAATACTGGCCTGGTCTTGTTGGTGATCTGAATTGGAGCAATGTGTGGAATCTCTCCTCTGTGAATCACCACCTTATCGTGATGGAGGGGTTTTTGTGTCCCAGTGATCCCAGGAGCTACGTTGTCCGGGGACTGCTTCCCCTGGTAGAGTCTCCCATGGCAAATTGGTCCTGGGAGAGGGTCCAGACAAAGAGTGGTTCAGAAGACCCCTGTGTCTACAGCAATGAGGGAACAGTTTACCCTGCCCGGTATAGGGTTACCGGGGCCCCACCCTGGAGCCAGGCCTGGGGAGGGAGCTCAAGGGAGAGCGTCTGGTGGCCGGCCATTAGCCTTTGGTGCCCGGCCAGGCACAGCTCGAAGAGGTTACATGGGCCCGCCCTCCTCTAGGCCCACCACCTGCAGGAGGTGTCGTACGGGTTGGGTGCAGTGTGTGTCGGGTGGTGGCCAAGGGCGGAGGCCCTGGCAGACCGATCCCTGGCTATCGAGACTGGCTATTGGGACATGGAATGTCACCTCTCTGGTAGGGAAGGAGCCTGAGCTAGTGTGTGAGGTTGAGCGATACCAGCTAGATATAGTTGGGCTCACCTCAACGCATGGCCTGGGCACTGGAACAAGTCTCCTGAACAGGGGCTGGACTCTGTTCCAGTCTGGAGTTGCCCTCAATGAGAGGCGGTGAGCTGGGGTGGGTATTCTTGTACCCCCCGGCTTGCTGCCTGTACGTCGGAGTTTTCACCGGAGAACGAGAGGGTTGTTTCCCTGTGCATTCGGGCCGGGGAATGGGTCCTGACTGTTGTTTGTGCTTATGCACCGAATGACAGTTCAGAGTACCCACCCTTTTTGGAGTCGCTGGGTGGGGTGCTCAAAGGTGCTCTGTCCGGTGACTCCATCGTCTTGCTGGGAGACTTCAATGCTCACGTGGGCAATGACAGTGAGACCTGGAGGGGCGTGATTGGGAGGAACGGTCTGCCCTATCTGAACATGAATAGTGTCTTTTTATTGGTCTTCTGTGCAAATCACAGTTTGTCCATAATGAACACCATGTTCAAACATGAGGATGTACATAAGTGCAAGTGGCATCAGGACACCCTAGGTCATAGGTCGATGAACGATTTTGTAATTGTATCATCAGATCTGAGGCCGTATGTTCTGGACACTCGGGTGAAGAGAGGAGCTGAGCTGTCAACTGATCACCACCTGGTGGTGAGTTGGATCAGGTGGCGGGGGAAGATGCTGGACAGACCTGGCACACCTAAATGTATTGTGAGGGTGCACTGGGAATGCCTGGCAGAAGCCCCAGTCCAGGAGATCTTCAACTCCCACCTCCGGCAGAACTTCGACAGCATTCCGAGGGAGGCTGAGGACATTGAGTCCGAATGGACCATGTTCCGTACCTCCATTGTTGAGGCTGCTGCTGCTCAGAGCTGTGGCTGCAAGGTGGTTGGTGCCTGTCGTGGCACCAGCCGCGAACCAGATGGTGGTCACCGGAGGTGAAGGGAGCCATCAAGCTGAAGAAAGAGTCCTATTGGGCTTGGTTAGCATGTGGGACTCTGGAGGCAGCTGACAGGTATCGGCAGGCCAAGCAGAACACAGTTCGGGCAGTGGAAGAAGCAAAAACTCGGGTGTGGGAGGAGTTTGGGGAGGCTATGGAAAAAGACTTTTGGATGGCATCAAAGCAAATCTGGCAAACTGTCAGGTGACTGAGGAGGGGAAAGCGGTGCTCCACTCACACGGTTTATAGTGTGGGGGGGGGTGCTGCTGACTTCAACTGAGGCTATAGTCAGACGGTGGAAGGAATACTTCGAGGAGCTCCTGAATCCCACTGACACGCCTTCTGTAGTGGAAGCAGAGTATGGGGACGAGGGGGATGACTTATCCATCAAAGGTTTTGAGGTCACTGAGGTGGTTAAACAACTCCTTGGTGGCAGGGCCCCTGGGGTGGACGAGATTCGCCCTGAGTTCCTGAAGGCTCTGGATGTTGTAGGGCTGTCTTTGTTGACACACCTTTGCAACATTGCGGGATCTGAGGCAGTGCCACTGGATTGGCAGACCGGGGGGGTGGTCCCCATCTTTAAGAAGGGAGACTGGAGGGTGTGCTCCAACTTCTGGGGGATCACACTCCTCAGCCTCCCCAGTAAGGTCTATACCAGGGTGCTGGAAAGGAGGGTCCGACCGTTAGTCGAACCTCAGGTCCAGGAGGAACAATGCGGTTTTCGTCCTGGTCATGGAACGCTGGACCAGCTCTTTATCATCTCAAGGATATTCGAGTGTGTGTGGGAGTTTGCCCAACCAGTCTACATGGGCTTTTTGGACTTGGAGAATGCATTTGACCATGTCCCTCGGGGTTTCCTGTGGGGGGTTCTGCAGGAGTATGGGGTGTCTGGCCCATTGCTGTGGGCCATTCACTCCCTGTACAACCGCAGTGAGAGCTTGGTCTGTATAGCCCGTAATAAGTTGGACTCGTTTCTTGTGGGTGTTGGACTCCGTCAGGGCTGCCCATTGTTACCAATTCTCTTCATAATTTTTATGGACAGAATTTCTAGGCATAGCCAGGTGGCGGAAGGCTTCTTCTTTGGTGGCCTCAGAGTCTCATCTTTGCAGATGATGCAGTCCTGTTGACTTCATCAGGGGTGGCCTCTAGCTCGCAGTGGAACAATTCGTAGCTGAATGTGAAGCCGCTAGCATGAGAATCAGCACATCTATGTCTGAGACCATGGTCCTCAGCCGGAAAAGGGTGGAGTGCCCTCTCTGGCTCAGGGACAAGTTCCTGTCCCAAGTGGAGTTCAAATAGCTCAGGGTCTTGTTCACGAGTGATGGGAAAAGGGAGCGGGAGATCGACAGATGGATCAGGGCTGCGTCTGCAGTGATGCAGACGCTGCACCGGTCTGTCGCGGTGAAGAGGGAGCTGTCAATTTACTGGTCGATCTACGTTCCTACCCTCACCTATGGTCACGAGCTTTGGGTAGTGACCAAAAGAATAATATCGCGAATACAAGCGGCAGAAATGAGTTTACTTCAAAGGGTGGCTGGCCTCTCCCTTAGAGATAAGGTGAGGAGTGCGGTCATCTGGGTGGGTCTTAGAGTAGATCCGCTGCTCCTCCACATCGAAAGGAGCCAGTTGAGGTGGCTCGGGCATCTGATTAGGATGCCTCCTGGCAGCCTCATGGGTGAGGTGTTCAGGGCATGTCCCACTGGGAGGATGCCCCATGGTAGATCCAAGACATGCTGGGGAGTTAATATTTCTCGGCTAGCCTGGGAACGCCTTGGGGCCCCTCTGGATGAGCTGGAGGAGGCGGCTGGGGAGAGGGAAGCCTGGGCTTCTCTGCTTGGGCTCCTGCCCCCACGATCTGGCCCTGGATAAGCGGAAGAGAATGGATGGATGGATGGATGGATGGATGGATGGATGGTGTGGAGTCTCCCATATAAATACCTGCTGGCAGATCAAGTAAAGGAAGTGTCGTATAATTTGATTCAAAGACATTACCCTGCCAAGCATTAAAATTTAAGAAAGATACAGTACCAGTCAAAAGTTTGGATGCAGTCACCCATTTATTTGAATAGGTAAGTGTGTCCAAACTGTTTACTGGTACTGTATATATGTGAAGTGTTCATGGTGTGAGTATGAACCTGAAACAATAACAATAACAATACTTTCAATTTACTTCCATCTCCTGGACAGAAATAACCAGTTATGTTAAAATGAAGATTGACTCAGATTTTCTTTGGACTGGAGCGATATACTGTTGTGGATCCACAATGCCAAAATAAAAAAAATATATGTTATAAATCTGATAAATATTTTAGGGAAATATCACATGCATAAAGCTAAATTCAAATCACTCTTTTTTAATATTTCAAAAGGAAACGGAACAGTACATTGATAACATTTCTGATTCAATTAATCAGAAATTACAACTTCTAATTTGAATTTCTTATTTGATATATCTAGTTGTAATTCCCCTGGCTGATGTTGTTCTTATTTTTTCAGATGTATATTAATTACTGATTGTATGCAGTTTAAGAGCATACCCTGCCTCTTGCCCTCAGCTGGAATAGGCTCCCGCCCCCAGACAACAAAGTTGTTTGCTATATTTATAAAACACTTCCAGTAAAGTGCAGACTTCAAACTACATAGCAGTTTTAAAATTGTGTTGATAAAGTGAAACCAGAGTTATGATCAATAACTCTGGGATAAAATGGGAAGTTCCCCAGCAGAAAGTACTTGCGACAAGGCAGATGCTGCTAAAAAGCCACCAAAGGCAGACTGTAAACACTGTCTCCAGGTGTCCAACAGGAGGAGTGACACCCCTGGAAGTGTCAGGTCTGTGATGGCACCCTCTGTCTTTGGTGGACAGAAACTGTTTTATGGAGTGGCACAAATAATTTGTGTGGCATCTTATTGTGACACCTGAATGTTTTGCAAATAGTACAAAAAACAAAACAAACAAATAAGCCTAAGGCCTTTCCTGCATTTTAATGTAACTAGTTGTAAATTATGAGCATAGACAACAGGACCTATGTGTTATCTCAGTGATTCATTGTTTGAAGAGCGACATGTTTGTTTGTTTCATTTATTTTCACATAGAGACAAGTATGTTACAAGAAACAGGCAACACACCACAAGATTTTTAGCCTAAGCTAATTTGCAGTGCCTATCCCTATTTGGGCCTTTACACAGTCTTTATAACTATAATACTATAACAATAACCACCTTGGCCCAGGACTCACTGTGTAGAGTTTGCATGTTCTCCCCGTGTTTGTGTGGGTTTCCTCCCACAGTCCAAAGACATGCAGTTACTGGAGTTAGGTTAATTGGTGATTCTAAATTGCCCATAGGTGAGAATGTAAGTGTGAATGGTTGTCTGTCTCTCTGTGTTAGTCCTGCAACAGGCTGGTGACCTGTACAGGGTGTACCCTGCCTCTCGCCCTATGACAGCTGGGATAGGCTCAATACAGTGGGCAGTGGGTTAGCACTGTTCCCTCACAGTAATGAGGTCCTGGATTTGAATCCACCAGCCAGCTTATCAAAAACTGTTCAAGAAGCAGTGCAGTTTTTTACAAATGGGCAAGTGCTTTAGCTTGTGAGCTGATTTTTTTATTCTCCACACTGTTTCCTTCTCATCAATATGATAGCATTGTATTTTTGTTTCATCAGTTCATGGACTTTGTTCCACAGCTCTGCCTGTATCCTTTTGAATATTTTAGCAACTTTGGTCTAACCATGGTTTTGCATCCTCTGAAATTTTGGTCAAGAAGTTGCCTCAAAAATTCTCTTTATCACTGACCAGAAAAAAAAACAAAACACTGTGCACTCCTAACTGTGATGTTCTTTTAATATTCTTTACTAATTTAAATCTACTCAGATTGCTAAAGGCACTTTGACAATTTTCATTCTTTTACAGTGATCCATCAGCTATTGTGGGGGTTACGTTCCAGAGACCCCTGCGATAGGTGAAAATCCGGCGTTATATTTATTATTTATATATATTTTAAGGCTTTATAAACCCTTCCCACACTCTTATAAACCTTTCCCACTCTCTTCCTACAACTTGAACGATGAAGATGATGAATTATGCAGCTGTGGTACTGATGGCAGTGAAGGTGATGATGATGAGATAAATGTACAGTACTGTACAGCCAAGAAGAACATTACAGCTCTTCTGAAGGCAGCACTTCATCAGGCGCTTCATCAGGTGGTGCAGTATCTTCGCCCTCGGCCGTAACTTCTTTTTCTGCTAAAGGTGTAACTGATCTCTTCGTCCGAGTGATGAATGTAGTTATGGGGAGTTATATAAATACCTATATACCTCAAAATCCTGCAATATAGTGAAAACTCTGTGAAACAGAATTAGATACTTTTTTTACAGTGAAGTCGCAATAAGTGAACCGCGATATAGCGAGGGACGACTGTATATCAGACTATGCTGAAACACAGTCTAAAGAGCAAAAAGAGTGTAACTGTCCTTATAGTCCCCCCCCCTTCTCCATGTCTTCTGCCTCCCTAAATATCTGAAGCTAATTGCAAAAATTAATTTGTGTGACCTATAGTTACTTCCAGCCCAATCTGGGTGTTACTGGAGCGTGAAATCAATTTGCTGATAATCACTGTAAGTAGTTGTCTGCAGGCTTGGTCTGCCTGTGGACAGATGAAATAAAAGCAGCTCTCAATTCACTGCTTCTATTCAAAGAAGCAGAAAGAGGTAAAATGAAGAACGGAGGGGAGAAAAGAAAACTACTGCGATCAGTGGCCTGAGTCTGTCTGACTCTGCTGTGATGGGAGGATGGTCTGACGCTGTAACACAGCAGCTGCTCTATGACCCATGGCTGAAAAACAGAAGCAGGATGGGCAGACATACGATTAAAAAACAGATATTTCAGATGTGTTTGTTTACTTTGATCAGTGTGCCAGTTTCCAAAATTTGTTTCCCTATTATGAAACCTGAGTTACATCATTTCTTGGCGGTTTTCCTAGCTCTTTGGCAGCCTTTCCAGGTCTTACTATCCATCAGTACAGTCCTTTTGACAGGTTTACAGCTGGCGGTAATTAATAATGTTGGTATTTTTACAACTTAGGGCAGTTTGTGCTGCCAAAATCAACAATAAATCTTACTAATAGGGGTGTAGAAAGTATAAAATGATAGGCCGTAAAATTGTCAAAATTAACCATAAAATTTTGAGGGTCAACGAATTATGAGCCGTAAAATTGTCAAATCCATTAGCAGAAATCATGAGGTTGTAAAACAAATGGTGTACAGGCACCAAATAGTACAATATAAATATAGATAAGGTAAATAAGATACAGGGCCCTCAGCCCTTCAGTATGTAGGGCAAACAGTGTATATCAAAGTATATGGTTATCCTTCCAGTGTATATATGACTAATTAAAACAAAAAGGATACTTTGACATGCAGACTGCAGCAGCCACAGATCATTAAAAATTGCAATGCCAGTCTCACCAGGTTGGACTTTAGAGTTTATTAAGATAAGATAAGATAAGATAAGATAGTGTTTATTTGTCACATGCACAGTTATACACAGTACAATGCACAGTGAAATGTATTTTGTACCTGCAACCTTATATACACACACATATAAATAAGAAGAATAAAAATAAAAAAAAAAAAGTAATTCACACTATACACTATACTCTATATACTATACGCTATACACACTTTTTAAATTATAATATTTACACTGTGCAATAATGGTCCAGTTAGGGCTCAGAGTTGAGCAGACGGATGGCTTGTGGGTAAAAACTCTTCTTCAACCTTTCAGTCTTAGCCCTCAGGCAGCGGTAACGCCGGCCTGATGGGAGCAGGGAGAAGAGAGAGTGTCCGGGGTGGCTGGGCTGTTTTAGGATCTTCATGGCCCTCAGCCTGCACTGCTTGGTGTAAATGTCCTGCAGGTTGGGGAGGGTGGTTCTGATGGTCCGTTCAGCTGAACGAACCACCCTTTTTAGGGCCATGAAGCCCTGCTTGGTGCAGTTTCCCATCCAGGTGGTGATGCTCCCACGCATGATGCTCTCGATGGTGCAGGTGTAAAAGTTCCTGAGCACCTTGAGTGGGAGCTTGAAGTCTCTCAGCCGCCTGAGGAGGTAGAGACGCTGTCTGGCCTTCTTCACAGTGATGTTTATGTGATGAGTAAAGGACAGGTCCTGTGAGATGGTCACTCCCAGGTATTTGAAGGTGTCCACTCTTTCCACCTCAGCACCACTGATGACAAGTGGATGGTAGTCCCTCTGCTGCTTCCTGCTGAAGTCCACGATCAGTTCCTTTGTTTTGCTGACGTTGAGCAGGAGGTGGTTCTCCTGGCACCAGTTCTCCAGGCGGGAGACCTCTCTCCTGTAGGCTGTCTCCTCATTGTGAGAGATTAGTCCCACAACAGCAGTGTCGTCAGCAAACTTGATGATGACGTTGGACTCTGACGTGGCCTCGCAGTCATGGGTGTACAGTGAGTACAGCAGAGGGCTGAGCACACAGCCTTGGGGGGATCCAGTGTTGAGAGTGAGGGAGGATGAGGTGAGGTGACCCACTCGTACCACCTGTGGTCTGCTGGTCAGGAAGCTGTGAACCCACCTGCACAGGGATGGGCCCAGGCCCAGGTCCAGCAGCTTAGAGACCAGCCTGGAGGGAACTATGGTGTTGAATGCTGAGCTGTAATCTACAAACAGCACTCTCACATAGTTCCCCTTACCAGTGTCTATGTGTGAAAGGGTCTTGTGGAGGAGGAAGGATATGGCGTCATCTGTGGATCTGTCTGGCCGGTATGCAAACTGTAGTGGGTCGAGGGTGGTGGGCAGTGAGGAGGTGATGAATGTCTTGATGAGTCTCTCAAAACACTTCATCACCACAGAGGTGAGCGCTATGGGCCTGAAGTCATTGGAGCTGCTGGGGTGTGGTTTCTTTGGGACAGGGACTATGATGGACTTTTTAAAGCAGGTGGGAATCACACACAGTTTCAGTGAGAGGTTGAATATCAGTGTAAACACAGGTGCCAGCTGGTCAGCGCAGGTCTTAAGGACACGTCCACTAATACCGTCTGGTCCAGCCGCTTTCCTGGTGTTTACACGTCTAAACGCCCTCCTCACGTCGCGCTCCGTCACAGTGAGTGTCTCCGCCCCTCCGGCCGGGAGCGCAGCGGGCTGTAGGCTTCCCGACTCAAAGCGCGCAAAGAAGATGTTGAGTTCATCAGCCAGAGAAGCGTCGGCACTCACCGGGTGTGTGTGTGGTGCTTTGTAGTCCGTGATGGTGCGTAGTCCCTGCCACAGTCCCCTGGAGTCAGACTGTTGTAGTTGCTGTTCCAGTCTGCGGCCGTAGCGATGTTTAGCCTCTTTCACCGCTCTGCGGACGTTGTATGATGCAACCTTGTAGTCCTCCATGTTCCCAGAGGCGAGGCCGGAGTTGTAGGCAACGGTGCGGGACCTCAGGGCGTCGCGGACAGATTTATCCACCCACGGCTTCTGGTTGGGAAAAGTCCTGATGGTCCTCCTACGTGAAGTGTCTTCAACAACTTTCCCAATAAATCCCACAACAGTTTCCGTAAACTCCTCGATGTCTCCGCCCGCGCTGCTGCTAAACATGTCCCAGTCGGTTGAATCCAACGCACCCTGCAGAGCGGCCTCTGTTTGATCAGACCACCGTGTCACTTCTCTCACAGCAGGGGGTTCCTGCCTGAGCCGTTGTTTGTATCTCGGCATGAGAAGGACAGAGGTGTGGTCAGACTTCCCAAAAGGCGGAAGAGGCTTTGCTTTGTAGCCCTCTTTGAATGGAGAGTAGCAGTGGTCTAGGGTCCTCTCTCCTCTGGTGGGGCAGTCGATGTGTTGAATCAACTCCGGTATCAGCTTTTTCAAGTTTGCACTGTTAAAGTCCCCGGCTACGATGAGAGCCGCATAATTCCACAATGGGAAAATTCACTTGTTACAGCAGCACAAAGGACAAGAAGAAAAAAGTGAATTAGAGACACATTAGAAAAAGAAAAATAGAAAAATAAATAAGAAGAATAGTATACAAAAAAAGCCAAAACTCCTAAAAATGCAGAATCAATAAAATACGAGAATAATGGTTACTATGTACAAGTGGTTACTTTAAACCATGTGTCAAACTCAAGGCCCGCGGGCCAGATGTGATATGATTATATACGGCCCGTGAGATGATTTCATATGGTTATTATTAATGGCTCGCAGGTAAATGGCGCTCCCACCACTTATACTACAAATCCCACAATGCACTGCAAGAGATGCCACGCAGGCCAAGACCTGTGCGCTAACCCGTTTCCTGTGTTGCCGATGACACACTGATCAGTGATCAGCGGATAAAAACACCGGTCAGCACTTCTTGCAGTAACATTTAAGCTGCCTGACCCCCAAAAATGGCCAAATGAAAGTAAAGGAAAAGTCTCAGCAGGGCTCTGGGATGAAAGGTGGCTGTGTGAGTTGGCCTTTCTCTGCGACATAATGAAGTATCTTAATGTGTTAAACCTGCAGCTTCAGTGAAATATTCTCATTTTTCCTGATGTTATTTTTGAAGAAAATTTGAATGAATGAATGATAGATACTTTATTGATCCCTCAATGGGGAAATTACAGTTAACAGAACACCCATCCAAGAAGACGAACAAACCATGCTGCCCCCTTCTGGAGGTGCTGCCACTAAAAAGATGGAAACAATAGCGAAAACATATAAGGATGAGTGGGGGAAAAAAAATCATCTCATACTTTGTATACATACACACATACACATTATAAGGTTATAAAAACCTCTGCAATAGTGCAAGGAAGCACATAAAGCCGTGATAGCAACATGGTGGGGGTGGGGATCCCAACAGAGATGAGGGGGTCAGGGCATTATGGAGCCAGGACCAAGCTCCCCATCTAAACAGTTTGCTGATAGTGATGGATGTGCATCAGTGGTCATGGTTCACCAGATCCCAGTTCACACAAATCACAGAGAGAGGGGAGGGGGGAAGAGCATCTGTTACACATCGTCCCGGAGAGATATGATTACCAGCCTCAAGGCCGGCTAAGGAAGCCGAATTCCTGATAATGCAGATGTTTTGGAACAGACTGCCTTGTTATTTTCTCGACAGCCTTCAGTTCTCTGGGACACTCTCAGTAAATCCAATAGTCCAAATTGCTCAGTTATTGTCCTTGCTGTGCAGACACGTACCTTATCTCCAGATCTAATCCCTTTCACCTGCGAGCACGTTTGCAGCTGGACTACGAGCATCCAGCTTGCGGCTCAGGTCCAACAGGTACTGAGTCTGAGGCTGTATGGTTCTGCATAGCCCATTCATCTGGTTATGCAGTTTCACCAGATTCTTTCAATTTCCTGGTAAATCAGGTATCCTCCAAGCCCAGACAGAAGAGATCCTGTTACCAAAAAGCCGAATATGTAAACATCTTCCACGTCCTCAACCAACAGTGCTGAAAGACACACAGGTCTCCACGTGTTCCATGAGTCAACGACGTATCCGACCGGGTCTGTTCCACTATGACAAGTAGGCTCCCCTTTCCCCAATCTCATAATGGAGAAAATACGCTCAATGGTGTTGAGGGCCCAGTTTGCCAGATCCATGTTGATTCTTGATTCTTATTTGGTCGATGGGTAAGAGAGGCACTTACAGCAAGCAGCAAAGATAGAGAGATAGGGGAGGGCAGGAGAGAGAGAAGGATACGACCGTCTCCATCGAGAGCAGGAAGAAAAAAATATTTCAAATTTCAATTTTATATTTTATTTAATGTGTTGAGGAAAACGTTGCTGTTTTCTGGCCATTCAAATTCATATTACTGATTAAAATATTTTCAGTTTTAGAGGTTCAATACATGCTAATCCTGTTCGGCCCATGACTTAGACCGTGTTTCCAATTTTGGCTCATCCTGTGATTGAGCTATATACCTTAAAAATCGACTGAGTCTAAGATTTGTTTATGTACATAAAATGCAGTGGGAATGGTATATTCGTGTGTATGTAAACATAATATACATTACATGTACATACAGTACCAGTCTAAAGTTTAGAGACACTCACCCATTTGGGTACATGTGACCAAACTTTTGAATGGTACTGTATAATAAGTATATACACGCATGGTATTTAACATGTGTGCTTATTGTACAGTCTGCTGTTGGGTTGAAGGACCTGCAATAGCGCTCCATCCTACACAGTGGCCCCACAGTCTCATGAAGGGGGTGAGAGGTGTTGTACATAATCAAGAATCAATCAAGAATCAAGAATCAAGAATGCCTTTATTAGTCCCACAAATGGGGAAATTGCAGTTAACAGAACATCCATCCAAAACAAAAACATAACACTGACAGGGGGGACAGATGTCTGAGGTCATGCAACCGTTTCTCAACGGCGCTACCTTTAGCAGAGAGACAGAAAGAGATACATTGGGATAGTTAGGTTCAAAAAATCATCTCATACTGTGTTCATAAAGAACACCTTACGAGGTTCCAAAAAACACCTCAGCAAAAAGCATATTGCACATATAAAGCCGGGATAGCAGTATGGTGGGTAGGGTCAGGGTCAGGAGGGGATGCAGACGGAGACGAGAGGGTGGGGGCATTGTGGAGCCCAGATGCCAGCTCCCAGCCAAACAGTTCGCTGATAGTGATGGAAGTTCATCAGCGGCCTTGGTACACCAGATCCAGCTTCACAAATCACAGAGAGGGCTGAGGGGGATAGCGGCCTTCACACATAGCTCTGGAGAGATATGATTGCCAGCCAAGGCCGGCTAGGGAGCCGAATTCTGATAATGCAGATGTTGTTTTGGAACAGGCTGCTTGTTTTTTCAACAGCCTTCAGTCTCACTGGGAAACCATTCAATAAATCCAATAATCCAAATTCATTAGTTACCGTCCTCACTGTGCAGAACCGTACCTTATCTCCAGATCGAACCCCTCTCACCTGCTACTCCCCAAGTCTACGGCTCAGGTTCACCAGGCTTAATCAGCTTGGCTAATATCCTCCTCTCACCCACCTCCTCTATGGAGTCTAGCAGACTGGCCAGGACAGAGCTGGCCCTCTTCACCAGTCCATTGAGTTGTTTCCTGTACCTCTCAATGCTGCCACCTCCCCAGCATTTAACATTGCAAAAACTCAGAGTTTTCAGACTTCTCCTCCACATCGACTTCTCCTCCACATCGAGAGGAGCCAGTTGATGTGGTTCGGGCATCTGATTAGGATGCCTCCTGGGCGCCTCTTGGGTGAGGTGTTCTGGGCATGTCCCACTGGGAGGAGACCCCAGGGTAGACCCAGGACATGCTGGAGAGATTATATCTCTCGGCTGGCCTGGAAACGCCTTGGGGTCCCTCTGGATGAGCTGGTGGAGGTGGCTAGGGAGAAGCCTGGGCTTCTCTGCTTAGGCTGCTGCCCCCACAACCCGGCCCCGAACAAGCAGAAGAGAATGGATGGATGGATAGATGGATGGATGGATGGATGGATGGATGGATGGATGGAAAAATGAAGCTTTTGCCAATCAAACACTTTCCAGGTGGTATTAATGGTGGATCAAAATCTGATGGTACTTTTCTGCATTCATATTTCAATCGATTTTGAAAAGATCCCAAAACACCACTGCCTGAAACCATGACAATACCTTTACTGTGGTATACAGATGGCTTTATACACTTATTGTTGTACATCTCTCTATACTTATTGACAATGATCTGAACCAAAAATTTCAATTTAGGATTCATCACTCAGTAAGACCTGTTGCCACTGATTTTCAGTCCAGGTCTTGTATAATTTGGAATACCTAAATTTTTTTCTCCATATTTCTCTTCCATAAGAATGGCTTATTGACAGCCAACCTTTGTCCTCCACTTGTCCAGTTTCTTCAGATTTCTTTAAGGACACACTGCGTGCCATATTGAGATATTTTGGAATCACCTTGTTGGTACAATTTTACGACTCGTAAAAAGGTCAGGTACAAGGACTAGATTGAAACTGAGAGTAAGAGCAGCCACTGTCCAAAGACAAACTTTGAATGACTTCCAGAAAGCCCAGAGAGTTATTGCCCAAGATCACTGTAAAAAAATTACAGTAAAACAACAACAACAACAAAAAAAAAAACTGCAAAAAGACCATTTGAACCTTAAACAGATTAAAGGTGCTTCCCTAGCATCTCGAATCTGTTAGCCAGTGCAATGGATCCTGGTGGTGGAGTGTGTGAGGACTTTATTCCTTGTTTCTTCTGGTCCTGGTTGACAATTTGGGGTTCTAAAGGATCAGCTGTTGAACAGGTCCACACCTTGGAACCTGCTCACTTAAAAAAGCAAAACAAATAAACAAAAAAACATAAACTAAATGACATGGCAACATACCTGAAAACAGGAATTACAGTGAGTAGAAGGGAAATAGCATAACATTTAGCCAATATAACAAGAAATGACCATACATGCTAGTGTTAAGATATCTGCTTTTGCAGTATTGCTCCAAATTTGTGTATTCTTAGCCTGGCGATGCAAATAATATAGACATCTGATATTCAACAGAGGTCTAAGTAGTTGCTTCAGCATATTCATTAGATTATTGACCCTAGGGTCTTACTATTTTTTTTATGGCTGATTGTAATTGCAATAAAATATTTTTGGTTGATTGATAATGAAAAATGTAAAAAAGTTGTTTTTTTTGAGTAATATCACATGAGTACTAAGGAACATGCTCAGCAAAGCTGGACTTCATACGCAGTATCTGATGTGACAATTCTCTGATTAGAGTTAACTAATCTGAAAATTTGCCATTTTAAACTGTGGTCTGATCAGCCCCTAAACTGATAAGAGAAGTAGACAAAAGCAGTGTGTGCTTCAGCACATTAGTTTTCAATACATCCTTGATTTTTAACCAAACCAGGACAAACACTGCACTTACACCATACCCTGAAATCCCTATTAAAAGCATAAATTGGCCGGTATTCAGTAGCTGTCTGGCCCTGCTAATTATATTGTCCAAATTGCATTGAATTGTCAAGTAATAAAATATCCTTGAATGCATGGATACGCACACATCCACACACCTATTAAACATGGCAGGTGTTACCTCATTACCTCCTGTGCTCAGGGAGTATCAGCCTCACAGCACCTGGTGCCAGCAGTTAATAACCCCAATTCATGTGCAGAATTATGACTGTTTTTTCTGGAGCTTTCACCCACCAAGAGTAGAATGAAATTATATCTCAGATGTAGTAATTACTGGAAAGCTGTTTGTTCTGTATCTCTGTTGTTCAGCCTGAGCAGAGGTGGTGCAATCGCCTTGTCAAAGGCATTTACACAGACAGACAAAGTGAGGTATTGTGGAGCAAAGGGCACAGGGACACTTTTGTGACTCTGAATGATATTTATATTCAGATGATAAGAAGATGAATAATGCGCCTCTACACAGGCAGCAGAAATGGGGGAGGGGGGACGGAAAGTATTGACAGGTGTCCTGCTCCTGCAGATGAAACAGGTAGCAAGCGGAGATGTCATATGGTACAGCTACAGGTTGAGTGTTTTGAGTCTTACATCATTAGGAGAAAAGAAAAAGAAAAGGGACAGAAAGAGAGCGAAAGGGGAAAAGAATGGGGGAAGAGAATGGGGGAGATAAAAATAGAGGATAGAGCACAAAAAAAACCACACTGGATCATCAGCTGCTGCATCTGTGACAAACCACACATACAAAACAAAACAGAAGCAGATGCACAAAAAAGATATAATCTAGCTCTGTGTGTGTGTGTGTTTGTGTGCGTGTGTGTGTGTGTGTGCACGCGCACACATATTTGTTGTGAAATGTGTGACTGAATTTACCTCTTCAAATAAAAATATCACAAAGAACCACTGAAGATTTTAACAGCTTTAATACAAAAATTATCAACACATGAGTCGCAGTAGGAGTCACAGGTCAAGTCAAACTATTAACTATTTTTGGCCAAACAGGGACAGAGTTCTTCCTCAGTAGAAGTCTGATAACCAAACTTTACAGAGTTTTTATAGCAAGACAAGCGGAACACCTCCACAAACCCACACACACATGCTGTTTACACAGCTAACACAGTAACAACAGAACATGCACAGATATGTTAACCTATGCTTTAAGCTGACCTCCGCAAAACATGACAGTACAAGGTACAAGTGACCAATGATTCTTTATGCTAAGTAAGTGAAAGTTCATTTAGGTATTTTGCCATTACAAAATGTACTTGATAATGGTAAATGGACTAGCTCTTATATAGTGCTTTTCTACTCAGTCAGAGCACTCAAAGCGCTTACACAACATGTTTACATTTACCCATGCACTCACATTCATACAAGCACTTCCATGTTTATACTAAGCTAAGTGCTTTTAATTAACTAGCATTCACACACATTCATACTCCGACAGGATGGTCGGAAAGCAACTTGGGGTTAAGTATCTTGCCCAAGGATACATTGGCATGTAGCCTGGAGTAGCCAGGAATCGAACCGCTGACCTTCCGATCAGTAGGTGACCTGCTCTACCTACTGAGCTACAGCCACCCCAATAATGAGGTGAGAAGTTCCAACACCCCCCCACCCCCACCCAGAAGCCAGATAATTGAGTACTTTTACTTGGAAACATTATCTACTTAAGATACTTCATAATAACCATCAGTAAAAAAACAGTAAATTCATAGATAACTATAAGTTAGTAAATTGTTGGGTTTTTTTTTTTGGTTTTTTTTACTGTTAACAAAGAATGGAAATAATAAATAATGCTTGCTATTCATCTTCCCAGTTGGGCATGCCCAAAAAACACTTCATTTAATAGTTGGCCATGAAGCATCTGGGACAACCACAAAACTGCTTCAGGCAATTTTGTTGTAGAGAAACTGAGGCTCTATTTTGAACTCCTCCTGACCAAATTTCTCACCCTGTTTCTAAGAAGGTAAGTAACCCCCCCCCCCCCCCCCCCCCCCCAACCCCCACCCCAGCAGCCTAGGCCTTTAGCAGAATAACTAAGGGATGGTTCAGGGTCACCTGATCCAGCCCTAACTATAAGCTTGATCAAAAAGGAAAGTTTTAAGCCTAATCTTAAAAATAGAGAGGGTGTCTGTCTCCTGAATCCAAGCTGGGAGCTGGTTCCACAGAAGAGGCGCCTGAAAGCTGAAGGCTCTGCCTCCCATTCTACTCTTAGGTATCCTAGGAACCACAAGTAAGCCAGCAGTCTGAGAGTGAAGTGCTCTATTGGGGTGATATGGTACTATGAGGTCTTTGAGACAAGATGGGGCCTGATTATTCAAGACCTTGTAGGTGAGGAGAATTTCAAATTCTACTCTAGATTTAACAGGGAGCCAATGAAGAGAAGCCAATGTGGGAGAAATCTGCTATCTCTTTCTAGTCCCTGTCAGTACTCTAGCTGCAGCATTTTGGATCAGCTGAAGGCTTTTCAGGGAGTTTTTAGGACAGCCTATAATTAATAAATGCATGAATTAGCTTTCCAGCATCATGTTGAGACAGGTTGTTTCTAATTTTAGAGATACTGTGCAAATGCAAAAAAGCAGTCCTACTTTTTTGTTACATGTGCATTGAAGGACATATCCTGGTCAAAAATGACTCCAGTGTTACTGGAGGCCACTGTAATGCCATCCAGAGCATTTGGTTAGACACTGTATAGATTTGTAGGGCCAAGTACAATAACTTCAATTTTATCTGCATTTAGAAGCAGGAAGGAGGTTATCAAGGATAGATGAAGGACAGATAAAGCTGGGTATCATCTGTATAGCAATGAACATCTATAAAATGCTTTCTAATAACACTGCCTGAGGAAAGCATTATAGTGTAAATAGAAAAGGCACCTGGTCAATGATTGATTTTATAAGTTATCAACAGATCCGTAGCTGTAAGTCTTGTGCACTTGGATGGGGAGAGCAGCTGAAATGTTAATTGATAACTACCTGGTGGTGAGTTAGATCAGCTGGCAGACAGGCCTAATGTGTTCAGTATATAGTGAGGGTGTGCAATGAGGCTGTGAGATACCTCTAGCAGAACTGTGAGCATTCCAAGGGATGCTAGGGAGTTGGACTACCATGTTCCATACCTCCATTTTTAAGTCAACTGCATGGGGCTGTGCCACACTGCTTATTAAGTGATGACACGCCTACTGGACTAATTGAGGCTGTCATTTTTTTAACATGTTGCAAAAATGATCAGTGGTCATTTTTGGGGGCTCTCTGGCTTTTTATTTGCCCTGTTCCTGTCAAGGTCCAAAAATTCTTGAATTTTAACACGGACATAAATCTTACTGAAATGTATCTGCGCTTTTAAAATTAGGGTTTAATTAAACTATGACTCCTATGGTTCTCTGGACACTTAAAATTAGCTTATGTTGGGTCATTTACCAGCTGTGAAATATTAAGAGTCACACATGGATTTAAAACTGTCAGAGACAGAAAACAGCCAGTCCCAGGTAAAATCACCAGAATTTTGTTAAAAATCTAATGAAGATAAAAGGCTGTTAAGTAAAGGTAAAGAGAGTATTTAACAACCCACTACTGTGATAAAAACCTTTGGATCCTTTGAAAGTCCTACCTTCAGTGGATGTAAATCAAATCAAAAGAGAAACTGATGAAAGAACAGCAGCATGAAATTAGCTTTTTATGTAGATTGTCATGCCACCACCTTTCCTTGGGTGATCAGAGTAAAAGACACTGAAACCCTTAACAGCAAAAATCTTTATCAGAAACTGATTTGTTAAGTCAAGTTTCAGATAAAACAACAATATTGGGGTCTGAGGACTTTACCCAGCTTTTGGGAAGTAGGGTTCTAGCATTTGTGTGTGTAATGCCAAGCCTAGACCTAGCTTTCGAATCAGCGAGAGTATTTAAGTAGATAAGATCTGGACCACGATTAGGCTGGACATTCCCTGACAATAACAGTAATAGAATAATATGCCTCTTTTTGCCATGGTTGTTTCTTATCCCAGCAATGGGTATGCATAAAGTATGAGGAACATGAACCAATCATAAGTGCGAGAGAGACTTTTAAAATGAGAAAATGTTAAAATTCCCAGTGCGTACATTTTGCAGTTAGCATGGAAGACAGCATATGTGTGCCATTATGGCAGGCATACTGTAGGGAGCACAGGGCTCCAGAGATCCAGGTTCGTTAACATGTACCCCAGTCCGAGTTATCAGCCTTCCTACTAAGAGCCATTCCAGTCCCTGAAGTAAAATCAAGTCCACGGTTTTTTGGGTGGTGACAATGCTTTGTAACGTCACACCACAACAGTTAGACAGCCTGAAGGTACAAAGCTTTATTCAACGTCAGGCAACGTGTCAGTGCTCCAATTCCATGGAGTGAGCCAGACTCCTGGGTCCGGCCTGAATCCGTCCCAGCAGCATTTAAAATAAGTCCTCTACAACCGAATAGAAAGTAGGGTTCATTTCACAGAGTTCACATCTTCAAGATTACAGATAATTCTAGTGATTGATCAAGGTCAGCAATAAATTACTCAGACACTGTTACAGTCCATGCCAGTGAGTTCAACTCGAAGACAATATCATTAACTAGTATATTCCAGACCTAACAAGTATCTTTCCAAACAAATACTGATACACTCACACATGATCTGACAGACAGGTGCCCTGCTGATGCCATGATGAACAGTAAGGGTAAAGTGGTATTGGGTAAAGCTACTGGTGGGTCTGGGAAAAATCCCCACCCCCACCCCAAAAAAATGTACAGCAGCTAGAGGTATATTTCTGTTGCATAATTAATGTCCACATGTCTGAAGTCAGGCTAACAGCTGACTTCTCCCTTGCTGTGCTGTATTGTGCCTCCACCATTGCCTTTATGGCTTTCTTATTTGGGATTGTGTATGATGGACCCAAGATTTTAACAAAGTTTCTAAACCCTTCATCCTCAACCATGGAAAAAGGCTGGCCATCCTTTACAGTCATGTCCATTAAGGCCTTATCCAACCTTAGTTTTCTGGACACTGCGTGAGAGAAATGTTCATGTATATGTTGATAATGTTGTTGACATTTATTAATATAGATTTATAACAGGAAAAATAATTTGCTTATTGTCAGGATTTCCAGTGATGACAGGGTCAGTGGTTTCCTGTGCATAACTTTCATTATACCTGGGACGCAGGTGTCTCAATGTGGATGAGGTGTTGTTGCAAAGCAAACATCACAGCTACAAAGAATAGTTATTTTGAAACCTATTTAACACTGAAAAATTAGATTCCAATTCAAACATAAAACGTAGTGTATAAGAAGGTAACATATTCAGTAATATGTGATTAAAGTGATCTCAAACACCATTTTCCACTATTTCCACCAAACTTACAATCACCAAATTTCTCTCTCACAACCCAACATCATTGAATGATAATGATGCATCTTATATAGTTTAGCACCAACAAGTCATAGCTGTCAAACCAATGAAATGTACTGTGAAGCACTGATGACGTTCAAAGCTTCAATCATCATTGGCCATGTGACAGTGGTGTTTTGATACAAGCTCCGACACAGTGTTTTGAATCACTACACTTCAGGATGACTGACACAAGCGTCGACGCTCTGGTATCATTTATGTATCTCTACGTAACAATTCAAAGGTCTTAAGGAAAACAAAAGCACACCAGGCATAGCAAACAAACCAAACCTTAGGGTTAAAACGCCCCAGTCCATGACATAAACCTGTTTCTGTATACAGAGAAATGTGATAGTATGTGGCTTGCAAAAAGTGGGCATTTTTCTGTTTCATCTCACTCAGTTTGAGTTGAATATTTGAATGTGTGCTTTCAGCTGTGAGTACTCACACTATAAATAAGTGTATGAGTCTGAGTGAGTGTGTGCGTGTGTGTGAGAGCTGAGATAGTGTGTTGCTCTGGTGGTGAGTCGGGGATGAACTGCCACCTGTGCGAGTTTCCCAGCCATATGGGTTTTGGTGTAGCTCGATGATGAGGCCAGCAAGAACAGGTTAAGAAAAGTTGCAATGAAAGCCAGAGATTAATTGGAAGCAGGGAGTGTGTGAACCATCTGCTCAATCTGTGTGTCTGCAAGCAGCATCCCTGCCCGCTCTGTCACTGTGTTGCTGAGGAAAAAAGAGGCAGACAGTGCAGATGGCCCAACAAAATGGATTGCATTGTTCCATTATAGACTTGAAGCTTTGACCTTTTTCACACTAACAGCATTCATAACTGACAAACATATATGCTCAGTGGTTAGCACTGCCTCACTGAGGAATAATTTACTGCTGAGAAAAACAATGCATTAAGTTTCTAACAAAGAGCATTCAGTGCTCTGTCTGGTTTAAGTTTTCAGTTTATTTCTTTTAATATATACAAGATTCTGATTCAAAAAGAAAAAATAAAAGAATTTAGAAAATAGGTTGCCCAGACTACTGCCACAGTCTGTCCCCCTGTTACCTTTGAGCTAAAAAAAATCAGATTTTTAAATGTGTAACTAAATGTGTACAGAGATCTGTGAATGAGCACAGGAATCTAAAAATGTGTATTCAGAAATAAATCTGCAGGTGTGCATTGATATTAAATGGCTGACAAGTGTCAGAAGGTTTTCAGAATCAGACGGTTTTATTGCCATATGGGTGAACAGGTCCACAACATTAGGAAATTGCTGCGGTACTTCATGCTTACATAAAAACAAATGAGTATAAAAACTATAACACAATATTACAAAATATACAGTACAGAGATTAACTATGATTCCAACAGCAGAGGGGAAGAAACTGTTCTTATGGTGGGAGGTTCTGGTCCGTATGGACCGTAGCCTCCTGCCTGAGGGGAGAGGGTCAAAAAGTCTGTGCCCAGGGTGAGAGTGGTCGGCTGTGATCCGACCTGCACGCCCCAGTGTCCTGGAGGTGTACAGGTCCTGGAGAGATGGGAGGTTGCAGCCAATCACCTTCTCAGTAGAGTGCACAATGCGCTGTAGTCTCTGTTTGTCCCTAGTGGTGGCTCCAGCGTACCACACAGTGATGGAGGAGGTGAGGATGGACTCAATGATGGCAGTATAGAACTGCACCATGGTCCTTACTGGCAAGTTGAATTTCTTCAACTGCCGCAGGAAGTACATCCTCTGCTGGGACTTTTTGACGACAGAGGTGATGGTGGGCTCCCACTTGAGGTCCTGGGTGATGGTAGTTCCCAGGAAGTGAAATTAGTCCACTGTGGTGATGGGGGTGCCAATCAGGATGATGGAGGCTGTGTGCTTCCTAAAGTCCACTATAATCTCCACTGTCTTCTGGGCGTTCAACACCAGGTTATTGTGGCTGCACCAGGACACCAGACGTTTGACCTCCATCCTGTAGGCCAACTCGTCCCCGTCTGAGATGAGTCCGATGAGAGTCGTGTCATCTGCAAACTTAATAAGCTTGACAGACTGGTGGTCAGAGGTGCAGCAGTTGGTGTACAGGGAGAAGAGCAGAGGAGAGAGGACACAGCCCTGAGGAGTGCCACTGCTGATGGCCGGGAGTCCGAGACATTCTTCCCCAGCCTCACGTGCTGTTTCCTGTCTGTCAGGAAGTCGGTGATCCACCTGCAGATGGGATCAGGCACGTTCATCAGCTTGTCTTGGAGGAGATCAGGGAGGATGGTGTTGAAGGCAGAGCTGAAGTCCACAAACAGGAGTTTTGCTTGAAACACTGAAAATACTGACCTTGATTATGGGTCACCCAGCTTTTCAATTACCCATCTTTTGACACATGGGCTCCTCACTGCCTCTGGCTCTCTGGGGCTCTTGCCCTTTGGCAATAATCTGGGGTGAAATAAAACAGTTCCTGCAGAAGCACCCCCCCCCCCCCCCCCCCATCTCTGTGTGTCAGTATAAATTTCTGAGTGAATACGACTGTTAAAATCCATTTTTTTAAGTATGCAACAAAGAGTATGTTACTGTACTAAAACTTAATGTTACGACATCTGTAAACTCTGTGACATGTTGAATTTATAATAAAGTATGACTTAAAAGTACGTATAAGTCATTTCTACCTGGAATGATCTGATAAGTTAGAATATGCCTGTTTAGTTTATTTGTCTCTGTCACAAAACTGTTTCCAGGCTGCATTCATGAAAACTCCAACACTCAGACCATTATTGTTAACTTGAAGCAATAGTGAGAGCATGGACTCTACTCAGGAGAAATTGCTGGTTTCCAACAGCAAAAAAATTAACCAGCAGAAATTATATATCAAGTTGGAAGACCTTAAACGTATGTAATTCACACAGTAGTCTTCATGCCATTTTATTGGTAGTCTTCTACTGTCCTGTTTTTGGAAGGCATCATGAGGTTTGCCACCTCAGTCAGATTTACTTTACAAAGACCCCACGTCCACAGAGTTAGCACTGGTCTAATACACTTTAATTTGGTGGTTCAGTACTGTGCCAAAATATCTAATTTCTGAATATTTTTACGGGAAATACGTGCAGCCATTTATTGAAATGTATGCATGGGATGTCAATCCATGACTGATAGTGTTCCATTGTATGTTTTTATGTCCAGGCATGCTTTCAGTGCATTGCCAGCACGTATGGATCGGATTAATGAATTTTGACAAGCTCTCCAACACCACTGGCTGAAATGCAGTCCCAAACATGACCTCCACTATGTTTACAGATAGCTGTAGACACTCACTGTTGCACCTCTTTCCTGACTGGGCTGACCTCCAGAGCTTCTCTGTATTTGCTGCTGGCCACGTACCCGACCCCAAGATCTGCTTTGCCTCCTTGTTGGCCTCCTGAATTGTGAACAACTCTTTAACTTCTTTTCAATAGAAAGGAAATGCCTACAGATAAGAGATTTTTATAATAAAGGCATAAAAGGAACCAAACACCACTGAGACCTTAAATATATTAGGGGATAATGAGGGAAAAGGAAACAGGTGAAAACACAGGTGAATGACATAACACTAATGAACTGGGGCAAGCATAACAGAACACAACACACACAGACCAGATGAGTACAAAATAAAACAGGAAGTCAAACAAGGGACAGAGACGCAGACCGAACACTGAACACCGGTAAACACAAGAAACTAGAAAATCAAAACATAACCAACCCCACAACACAAGAAAAACCCCAGAACAGATAATATAAAGCCAAAGCAAAACACACTGGGTCAAACGGACCCCAGACCACGACAAATAATGATTAAATTTATTTATTTTTGTTTGTTTCAATGTTTTTATATTGATTCTATAAAGGCAAAATCAATAAAAAAGTATCAAAAACTGTGTTTTCAATACAAAGGAACTTGCCGGACATTGACTCCAACTGCTTTAACCATACAGTAGTTTCCTTTGGAAAGGTTGGACACAGCATAGTTGGTTTTAATGAAAAGCTGATTAAAAACATCCACCCTCTGTTTTACAAGTAGGCCTACATGCCACTTCTACTGTAATAAAACTTATTCCACACTGCTGTGTAATCCATTAAAGTAAATGTAAATGTTACTAAAAATGACCAGACAGGAGGGGGCTTTCAGGGAATACTGTTAAGTCTTCAGTTTCTATGCAATATGTCAGGACAAGATCCAGAGTATGATTAAAGTGGTGGGTGGGCTCCTTTACATCTTGCGAGAAGCCAATTGAATCTAATAATAGATTAAATGCAGTGTTGAGGCTGTCATTCTCAGCATCTACATGGATGTTAAAATCACCCACTATAATTATTTTATCTGAACTGAGCACTAAATCAGATAAAAAGTCTGAGAAATCAGACAGAAACTGAATGGGGGGGGGGTTAATGAGCCTAAATATGCAAATTGTGTGAGTGTTGTGCTGTATGGTGAGAAGGGCCTCACTAGAGGGCTGTGTGGGATTCAGGCAAGTTCCCTACACCGAAAGAGGATGTGTGGGAAAACAGCTCCAAGACCAGTAATGGTAAATGGACTAGTTCTTATTTATCACTTTTCTACTCTATTTGAGCATGCAAAGCACTTTATACAACATGTTTGCATTCACCCATTCACACAAGCACTTTTTTTTCTACAGTGCTTTCTATCTACCATTTATGCACACATTTACACTCCGATGAATACATCGGGAGTAACTTGGGGTTCAGTATTTTGCCCAAGGACTGGTGCAGCCAGGGATTGGACCGCCAATTTTCCGATTAGTAGATAATTTGCTCTACCTCCTGAGCTACAGCCACCAGTGACAACAGATAAATAAAACAACAGAAAAGTATCATTATGGTAGTGGTTATTGTTAGTGATGATAAAGGCAATTGCAGATAATGGGATGTGGGGTAGATGGTTAGGGGTGATGGGTTGATGTATATACAGAACCACAAACTGAGAACACAGAGGAAGTAGCTTTGCTATGACAGTGTTATTTGTTCATTTTTAAGTGTAATTTTCAACAACTGTTCTACTTTCATCAGCTGATATTGGAGAGGAAGAATAAAGTATCTTTATCTCTGTGAATGTCAGATACACTGCATATCTGACATGAGTTGTCCTGGACTATTTTTCCGTAACCAGCCTTTTAAACATTCGACATTCAAACGGCAAATTTTGTATGTAAAATAATTGATCCTATAATAAATGTTATGTAGTTTTTTTTCAAGCCATGGCAAATTTTTGCCTCAGGGAAAATTTTTAATTGCCATCCATCAAACTGTGATCAGTGCATTGTTCATGTAGCTTGTTCATGAAGTACAAACAACACATTGCAGTACAGACAACAGCCCAGAAACCAGAGGGCAGTGTTCCTCTTCTTAAGAACTGGAAAGATTATAACAGTTACACTTAGAGTACAAAAAACTGGGGCTTTTGTTTTGAAATTTTTTCTGCCAGTTTGAGATTTTTCAGCCTCAGCAAATTTGCAATAAACTTGATGATGGTCAGTGAAAGTGGTCAAAACCTGACTTCAACCAGCACTTAACATTCACTTTATTAATTCCTAGTTCAGTCATCTATAGGTGGACCAAAAATGATTGCTTAACTATCTCAATGACTCACCTCCTAGTGCTGCTCATCCACACTATCCGTCTGTTCCAAAGGACTGATGCAAGCTTAGAGTACATTATGGCCTTTGGGGACACAACTCTGTCAAAGCCATGAACATTCAATGGGGACATTAGTGAAAGGCAACACGTCATTACATGACCATTTACACATAATCACCCACTTAAGAAGAGCTCATAGGACAGAACTGCATAGTATGGTCCATTTACACACCCACTGTGTGTGTGTGCTTGTGTATGTGCGTGCGTGCATGCATGCCTGTGTGTGTGTGTGTGTGTGTGTGTGTGTGTGTGTGTGTGTGTTGTGCTTGCGCATCTCTATGCAGTACACTAATGTGTGCATAGATGCGTATTTGCACATATGCTCTGGCTTAATAGCCCATCTGATGCATGCCTTACGGGGATGTTCAGAACTATCAAAATGACCCACATGACTTTTCTTTTATGGCATTGCTTTCCAGTCCTTCCTGTCATCTGGTTTCCTGACACGTTCACAGGCAGCGTCTCTCCCTGTCTCTCATTGGGAATTATAGCTATATGAGAAAAAAAGCTAAGAGTCTTGCAATTTTAAGGTTTTACATATGAGCACATACAAATCATCTGGTCTTTACCAGGTTCAAAATTTAGACAATTACAACCTCAGGTGTACATGACAGTTTCCAATGTTTCATTATTTGTTTAATAAAAACTAAACCAAAATGTAGAAGCAGCGTGTGAAAAACTAAGGACACCTTTACTACTGCCATAAAAATTAAAAGGGTAAGCACTGTAGCTGCTAGGTGCTGATAATCAACTGCAGTTGATTAATTGATCATGAACACCACCTCTAGAAAAGTAGAGGTTTGGGCAGTTTGCTGGACTGGAGTATTCAGGTGTTTGCTAATACAGTGCCAAGGAGGAAAGACATCAGCAGTGATCTGAGAGAAGTAATATGAGAAGGTTTATAAGGCAAATTCCAAACAATCTGAAGTTCATCATTGTATACTGAGGAAAATTATTCACAAATGAAAAACATTCAAGACAGTTCCCAATCTTCTCAGAAAGGGATGTCACAGCAAATTCACCCCATGGTCAGACCATGCAATGCTCAGAAACGGCAAAAATCCAAAGAGCTATATCCCAGACTCCACAGGCCTCAGTTGGTATGTTAAATGTTAAACTTGCTAAATGTTAAATATGTCTTGTTTGTAAGAACTATAAAGAAAAAGTCTCTTCTCTCTAGGTAAGGTTGCAAAGTTGCATCTGAACAAGTCACAAGACTTTTGAAACAATGTCCTTTGGACAGAAAATACCAAAGTGGAGATCTCTGTAATGGACAGCACCACATTTGGCAAAAACCAAACAGCCTATCAGGACAAACACCTCACACCAGCTGTCAAGCACAATAGTGGAGGGGTGATGGTTTGGTCTTGTTTTGCAGCCACATGATCTGCGCACCTTGCAGTAATTGAATCGACCGTGACGTCGTCTGTATATCAACGTGTTCTGAAGTCAGAAAGGCCACCTGTCTGACAGCTAAAGCCTGGATCCCACAACAGGACACAAACCCCAAGCACAATGCAAAACTACATTAGAATGACTGAAAAAGAACAGAATCAATGTGTTGCAATGGCCTAGTCAAAGTCCAGATCTTCACACAAGTGAAATGCTGTGGTGGGACTTTAAAAGAGCTGTGCACCAACAAGTGCCTGCAAACCTCAATGAACTAAAGCCACCTTCTAAAGAATGGGCTAAAGTGCCTCCACAACCACAAGACTGATAATTTTATACAGAAAATGACAACTTCAATTTAAACAGAAGCCCCACACCCACTGAGGAACAAATTCTGGTTATTGGCGACTCTGTGAAATGTGAAGCTAGCGACACCAGCAACCATAGTCGAATGCCTTCCAGGGGCCACAGCAGGCAACATTCATGGAAATTTGAAACTGCTGGCTAAGACTAAACGTAAATTTGGTAAGATCATAATTCACGTAATAATGCACGCAGTAATGCAACCCAGTTACGGCAATTGGAGATTAGATTAGATTAGATTAAACTTTATTAATCCCTTTGGGAGGGTTTTGTCAGGGAAATTAAAGTTCCAGTAGCGCTTTTTACATTATAGTCACACAAGCAGAGATATAGTTGGAAATATTGTCAGTCGGAAATATACAAGAATATACAGTCAGAAATATACAGAATATACAAGAATATACAGTCAGAAATATACAGTCAGAAATCTACAAGAATATACAGTCAGAAATATACAAGCAAAGAATAAATAGATAAATAATAAGCAAAGACACAACAAGACAAAGAAGATATAAGATGTCAGACAGCTGAGGTAATAGTTGCACATTGATATTATTCATTGTCCAGTACTGTTTTACGTTGGACCATGACATTTTTAGCTGCATGTTCTCCTTGAATTGCTGTCTGTCTAAGTGGTGTCCAAAAAACGATGTGGGCTTTATGGATAATTGGGAAAGTTTCTGGGGAAAACCTGGCCTTGTTAGGAGAGACAGCATCTATCCTACTTTGAATGGAGCAGCTTTCCTTTCTGGAAATCTGGCCAAATTTATTAACCCTTCATTTACCCTTTATTAACTTCAAAGGTGCCACCATTTGCAGACTTGTAAGAACCCTATATTGTGTGTGAAGCATAATTTCCCAGCTTTTAGAAATGGCAATTGAAAGTGCGTTTGATCAGACGTTTCAGCGGTGATACACTCGGTGTTAATCAGCTGGTCACAGCAGGTAAGGGCAGGTAACAGGCGCTGATTGCCACTGTTAAAGGGTTAAACTTCCCAAAACAAGACTACTCAGGGTTGAGACCAGCAAGCAGAGTTTCTGCCTCTCTGCAGGTTCTTAACTCCTGCCATCCCCTCAAAACCCCAAACCTCTAGTAAACATAATAAAAAAGCACAGAACCCTGGAACCATGGCATTTTATTATGGCATCCTACTGATCGGAAGGTCAGCGGTTCGAATCCTGGCTACTCCAGGCTACATGCCAATGTATCCTTGGGCAAGATACTTAACCCTAAGTTGCTCTCCGACCGTTCTGTCGGAGTATGAATGCGTGTGAATGCTAGTTAATTAAAAAAAAAAGCACTTAGCTTAATTAATGATGGAAGTGCTTGTATGAATGGGAGTGCATGGGTGAATGCAAACAGGTTGTAAGCGCTTTGAGTGCTCTGATTGAGTAGAAAAGCGCTATATAAGAACTAGTCCATTTACCATTTACCATTTTTAGAATGTGGTATTATTTGCTGGCTCAACTAATTAAGTTAAAGTTGTTGCTATTAAAATTGAGGGGACAGATGCATGATGAGCACCCAACTGCCAATCCACACCTACATCCCCAAAACCTTCAATGTCTAAGGTGCAGATAAAATTGAGGGGCACAGAGCAGTGAAGCAGTGATTGGGGCCACTTCAGTAGTCCCACCACACAACTTCTGGGAAACATGCCTGTCCCCCGACATCCTATGTGTATGCTGACGTGTCATAGCCATAATGTTCATAGTGTAATTAAAAAGGGGAGGAGTGGATGGCAATGTGGCACAACGAGCAAAGCCATGTTGATGGCTCACTGTGGCCTATGCGCCACGCATGGTGGGGGAGCAGGCCATAAGACCTGGAGGTAGAAGACTACCCCCAGAAGGAGAAAGCCAGTTAACTAACTTGCTCAGTAAGTTCCCCTGATTCCCCGCACCCCACCGCAGGGTGGGGTAGAGCAGGCCAATGCCAGATCTGAGGCCAGCACCCACTGTCCTCAGCGCAGAAGGCAGTGTAGTGTGTGTGGATATACCTGTCTGCACACCAAGCCCCAACACCAGTCAACCACAACCCACCCTACCCGGGGGGCATGGCCGAGGGGGCAATATTTGATTTTTGGGTTTTTGCTGCAATTATTGTATGGTCTTCATCTTACAATACAAATCACCTTGAGGTGACTGCTTACTGTGATTTGGCAATATATAAATACCATTTAACTGATTTTAACTGCAATTGAAAGCTGAAGGCTCTGCCTCCCATTTTACTTTTAAGTCTGCTAGGAACCACAAGTACACATGTAGTCTGAGAGTGAAGTGCTCTATTGGGGTGATATGGTACCATGAGCTCTTTAAGAGAAGATGGGGTCTGATTATTCAGTGACCTTGCATATGAGAAGAAGGAGAAGGAGGATTTTAAATTAAATTTAAATGAAGAGAAGCCAGTATGGGAGAAATATGTTCTCTCTTTCTAGTCCCTGTCAGTACTCTCAGTGCAGCATTTTGGATCAGCTGAAGGCTTTTCAGGGAGTTTTTAGGACAGCCTGTTAGTGATGAATTACAATAATCCAGCCTAGAAGTATGAACTAGTTTTTCAGCATCACTCTGAAACAGGATGTTTCTAATTTTAGAAATATTGCGCAAATGCAAGAAAGCAGTCCTACATATTTGTTTAATATTTGTACTGAAGGACATATCCTGGTCAAAAATTACTAAAAGATTCCTCACAGTGTAAAGTTATAACTTCCTCAAAATAATATGTTATAATGTCATATTTTACAATATGACAATAATAAAATCATACAAACAGAGCTAATTGTGTTCAGTGTTGTCTTCCACAATCAAAACTCACTTAATTCACTAAAAGAGTAACTGCTGTTAAGGGGAAGTGCAAAATCCTTCAAAATATTTCTTGTTTGATAGCTCTGCGCTCCAAGTTGGATAGCACAATACGAGAAATTGGATAGCTTTGAGCTGCTGAGTTGGATTGCACAAGATGACCAACTGGATAGCGCAGTATGTCCAGTAGGGCTTGCGCTAGACCCAGCTGGATGAGTGGTGTTTTGCTTTGATCAAATTTTTTGAACTTTTTGGCCTCCTATAGTCCAGAGAATGCTGTGTCTGTGTTTTCCAAAAAGAATTTCAGAATTCAATTTGTTTGACCACAGAACAGTTTTTACACTAGGCCTCGGTCCATTTTAAATGAGCGTTGGCCTAGAAAGGACAGTAGGATCATGTTCATATATGGTTTCTTTGCATGATAGAGCTTTAACCTGCATTTGTGGATGACATAGTGAACTGTGCTCACAGAGGATTTCTGGAAAGTTCCCGAGCCCAAGACTGAATTATCCCTGTTTTTAATCCAGTGCCTCCCGAGGGCACAAAGGTCATGGCCATCCAATGTTGGTTTTCAGCTTTGTCCCTTTCTCTAGATTCCTTGAATCTTTGGATGCAAGTATGTACTCTAGATGATGATATATTTAAATTCTTCGCAAATGTATGTTGAGTAAGTTATTCTGAAATGATTTCACAATTTGTAGATGCAGTTTTTTTGGTGAATTTCTGCCTTCTTTTACTTCTGATAAACTCTCTCCCTAAGATCTCTTTTTTAGACTCAATTATGTTACTGACCTTTTGCCAATAAACCTAATTAGTTTTGAAATGTTACCTCCAGCTGTTTCTTTTCCAGGCTTTGTTTGCCCTGTCACAACTTTTTGGAGATGAGTTGCTGCCAAATTCAAAATGAGCTAATATTTTTCCTGAAGTTTTAAAATGTGTCAGTTTAAACATATGATATATTTTCTATGTTCTATTATGAATAAAATATAGGTTCTGTTTCTTCTGCCGCTCTCTCTGTCTTACACACACACACACAGACACACACGCTAGAGCATGCACACACATATCCACACACAGACGCATGCATGCACACACGCACACACAGACACAGCAACCTGGCCTTTTAATCCTGCTCAAACAATCAGAGCATCACTATGGGCTTCAGGGCTGACATTGATTCATTGACATTTCCCTATTCAGTGGATCTGTGTGGGCTGGGTTTGAAGAACAGTCCAGGTGTCAGTGATCTGCTGGCTAGAGCCCAGGGCAAGGTAAATAGCAACAGTGTATCACACCAAATGAAGAAAGGCCAAATAAGTGAGAGGATGGTTTTAAGCCCCTCTAGTGTCACAGACACATCAACTTCCTGTCTGACTGACAGGTGCTGAACATCCAGGGCAGTGAGAGTTCCAATCTTATAGGAATATTCTGTCTATTTAAAACCTAGAGGAGCAGTTTTGGCTACATTCTTTAATACTTACGCAAACATAACATAAAACAACTTAGTTTTATTTCAAAACAAATTCACAATGTAACTGTATGTGCAACTATATAAAGATATATATATATGTGCTCCAGTTCCAGTTAGGTCCTTAAACATTTGGACATGACTATGAGGTGAGGGTTATCCAATATAGATTATAGCCACATTTGTCAGCACATGTGCCAGTCAGTGAAGCCATGCCCCTAATTTTAAGCCTTAAAATTCAAACAGGTCATTTATAGATGGGAAACTGCAAAGCTCAAAAGCATTGTTTTCAGACCATAAACATCCATTTTAATGGTGTTTTTTCAGGCATTTTAGTAGGAGTCTACAGGGATTGACTTGCTTTTGGAGCCAGCCTCAAGTGGCCACTATAATAAAATCCATTTTTGTGTCCCCAGTTTTACTGCCATAGGCTGGCTATAGGTCTGAAAAGGGAAGCCAATGTAAAGAACCTTAAATCTACCTTCTTTAATGGCCAGCAGGGGACAAAAGGCCATCTGGTTATATGCTGGTCCTTGGTGCAATCCCTCAGCTCCTCCCACTTAAAGACTTTTGTCTTTCAAAGAGACTTGTATACATTGGCACCATTATCTGAAGGTCCAGATGTAATATGCAATATGATTAACACTGATAGAACATATAAAAGTAAGGGGAAAAAAAGAATATCCCCCATTTTAATATGATGTACTCATGTGGGCAAGAGTAAATATGTACATATTATTGTAGGCTATGCATTTCTGTGTTTTTGTTTTGGGTTGATTTTCTTTGTGTGTGTATAATTTGTCTTGCTTTTGTTTGCAAAGAGTCCTGCTTCATGTCCTTCTTTGCATGGACACTACATTGCCAAGAGTATTCACTCACCCATCCAAATCATTGAATTCAGGTGTTCCAATCACTTCCATGGCCAAAGGTGTATAAAATCAAGCACCTAGGCATGCAGACTGCTTTTACAAGCTTTTGTGAAAGAATGGGTCGCTTTCTGGAGATCAGTAAATTCCAACATAGTATTGTGATAGGATGCCACCTGTGCATCAAGTCCAGTCATGAAATTTCTTCACTACCAAATATTACAGTCAACTGTTAGTAGTATTATAACAAAATGGAAGTGATTGGGAATGACAGCAACTTAGCCATGAAGTGGTAGGCAGCGTTAAATCACAGCACAGGATCAGCAGATGCTGAGGCACATAGTACACAGAAATCACTAATTTTCTGCAGAGTCAGTTGCTACAGACCTCCAAACTTCATGTGACCTTCAGATTAGCACAAGAACAGTGCGTAGAGAGCATCATGGAATGGGTTTCCATGGCTGAGCAACTCCATCGAAGTGGAATGCTAAGGATTGGATGCAGTGGAGTGAAGCACACCACCACTGGACAAATCATGCTTCTCCTTCTGGGAATCTAATGGACAAGTCTGGGTTTGGTAGTTGGATCTTTTTTTACTGTGAAAACCACAAACATGTTTAGCAAACTATTTTTACAACTTAAAATGCAAATATAATTGTAAATTTTAAAAACTTATGTACAAATATAGCAAAAAAACAAAGTTATCTACAACTAATTGCATTAAAATGCTGGAAATGCTGCAGGCGTTTTTTTGTACAACTATTTACAGAACAATCAGGTGTCACAATAAAATCCAGCCATCCATCCTGTCACAGTTCAGCTGTGTGGCAGATAGGAGATGGACCCATGATGCAGGACTCAGAGACAGAATAAACTTAACTTCAGTTTTATTTGCTGGTGGAAAACAAGGTATACAGAGCTGGACTGGACAAGCAGCATAAACTGGGAAAACCCACACTAACTAGACAGACAGACGAAAGCACACACAGTGAACAGGGAGCCATGGAGAACAACGTGATGAGGAACTGACATGAACACAGACAATATATGCATACCAGGAAAGGAGACAATTGGAAACAGCTTGGCAGGAAACAGGTAGCAAAACTAAACCCAAGCACAAGAACCAAAGACACTATCAAAATAAAACACAAAGTGGCAACACGGAGACCAAGACTAAGACACATGAACTTGACACAATACAGGGGTAGACAGGGACGTAGACATAGCTCAGGACCAAGACATAGCCATTTTCATGCGCTTATCCAGGGCTGGGTTGTGGGGGCAGCAGCCTAAGCAGAGAATCCCAAACCTCCCTCTCCCCAGCCACCTCCTCCAGCTCATCTGGGGGGACCTTAAGGCATTCCCAGGCCAGCTGAAATATATAATCTCTCCAGCGTGTCCGGGGTCTGCCTTGGGGTCTCCTCCTGATAGGACATGCACGGACCACCCCTCCCAAGAGGTGCCCAGGAGGCATCCTAGTCACTGCTCCTGGATTCCTCACCCTCACTCTACAAGATAGGCCAACCACCCTACGGAGGATGCTCATTTCTTCTGCTTGTATTCGTGATCTCATTCTTTTGGTCACTACCCAAAGCTGATGACCATAGGGACGTAGTTTGGCCAGTAAATCGACAGCTTCACTTTCACACTCAGCTCCCTCTTTACCAGGACAGACAGTTGCTGCCTCCGCATCACTGCAGACACAGCCCAATCCGTCTGTTAATCTCTTGCTCCCTTCTCCCATCACTCGTGATCAAGACCACAAGATACTTAAACTCCTCCACCTGGGAAAGCAACTCGTCCCTGAACTGGAGTGGGCACTCCACCCTTTTCTGGCTGAGGACCATGACCTCAGACTTAGAGGTGCTAATTCTCATGCCAGCCGCTTCACACTCAGTTGCGAACCATTCCACTGTGAGCTGAAGGCCACCACCTGATGAAACCACCAGGACTGCATCATCCACAAAAAGCAGAGATGAGATTCTGAGGCCACCAAGGCAGAAGCCTTCTGCGACTTGGCTATGCCTAGAAATTCTGTCCATAAAAATTATGAACAGAATCAGTGACACAGGTTAGCCCTGAAGAAGTCCAACACCTACAGGAAGGGAGTTCGACTTATTGCCGGCAATAAGGACCAACCACTCGTTGCAGTTGTACAGGGACTGACTGGCCAGCAATAATGGGCCAGACACCCCATCCTCCTGCAGCACCCCCCACAGGATACCCCAAGAGACACGGTCAAATGCCTTCTCCAAGTCACATGTAGACTGGATGGGCAAACTCCCACACACACTCGAATATTCCTGAGAGGATGAAGAGCTGGTCCAGCATTCTGTGACCAGGACAAAAACTGAACTGTTCCTCTTGAATCCGAGGTTTGACTAACAGACAGACCCTCCTTTCCAGCACCTTGGCATAGACCTTAACGGGGAGGCTGAGCAGTGTGATTCCCTGAAAGTCGGAGCACACCTTCTGGTCTCCCTTCTTAAGGATAGGGACCACCACCCTGGTCTGCCAATCCAGTGGCACCGCCCCAGATCTCCATGCGATGTTGCACAGGCATGTCAACCAAGACAACATCCTACAACATCCAGAGTCTTCACGAACTCAGTGAATCTCGTCCACCCCAGGGGCCCTGCCACCAAGAAGTTGTTTACCCACCTCGGTGGCCTCACCCCCAGTGATGGGCATCATCCCCCTCATCCCCAGACTCTGCTTACACTACTGAAGGCCTGTCAGTCATTTCAGTTGAGGTCAACAGCACCCCACCTGCACTATAGACCATATGATTAGAGCACCACTTTTCCCTCCTGAGTTGCCTGACAGTTTGCCAAAATCGCTTCAAGGCCGTCCAAAAGTCTTTTTCCATGGCCTCACCGAACTTCTCCCACACCTGAGTTTTTGCTTTGGCCATCTGCCTGAGCCACGTTCTGCTTGGCCTGCTGGTACCTGCCAGCTGCCTCCAGAGTCCCGCAGGCTAACCAAGCCCAATAGGACTTCTTCAGATTGATGGCTCCCTTCACATCCAGGGACCACCATTTGGTTTGGGGATCATCACCACAACAGGAACCAACCACCTTTCAGCCATAGCTCTGAGCAGCAGTCTCAACAACGGAGGTGTGGAACATGGTCCATTTGGACTCAGTGTCCTCAGCCTCCCTCAAAATGCTGTTGAAGTTCTGCCGGAGGCTGGAGTTGAAGATCTCGCGGACTGGGGCTTCTATCAGGCATACCCAGTGCATGCTCACATTACATTTAGGTGCACTGGGTCTGTCCAGCATCTTCCCTTGCCACCTGATCCAACTCACCATCAGGTGGTGATCAGTTGACAGCTCAGCCCCTTTCTTCACCCAAGTGTCCAGAACATACAACCGCAGCTCTGATGATACAATTACAAAATCAATCATAGACCTGTGACCTAGGACGTCCTGGTGCCACGTGCACTTATGAACATTCTTATGTTCAAACATGGTGTTTGTTATGGACAAACTGTGGTTTACATGGAAGTCCAATAACAAAACAACATTTGGGTTCAGATCAGGCAGACCGTTCCTCCCATGCCCCTCCAGGTCTCACTGTCATTGCCTACGTGAGCGTTGAAGTCTCCCAGTAGGATGATTAAGTGACCAAATGGAGCACCCTCGAGCACTTCAAGAAGGGTGGTTACACTGAACTGTCATGTGGCCCACAAGCACAAACAACACTCAGGACATGTTCCTCAGCCCGAAAGTGCAGGGAAGCAACCCTCTCATCCACCAGTGAAAACTTCAGTTCACAGGCAGCAAGTCGAGGGGATATAAGAATACCCACCCCAGCTCGCCACCTCCCACCAAGGGCAACACCAGACTTGAACAGAATCCAGCCCCTTTCCAGGAGACTGGTTCCAGAGCCCAGGCCATGCTTTGAGGTGAGCCTGACTATATCTAGCTGGTATCTCTCAACCTCACATACTAGCTCAGGCTCCTTCCCCACCAGAGAGGTGACATTCCATGTCCCAGTAGCCATCCTCGATAGCAGGGGATTGGTCAGCCAGGGCCTCTGCCCTTGATCACCACCCAACACACAATGCACTGACTCCTACAATGTCTCCTGTGGGTGTTCAGCCTACAGGAGGGTGGGCCCATGTCTCCTCTTCTGGCTGCGCCCGGCTGGGCACCATGGGCTAATGCCCAGCCACCAGATACTCTCCCTCAAGCTCCCTCTCCAGGCCTGGCTCCAGGGTGGGGCCCCATTAACCCTATCCCGGGAAGGGTAAACAGTTACCTTGATGACTCTTCCATAGGGGTCTTTGAAATCATTCTCTGTCTGGCCCCTCAATTTGCCATGGAAGACCCTGCGAGGGCGACAAGCCCCCTGGACAATACATCAATGGGACACACAAACTCCTCCACCACGATAAGGTGGCAATTCACGGAAGACTCACAATAAGATGCCACACAAATTATTTGTGCCACCCCCCAAAACAGTTCTTGTCCCCCACAGATAGACAGACAGAGAACAGAGGAGCCCATCACAGGCAACACCTGCCATCAACATTGTCTGTCTTTCACGACCTTTTCACTTGTGGTGAAAGACAACTAAATACTGTTGCCGTATAATTTTTGGATTGGTTGATGTGGTGCAATTTTTCACATCAATAGGGAAGGGGATGTCGTGAATTGTTCTTGGGTTTTTTTCCGCAAGCATGTCTTGCTAGTGGTTTTTGCCATTTCTTACTACACGAACCAAACATCGAACATGTGAACAATATACAGGAAAGAGCATGGTGTAAATTATTGACCATAACTGGTTTTACTTGGCCTACTGACATGATTTAAAAATTGGTAGATAGTTTGAAGTCTGCACTGTCAACTCATGTTGAAATAGATACTCAGCAAGGTAGAGTCCTGCTGCCACATTATCTTAAATTGCCTTTATCATTTGGACACAGTGGTGTGTCTGTTGACCCCAGAGGGGTAATGCTTCAGTGCATCAAGATGTTTGGACAATTTCATGCTCTGAGCTTTGTGGGAACACTTTGGGGATGGCCCCTTCATGTCCCAACATAACTGCACAGCAGTGGACAAAGCAAGGTCCATAAAGACCTTGAATGAGTGGGTTTTGTGTTGAAGGTGGACTGACGTCATATTAAATCCTATGGATTATGAACGCAATGAATGTAAGTTCATATGCATCTGAATGCATACGAGCAAATACTTTTGGTAATATAGTGCATCTTCATTTAATATGTGACAGTTTTGCAAATAAGGGTCAATAGCCATATTACAATGTTTTTGGGAAATGCACGGTGTTAGTTAGTAACCACTGAATACATGCATGACAAATGTAAGCTTCGGCAAACTGCATTTTAATTTAACATTGGTTACAATAATGAGATTACACACAAAATATAAATATAGCACACAATGTATATGGTATTGAGTATAGCTGAACATAGACAATCTACACCTTAAATGTTAAATTCAGCATATAAATCAAACGTTTAATTCCAGTGTATACATCATAATCACGTCACCTCAAGTGTGAAGTCATGGTCCAGTGTCTAAATCAAAAATATAAATTCCCACCTAACCCTAACCATATATCAAAATAGTGGAGTTCAGTAAGCTCTGAACCCTTCTTAAAATCATGTAAAGGACATCAAAAAAACACTTGCCATGCAAGTTCAGGATGTAATTTTTCATTACATCTGAAGATAAAGACTACACATTTGAACCTTTTCAGATCTGTTTTCCAAAAAAAAAATAGGGTGGATAATGAAAATTATAAACCTACAGAGGGCTGATTTGACAACACCACGAAAATCAAAGTGAAAAAATTATGAAGCAGGGTAGTCCATTTTGCCAAATTTTTAATGAGACCACCCAGTCTGTGGTGCTAGACAGGGGAGACATAGCAGTTCTGGTAGCTGCCCAGGCCAAGGGACTACACAGAGGTAACATAGCAGTTCTGGGGGATTCCAGGATCATGGGGCAAGACTTGGAGAGAGAGGCCAGTGGTGGAGATGGAGTAACCTGGGAGCTGCCCGGGTGACCAGCAGTGGAAAAGAAAAAGGTAAACTAGGAGCACAAGAGTCCAAAAATACAAAAACAGTTCCGTTGGTTTGCCCATCATGGGGCAAGTCTTTAAGAGAATGCTCAACAATGGAGATGAGGCAACTCTGGGGGGTGGCATTGTGGCCAGCGGCGAGACCCTCCAGTGGCTTGGCAAGGAGCCAGTGATGGTGAAAGTGATGGAACACCTCAGGTGGTTGGTGGCAGTGGTGTAAACCCTCTGGGAACTGATGACAAAGGAGACAGGAATCATCTGAAATCTGGCATAGGTGAAGGACTCTTAGTGGGCCGGCACCGGTGGAATCAACTGGAAATCTCTGTTGGCTTGACCGGAGGCCAGCAACAAAAGAAGCCTCCTAGGAACCGACGTGACATCTTAGACACAGACAGCATCGGACCCTGGACAATGAAAACCTGGGAAGAACTTTGGTCACAAAGGTTAACATAAAGTAAAAGAAAGTTACAGAGGGATCCTAATGCAATTCATCATTGTCCTACCAACTGAAGCTTCAAGATGGAACAAGTCACAAAGTGTGTAAGGCACTTTATTCGTCTACATTTGGTATCCCTGAAAGAACCATTACAGAATGGGTGAACAAAGACATCATCGAACATGATGAACAAGCAGCAGTGACGCTGTCTAAATCTGGACCTCAGAGTGGCAAGCATGCAAAGCTTGAAACTGAGGTCAAGGATTTCCTTAAGGACTGGTTGAGGGACCTGCCTACTGTTGATTCACACTACTGCAGAAGCACAAAGACCTACAAAAACAAAAAGTTCCTTAAACCGGGCACAACCATGTCCCAATTACATGGGGAATATCAACAGACAGCTGTAATTGCTGGAGTAAGGGCCGTTGGAATACAATATTTCACAGATGTGTTCAGTGAAGAAAACTATTCCATATTCATTCTGCGAAAAGATTGGTGTGATGTTTGCATTTCATTCAAGCATGGGAAAGATGAAGCGACACAAGAGAAATCCTTGTGCTGGTCCATAACTTTACTTAAAATCAAAGGAAGAGTACTAAAGCATTTGGCATAAATCAGAGGGCAACTTGAATAGTGAGGTATTTGCACACCTTCAATATTGCCATTTTGAAGGTTTGATCAAAGACTATCCAGAACTCAAGGAGATCATAGTGTGGAGCCCCAGGAACAGCATTAGTGAAGGTTACAAATGATCTCATGGCCTCTGACAGTGGACTCATCTCTGTGCTTGTCCTGTTGGACCTCAGTGCAGCTTTGATACTGTTGACCATAATATTTTATTAAAGTGATTAGAGCATACTATAGGTATTAAAGGTACTGCACTGCAGTAGTTTAAGTCATATTTATCTAATAGACTCCAATTTGTTCATGTAAATGGGGAGTCTTCTTCACACACTATGATTAATTATGGAGTTCCACAGGGTTCTGTGCTAGGACCAACTTAATTATACTATACACGCTTCCCTTAGGCAGTATTATTAGAAAGTAGGGATGGAATGGTTCATGAAAAAAATCTGTCCCATTTGGGTGGCTTGTCTCAGTTTGGGACATGTGCGTTGTTCAGTTCAGGTCATCCACAAAAAAAGCCTTGCACCAGTAACCCAAATGAAGAGGCAGAAGGGCAAAGTGTCTAGTGCAGCAGCCAGGTTGTGGAAATGGCTGTAAAGGCAAAGGAGGCCCAGAGCTAGAGGATGCATCAGTAGCAGCATTGTTTTGGTCTGCTGTCTGGGGACTGTTTTGGATTTAGTGCTATGACCACAATGGTAAGAAAGTGGCGGCTAAAACTGTGATGGTGTGTAAGCACTGTGCAACAAGCGTTGCTTATTCTAGTGGCAACATGTCCAATATGTTGGCTCACCCACGGAAACATCACCCCAATGTCAATTGACACCCCAAGGAAAAGACATGTAGGCAGGAAAAAACAACTTTTACTCCTCGCAGCTTTAAAACAGCGTCTTGGTGAAAAGTCAGATGGCATAAAAGCCATAACAAAAGCATTGGGAAGTTTCATAGCTAAAACTATTCTGTGGTAGAGGATGCAAGATTTCAATCATATGTGACCCAATCTGGCAAAACAAATCAGAAGTCGCAGGGGCTACTGAGGCCGATAACACATTAACAAGGGAGAGATCGCTTACAGTGACGTCATTATTAAAATTACGTTGCATAGGTTTTGACTGTTGGATTTTCTCTGTAATTACTGTAGGGTCTTTACCTTATGATATAAAGTGCCTTGAGGCAACAGTTTGTTGTGATTTGGCACTATATAAATAGAAGAGAAGAGAAGAGAAGAGAAGAGAAGAGAAGAGAAGAGAAGAGAAGAGAAGAGAAGAGAAGAGAAGAGAAGAGAAGAGAACAACTGGTATGTTGAATGCTAAAGCAGCTGACCTGAAAGAGAACATCATGACTAAGCTGGAAACCTGGACCCTTTATGACCGATTAACAAGACTATATGAAGTACCCGCTGACAGTCTGCTAGAAGACGTGAATGCAGCACTATGGACAATCTCTACTTTGACCTTCAATGAAACCAGCCAGCTGATCTATACCATGGCAACAGTGATCCTTGAGATGCTTGGTATAAGATGAACAACAGACACAAGCAGCAGTACCCTCTATGGAAAAGAAGACTAGAGGCTAAGATCAAGGCAGTACATAGGGAAGTCAGCCAGCTATCAGAGCTGCAGAAAGGTGTGATGAAGAACAGGGTGCCTAAGAAGCACAATAAGCTCTCCATACCAGAGGCCATAGAAACTGATAAGTAAAGACTCATAACCTTGGCTAACTGCTTGAAGAGGTATACCAGAGATATAGAAGGCAGAAGAATAAACCAGATGTTCTCCACTGAACCATCCAAAGTGTACTCTCAGTGGCAGGGGAACAATATGAGAACAGCCAAGGCTGGAGACAAGGCTGACATGATTCACATCTACTGGCTACAGCAGTTGACTGCACTCCATGCATGCCTGGCAGCACAAATGAACCAGCTGCTAATGGATAAGATGCACCGAGAAAAGCTGACCAAAGGCCGGACAGTCCTGATCCCCAAGAGCCCCCAGAAGTGATAGGTCCCATTAAACTACTGGCCAATAACCTGCCTCAGCACAACGTGGAAGCTCCTGTCAGGCACCATAGAGGCTAAGATGAACAGGGGGCTGTATCCAGCCTCATATCACACAGGCTGAAGGCCTATAACATCAGTCCTGGACTAATGTGTTGGTTGCTGGACCTTTTAACAAATAGGTCAAATTAAAAATTAAATAGGTTCAATTTGGGTAACAGAAATGTCCTCGAAGGAGTTGATAAACTGTGCAGCAAGATTGCAGATGTTTCCCTGAACAACCTGGGAGATGTATACAAGGAGCCAAGGCTTCTCTCACACACAGTTTGAGCGCATCAGTTGTGCGTAACAGGAGAATGGCTACAGTTCATGCAGTGCTACAAACTCTAATGTTTCTGAGTGACACAGACGTTCACATTCATTCACATGCTCTCATGTTGCCCAAGAATCAAATAATGTTAAGCCAAATAGGGAGAAGCCTCAACACCAGTACTTCATATACTGCCCCAGTTCCAGAAAATCTAAATAAATACGGAATGCAATTAATTGCAAATCTCATAAACCCATATTTTATTTACCGTAGAATATAGAACACATATTAAATTAAACAAAGAAAACCAAAACAAAATAAAGTTGTGACAGCTTTGGATAGTTGAACCCAGAGATTTTAACTCATCTACCTTCAGGACCTCTGCTCCTTGCAGCCTCACTGCTACACCTGTCTCCGCTCATTCACACACATATTTTTTTTCTTGCATATACTGACTTTTATTCCTCTTCTCTCTGGCGCATATTTCCACCTCTCCAGGCTCTCTTCCATGTGCTCCGTACTCTCACTACAGATCACAATGTCATTTGCAAACATCATAGTCCACAGAGAATCCTGCCTGACCGAATACAAAGGGCAACTAAAACTGAGGGCACAAAATAACAAACACAACATGAAGTATAAGATAGTCCAAAACAAACCAACAAGAACTGAACAGAAAATAACATGATAATTCTAAACTCAAAACCATGGGTCGAAAACTCAGGACCATAACAAAACTAAGATGGAAAGGCATGGAAAACACGCCTAAAACAGTCATCAAAGGCATCTTAACATGCTGTGATGGTCATGAAGCATGACTAGCAGTCTAATGCTGGTTATTGTAAAATATTCCTTTGAGGATTATGGGACAAAAATGATGGACAGTAGATCTTAAAGTGTGTTTCCATTTTAATTAATTCATTTATTTTTTACACCAACAACTAAAACCTTTATTGTCTTCTTTAATATCTTTTACAGTGCAGGATAATTTTCCTTCCACCATCTTTGAATTTATAGCAGGACCATTCCCAGATTACAGCTCTGCCTTCACCTGATTTATTAGCAGTTGACCTCGACTCTCACTGTAGATGGCATCTAGTGCTTCCAAAAGTCTGCTTAACTCATTAGAAACTACTGAATGTATAATTAATGCACAATTATGCAAATTATATTACATTTTCATATCCTTTTCTGAGTAGAATTGATTTCATCATATTGAAAGCTAAATTATTTACAAGGCAGAAGATGTAGTTTCACAGGCAGAGAGTGAAAGCAAGGAAGAAAAAGAGATGCACAAAGAGAAAGAAAGAGGGAGAGAAAAAGAAAAAAGATGCACAAAGAGAGAAAGAATGACGCACGAGTGCACCCTGTGGTGACCCTTGGAAGATCTAAATCTCATGTAAAATTGTTTCAGGGAAGCTTAAAAAATCCCTCTGTGGATGTGCCAGTTACCCATGCCACATGCACATAGCTAATACCAAAAGCCTTGGCTCATTGTATATAAAATCTTTTTCATGATTTCCAAATTATCTGCAATTTTAAATTAAAAAACATTTCTTAAATTGTTGCATCTAAGTGCTCTGACTGTTCAGTAAGACTAGAAAAGCACTATATAAATCTATTTTATTCAATGATCATGCTGATTAAGCTAATTAGTTGTGAGATGTGATCTATTTTGCTATGCTTATACTATTTGAATTAAATATGGGATTTAAATGATTTGCAAATTATTACATTCTTATATTGTCTAACACTAAACTGGTCCGTGGCTCAAAAAAGGTTGGGGACCACTGCTCCAGGGTACCATCTGTTGCCTTGCCAGGCATACATACGTGCCTGTGGGGGCCATATAAACTAATAAGTACCATTTTAAGTTGCTACAATGAAATTTGGGCAAAATGGACTAACCTGCCACATAATTTCTTTCACCTTGATTGTTCGGGCGTGTTTGAATTCAGCCCTCTGTGGGTTGATAATTTTCACTGTAGACCAACAGCCTGGGCAGCAGGAGACCAACAATGGTGACAATTACAGAACACCTCAAGTGGTTGTGGCAGTGGCAGAGACACTCAGTTGGCATGGCTGGAGTTTGGCATTGAGGGACCAGTGACAAAGGAGACTGTCTTGGGTCCAACGTCGATGAAGGCGACAGGACATGTATGGTAGCTTGGATGGAGGCTGATGTCGCCAAAGATGTCCTTCTAGAGACTGATGTTGCTGGACTTGATGGGACACCTCCGACAGTGGAGCCTTGGGCACTGGCACAGGCTGTGGACACTCAGGTGGAGCAGATTGCAGCAGCTCGGGCACTTGACACTCAGGACCGACAGGCTCCCTAGCTCTGGACTTGCTAGCTCAGGCTCTGGATGCTGCAGCTCAGGCTCTGCACCCTCAGGTTGCTGTAGCTCTGGACCCTTGGGACCCTGGGGAATCTAATGGAACAAAAGTCAACGGTTTGGGCTCTGAACGTGCAGGCTCAAGCAGAGTGGAACCCACTGACTCAGGCTGCAGACACTCAGGCTCAGGACTCTCAAATTGTTGCAGTTCTGATGCAGGTTGTTTGGGGTTCTCAGGATGTTAAAACTGCTCGGCATTCTTCGGCAGATGCTGGAGCTGCTTTAGCAGTACAGGCCGGAGCTGCGCAAGGCTTGCAGGCCAGCAGCATTGCCAGAGACCCCACTCATCCAGGACACAAACTGTTTGTCCACCTTCAATTCAATTCAGTTTTATTTATATAGCACCAAATCACAAGTCGCCTCAAGTCCTGAATCTTTTCTTTGTCCATCAGAGAAAAGCTTCAGGACATTAAAGACATGCACCAGCAGACTGCAAAACAACTTCTTCCCCAGAGCAGTTTCTTCCCTCACTCCCCCAACCACCTCTTAAACCCCTTAGTTCAATAGGACAGTTGCATTGAATAGATGGTGTTTCCCAGTAGAGGTTCAAAAATAGAGTTGATTAAAGGTAGGGGATACTTATTTTTCATGGCAAAATTAAAAAAACAAACAAACCAGAGCACCTATTGCAGCTAAGGAGTCCAAGACATCTGTCTTCATAGCCTCTTCTTCTGGGTGAGATAGGTTCTACATATGGCTAGTGGGGAGGGTGGTGCTTGGGAAGGAATCAGTAGCAGAGTTGTACTGGGGTGGCAGAGAGAGTTCAATCTTTTTGGAACTCTTCAGCTGGATCACGATATTTCCGGGGAGCTAGATAGTTTCCTGGTGCAGAGCCGATTCTAAACATTCTGAATTGAAGAAAGGACTCTAATCAGTAATTTTTTTTCTATATTTCAACTTATGTCAAGATTGAAATTCATAAGCCAGGAATGACCTAAATGGTAAATAGATTGGTTCTTATATAATACCTTTCTACTCTAGACAAGCACTCAAAGCATGTTTCAGACATTTATACAAGTGCTTTCTGTCTAATGTTTGTGCAGGATTTGAAACACCAACCTTCCAATTAGTAAATGACCTGCTCTACCTCCTGAACCACAGCTATCCCACCTGTGACTAGTGGTGTACCGGGGGTGTCAAAAACAAAAAACTGCAAGACCTTTCTGTATGATGGTTACCTGATAAAATTAGGTGGACAGATTTAGTTTGGTGAGTGACCTGGCCATTCAGAGCTGAAGCTTGGAGAGATACAGGGAGTTTATCTATAGAAATGTTCAACTCAGTGATCCGATTGGCATCTAGGAAACACTGCATGGCACTGGAAACAGCTAAGGCCTTTAAATCAATGACATCACCAGAAAATTTTGCTTAGCTGGGATTTGAAGTCTGGGTATGAGGCTTATTTCTGTGAGGCCCATCAGCACCCTGTTGAAACTGACAGGTGGATTCTTTTGGACAAAGAGGTGCAGAAAAGTATCCAAACTATCAATAATAAGCTCCTCTGCTACTTAGTGTCAGACTGTTGAGTATTTACAGTGGAACCATTTCCAATGCACTGTCCTGGAAGTGTGAGGCTAAACTTTGGCATACTGGGATCTTCTATTTAACAGATGACTTTGAAAATGGAATGTGAAAGCAGATCAGCATCTGATCATTCAAGCTATGCAAAAATACTTTCATCATCAACAGTGAATGTTCAAAATTTCTCCTTAGGTTTATCAGAGGTAGTTAGTATAGTTTAGTGTTCAGATAGACAACTGAACACTATGCTAATTATACTGGAGCAGGAACCCCCACCATAAAGTCAACACACCAAAGTATGCTTCAGAATAGGTCATATAAGTAAATGTAAAGAGAAAGGTAGATGGTAAATCAGCATCTGGAGGACAAAGTAGAGCATAAAAATATAAAATAAAACATAGCTACCAGCAGCAATGAGGGGGCCAAGCAACAGTTGGACGGAACAAGCAACCCCTCTCCCCCAAATTGTGAGAATAGGATGGAAGAGGTATTCAGATCTGCCAGCAAATTGTATGGTAAAGCACACTTTTTTAATATACTTTTTTAAAAAATTGATTGACACTGATAAGCAAGTGCTTTGGAAAATCAAAAATCCATCTTATAACTTTTGTGAGGTTTGGCCTGGAGATGATCTGAGTCAGTTTTGGTGAGCACTGGACAAACTGTGTGACCTGTGAAATCTTTTGAAGGATTTCCATAAAATCCATTATGGTGGCAAATCCAGTATGGTGGAAAATTACATCAAAGGGTGCATTCAGACTGTCCTGTGGAAGTGTGCCAAATTTCAAAACCTTTGACCAGATGGCTCTAGGGGCTGCCATAGACCCCCGCTGGAGATTAAAAAAAATTGATAAATAGATAATAATAATAATAATAAACTAGAAAAAAAAAGCATTTTCTGCCTAAAATGCAATGTGAATGCTGAAAGCTGAAAGATTTGAGCTGAAAAGCCTAGAAATGCTTAAAATAGCTAAAACCTCCATCCATCCATCCATCCATTTTCTTCCGCTTATCCGGGGCCGGGTCGCGGGGGCAGAAGCCTAAGCAGAGAAGCCCAAGCTTTCCTCTCCCCAGCCACCTCCTCCAGCTCATCCGGAGGGACCCCAAGGCGTTCCCAGGCCAGCCGAGATACATAATCTCTCCAGCGTGTCCTGGGTCTACCACGGGGCCTCTTCCCGGTGGGACATGCCCGGAACACCTCACCCAGGAGGCGGCCAGGAGGCATCCTAATCAGATGCCCGAGCCACCTCAACTGGCTCCTTTCGATGTGGAGGAGCAGCGGCTCTACTCTGAGCCCCTCCCGGATGGCCGCACTCCTCACCTTATCTCTAAGGGAGAGGCCAGCCACCCTTCGAAGGAAACTCATTTCTGCCGCTTGTATTCGCGATCTTATTCTTTCGGTCACTACCCAAAGCTCGTGACCATAGGTGAGGGTAGGAACGTAGATCGACCGGTAAATCGAGAGCTTCGCTTTTACGCTAAGCTCCCTCTTCACCACGACGGACCGGTGCAGCGTCCGCATCACTGCAGAAGCAGCCCCGATCCGCCTGTCGATCTCCCGTTCCCTTCGCCCATCACTCGTGAACAAGACCCCGAGATACTTAAACTCCTCCACTTGAGGCAAGAACTCGTTCCTGAGCCGGAGATGGCACTCCACCCTTTTCCGGCTGAGGACCATGGCCTCAGACTTAGAGGTGCTGATTCTCATGCCAGCCGCTTCACACTCGGCTGCGAACCGTTCCACTGCGAGCTGGAGGCCCCCCCCTGATGAAGCCAACAGAACCGCATCATCTGCAAAAAGCAGAGATGAGACTCTGAGGCCACCAAGGAAGAAGCCTTCCGCCACCTGGCTACGCCTAGAAATTCTGTCCATAAAAATTATGAACAGAATCGGTGACAAAGGGCAGCCCTGACGGAGTCCAACACCCACAGGAAACAAATCCGACTTATTACCGGCTATACGGACCAAGCTCTCACTGTGGTTGTACAAGGACTGAATGGCCCGCAACAATGGGCCAGACACCCCATACTCCCGCAGAACCTCCCAAAGAACACCCCGAGGAACACGGTCGAATGCCTTCTCCAAGTCCACAAAGCACATGTAGACTGGTTGGGCAAACTCCCACGCACACTCGAATATCCTTGAGAGGATAAAGAGCTGGTCCAGCGTTCCACGACCAGGACGAAAACCGCATTGTTCCTCCTGAATCCGAGGTTCGACTAACGGACGCACCCTCCTTTCCAGCACCCTGGCATAGACCTTACCGGGGAGGCTGAGGAGTGTGATCCCCCGAAAGTTGGAGCACACCCTCCGGTCTCCCTTCTTAAAGATGGGGACCACCACCCCGGTCTGCCAATCCATTGGCACTGCCCCAGATCTCCACGCGATGTTGCAGAGGCGTGTCAACCAAGACAGCCCTACAACATCCAGAGCCTTCAGGAACTCAGGGCGAATCTCGTCCACCCCAGGGGCTCTGCCACCAAGGAGTTGTTTAACTACCTCAGTGACCTCACCCCCAGTGATGGTCAAGTCATCCCCCTCATCCCCAGACTCTGCTTCCACTACAGAAGGCGTGTCAGTGGGATTCAGAAGGTCCTCGAAGTATTCCTTCCACCGTCCGACTATAGCCTCAGTTGAAGTCAGCAGCACCCCCCCCGCACTATAAACAGTGTGAGTGAAGCACTGCTTTCCCCTCCTGAGTCGCCTGACGGTTTGCCAGAATCGCTTCGATGCCGTCCGAAAGTCTTTTTCCATAGCCTCACCAAACTCCTCCCACACCCGAGTTTTTGCTTTGGCCACTACCCGAGCTGCATTCCGCTTGGCCTGTCGATACCTGTCAGCTGCCTCCGGAGTCCCACAGGCTAACCAAGCCCGATAGGACTCTTTCTTCAGCTTGATGGCTCCCTTCACCTCCGGTGACCACCATCTGGTTCGGGGGTTACCACCACGACAGGCACCAACCACCTTGCAGCCACAGCTCTGAGCAGCAGCCTCAACAATGGAGGTGCGGAACATGGTCCATTCGGACTCAATGTCCTCAGCCTCCCTCGGAATGCTGTCGAAGTTCTGCCGGAGGTGGGAGTTGAAGATCTCCCGGACTGGGGCTTCTGCCAGGCGTTCCCAGCACACCCTCACAATACGTTTAGGTGTGCCAGGTCTGTCCAGCATCTTCCCCCGCCACCTGATCCAACTCACCACCAGGTGGTGATCAGTTGACAGCTCAGCTCCTCTCTTCACCCGAGTGTCCAGAACATACGGCCGCAGATCTGATGATACGATTACAAAATCGATCATCGACCTGCGACCTAGGGTGTCCTGGTGCCATGTGCACTTATGGACATCCTTGTGTTCGAACACGGTGTTTGTTATGGACAAACTGTGGTTTGCACAGAAGTCCAATAACAAAACACCATTCGGGTTCAGATCGGGCAGGCCGTTCCTCCCAATCACGCCCCTCCAGGTCTCACTGTCATTGCCCACGTGAGCGTTGAAGTCTCCCAGCAAGAGTATGGAGTCACCAGATGGAGCACTCTCCAGCACCCCACCCAGCAGCTCCAAAAAGGGTGGGTACCCTGAACTGTCATTCGGCGCATAAGCGCAAACAACAGTCAGGACCCATTCCCCAGCCCGAAGGCGCAGGGAAACTACCCTCTCGTCCACCGGTGAAAACTCCGACGTACAGGCAGCAAGCCGGGGGGATACAAGAATACCCACCCCAGCTCGCCGCCTCTCACCGAGGGCAACTCCAGACTGGAACAGAGTCCAGCCCTTCTCCAGGAGACTGGTTCCAGAGCCCAGGCCATGCGTTGAGGTGAGCCCAACTATGTCTAGCTGGTATCTCTCAACCTCACGCACTAGCTCAGGCTCCTTCCCCACCAGAGAGGTGACATTCCATGTCCCAACAGCCAGTTTCGATAGCCGGGGATCGGTCCGCCAGGGCCTCCGCCCTCGGCCACCGCCCGACACACATTGCACCCGACCCCTACGACACCTCCTGCGGGTGGTGGGCCTGCAGGAGGGCGGGCCCATGTAACCTCTTCGGGCTGCGCCCGGCCAAGCACCACGGGCTAATGCCTGGCCACCAGACGCTCTCCCTCGAGCTCCCTCCCCAGGCCTGGCTCCAGGGTGGGGCCCCGGTAACCCTATCCCGGGCAGGGTAAACTGTTCCCTTGTTTTTTCACTCATAAGGGTCTTCTGAACCGCTCTTTGTCTGGACCCTCACCCAGGACCAGTTTGCCATGGGAGACCCTGCCAGGGGGACAAGCCCCCAGACAACATAGCTCCTGGGATCACTGGGACACACAAACCCCTCCACCACGATAAGGTGGCGATTCACGGAGGAGTAGCTAAAACCTAATTTGCTTAAAGAGTTTAAAAAGAAAAAAGAGAAAACTATGAAAAATAAGCAATAAATTAAGAAAGTACCTAAAGTGAACTTTATTTGCTGAAATCGCAGTTGGAAAAAATAGGGAAACAGCAAAACTTGGAGATGTAACGCATCAACATGAAGAGGACCTAAAACCATAAAATATAGGAAACTCTCATCATTGGACTTTGTGAACTTCTGATTTACTTATAAAAATTTTAAAGGGGGGTGTGAGGGCCAAAATTGTGGTTTGTTGCTTGAGGGCAACGCCATACCATAGAGGGTTAAATCTCAACGTAGAGTGGGTCTGAAGAGGATTTGAAGCTTTCTCCATTAATTTCAATGATCCAAAAAAAAATCACAAAAGTAAAATATTTTTAAAATTTTAAAAGTTTCAAAAAAGTAAAAGCAATTCGATACCAAAAAAGTGTCTGTGGCACAAATCATGCAGAGGGAAGATCTGAGCTTCAATGCTTAAAAGACCTTAAAGTCAATTTGCTGAATAAACAAAGCTGAAAAAGCAACATTTAGTGTCAAGGGTTGCATCGCTGCACTGGGGAACAGGTCCTGACTGTTGTCTGCACTTACGTGCCAAATGACAGTTCAGAGTATTCAGCCTTTGTGGAGTTGGTGGGCGGGGATGCTTTATCTGGTGACTCCATTGTCCTACTGGGAGACTTCAACACTCACACTGACCATGACAGTAAGAACTGGAGGGATGTGACTGGGAGGAACGGCCTGCCTGGAAAGTGATGCTCTACTCATATGGTATATAGTGCTTGTGGGGTGTTGCGGCAACTGAGGCAATATTCGGGCAGTGGAAGGAACATTTCAAGGACCTCCTTAGTGCCACTGACATGCCTTCTCTATTGAAAGTAGAGTCTAGGGACTAAACGCCCATCTCTGCGGGTGAGGTCACTGAGGTGGTTAAACAACTCCTTGGTGGCAGGGCCGCTGGGGTGGATGTTCCTGAAGGCTCTGGATGTTGTAGGGCTGTCTTGGTTGACACACCTCTATAATGTCATGTGGCAATCGGGGCAGTGCCACTGGATTGGCAGACTGGGGTGATGGTCCCCATCTTTAAGAAGGGGACTGGAGGGTGTGCTCCAAATATTAGGGGATCACACTCCTCTAACTATTAGGGGATCACACTCCTCAGCCTCCCCAGGACGGTCTATGCCAGGGTCCTGGAAAAGAGGATACGTCTGTTAGTCAAACCTCAGATCTGAGAGGAACAATGCAGTTTTCATCCTGGTCATGGAACACTCGACCATCTGTTTATCTTCTCGAGGATATTTGAGTGTGAGTGAGAGTTTGCTTATCGAATCTACATGTGTCTTGTGCTTGGTCTGCAATAAGTTGGACTTATTTTCTGTGGGTGTTGGACTCCGCAAGGCCTGCCCTTTGTCACCGATACTGTTCATAATCTTTATGGACAGAAATTCTTGGTGTAAAAGAAAAAAATTGCTCTAAACCCGGGAAGGACAAACTAGCCTGTGATTTGTCGTTACTTCGATAGAACTAAGTTATGTAAACAATGTCAGCAGGGAGAAAGAGAAGAGCCGATGTATGGACACACTTGTCCTTTGATGTTGTGACAAACAAAACGATGTGTGAACCGTGTGGGGCGACTATCTCGGGTAAAATCACGACAAATCTTAAATGACATCTGCAAACCAGTCACCCAGATCTCCATGCAAAGGTCAGCATTTTAATGTCATGCAGGGTAAAGTGTTTTTCCCAGTTTGTGTTTAGAGAAAATCTCCACACCGCGGTGGATTAGCCTTTATAATCTTAGTCCTGAACACTGCCCTGTACCTTTCAGAGCGTCCTGCTGTAAAACGCTCGTATTATCTCAGTAAAGTGGTGTTAATGATCAGGTGTGTGAGAAGCAGGTGAAACGCTAATGTTAATATTATTAATAATATTCTATAACTTTTAATAAATGTTTAATTTTGTGTAAGTGTGTATAATGACTAATTCAAGGGAACTGAAGAAAAAGCATTTACATTTTACACCCTTTATGTTTTAGTCGACTAAATTGACTGTAGATTTAGTCGACTATTGTTACGGTAATTCGTTGACTAAAACTAGACTAAAACTAAAACAATTCAGATGACTAAATTACGATTAAAACTAAATCAAAATTTGCTGTCAAAATTAACACTGGCCTGTCCTACCAGGTAGAGGCCCTGGGCAGACCCAGGACACACTAGAGAATTATATCTCTCGGCTGGCCTCGGTTTCCCCCCCGGATGAGCTGGAGGAGGTGGCTGGGGAGAGAGAGATCTGGGCTTCTCTGCTTATGCTGCTTCCCCAACGACCTGGCCCCAGATAAGCAGAAGAAAATGGATGCACGGAAGCAAAAACTCACAAAGAGAGAATAATATAACACCCTCAACTGCACCAAAAAGTAAATCAATTTAATGTGGTTTATTTAACATTAGTTCTTTCCCTTCCCTGTTAGTAAATTATTTAATAACTGATCAACATATTAAACCTGGTTACCTAAGCCTGACTCTCAGCAGTGTCCAGCCTTATTGGAAAATTAAAAAAAAAAATTATTTGTAGGTACATATTGTCCACCTGGCCCTAACAGTTTTTATCTGAATTCTGAGATTTTTTTTAAAATCTGATTTAGTGCTCAGGTTGATTTTTACGTTCATGTTGCTGAAAACAACAGCCTCAACACTGCATTTAATCTATTATTAGAGTCAATTGGCTTCTCTCAAAATGTAAAAATTTAATCATGCCCTGACATCTGAAACAGATACTGAACATTTAACAATATTTCCTGACAGCCCTCTTTGGTTTGATCAATTCTTAATAACATACTGTATAAATTTACAATAGTGGAGTCACTTTGAGACAGGATGTTTCTAATTTTAGAAATATTATGCAAATGCAAAAAAGCTTTGCAGACTCTGAAAATAAGGATAACTAATTATCGTGAGTTTGAAAAAAACTGTTTTTGCTCAGTAAGATTTAAGGTAACACTTTCTTTTAAGGCCCGCCCTCAGGCCGCAACTATCCTGTAAGTAAATTTTAGTTATGTGTAATTCCGCCGTAATTATTTTTACTACGGCTGAATTATTTTTAATTCAGCCGTAATTATTTTTAATTCCGCCGTAATTATTTTTACTACGGCTGAATTATTTTTAATTCCGCTGTAATTATTTTTACTACGGCTGAATTATTTTTAATTCCGCCGTAATTATTTTTACTACGGCTGAATTATTTTTAATTCCGCTGTAATTATTTTTAATTTCGCCGTAATTATTTTTAATTTCGCCGTAATTATTTTTACTACAGCGTAAATTCAGCCGTAGTAAAAATAATTACGGCGGAATTACACATAACTAAAATTTACTTACAGGATAGTTGCGGCCTAAGGGCGGGCCTTAAAAGAAAGTGTTACCAGATTTAATTAAACCAAAAACTGTTTTTTCTTAACATCCATCCATTTATCCTTTTCAGGGTCACTGGGGTCTGTGTGCGTGCGTGTGTGCGTGCGTTCTTGCGTGCGTGCGTGCGTGAGTGTGTGTGTGTGTGTGCGTGCATGAAGCATCTGAAATGAAACTGAAATGCCTTTGTTTGGTGACCTTCATTAAAATAACACTTTAAATGGTACAATTATTTTTGAAAGTTTGTATTCAATTCTCCTGAGCTGAGAACATGAGACAGAGAGACAGTGACTGTCATCAGCAGAAAGATGGACAAAGAATGGTTGGCTAAGGGAGCAGTCAGATTTACAGTCGTGTAAAGATGAAATAGATGGCTCTTTGACCAGTGGGCTGCTGAAAATGGCCAAGCAGCCATTTATGGTCCAGGGGAGAAAATGAGGCCGGGCTCCTACACTTATCCATCATAGCTATTTACTGGCTTATTGGGGGCCACTAGTGTGTGTGTGTGTGTGTGTGTGTGTGTGTGTGTGTGTGTGTGTGTGTGTGTGTGTGTGAGTGCGTGTGCATGCATGCTCATATGAACATTAGATTATTATAGTCCCTCTTTCTTAATGGGGGCCAGTGAGCTCTATCATGAAGGATGTAAGGTTAAGAGGTGATAGGTAAAGCTAGAGTACACAAATGGAACAGGGAGTGAGCAGAGCAGCAGTGCTGGAGCAGATAGTTATGTTCATAAACATCCCACATACAAATGTGGCCAAAACTGTTGGTACTCTTCTGTTAAAGAAAAAAAAACTACAATGATCACTGAAATAACTTGAAACTGACATAAGTAATAATAAATAAAAATGTACTGAAAATTAACTAATCAAAATCAGACATTGCTTCATGCTGAATTCTGCTTCAGCACGAGTATTTTAAAAACAAACTAATGAAACTGGTTTGGACAAAAATGATGCTACCCCTATAGACTGAAAATAAGCTGACTGCAAGGGTTATATTACATTAAGGTGTGTCCTGTAAAGTAGTCACTGTGTGGTTTGGTATCATGGTTTGTACCACACTGAGCATGGACCAAACAAAGCTAAGGAGAGAGAGCTGTCTCAGGAGATGAGAAAGACAATTACTGACAGGCTTGATGTCCCTATGACTAGTCTTTCTCTCCATCTGATCTTTCTGCATTACCTTCAATGATTACTTCCTCCAAACATACTACAGGCCTATAAGGTGGTCGTAATTAAGCCATTACTTGATAAGCTTTTACCTGACCCAGCTGTCTTGGCTAATTTATAGGCCAACCTGCAACTTTCCTTTTCAAAATTTCTTGAAATAGTTGTTGTAAATATCTCTAAAACATCCTGTCTCAGAGTGCTGCTAAAAAATTAATTCATGCATTTGTTTCTTCTAGGCTGGACAATTATACAGTGGGGAAAATAATTATTTGATCACCTACTAAATTTGTAAATTTGCTAATTGCAAGTTCCCTCGCAATATGGCAGTTTCATTTTAAAGGAAAGAGACAGAATATCAACACAAATCCATAAAAATAACATTACATAAAAGTTAGAAATTGATTTACATGTTATTGAGTTAGTATTTGGTGAAGAAACCCTTGCTGGCAAGTACATTGGTTAAGATGTTTCTTGTAGTTGTTTTCCACATTTGTATAAATCTCAGGAGGGATTTTGGCCCACTCCTCTTTACAGAAACTCTCATAATCCTTTAGGTTTCTTGGCTGCTGTTTGGCAACATGACTCCTTCCACAGATTTTCTATAGGATTGAGGTCTGGAGACTGACTAGGCCACTTAATGACCTTAATGAGCTTTTTCTTTGGCCACTCCTTTGTTGCTGGTATATTTTGGGTCATGCTGGAAGACCCATCCATGACCCATCTTCAGTGTTCTGGCTCAGAGAAGGAGGTTCTCATTGTCCATTGGCCCCTCAATGCGGTGAAGTCGTTCTGTACCCTTAGCAGAAAAACAGTCCCGTGCAGTCCCACTTTTCTCATGATCACCCACACTCCATGAGGCAAGATCTGACACAGAGCTCCAGATTTAGTGCGAGTGATGGTCATTTAATATTTCTTCCATTTCTGAATAATCGCACCAACAGTTGTCTTTGGTCTTGCCCATGGTGGTGAGAGGCTGGGATGTAAGAAATAGATTGTGTGGAGAGGTGTGATTTATACATATAATGAGTTAAGATCAGGATTATCTGTAATTGATTTATTGATTGATTGAATGTAATTCTGGATGGGTTGTAGGGCATCAAATTCTTACAAATTCAGGAGGGGATTAAATAATTATTTCCCCCACTTATTATCAAGCAGCTCTAAAAGCTCCCTCAAAAGTCTTTAGTTGATCCAGAGTGCTGCAGTGAGAGTACAGGTAAACGTACAGGTAAACAGGATCACACTATTCTCTACTTATGCTGCCTTTGTCAAGGGTGTACAGGAAGGACCCAAATGCAGGACTCACAAACAGACAATAATAAACTAGTAGCATTTTTCCCTCACGCCCTCATGAACCAATTTCAGGTGTGAGTCTGTCAGCGGCACTCTTATGACACCTATGGTACCAAGACCTGCCACGTTGGTTTTAGGTATTTTGACATACATTGGCAGGTGTGTTAATATGTACTCCTGGGAACAGAATATTTTAAGCACAATAGTATTAAAACCACACAAGATGCTGTAACAAAACTTCACAGATATGTAGTTGAGCATCTGAAGTCAGTTTTAGAGGATGAATTGAACTGAGCTGTGTTGTAGCAAACACTTTTGCCTCCCAGTCATTGTACAGTGGTATGCAAAAGTTTGGGCACCCCTGATGATTTTCATGATTTTCCTTTATAAATTACTGGTTGTTCAGATCAGCAAATTTCAGTTAAATATATCATATAGCAGACAAACACAGTGATATTTAGAAGTGAAATGAAGTTTATAGGATTTACAGAAAGTGTGCAAGAATTATTTAAACAAAATTAGGCAGGGATTAAATATAAATACCTGTAACTAATAAGGCCTATAACCTAAAATGAACTAAGAACCAAAACCACATGAACACTGAAACACAGGAATCTCAAATGAAAACAGAACCTAAAGAAACATAACACAAAACGTTGGGCAAACAACCCAGGAGCATGACAGTCTGGGTTTTTCTGCTTAGTCTGCTGCCCCCACAACCCAGCCCCGGATAAGCAGAAGAAGATGAACGGATGGATGGATGGATGGATGGATGGATGGACGGATGGATGGATGGACGGACATTTCTGTGACAATGCGACACACACTTTGCACTTCATTTTATTTTTCTAAAGTACGGATTAACAACTTGCACATATAAACCATATTCCCCCAGCAGACAATTTATATTGCACTTAAACATGCTGTAAATAAAAGAAGCATTGAAAACTTTCTATTTATTTTAAAACAACACTCTTAACATAACCTGCTCCTGACCAGGTTATGTATTCAGCATCAGTTACCATGGTTGGAAGCAAGGTAAAAAGAAAGCCATTTTCATGACACAGAAAGCTATGAGTTTATGTGCCATATGACTCTCTAAGCCATTAATCTCACTTCATAGTACAGCCCTCAGGTGCTTAACTTTTCTTTTCTGATATAGGATTCTAACTACTTGCAAACCAGTCAGGGTAGCACACATTTTTACCTGGTGGCCTATGGTTGCCTGGGGCTCACTGAATAGTCTCTAGTCCTGCATGACTGGGGCTTTATCAGTCAGTGACTGATGGTGACCTCCAGCAAAAACTTGATACCTGTTCTCCACGTCTGTGTGAGTTCCCTTTCTGGAGACCAGGACAACCTGAAAACGTTCTTCCTTTCATTAAGCAGTTTTTTTCAGGTCACTAGAGATCGAGGGTGCTGTGTGCACAATAGGTGGTATGTTGACAGAATTTGATATATTCTGTGATGCAACCAGTCAAACTGTTAATGCTAATCTTTACGTGTTTGACAAAGTGAAGTCCAATCAAAGCAGTCCTGCAGTGCCTTCACAGCCTCATTTGTAATAACTCTTGTGGATACAGACTGTCATTTAACAAAAAGCGAACAAACAAACACAAACATAGGACCATACTTCCAGGGTTGGAAATTGTCTTTTCCTTCTATGATTTGATTGCCATGAAAAAAGAAAAAACAGACAAGATGAAGTAGAACAACATCTCACCAATTGTCTGGGGGGGCTGCATCCCTAAAGCTAGTAAAGCAATATATCTAAGATGTAAATCTGTCTGCTGCAAAATGAAGGACACAGCACACTATGATGATAGTAGACAGGGCACAGGACACTGACAGACTTACTGAGACAGACAGTCTCTAGTGATATGAACACTGTACTGCTCTATTGGTGAAGAGCTGAGAGTAAAGGTGAAGCTATCAGTTGACTGATCTACTGGTCTATTCCTACACTCACTTATGACAACAAGCTCTGGGAAGTGACCAAAAGAATAACCACCCTATAAGTAGCAGAAATCAATTTCCTCTAAAGGGCATCTGGGCTCACCCTTAGAGATAGGGTGAGGTTCTCAGTTATCCAGGAGTTGCTCAGAGTAGGGGTTCCCTACTGAACACTTCCTATTGAACACTTTGCGCCTTTGTCCCACTGCTGGTTTTCCCTCAAAGACAGTGGATGCGGCTGCAATGCTAGCCCCTCCTGAGACTTTGTGCTTTGCACCTGACTTTGACCCCACCTGAAACTGATGCTCCTGTCAATGCTTCTCCTGTGCTTGAGCACCCTGCACCCATTCCTGACCCAGCCTGTCCCCACACCTATTCCTGTTCCTAGGGTGAGGGTGTGCAGGGCACAGTCTGCTCTTGCAACCATACCTGTTCCCTGGGTGGGGACAGCTGAAGACCGGCCAGTCTCTGCACCCGTACCTGTACTATGGGTGAGGGCGGCTAAAAGCCCTCATAAGCAGCTCCACTCATCTGTTGTGACCCCTGTGTGCCCTGCAGAGTGGCTCCAGTGATTGGAGTTCATGGCTGTGTGTCCAGCACTACCTCAGCCTTTTCCATCTGCTAAACCATCAGCCCTTCAGACTTCACTGCCAGAGCCTACTCTTCATCCTTTGCCAGTGTCCCAGCCTGCTCTTCAGTTTTTGCCAGCTTCCCAACGTGCTCTTCAGTCTTCACCAGCATCTCAGCCCTCAGAGATCATCTGCTGAGCTGCCTGAGCAACCTGCACCTGCACCTGCACCTCTGTCACAGCCACCAGAACAATCCCCAAAGCAGCCCCAGCGGTCAAAGGAGATGGTTGTGTCCCCTGCACCGCAGCCCCAGCCTGCGTACCTGGAGCCAAGGGGTCCCGCGCCACCCGAGTTTCCAAAGCCAGTGCGTCCCACCCATACCATATCTTTGGAGTGTCCAAAGCCAGAGCCCAAGGGTCCGATGTCGCTAGTGTTTGGGGTGTGCCGCTGTCATCAGCCACCTGCCAGGCCACTCAAGGTGACCCATCAGCTCCGGAGAGTCTCTGCCACTGGGCCCGTGGCTGGCCCTCTGACCTGCTTTGTCACTGCCACTGGCCCTGCGGCAGGCCCGGTGGCCTGCCTCATCGCTGCTGCTGGCACTGTGACTGGCCTCCTGTTCTGCCTTGTCACTGCCACCATTCCTGTGGCTGCAATCCCGTTCTGCTTCATCTCCACTGCTGGCATTGCGGCTGTCCTCCTGATCTGCTTCATTGCTGCCACTGTTCCCGCAGCTGGCCTCCTGATCTGCTTCGCCACCATGTTGGACCTCAGCCTGTAGGTCTGGCCCCTTAGCCCGGGTGGCCTTCTTATCTGTTAGACCTCAGCTGTCTAACTCCTTAGCCTGGGTGGCCTCTTGAACTGCTTTATTTGGACTTTGTGGTGCCCAAGTTTGTTTTGATTTTGTCTCTGACCCAACCAGCTCCAATACCGCTGCACTTATTATTTCTTTCTTCAAATAAAGCCACATTTAAGTTCAGTTTTTGCTCTGCAAGTCTGCATTGTAGGGTCCTATCCTGCCTGCCACACAGCTAGCCATGATCAGAATCAGAATCAGAATAAATTTATTGTCATTACATAAAACATGTAACGAAAAGAAGTTCCAGAACACCCTTCCAAAAGACAAACAACCAGACCAACATAGGGAGATAGGTGCCCGCGGCCTTGCTGCCATCACTGAGAGGCGAGCAAGTCTAGGATACTGTGGAGCCTTTCAGCTGTCCTTGACTAAACAGTAGCCAGGTTGCTAGGATGCCAGATCACACAGGTCACAAGAGACGGGATAGGCGGGGGAAGAGCATCTGTTTACATAACTCCAGGAGATAATGAGACTTCCCAGCTGTCCCACTGCCAGGTAGGGGTGCCAAATTCCAGATAAATACCATTGTTTTGGTACAGGCTGTTTCTGATAACTTTGCTGACAGTCTCGCTGGGGACCCTCAATGACGAAAACTCCGGGAATCCAAATTTCATGGTTCCATTCTCGCCGCCGCACAGGAACAGACATTTCTCCAAAAGTCTGAGTTCATACTGCTCTGCACGTACCCGACTTCGAACTTCCGTGTTAAATCGGGTATCCCCCATGTCCAATCAGACGAGATCCTGTTATCCGTGATGGCTGGCTGGTACAGCTTATGCGTATTTTCTAATTCTGCCTTTCCTATTTATGTAGTAGTACGCTGGAACCAAGGAGGAACAGTACTGGCAACACTTCAGGAGCCTGAAAAAGTTACACTGTACATTGAAAAGTATTAAAAGAAACATATACAGCCAATATAAGCATTGTTCGAATTGTGGTGGAGAACACCGCGATGTATCAAGAACAGGCAGTGGTGAACTGGCAATAGCTGGAGGCCTTGCAGGTTCAGTTAGAACACCACAAACAGGTGTTGGAAAACCCATTGACCCAGTCTGACCCTGTGGCTCTTTCGCTTCCACCTCCCTTGGCCCTGAAGATCACTTTGCACAAAATAGTAAATGATGATCCCCAGTCATTTTTGAACATGTTTGAGGCCAAGGCAGAAGCCTGTAAGTGGACTGCAGAGGAATGGGCCGTGTGCCTGCCTTGCCTATTGTCAATGCCCAAATAATGGCACTACCCCCTTGAGGGAGCTTAAGAGATGTGCAGAAGGCTGTACTGAAGTAGCTGGGCTTCTCCCCTGAAGACCATAACCTCTGCTTCCGTAACTCCAGACTGGAGGAGGAGCCTGGTAGTTCTGGAGCAGCTGGTGGATGGTCTCCCGGATGGGACAGCAAAGTGGGTGTGCTGCCACCGGCTGGAAAGCTTGGAGGTGGCTGTAACTCTTGCCAAAAATCATCTGGTGGTCCATCCAGGAGGTCATCCTAAGGCTTCCAAGAGGTGGCTGGTGGCTGGCATATCCCACTACTAAGGGGGAACACTGCCGCTCCAGCCATGCAATCCTAATTAACATTTTGGCCACCAAGTGGGGCTTCAACTAACCATTTCTTTATTTCTCTCTCTCCTCAGATCCTGGCATCACAGGCAATGCTCCCAGCTCATGGGAAGCCCTGCAAATGTCGGTGCAGGAGTGTTGGAAGTGCAGACAACCCGCAGAGCCTTCTCATGATTAACTCTATGCTTTGCCTTGGACTAAATGATGAAAACTGATGACTGAATGCGCCCTGATGTAGCACAGACTGTCCCGGTCCTGTGCTTTATCCAGTGTTTTGTGTTTTGTTCCTAAGTTCTGTTATCATTAATATTCCTGTTTAACAGTAACTAACAATGACTAGTTATTGTTAGTATTCCTGTTCCTTTGCTCTCCTTGTTTCCTCACGTCCCTGTGTTCCAGTGCCTGTTCAGCGTGTCTGACTCCCTCATGTGAAGTCCTCTGTATTTTGGTCTTATCTGTTCCTTCCCCGTTTGGTTTTCACTTACTGTTTTATTTTCCTAGCCTCCTGTTCCCTGTGTGTCGTGTTGAGTTTTACTTCCTGTGTCTCACTAGTGTGATTCTGTCCACCTGTTCTCTCCAGCTGTCTCATGTTGTCCCTTGTCATTCCTTGTGTATATATTGTCTGCATTTCCCTTTGTTCTCTTTGGCGTCCGCGTCGTAGTTTTCTTCCCACTGTGTGGTCCGTCTGTCCGAGTCCTGTTTCTAAGTGAGTTTGTATTTTGTTCTGCTGGTTCAGTCCAGTTCCATTTTGCTCTGAGTTTTCTATCAATAAATGCTGATGAAAAGTCAAGTCCTGTGCTGTTTTTGAGTCCTGCATTGGGGTCCTCAACCTGCCACACACAGCAAGTTACACAGACATACCCCTATTTTGCAATAATTAGGGACAGACTCTGAAGAGTGAGTCCTGGTAGCCCCATCCAGCTCTGTCCTGATGTTAAGTGTAGTTCTGTCCTAAGTCCAGCTTTGGGGTACTCAGCCTGTCTGCCACAGCAGTACAAGACAATTAGTAATGTTAACATTTTACCAAAACCATCAGGCACAAAATAGATTTTCAGGGGTTTTGGTATAAAATTAGCCAAAGATCACCAGTATAATGTCATAACCAGCTGAAAAAGATTTTCATTTCATTCCTCACGTCAACCTTAATTTCAAAGCACTATAAGTCCTTATCAGCGTGATCAATAAAAACACAAGGAATGAAATTTAATTTGTGGTTCTCACAGCACTGAAATATATCATAAAAATAAATATTTGTCCTTAAAAATTGTTCTTGTTGCTCTTAATGTCAACAATTTCCAAAGAGCGCATGTACACCTAAGATGTTTAGGGCTGTTTATCCAGGGTATTTGAAAAAAAGCAGATTTACAGGAGTTCAAAGGCTGTTTTCCAGTAATTGAAGGCAAAGGCTCTTATTACATCTACTTATCACTGGGATTACCATGAAAGGCATCTTGAAGCACGTGCATATACATTCTGATGACAAATTAAAGGAGCACTGGATGTTTGATGATAAAAGATGTGAAGCATATGTAATGACCTTTGCAATCACCAGCTCTCGTTCAACTGGACAACTATGAGGATTATAGACATGTTAGACAGCTCTCTCCACTGCCACGCTCACTGGGGTTTAAATACCTGGGTCTCGCCACCTTTTGGTTTGAGAGCTGAAGAAGCCTTTTGGATGAGAGGTGAAACATCTTCAAGAAACAAAAAGAAGTCCAGTCGCCCCTTTTTCAAGCTCCAGAGACAATTCCTGAAGAACACTTATAGAAATTACAAGAAAGTCAACAAGAACCCAATTTATGTAAATAAATTAAATTAAATTAATAAAATATATAAATAAAACTCCAAGATTGTTCAGAGAACTGGTTCAGTTCATGTACATATAGAATAAAACAATTAATCACATGTGTTATATTTAAACGTCACCCTAAACGAGAACGGTAAAGTGGAGAAACTCGGCCCTATAGTGGAAGCATGGGGCAGGAGTGGGAAATAGAGACACACGAAGGAGGAACCATCCCCCACTTAATGATCCTGAAAACACACACCTGTCGACCACGATCTGGAGTATGACTCAGAGTCATATTCGGAGTCATACTCAGACTCGGAGCATCCACTGTTATATCAGCAGCTCTTCTTTTTTACACAACAGAAGACAGAATGAACCCCAAACACCAAGCAAAAAATGACATGGCAGACACAGAAACACAACCAGTGCAGAATATGATTAATCTTTCCAATAAACCCACTTTCAGATATCTGTTTAAGTGCCTTGAGTAACAGAGTATCTTTTGTACCCACTACATTCGGCTGAGACTTTTTCTTTCTTTTTTTTTTTTTTTTAACTTTTTATATTATTTATCACCAACACATCTACAGCAGCATTCTGCAGCATAACTGCTTATTTTCTATTCCATTCCTCTCACTACCCCCCACCAGATTGCATCTTGCCTTTTGTAAGTGACTTTGGTACAATCCCCTTACAAATAACCTTTCCCCAGGGGGAAAGGGGCTCTTACTTCCTTTACAGCCCTGCCTAGCCTCTCTTTCTTTTATATCCCCATCCTTCTTTGTCTCTCAGCCTCAGGCGCAGCAAACAGATTGATACAGTCTGGGAATTTCTACTGCTTTTCAAACTAATCCAGTGTAATCCTGGTCTGTCTGTGTCCTGTCTTGGACAACACTGTGGCTCACATTATCATCCAATAAAATTTTGATTAATGATCTCTGTATGTGATGTATGCACTGTTAAGGTAATGAAACAGGCCCCCTCAGTGTCAGTTCTGCAATAAGAAATCTAAACTGCTGGGTCTAGTTGAACACTTAGATTGTGTGATTTTTTTAGTGATTTTTTTTTTTGGCAAGTATGGAAAAAGCCAGGAGCTAAAAATTCAATGATCATCACATTAGTCATGATAGAAGGGACGCACTGACACTACTTTTTCCATCCCAATAAATGTTACAGATTAGTGAAACTATACATAACAAGAGGAGCAAGATTGTATATATATATATATATATATATATATATATATATATATATATATATATATATATATATATATATATATATATATATATATAAAGAAAAAGAAAAACAGAGCACTTTTGAATGTTGGTGGTGCTTTCACACTCGTGGTAGCACGAGACGGACTCTACAACCCACACAAGTGGCTCAGGTAGTGCAGCTCCTCCAGGATGGCACATCAATGCAAGCTGTGGAAAGAAGGTTTGCTGTGTCTGTCAGCGTAGTGTCCAGAGGCTGGAGGCGCTACCAGGAGACAGGCCAGTACACCAGGAGACGTGGAGGAGGCCGTAGGAGGGCAACAACCCAGCAGCAGGACCGCTACCTCCGCCTTTGTGCAAGGACGAACAGGAGGAGCACTGCCAGAGCCCTGCAAAATGACCTCCAAAAGGCCACAAATGTGCATGTGTCTGCACAAACGGTTAGAAACCGACTCCATGAGGATGGTATGAGGGCCCGACGTCCACAGATGGGGGTTGTGGTTACAGCCCAACACCGTGCAGGATGCTTGGCATTTGCCAGAGAACACCAGGATTGGCAAATTCGCCACTGGAGCCCTGTGCTCTTCACAGAGGAAAGCAGGTTCACACTGAGCACATGTGACAGACGTGACAGAGTCTGGAGAAGCTGTGGAGAGCGATCTGCTGCCTGCAACATCCTTCAGCATGACCGGTTTGGCAGTGGGTCAGTAATGGTGTGGGGTGGCATTTCTTTGGAGGGCCGCACAGCCCTCCATGTGCTCGCCAGAGGTAGCATGACTGCCATTAGGTGCCTAGATGAGATCCTCAGACCCCTTTTGAGACATATGCTGGTGCGGTTGGTCCTGGGTTCCTCCTAATGCAGGAGAATGCTAGACCTCATGAGGCTGGAGTGTGTCAGCAGTTCCTGCAAGATGAAGGCAGTGAAGCTATGGACTGGCCCGCCCGTTCCCCAGACCTGAATCTGATTGAGCACATCTGGGACATCACATCTCGCTCCATCCACCAACGTCACATTGCACCACAGACTGTCCAGGAGTTGGCAGATGCTTTAGTCCAGGTCTGGGAGCAGATCCCTCAGGAGACCATCCACCACCACATCAGGAGCATGCCCAGGCGTTGTAGGGAGGTCATACAGGCACGTGGAGGCCACACGTAATACTGAGCCTCATTTTGACTTGTTTTAAGGACATTACATCAAAGTTGGATCAGCCTGTAGTGTGTTTTTCCACAACAAGTCTTTTACAACAATATAAATACCAGCAATAATTGTTTTTTCCAAATACTGGAAATCACTTTTTGGCACATGACCGGCTATTCAGATAGCAAATTGCTCCACTGCCACTGTGTACAGTGTGGCGGCATGTATATTTTGCGTACATGCAGTGCAGTACACATTCAAATAAAAATTCAGATCAGCTTATTGCACCCTATAAATTTTAATATATAGGTATATCTGTTCATTACAGGGTGTACCCTGCCTCTTGCCCTATGACATCTGGTATAGGCTCCAGCCCTCCCACAACCCTGAAAAGGATAAGCAGAAGAAAATGGATGGATGGATTCTTATTAGTGCAACATAAGAAAAAGTACATTTGATACCAAGATTTCCAGCATTTTTCAACACTAGAATATGTTGTTTATACTTTCTATTACATTTGTATATCAAAGAACCAGGTTAAATTGAATGTCATGAAAAAAGATCAACATTTTCTTTGTACACTTTTGAGGAGGGCGGTCTGAAAAAGAATATGCTTTATACGCTTTGGAAAATGTTGATAATTGTGAATGACCCCTAAGTTATGATACTTAATACTGGCACTCATGAAAGGCAGATCTAAGATTTTTGCTTTTCAACAGGGTGGTTGTTCTAGGTCCAACCATGGGCTGTCTAACAAACTTGATTTGATCCATGCTGAAACATATTGCAGTCTATTGGCTAAGAAGTAGTGCTAAAAATCTTGTAATTCTAGGTCAAATTCTTCATTAAGCCCAAACAGAGAAAGGGTGTTGAGTGTAAATATCCAATATGCTTCTCTTTTTAGTGTAAATATCCAATATGCTTCTTTTTAGTGTAAATATCCAATATGCTTCTCTTTTTAGTGTAAATATCCAATATGCTTCTCTTTTTAGTAGGAGGAAATTAATATCACCTCGGCGTGGTGATAGAGTGACAGTTTCTATGCCAAAAAACTGCACTGAAGAAGCACTATGCGCAGCCTGTGTAAAATGCAATGCTACAGAACTTTTGGTGTTATGGTTGCAGATATTAGACCGATGCTCTGATATACGAGTTTTCAGTGGACGTGTGGTCTTGCCGACATATGCCAGACCACATGGACATTTCAACATATAAATGACGTTACTGGTTTCACATTGGTTTTATAGTAAAGAGCTTACCTGACTGTGGATGACGGAAAGTGGTCATATGACTTGTAAAATTGCATTAAGTGCAGTGTAATGACTGGAATTAGCGGTAATTAGCAGAAGGTATATCAGTGCGGTCATGTTCTGTCTTAGGTCTAGGAAGATAAGATTTAATCAGATGATTTCTGAGATTGGGAGGTCTCTTGTAGACAAATCGAGGTAAGGAACGTAGAGATTTGAGAGAAGGATCAGAACTAATAATGTGCCAATGTTTGTGTATGATGTTTTTTAACTCAGTTGAATAAGGGGAATACTGAATGACACGATTAATACTATTGCTTAACTTTTTAGCTTTGGTAGAATGTAAACAATCAAGTTGAGACAAATGAGAAAAACGGGCACGTGCTTCAGTAATCCACTCATGTTTATACAGTATTGACGTGCTTTAAAAGGTTTTCTAAAATGTCTGATTGTAAGTGAAACTTTTCATTAGAACTGCAAATGCGGCGAATGCGATTAAATTGAGTCACAGGTAAGCTCTTTTTAAAAGACAGGGGATGGAAGGATAATCCATGCAGGATTGTATTCTTATCTGTGCTCTTATGAAATAAATCAGTTTCAAGCCGGTTGCCACTCCTGAGTAGACTGATGTTCAAAAAATGTATCGATTGAGCACTGTATTCCATTGTAAACTTAAGCTTGTAATTGTTGTTGTTGATAAAGGCCAAGAATTCAGACAGTTGGTTTACAGATCCAGACCACACAAAGAAAATGTCATCAATGTACCTGTTCCAATTAAAGAGGAATTATTCAATTGTCTCATGATTTCATTGTGGGAGTTGGAACGTTCTATAACTACTGTTTGGTCAGAGACATTCACACCAGTGGCCTCCTGGAGGTCATTTTGTAGGGCTCTGGCTCCTGTTCCTTCTTGCACAAAGGATCAGGTACTGGACCTGTTGATGGGTTAAATACCTTCTATGGCCCTGTCCAGCTTTCCTAGAGTAACTGCCCATCTCTTGCAATCTCTTCAGTGCTCTTGAGACTGTGCTGGAAGACACGGAAAACCTTCTGGCAATGTCATGTATTGATGTGCCAAACTGGAGGAGTTGGACTGCCTGTGCAACCTCTGTAGGATCCAGGTATCATCTCATGTTACCAGTAGTGACACTGACCCTAGCCAAATCCAAAACTAGTGAAAAAAAATGTCAGTGACCTCCATCTGTAAAACCAATCTTGTTTGGGGGTTGTCTCATCATTGCCCCTCTAGTGCACCTTCTGTTAATTTAATTAACACCAAAGCAGCTGAAACTGATTAACAACCGCCTCTGCTACTTAATTGACAAGATCAATATACCAGAGGTTTAACTGACTTGATGCTGTACTCTGATTAAAAAGTGTTCCTTTAATTTTTTTGAGCAGTGTTTCTCACATTTGTACGAAACCTATGCACTCTACAAAACTTAGCAAAACTTAACATTAAATTCCTGTTGAAATACCCAAACCATAGCAGCAAGTATAACCTTAAACCAAGTGTTCATCCTAAACTTAATGACTTATGTTCGGTTAGACAACTTATGTTTGAAATTATTTATTCATTACAGCAGTGCAATAGAGAGTTTGGCTCTGAGTTCATCACTCCTTGAAAACATGTTACATATAAAACTGGGGAGGGCAGCTTGGTGGTGGTTAACAATATTGCCTCACAGCAAGAAAGTCCTGGGTTTGAATCCACTATCTGGCCATGGTCTTTCTGTGTGGAGTTTGCATGTTCTCTCTGGGTACTCTGCGCTCCTCGTGCAGTCCAAAGACATGCAATTAGTCGGGTCGGGTTAACTGGTGATTCTACATTACCCATAATGAATGTGAGTGCAAATGGTTGTCTGTGTTAGCCCTGCGACAGACTGGTGACCTGTCCACGGTATACCCTGCCTCTTGCCCTGTGGCAGCTGGGATCCAGCAGGCTTCATTCTGTTTATGTTTATGCAGACATATTTTTGAAGAAAAAGATATCCCTGACTGTGTAATCCAAGCTGTATATTAATCCTGGATCAGTCACTTTTTGCTATTAAGCAGTCTCAGTTCTTGGTTTCAGACTGTAGATTCCACAAAATATTAGAAACCTTATTTGGTAATTCTTCATTTAATTCATGTTGACAGTTTCTAATTTTACTACATCCCAAAGGTTTTTGGTTAGGTCTGGTAACTGCGAGAGTCAAATGAACTCACTGCCATGCTCATGAAATCAGCTTGAGGCATCTTTTGTTTTGTGGCATGTTGCATTATCCTGCTAAAAGAAGCTGTGGCACTAAAAACCTGTTTGCCTGGTATTAGGTGTACCAAGAAAACACTACCTGTCGTTACAGCACCACCAGCAGCCTGGACTGATGACACAGGGCATGTGGGGGTTCAAGATGCCAAATTCTGACCTACAATCTACAATCTTAGTTCTCTTAATAACACAACATTTTTAAATCTGCAGCTCATTTAATGGTTGAATGTTTTTCATAATTCTCAGTGAACTTTAGAGACTGTTGATGTGAAAATGCAGTTTCAGAAACCTTCAAAGCTGCCCGTCTCTCACCACCATCAAAGTTGCTTATATCCTGTACGCTGAAGTTAATGACTTCTGCAAAAGTTAAAACACTGAACTGCTGCCACACGATTAGCTGACTGGATAACTGATTGGGAAGGTATATAGCTGTTCCTAATAAAATAGTTATTAGGTGCAAAATATTTCAACTTTTGTGACACCTAAACACAAGACTCAGGGTGATGACAAGCATGGTGGTCATAGCAGTGTGTTGAAGTCAGGTTTGATAGCTGCAGGGACTCTTGTCTCCAGCAGAGGGAGTGCTGATTATACATTGACAAGCGCTTGTAATTCAGATAAGGTGCTTTGTGTGTGCACATGCATATATTTGTGTGTACCTAAAATCCATGCCTGAGTGAAACTCACGCAAATACATGTGTGAATAATAATAGTAATAATAATAATACATAAATATGTTGTGGTGTGTGTGTGTGCGTGTGTGTGTGTGTGTGTGTGTGTGTGTGTGTGTGTGTGCATGTGTGCGTGTGTGTGTGTGTGTGTGTTTGGTGGAGGGGATCTTGGAATCAATCCATCACAGTAATACCGTTACTTTTTCTGATTCTCACAGCAAAGATATCATAAATTTGTGGTTTGCTTTCTGTTTTTCATCCGCTGGTTTCCATAGCATCATGACCATAACCAGATTTCTGTTGGTGTTATATTGGCTTCATATGTGTTTGATGCAAATATGTGTCCATGACCGGATTGTTTAATTAGCACAAGTGTAAAGCTGACTGGCAGCACAGTGGCACTGTTGTCTTACAGCAAAAGGTTTGAATCCACCAGCCATCTGAGCCTTTTCTGTGTGGAGTTTGCATGTTCTCCCTATTATTTACAATACAATATAGAAAACAAATCATATGTTTAAACTGAGACATTTTACAATTTAATGAAAAATATTTGATTTTGATGTCAGCAAACACATCTCAAAAAATTTGGGACAGAGCTGGTTTCCATGGCACAATGACCAAAAGGCTGGAAATAAAAAGAAACAGCTGGAGGTCGATTTTGCAGCTAATTAAGTTAATTGGCAAAAGCTCAGTAACATGATGGGTATAGAAAGAGCACCTTAGAGAGTTTCTCAGAAGTAAAGATAGGCAGAGGTTCACAAATGTGTCTACAAATTGTGGAACGATTTCAGAATAATGTTCCTCAACATGATAATAATATATCTCATCATCTGCAGTATTATTATTATATTATCAACTGATTTTGAAGAAAGCCGTGTTTAGGAAGGACTGCCAGATGAAAGCTTCCTCACTCTGAAAAGAATATGAGAGCACAGCTTAGTTTTACAAATTTGCATCAGAAAACCACAAAACCTTTGAACACAAAGTGGAGATGTTTGGTCATAATGCATATTGGCAGTTTTGGCAACATTCAAACACAACATATTCAGTTCAATTCAATTTTTTTTATTTAGCGCCAAATCACAACAAACAGTCGCTTCAAGGCGCTTTATATTGAAAGGTAAAGACCCTACGACAATACAGAGAAGACCCAACAGTCAAAATGACATCAACACAAACACTTCATACCAGCTGTCAAGCACAATGATGGAGGGGGGGGATGACTTGGGGTTGTTTTTGAGCTGCAGGACCTGGGCACCTTCCAGTCATCAAGCCAGCCCTGAACTCCTCTGTATGTAAAAGCATTGTGGAGTCAAATGTGAGGCCATCTGTCTGTGAGCTAAAGCTTGGTACAAACTGGGTCATGCAACAGGACAATGGTCCCAAGCACACCAACAAATCTACACTTACATTCACACCTCTGGGCAATTTAGAATCACCAGTTAAACTAACCCCACTAACTATGTGTCTTTGGACTGTGGGAGGAGGCTGAAGTACCAGCAGAGAACCTACAAAGACATGGGGAGAACTTTACACAAAAATCATTGATTAATGAGGTAATTATTCAGACATCATTAACTCCATAAACTCCACAATAAACAACAACCAATCAAGACACTTGCCTCTTTCTTAATTTAGTCAAAGGATGATCAATTTCTACATGGAAATAAGATTCAATCCATACTGCACCTTAAGACATTCCTGAGGTTTTACATCCATCTGTTTTCTGCCACTTATCCAAATTCGTGTTGTGGAGGCAACAGTCTAAGCAGAGAAACCCAGACCTCCCTCTCTCCGGCCGTCTCCTCCAGCTCATCCACAGGAAACCGAGTGTCCTGAGTCTGCCCTGGGGTTTCTTCCCAATAGGCCATGCTTGGAATCCAGGAGGCACCTAGGAGGCATCCTAGTCAGATGCCCAAACCACCTCAACCACACTCCTTTTCAATGTGAAGGAGTAGCAGCTCTACTCTGAGTCCTCCCAAATGACCAGACTCCTCACCCTATCACTACGGGAAAGCCCAGCCACACTGGAGGAAATTAATTTCCACCACTTATATCATGATCTCATTCTTTCCATCACCACCCAGAGCTCGTAGGTGAGGGTGGGTTTTACAGTGCACCCTAATTACATTGCTACATGCAAACTTACTGAACCTGTGTAATGCTAGAATATACATGTAGCCCTGTTAATTATAATTTAACCTCAACCTGACCTGTAATTTCTTCCCTGCTTTCTTTGTTCTTAAGGTACACAAGAGATGAATATATTCAAATAACTCTCATTTTTTTAACCGAGTTACTTCGATTCAAATGGTAAATAAGTTATTGAAGAAGATCTTTACTGATCCCAGAGGGAAATTCATATGTCTGACAAAGCTCATGTGCTATTTGTATGAGAACTGAAATCCTGATGGCTGTGGGTACGAATGAGTTTCTGTATCGCTCCATTTTACAGAGGAGAGAGGGGAGTCCTCCAGTGCTGATGTTTTTTGTTCCATAGAGATGTTATAATGTGGATGATCAGAGTTTGTTAGATAGCATTAGTTAATGTATAACTAAGTTAAAACAACAAAAAAATTGAAGGGGATGTAGTGGGAAAATATTTGCCAACATGAATGAAAATATTAATTTTGACAAATAATTGATTTTATTTTATTGATTGGCAGGTTGCAAATAAGTTGTTATGACATTGTCTTCACTGAACATAGGGTTTCCCAGCAGAATATGTGACCATCATGAAAAATAATCACTTGTAGTGACTACAGCATTGTGATGCGTTATGGCTACGTTAAGGCAATAAAATCTTGTTGCTCTGCTTTTTAAGTATTTTACTTATTTTACTAATGCAAAGTCACATAAATATACTGTACTGGTTCAGAATACTGATATATTCTGCTGACTGAGTGGACTCAGGCATGAGTTATTAAAAATGATGGTGAAATCTCCGTGTTTGAACTGTGCTAAATGTGAATTTGGCCTCTGCAAATTCTGCTGCTGCTTATATCAAACAGCCGGTTTCCTCACAACCTGTGGCATACGTGTGTGCCTGCTTCCCTGATAAACTACAAGGAAAAATGAAGCATCCAGATGTAGGCATCACAACACACACACACTGTAAGGGGGGATGTTAAAAGTGTTGTAGACACACACTTGTACACACACAGACACAGGCAGGTCTTGCGGCACATCACAGGATCAGCAGCACACATCGGCATGGATTATCACACTGTCACACTCCGTCTCACGCCAACAGATAACAAGCTGTAGACAGACATCCTGGGAGTGGGGGTGAAGGGGAGCAGCTAAAGAGAAGATGAGGGGAAAAGCAGGAGAGGACAAAGGAAAAATCCACAGACACACTGTGCTGTTTTCGTGTGTGTCGTGTTCTGTGTAGGCACTACTTTTGTGGTGTTCTCTTCTCTGATTATTTGTGTCTGAGCATTAGCATGCAACACGGCACCTGATACCATGGTGCATCTTTCATTGTGCTCGTGTATGAGCACAATGTGAATTTGCAGCATTTTATGGTACGTGCTGTTGATCCTGTACAGTCCCTACAGAATGAATATTGCATAGAACATACCTTCAGTTTTTAACAACGACACCAAGAGATATATACAATATTCATACAGCCTGTCAAAGGGGATTAAATACACTTTGCTGACCTGTTTGTTCCATCTCTCTCAATATTGTCTCTCACATATAGAGCAGGTCAGCTACTAATTGGAAGGTAGGTGGTCCGATCCCTGACTGCTCTTCTCTGCATGCCAAAGTATCCTTGGGCAAGATACTGAACCTTGAGTTGCTCCCAATGCATTCATTGGGGTGAGATTGTGTATGAATGTTAGATAGAAAGCACTAAGCACTGTAGAAAAGACTGCTTGTATGAATGCGGTTGAATGAGACATGCTGTATGAAAGTGCATTATACCCAAATAGAGTTGAAAAGCACTGTATATGACCAGTCCAGTTACATGCATGATTGCAGATGCAGGAGAATATCTCCGCACGCATGGAACCATACACTGTGCCTACACACAGCCCTTCTTATTATTTAAATAATAGTGTTGCCAGATGCTGTTTTTAATATGGAGCAGAGGTGCCACAAGAATACCTGACATGAATACTGCTGTAGTACAGTTTACAGCTAAGACTGTACTGATGCACTGGGCAACAAAGTAGAAGCCACTATGCAGGCTGCCTGTGGGGAACTCGTAAAACGCTGTCACTTAAAAATTCTAAATTAATAGTTAATCTAACTTTTGTTAACAATGAAATTGTTAAGCTTGCACTGTAAAAAAAAAATCTGCAATTTAACAGAATTTCTCCACCAATTTACCAATTTTAGAGAATTTTCCAGTTATTTTAAAATACAGCACAGTGGTTGGTGGTTAGCACGCCAGCTAAAAGGTCTGCGTTTAATTCCACCTTGGCCCGGGCCTCTCTGTGTGGAGTTTGCATGTTCTCCCCGTGTCTGTGTGGGTTTCCTCCTACAGTCCAAAGACATGCAGCTACTGGGGTTAGGTTAATTGGTGATTCTAAATTGCCCATAGGTGTGAATGTGAGTGTGAATGGTTGTCTGTCTTTCTGTGTTGGCCCTGCGACAGGCTGGCAACCTCTACAGTAACCCTGCCTCTCGCTGGGATAGGCTAATTTTTTTAAATGGATTTTCTTTCCCTTTTTGTTTATTTTGCGTATTTATTACACATTGATACAATATAGCTTAACTATACCAGAGTTGACAGGCAGAAAAGAAGTGATAGAGGAAGAAAGGAGAAAAGAGTGGAACAGAAAGAGCAAGGAAGAGGTGGTAGTGGTGGTGTGTGTGTGTGTGTGTGTGTGTGTGTGTGTGTGTGCGGGCGCGCGTGTGTGTATGTGTGTGTGTGTGATTTTCACTGCATTAAGACATAGTAAATCTACATAGGTTTTTATGTTTTTATCTTCGGTGTTAAGCACATTAAGTTTAGATATACTAAAATGTGCTATATAAATAAAAATGCCATTTCCAATAATATTACTGGTATGAAAATGTCATCTGCAAATAAGAAACCTTTATGTTTGTGACCTTACATCTTAATCTACTTGTCAAATCCAGACAGCTCAGTTCCTTGAACTTTATTGGCACTTCAGGACTCCTTTAGTTATGTCTCAAGGTATAAGTTACTGAGTTTTTGAAATAGTACCTTATATTTCAAATATTAAATATTTGAAATATAAGGTACAGCCATGGGGCTAGAAAGAACATAAGCTCCAAGCTACCAGGAAATTGGAATTCACACTACTTGAAATATTCTTGAAATATTCCAACAAATGTGTATACCCTGTACTTCAACCGCTTAAGTTAAAAGAAATAAGGGAGGACACAAGGAGAATTTTTCCAGTATGTTTTGAGTCCCAAATCGAGACAGTAAAAATGAATGTCTAGGTTACTGTACCTCTTCCAAACACTGAGGTTCTTTTTCAGGTACGTATACAGCGGCTTTCTACTCATTTGAGCACTCAAAGTGCTTTCTTCTACGAATCACATTCACCCAATCACACACATTCATATAGCACTTTTATGTATGCTTAAGCACTTTGTAGCATTCACACACACAGGCACGCTCTGATGGCCGGTTTCCTTGAACTATCCTGGATTCTTCAAGGACATTCTGGTATGCCAACTGGAGGAGTCAGGTGTCGATCCACCAGTCTTCCCATTGGTAGACAGTCCATTCTACCACCACAGACAGCCCATTAAAATGGTAAATGGAGAAGTTCTTATATAGCACTTTTCTACTCTAGCTGAGCGCTCAAAGTGCTTTATACAAGCACTGTTTTCTACTTCAAAGTGTTTTCTAGCTCACATTCATACTCCAATAGTTGCATCAGAGAGCAACTTGGGATTCAGCATCTTGTTCAAGGACACTTTGGCCAGGAATTGAACCACCAGCCTTCCAATTAGTAGATGGCCTGCTCTACCTCCTGAGGCACAACATCCTATAAGCATATTAATATTTTCAGGCAGATGCTTGGATCTCTGGGCGTTGTCCCTTACTGTGGAAGATATTCTGTTGCTCAGGACTGAGGTTGCTGGGACACAGAAATATGGTTTTGCCAGGGTTGACAGCAGTGGATAACGGTCTATGTTGTCTCTCCTCCACTTCAGAGGACAAGTGGACAGTGAGCTAGAGGTCTTAATTTGATATGAGTCCATCTCTGCTATGATCCCAGCCATGGGCTATGTGCTGCTGTCCAACTGACTTTTTCTTTGGTTTGGTTTGTTTGTTTGTTTGTTTGTTTGCTTGTTTTGATGAAGGAGAGAAACTTTCCCCAGCTGCATGCGCTCTTTGAGGCAGGTCAGTTTTGGATGGCAGCTGTCTAGCTATGCGTTTAGGCTCATGGGTCTTTCTGCATTTCTTTGTTTGTATCTAATAACTGGGCTCAGATCAGGTGACTGCGCATTAATGCATATTCAGTTTCTTTGCCTTGAGAAACTCTTTTGCTTTTGCAGTCATCCTATTACTTCAGGGACGATGTACACAGAAACATTAATATTCTTAGAGAAGAGATGCATTGTACCAGATTTATCTGCTAGCTAATTTTCATCTGCAGTCCTGTCCAGAGAAGGTTTTAAGAACTGTGCAGGCTCACAGTTAGGACTGCTCTCTTGCAGAAACAATTCTTGGTTTCATTCTGATAAGTCTTTTACTATAGCTGTCTTCATTTGACACAGTCACACCCCCGTGTATTATCTGTTTGAGGGGTGTGATAAGAGAGACTGCTAACTGAAATTCATGACAAGGTACAGTGGTTGCTTTTTTTCAGTGGTATTACAACGTCTTCAGTGTGCATGATGTTAACTGTGTGTAGAGTGTCATGCATAGTAGCTGACTTCAGCACTTAGCAGGTTAGTAGGTAACTGTGGTGAGAAAAATGCTACATGCTTCACTCTACCGAGCAGGCGGCTGACAATGTTCACCTTCAAACCTACCTGAGATTTAAGGTTTAAACCCTTAACAATACTAGGGCCCGTATCCAGGCCCAAATGAATTTGTCAAAAAAATCCAGGATTGTTAAAGGGTTAAAGGAATGAGGGGTTTACAGGTGCTGGTCATAAAATTAGAATATCATATCATTCAGTATCTGAGATACTGAATTTGGGGTTTTCATTAGTTGTCAGTTATAATCATCAAAATGAAAAGAAACAAACTTTTGAAATATATCAGTCTGTGTGTAATGAATGAACATAATATACAAGTTTCACTTTCTGAATGGAATTACTGAAATAAATCAACTTTTTCATGATAATAATTTTATGACCAGCACCTGTGAAGCTGACCCATCACTGTAGTGAGTGAGATGCACTCTTGACTGCTTGAAGCTCCGTATAACTCACCACTAAAACCTAAAGGTTTGATGGGCATGATGGTGTCTGTAGTTCTCACTCTCGCCCACTGTGCTCCACTGTAGCTGAAACAAAACTACATTTTTTTTTTCCTGGAAGACTTACCATTTACCATCATCTCCATACCATCACAGGTCACATGATATTGAGACACTTTGGTTATTGCAGCATCACAAAATTGAGAACACTATTACATCCCTAGTTGGTATCATTCCTTTTCAGTTGATCCAAACAAGATAGATGTTCAATCAAAGGAATTTATTTACAACATCTTACAATTGTAGTTTAGGAGCCGCTGAATATGATTTTAAAGTTTACATAAAGTGGTTATTTGTGAGCCTGCAAGTCAGATTCTTTAAGCTGCCTTTAATTATTACAGGACTAACTAATATTTTATGTTCTACAAATCCTACAACTGTAAGACACATATTTAAGACTTATATGGTTAATGTGTTTGTAATAAATCAGAACTTCTGTAGATAAATCTATATTTTTCTTTTTGTCAACAAATGTGCAAAGGCCAGCCAACAATGAATATATTGTGTCTGTTTCCACAGTCTGAGACACTTTATTCCTCATCCTGTTTCATTCTTTAAAAAGACAGTTCAGCATTTTACAAGCTCATCATATGGTTACAATATAAAACCAGTTCAACTGTTTTATTCAAGAGGAACTGTAAGGACAGTAAGCTGTCATATATTTTTAGGCAAGAATAATATGGGCATGATTATAGAAACACTGATGAATCCATTATATTTACACAGAAACCAGCCAAACAGTTCAGATTCACGAGTTCACTTTAATATCGGTCCAGGATAACAGTGTAAGATGTGGAGAGAGCTTCTGTAGCAGCACACAGCACTAACTAGCAGGTCTTAGTCCATACAGTTTGCTAACAGTGCTTAGTAATGTTAGCTGATAACTCACATGGTCACTTCATGTTCTGGAAAATCAGTGGAACACCCATAAAGCTAAAGTGGTGCATTCACAAACCAAAAGGTGCCATTACATTGGGCACATCCATCTTTTTGGTGCTGTGTGTCTGTGAGGCTGAACTACAAGAAAGTGAAACGCCTGAAACTAAAACTTTATATGATCTGATATAAGTGAGATTTCATCTTTTTGCCCTTTAATGGCTTCTTTACCCACGTCCATCATCCATGTATGTTCGATATTCAACACTGCTTCTCACCTATGATTTAACTCCTTTGTATTTCTCTTTGTGTGTCTTGTCTGTAACCTGCATTCTTCTGGTGTAAGTGCTGCAGACACACACAATCCTGCACCTCTATCTAAACACATGCAGATGCTGAGACACACATTGCCTTAAGCAACAGTAAACTTTTCTGTGTGATTCAGGGCTTCTGAAAGGTGATTGTGCATGAGTGAATTCTTTTGTGAATGTGTCTGTGTGTGCGGGAGAATGTGAGTGTCCATCTCCCAGAGATAATAGCTGTATTGCTAAAAGACAGAGAGAGAGAGAGAGGGAGGCAACGAGAGGAGAAGAGCCAAAGCAAGAGAGATCGAAAGAGAGTGATGGCTCCCAGAGGCGCCTGTGGGTGCCTAATAGTCTGAGAAAATCTGTCACAAAATATTGCCTCTACTGTTCGATAGGAGAGCTTTAGGCAGAGTTCATGGTCAAAGAATGATGAAGTGGTGTGAGGATGGGGAGATATAGAGTTTAAGTCTCAGTCTCCCTTTGTCCCTCCCAGTCTCCTCTGGGACCAATGAGGAGCTGAGAAGGTGGAGAGCTTAACATAGTCATCTAACAGCAGATCTTTCAGGGGGTCCTTTAGTGTGCAGTTTTTAAGAGATTATAGACAATATTTAAATCACTAAATTTACATTAAACTAAATGATACAGCATACAGCTTGATGGCATCCATGTAGAGGAGGTGGCTGATGTTTGCTCCATTTTGTAGTCAGTCTTGTTGAGGATCTGGCTAAGTGGGGTTCCAGGATCCATGTGCGCGACATCAAGTTGCTAAATTAACCGAACATTACACAAAACATAAATTTACGTACAGAGTACATCCCTGTAATTATGTGTACTTACACATAATTACAGAGAACTTAGGGCCTCACTCCCAGAAATTATGCAGAACTGAAATTTACTTACAGGGTACATTCCTGTAATTAATTACATGGTACTTACAGCCTTAGTTGCGGGCTGTATTATCAAGCATTACCAGGAATACAATTAGCTATTTGGCAATTAGACTCTGATGGCCCACCATAGCAAAACAGAATCCCAGCAGAGATGAATTAGTGCAGAAACCCCTGGAGTCTGAACGCTGGTGGTGATGAAGACAAACATGGAGGCTTGGAAGGAGCTCTGAGAGACTTGGGTGGTGGAGATGGGTTGCACAAATGAGTCTGAAAGGGAGAATGAAAGATGAGCAGTGATATTTAAAGTACACTGAGTGGAGGCAGATTGGCTTAAACAAGGCAGGCAGAAAGATGCTCCACTGTCAGACGCCATAAGAAGCTCATTCGTAACCTTCACTAATACTGTTGCTTTACTGTAATGATTTCTGAATCCTGACTGAAACTGAATTTTTGAGATAAAAGGAAGGTTGGAGATGGGCCTATAATTAGCTAAAACAGCTGGGTCTTTTTTAAGTAATGGTTTAATTGCTGCCACCTTAAAGACCTATGGTACATAGCCCATCAATAGAAATAGTTTGATCATATTTAAGATCAAAGCATTAATTAATGGTGAGCAGTCTGGTAGGAATGGGGGTCTAATAGATACGTTGATGTTTGGAGGAAGTAACTACTGAACTCAGAAAGATCAATCAGAGAGAACAAGTCTAAATAAATATCAGTAATACTGAAAGTAGCTGAGTATAAAGATATGTCTTTGACACAGTTATGAAACGTTTTTCTCTAATGCAGCTCAGTGGCATAGTGGTTAGCACTGCTGCCTCACAGCAAGGTTCAAATCCACCTTGACCACGGTCCTTCTATGATTCTAAATTGCACATAGCTGTGAATGGTTTTCTGTCTCTCTGTGTTGGCCCTGCGACAGGTGACCTGTACAGGTGTGCCCCGCCTCTCACCCTATGACTGGATGGATGGATGGTAAAAATCAGTACAAGCAAAATGTGTGCTAGTTCTCAAAGGGCTCCAAGCCAAAGCTGCTTTTGAACCAACACTAGTGGACAATATTTTCCAGCACCATACAAACAAAAACTAACACTTACACAACATTACAAAACAATTAAAAATAATAATATGATGGCAGGGGTGGAACAGTGGCAAAGTGGTAAGCACTGTCCTCATAAGAAGAAGTTACTGGGTTCAATCTAGGAACTCTCGGTGTGGTGTTTGTGTGTTCTCCCTGTCTCTGCGTGGGTTGTCTCTGGGTACTCCCAAAGTTCAAAGGCCAAGCTGACCATAAGTGTGAATGTGAGCATGAATGGTTGTCTGTCTCTCTGTGTTAGCACTGTGGCAGATTGTGAACTGCTTGGGGAACGCCCTGCCTCTCACACAGTGACAGCTGGAATGGGCTCCAGACCCCTGCTGACCATGAATTGGATAAGCAGAAGAAAATGTGTGGAAGGATGGAAATCATGGCAGCCATCCTAGATCCAGCTCCTAAGCAAATGTGAATGACCTTTGACATGAAACTGGGTGTGCATCAGTTTGTAACTATTTGCTGGTAAACAGGCAGGTGGACAGAGTGAAAACACAGCTTTAGTGCTGAATGTAATAGATCTGTGGTCTGTAAAACAGCCTACTGTTAATTGATTTAGTGGAAGAGCAAAATGACGGGGATGGAGTGGAGTTTTAATCAAATGCAACTCTAGATAAGAGTAGCTTCTCCCCTGCACATTTCTCCATCCCACAGCCAGCACCAGAAACAGCTTTGACTAACAGAATGGGTATATATCTATATTTATATATCTATGAGAGATCACAGGCATTGGCTAAGTAGGAAACAGAAAGCTCCATTTGGGGTTCACCCAAAGGTCTCCCACAGATATGCATTTTTCCTGAAGTAGCTACCAGTTATTTGTGCATTACTGGCCTTCTTTGAGTGATACCATTCTCAGTTTAATGTGGAAGAGGCAGGAGGCAGCAACCCATCAGTCATAAGCTTCTAAAAGTCATGGAGTATAGGATGACACAAAGTTACCAGAGCATTGCACACATGCACAAAAAACAACAACAAAATAAAACAAACAAACAAAAAACAAAACAAAAACAAAACAGCAAGTGAGGCTGGTAACCCATTTGTCTTTCTCTGCCTCTCTTTCTGTGACAGGTATTAGATGGTTTCTGACATTTCAGAAAATGGAGAAATTGTAAAAAGAAGGGCACAAAGCCCCCTGCAAAAGGCCACTCACTTAAACTAAGCATTTGTTTATTTGGTTGTATGAAACCCTATTTGTACTGCTGTCAGAAGCTCTGTGGATGGGGACGGAGGTCAGCATGTGTGTTGTAAATTTTGTACTGTTTAAAACCCTGACAGGGAATTAATAACAGGTACACTTCCAGGAAAGAGAAGATCTTTGGGCTCTATACAATGATGCTATAAAAGCCTATGCTTTATAATAGTATACTATTACACAACACCTTGAAGATAAAAGAAGCAGTACAGATAGGAAGAGGTCTGAAGAAAGCTCCTAACAAAAAAAAAGGTGCAAAGTGATGATATGAGCATTGACAGAGCAGGATGGAACATCACAACCAACAGAGAAGGAATCCTTGAAATATGCACGAGTTCTGTGAACATCTTTACAAAGATGCGGCACAAGGCATAGTGAAAGTTCAGGCCAAAGTAGTGCCACCAATTTCAATCAGTGAAGCAGAAACAGCAATAGACCAGATGAAGAACAACAAGGCCCCAGGAGAGGATCAGATTATGATTGAAATGATTAGAGCAGGAGGGGTCACTGCTCAAAAGAAGATCAGGGCGCTCTTCAACAAAGTGATCCAGACAGAGACAGCGTCCAAACAATGGAAAAATGCCATCATCACACTGATTTTTAAGAAGGGAGACAAGAAAGACGTTGCTAACTATAGGCCAGTTAGCCTATTTTCCCAATGTATACAATCTGTTCATGAAGATCTTGAAGAACAGATTAAGCTGCATGCTGGAAGAACATAAACCACCAGAGCAGGCAGCTTACAGGAAAGGGTTTTCTACCATTGACCACCTGCATACTGTAACACAAGTGCTTGAAACGACCAACGAATATCAAATCCCTCTCTTCATGGCATTCATAGATTATGAGAAAGCATTTGACTCAATCAAGAATAGTGTCACAGTCAGAAGAATGTAACATTTGACAGATGCTAAATAAGTTTCCTTTTGTTCTTGTTCAATGAATTTATTTAGTTCTGTTGCATCATGTAACACCGTAATCTATATTGAGAAAAGAGTTTCTTTATAATTCAGAGAAGAAAATCATAAAGATCTGAGTCACTGCAGTAAATGTTTTGATAGATTGGACTTTGTCTTGAGATTGTTTATTCCAGAAATTCGATTGTGTACTGTTTTAATGTTCTACTTTATCACTTTTGTAAAGAAAGAAAGAAAGAAAACGAACCTTTATTAGTCCCCAATGGGGAAATTACAGTTAACAGAACACCCATCCAAGAAATACAAACATAGAGACAAACACAAACGGGGGGGCAGGTGTCTGAGATCATGCAGCCATTTTACCGGCGCTACCTTTAGCAGGAAAACAGAAAGAGATACACTGGGATAGGTAGGTTCAAAAAAATCATCTGGTACTGTGTTCATTATGAACACCTTACGAGGTTCCAAAAAAACACCTCAGCAAAGCAGCAGCACATTTAAAGCCTGGAGAGCACTAGGGTGGGTAGGGGAGGGGCTGCCAGCGGAGACGAGCAGGATACTGTGATGGCCACACAGCTTCCAGACCAGCAGTTCATGATGATGTTCATGATAAGATGGTACAGTCAGCCTTCCACACATTAGTTAGCAGCTAACTAATGTGTAATGAATCTTTCCTGTGCAGAGTTGCTTTTTTCACTTTGTCAAATGAGGCATACAAAGAGTGGTGCCATAAGCTGCAAGTTTATCTCGAATTAGAAATCCTCTATTGGCCAGAATCTCATCATTGGGTCCCCAAAGTTCCAAAAACCCCGACCCTTTTGTTATCTGCTTGTCTGTGGCTCACCCCAACCAGGTGACAGAAATGAAATAGCTCCAGCTGGAGTGATGCCAATCAAATATTTAATGGTGTTGTTGTGTTTATAATTTGACCACGTCTGGGCCTTTGCAGTCAGATTACTGGGCCTAGCAATGAAGATTTCAGTGCAATCTATTATGCACCAGCATCATTTGAAGTTTTGTTTGAAGGTTTTTGGCAAGTTCTTTGATGTGGCTCCCTTACTTGGCCATTTAATGAGTGGCTTGAGGATTATGGACATGGCAGGTATCCAGCTTCAACAAATATTTGATATAGTGATTTTTGATACCTTAAATTTCTAGGCTAAATCAGTATTACTTAGGCCCAGACTTAATTTCATTAGCATGACCAATAGATGATCATGTAGAGTGAATTTTGGGTCATTCTTTCTACACTGTGTTATTTTTGCAAACAGCCATTCAAAGATAATGGAGGTAAGTCCTGTGAAAAATGTTTTTCAGCTCCTCTTTAAGCTTTTCATTTACAGCCTGAGGTTTTTCACACTGCTGCTGCACATTGAAATTGGTATTCTGAAGCTGAGTATCTCAGGTTTAGATCATCAAATTCTCTCCTTGTGACTGGGATATTCTCTTCAGCTTTAACACAGAAATGTGAACAGTTAGGATATGCAGGCACACGCACACAACAAATTGGTTGATTGTTAAAAAAAATATATATATACATATCCTTACAGGACACTGATCCAAGCTGCTGACTTGTCCTGAAGTCTCAGAAGGAGCAGACTGATTTAACTGTATTCATCCATCCATCCTCTTCCGCTTATCCTGTTCAGGGTCACGGGGGGGCTAGAGTCTATCCCAGCTGACACAGGGTGAGAGGCAGGGTACACCTGTACAGGTCACCAGCCTGTCGCAGGGCCAACACAGAGAGACAGACAACCATTCACACCTTTCGGCAATTTAGAATCACCAGTTAACCTAACCCCAGTAACTGCATGTCTTTGCACTGTGGGAGGAAACCCACACAGACACAGGGAGAACATGCAAACTCCACACAGAGAGGCCCGGGTCAAGGTGGATTTGAACCCAGACCTTCTAGATGTGAGGCAGCAGTGCTGACCACCACACCACCATGCTGCTAAATGTATTCAATTAAATTTAAATTTAAATTACAATTTATCTTTATTTAAAAAAATTAAATAAAGTTCTTTTTTTTAGACAGAAATATTGCTAACATTGAATTATTAAATAAATCTTTACTGTTAAGCAGATCTTCTTTTGCTATTTTACTGTTTGTAAATTATATTGCTTTCTATATGTAAATGTTAGTTTGATAAGTCCCTTATCAAATAAATGCAATAATTTATCTACAGATTTATCACAAACCACACAGAAAATAATGCAGCATAGCACAATTTATTTTGTCATTATTTAACAGTTAGCAGGCAAAGCTTTGGAAATAAACTTAAGCATTCATTAAAACGTCTGATTGTCTCAAATGAAAATCTTGCCCCCTCCTTTTTTTTTCATAAAAATGACGGAAATCTCAGCAGACATAAATTTAACAGTGACCAAACTCCCACTAATTAAAAACCAGCCCTCTTCTTCAACTTATTTGTCATAAATAATTTGGAAAATAAAACATTTGACAAAACTTAACATTATCCTCTTGAAGATATCTACCTCTTCCACAAATTAAATACCAATCTGAGGCAAACACTGATATTACATAACAAAACACTTCTTTTAGATTCCAGGAGGCATAGCGCATAGAAAAACATATTATACAACATGAAGAGGAGATTAGGTTTTAACCTGACAGAGCTTGGTAATATTGAAATAACCCAAGATCTAAATATTTTTAGTTCTTGGTTATACTACTTCATCTAGCCATTACCACTGTTGTCATCTCAATGTGTCAAGAACAATGTATCAAGGTCAAGTTTATAAAACACTTAAAACAATAAAGTTGGTCAAAGTGCTGCACATTAAAGTTATGGAGCTGTGCGTTTATGGAGAGGTAGATTATTCCATAGTTTTGGTGCTGCTGCTGCAAAAGCTTGATCACCTGTTTAAAAACAAGAAAACAAGAGCATAGCCTCAGCGCGTCTCTCTTCCTGCTGCTGCCTCTCCAGCACACCACCGCATAGAAGAGAATGCTGGCAACTATAGACTGGTAGAACATCTGTAATAGTTTTCTGCAGATGTTGAAGGACCCCAATCTCCTCAAGAAATTAAGCCGGCTCTGCCCCTTCCTGTACAGTGTGTCTGTGCACGCCGACCAGTCCAGCTTGTCGTCCAGCTGCAGATCGAGGTACTTGTAGGTCCTCATCACCCCTACATCTCACCCCCAGTAAAGACTGGCTATGGGATTGGTCCAGACCTACGGACGTCCACTATCATCTCTTTGGTCTTGGACGTGTTCAGAAGCAGTTGGTTCAGTTGGCACCAATCCACAAAGTCATCCACCAGTCACCTGGACTCATCCTCCTGTCCACTCCTGACATACCCGGCGATGGTCGTGTCATCTGAGAATTTCTGCACATGACACGTCTCAGAGTTGTACTGGAAGTCAGATGTGTACAGGAACCTTTGGTACAGGAACCAGGCATGATGTTTTCCAAAATGAAGTGACCCACCAAAACGGCAGACTCAGGTTAAATATGTACTTCAGGGGTTCACTCAGCTCAGAAACACATGCTTTCAGCAGTCTGGGACACACCATAGCTTGGCCAGCTGCTTTCCTTTTCTGGAGTCTTCTGAGCTCACCTCTGACCTAGTCTGCAGTGAAGTCAGAGGAGGGGGGGGGGGGCTTTGAGGGTCCCGCTGTCCTGAGCTGATGAAACAGTGTGTAGTGATGATGGGTGTTGCAGGGCTGCTACACTATCTGTGCTGATGGTCTGGGGGTGAGGTGTAAACAGTTGCTGCAGAGACAGGGCAATCAAACCGGTTATAGTACAGAATGAATTCATTTGCTCTCTTCATATTACCATCTATTGCACTGCTGCTCCTCTGCTTGCGTCCTGTGATGATTTAACACAGAAGTCATTATAGTCTAGCTTTTAGATTAAACTGCATTCTGCATACCTAATGGTCGCCTGAAGCTGGATTGTTAGAGCACGTGGCACTAACAGTGATCATGCATGGTACAGCAGATGGCTGAAAGAGGCACAAACGTTACTTCGCATTGTGGAAGGGGAGTCATATTTGTGCTGTCAGGAGATGAGGTGGCACAGGGCCAGGAAGTAGATCACAAAGGTCACAGTTCAGAGTAGGACATACCAGCTTTCAAGGAGCCTGGGTAGGTCCAAAATGATGATATCTGAAGTACATTATAGATGAGAAGTAATGTGTAAGTTAGGGCTCTGAAGTTATGATATTTGCTTTCCCTGGCACAAATTGTGATACAAGACGTCGGCCTATGAAAGGAATCATCTGCTTATCTTCAGGGGCCCTCCATGGTATCAGCAGATTGAGGCAGCCTTATTACACTCTTTAAGAGAGGCCTCACCTATCAGAGGACATTATTCTTTCTCCCTTTATGAGAGACATCAAGGTCATTTCTGAATTTGATGGACAGCCTCATCTTGAAGAATCCGTCTTGGGTTATTCCATTGGCTATGAGACCCCAGTATATCTGGATCCTTGGGTAATCGAGTCATGCCGTAAACACAGATATGCTGAAGAATGTTTTCACTCAGAGATGAGCACCTCCCTTTGATTTGTGTGCTTTGACATTTTCTTCAAAAACCTGGTTGCCCCTTGGTGTAATCAGAGAGCCTGGTGGTTGTGGGCAGTGTTGTCCTGTTTTCATGTTAAAAACTATTTCAACAGGCTTGAAATTGAATTGATAAAGAAAAGTGATAGGGTTTAATGAACTTATAGCAAATATATTATTATATTATATTATTAATTAGACCTTTCTTTAACAGAGTGCAACAAGGCTGCTTCCATCGCTGAGATCATGAAAAGCCTGTGTAGATGAGGGACCTCAGAAACTAAGCTTCACATGAGAAGAATGACAATAAAGCTCTTTGAATATGAAATATGCAATGCAATTTTCCATCCATCCATCCATCCATCCATTCGCTTCCGCACATCCTGTTAAGGGTCGCGGGGGGGCTGGAGCCTATCCCAGCTGTCACAGGGCGAGAGGCAGGGTACACCCTGAACAAGTCGCCAGCCTGTTGCAGGGCCAACGCAGAGGGACAGACAACCTTTCACACTCACATTCACGCGCTCATTCACACCTATGGGCAATTTAGATTAGCCAATTAACCTAACCCCAGTAAGTACTGGGGGGGAATGCAATTTTATGTGATGTAATTATTAAAATTATTTTGCATATGAAACCAAAAGACCCAAATGCAGGATTCGGAGGACAGCGAATCAACATCAAGTTAGCCTTATTGCTGGAGACTCACAGGGAAGAATAAAAAATACTGAGAAAAGTTGGTAAAGTAAAATCAAAAGTAGTCAAAAATGGCCAATTATATAACCAGACTCCAGAGGATCAAAATGGCCTTCTGGTTCTAGACAGGAACGTGATTTTTTTTTTTGATCCAATTTGATCAGTTTTTGAAGAACTGTTAAACTATCCTTGAAAGAGTCTAAAAGATTTATTAGAATTAATTTTTCCAGTGACAAGAGAAACTAACAACACCAACAGGTAATAAAAAAGTGACAGTAATTTTCTATTTAGCTGTAGTAGACATCGGCTGTAAGTTTTTGAACAGCTCAGCAGGTGATGTCTCACCTCTTACTCACTCATGGGGGCAGAGAGAGGGAGGGAAAGTGGGAATTGAAGAGCAATCACAGAAGAGAAATGTCACATTTGCATATCTCAAAAAAACATCACAGGACAGGCACAAAGGGGCCTGTGAGCACAGTTTTGCATATTGAGGGGAATTTCCGCCGCTTTTCAGGGAGGCTGTTTATGCACAATTTTAAGAAGAAGATAAAGGTTATATTGGATGGGAAGGAAACATATCAGTCCAGCTTGTGAAAACTAAAAACTGGGGTCCTAAAGAAGACAGATTTTTTTCCACACAATGTGCCTGATGATGCCTGTCTCCTGTTTGTCAGTAGGAATGTCCTGCGTTGGAATCCAAACAGACTGAAGACTTTGGTGTATTCTGGGGCTGCCAAGTCATTTTCACTGGATAAATCTAAAGTAGGAACTTTACAGCCTAAACAGTGCCACTCAGGACTAACTTCTCCTGTTATTGGAAGTATATTAAAGAAGAAGTATGTCACCCCATTCTGTTTGGCACCAGTCATATCTTGGATCTTTCAACCCATCTGGTTCAATCAGATGGCACCAATTTCTCAACTGGAGCTTTCCAAGACAGGTCTCAGATTGAAGCCCTGTAATTTCTCCCATCACTAGCAACCATACTCCACTCTAAACAATAGGTCCTTTTTGCTTTGATTTGATTAAAATAGATGAGTTACCATGCACGTGTTATTCGTGATTAATAAGGCAGTAACACCATGAGTTGGCAGAGGAAAGAGCCTGATTGGCTATTCGCCCTGTCTCATCTAACTGTTTATACCTGACTAAAGAAAACCTCACTGGACAGTGCAGAAAAGGCAATAACTGTTCCAGAGACTGTTGTTGACATGCTCTCATAATTAAGACTGCCATCATCCATGATGACCCTTAAGAATTTTAATCTTCAGTCTGATCAGGTCAATCAGATTTAAAAAGAAAAACAAGCTTTGAATATAATCAGAGTAGAAAAAACTCACATAAACAACTGTAGTGTTCACTTAATTTTTTTCTGTTGCCAAGGTTTTATTCTGAAATGTTATAATGGCTTCAATATGAAGTATGAGGCTTAAGGCCTTTACACACCGGATAACTACTTTTATGCTACCAGTTGTCACTGGGCAAGAGGCAAGATGCACCCTGGATAAGTCACCAGTTTATCCCAGTGTGCGCTACAGTATAACCCTGTAAAGAGTTAGGACTGTACTCTTCTCTATGTGTGTTGCAGTCCCAGTGTGAACATAGATAAACAGTCAGCCACACTGCTTTTCAAGAAAGTGAGTGTGCTTCCTCCTTTAATGACTTCTTTAAAACTCAACAGACTGTCAGATAATCCGCAGGTGTGTATAGTTAGTATAGTTAGCTGCTAATGCAGGAGAGTGCAAAGTAAGTATCCCATAGATATACAATCTGATATTACCACAAAAAAAAAAAAACAGGTAACGGGTAAGCATAAACTTGTATCATTGGCTCAGAGGCTACAGCATATCAAACTGCTATATTCATAGAGAGTGAAAGAAAATGCCACAAATAAACTATTTTTAATTGCCAGCATACAAAGAACTGCTAGAACTCACAGCCAGTGCTTTCTGAAGGAGTCAATTTAAGGACTGTTTTGGATTCCACATCAATGATTTTCCCGCTGTTCTCTGCACTTCCTGTTTCCTGTCTATCCAAGTGTCAAAATAAAAGCTTTACATATTTCTGACAAATAATAGAAATACAATTTCCACAGCTACCTATGATAACAGAGCAGCAGGCTCAACAGCTGCAGCCTGGCTTTGTTCCAGCTCACCTTCCTCTGCTGTCTCGCTCTTACACTCATATTCATAAATCACAGGCAGGGCTGTTTTTGCATGATAGAGTAAAATTATTATGGATAAACACACAAGAAAATCGTATGATTAAAGTGTTTCAAGCCTTCTAAGAGGAGATGGAAAAATGACTTACCTTTCATGCAGCAACAAACAGAAGTGTAGAAAAGACTGAATACTCCCAAGTTTTGCCAAGTAGCTCCCTGAGTGTTTCAATGAAAACATAGTACAGTAGGTGGACAGTTGCAAGGATTGTTTATGACACTGTGGTAATTGTAATAATTCATATAATTCATATCATGCTTTCCTGTTTTATCCAGAGGGGGTAAATTATATTTATCATGCATATTTACTTTTAACATGACTACGTACTTGGAGGTTCTCAGATTTGGTTACTTTGGTTAACCCTGCCTCTGCCTGGTTGAATCAATATGGAAATTAAAAAGGCTTTTGATGTTTCTCAACAGAAGCTGACTCTCTTCAGTCCTCCGTCAGCTTGTTTATAGACAACTTTAAAGGTAGTAAAGTTTATACTAGCTATATTTCCACTAACTGCAGCACACTGGAGGACAGTGATGGAGACCTGAACAGTCTGCAAACTTTCATTGACGAGTGTTTCGAACGAGTTGTCATGGGGAAACCAGACGCCGACTCCCTCCACCAACAAAGGAACTCCATCCACCAAGAGAAGCTCTGAAGACTCCCTGGACGCGGTCTCTCCACATACCAGCAACATGGTGGACATTTTGGAATCCATAAACAAGAAACTGTCAGTTTTGACGCAAACCTTTCCATCCTGGTAATCCTCCACAAAGAGTTTCAGGCTCTGCGGGAGTCAGCGGAGTTCAACACTCGCTGCATGAAGCACAGTCCTCAGGGAGTTGGTGAAATCCCTCACCGAAGGAATGACCTGGCTCTTGGAAGAAACTTAAAAATGAAAGAAACTGTTATCAAGCTCCAGGCCTGCAGTATGAGAGACAACTTGCTTTTTTCAGGAATACCAGAGAAGCACAAAAGCATCACCTTCCATCATGTTCACTACCTGGGAAGGAAGAGACCCCACAGAGGCAGACCTAGACCAATCATGGACAAGTTTAATCAATTCAAACAAAAAGCACAGGTGAAGAGCCGGGAGCAGAGAGGAGTGGACTGCCCCATCAATGACCAGTTTCCTAAAGAGATCCTGGAGCGATGCAAGGTCCTGTTCCCAATCCGGAAAAAGTTGATTCAAGGAGGCTCCCGAGCTGTCATCGCAGTGGATAAACTTTATCAATGGACATTTTAATCCTGACCAGAATACCACTCCATGGCTTTACTGATCTACCAGCTCATCAGTATCCACATCAGTGCCTTTTCCTGATTCTTTTTTATTCTCCTTTTCCACAGGTTTATTAGACCTGTGTGTATATAACAGTTAATGCCAGTTTAATCAGCACAGTGCTCTGGTGTCTTGTCTCGTTGTAGGTTTTGTTTTTAGGTCTTTTGGAATGGCTCTTTGGTGTTTGCACTGTTTTATTTCACACACCTACAGTCAACATCTAAATGAGGCTAAAAATTGTTAATTGGTTAAATGATTTACAGGCAGACATCATCTTTCTACAGGAGACTCACCTGTCCAAAACATCTGCACACACACACACTCACCTGTCCACAGTTCCCTCACACGTACTCAGGCTGCTACAACTCAAAACAAAGAGGTGTAGCTATATTGATTAACAGGAAGATAAACTTCACCATTAGCAACACTACAAAAGATACAGAAGGTAGATTCATAATATTTATTCATAACACAGAGTGATGTATTGCTAGCAAATATGAACCAAATGTTAATGACCCCTCCTTCTTTCACACCTTCTTCACTTCACTGTCTGATCACTCTGACACCACACTTATAATAGGAGGAGACTTCAACCTGGTATTTAATGCAGACATTGACAGGCTCAGTACAGCAGTGAGTCAAAGGAACTGGCAGTCTGCAGATATTCTTAAACAGTACATGAAGGATTTTGGTCTTTGTGATGCTTGGAGTTCACACCAACCCACTCTCAGGGATTACACCTTCTTTTCGCCAGTACACCATTCTCTCTGTCCCGCTTAGACTACTTTTTAAGTTGCAGCTCCATACTTATGGATATTACAGACCAGTGACGTGCGGTGAGGGTCGTGACTGGTGAGGCACTGACGTCATCACATCAGATTTACAAACATATAGCTTATTCACCATTTGATTGGCAACAGTTGTTTTGTTTAACATTAACATAGTCTGAAGCAAACCTTTTAGCTCCGGTGTTGGTCTTCCTTTAATTATTATCTTCTGCTTCGATTGAAAGTCCAGTTTAGAAAATTCTTTCAGTTGAGTTATGTAATCTTCCATGTTGAACATAAGGCCAAGCAACAGGAAAAACTAACTGGCCTTGCTAACTGTTTATGGTAGCTTGCCGCCGAGGAGTCGTAGAGTCCCTGGGATCACCAGCGCCCCCTACCATGAGGCACGAGAACTGCGTGCCTCACCTAGAGTCTCTTCGCAGCAGTTTCATGATCGCTCAACACAAGAATGCATTACACACACATACAGTTGTTAATGAAAAAAACAAAAAATAAACTGTGCATTATATACACCAGCTAAAATATGGAAATTTAGTTCATATAGTAAAAGTGCAGTGAGACCGGAAAGTAATCCGGTCTCACTGCATAGCATGCCAGCACAGTTAGTAGTCATTGGCAATGACTATACTGAGCCGCACCACGGATTGCGCAATCCGTGGTGCGGCTCGCCGGGCTGGTGCCTCACCGTTCGTCTCTTAGTATTTGACCGGCAAATGCGAAAATTCTGCGATTTTGAAAAAACTAATCTAAAAATGGTGTAGTTAAATGGAAAAGAACTTTAAAATACAAATCACTGAATGAATATAACCATTTAATTTATTTTTTAATTTTATATTTCCACGATGACAGGTGAGGCCGTGCCTCACCTGCCTCCCCTGACTGCACGTCACTGTTACAGACACTTCATCCTATCACTATCAGTGATCTATCTCTCTGACACAGAAAAGAGCCACACTACCAATTAGGAACTGGAGATTTAATAGATCATTACTTAAAGAACAAGAATTTATTACTTATTTCAAAAAGGAGTGGGCAACATATTTGATTTGCCAGGAATATCACCATGTGTTCTTTGGGAAGCAGGAAATGCAGTAACGTGGGGCAAAACAATACTGTGCTGCATAAGAAAAATAAAGAACTTCTATTCTAATTCCATTAGAATTAGAACAGAAAATAAAGAACTTCTAATTCTATTAGAATTAGAACAGAAAAACTAAATCTTTAGAAACTGTTTATGCTGCTTCACCACAAGAACATATAATCAGTAACCTGAGAAAACTAAAACTGGAAATAAATGAAATAATTGATAAGAAGACACAATTTCTGATATAGAGGCTGCGTTTGGAAAACATGGAAATAAATCTGGAAAATTCCTCACTAACCAGTTAAAACTATTACTCATGCTCAACAGCAAATAAATAAATCTTTCAAAGACTTATGAAGCTTTATCCTCATCACAAATTAATCCATCAGAGGCTGCCTTTGAAGAATTGGTAATGGTTTTCAGCAGAGTTTTATAAGGAATTTTTGCCTATGTGAGTTCAGAATGATCACACACGATCTCCAAACATGAACTCTGCTAACATTAGCCAGCTTCTTAAACCAAACAATTACCCTACACTCCCATCCAGCTACTGCCCAATTTCACTCATAAATGCAGACCTTAAACTAATTTGTAAAGTCTTTGCCAGAGGATTAGACAATATAACTTAATCCATAATACCTCCTGACCAAACAGGTTTTATCAAGGGTAGACTCTTAGCCAATAATACATACAGACTAATAAATAGATGACCATTCAATTAACAAATTAGAAACCACAGTTGTCTCTTTAGATGAAGGGAAGGCATTTAACTGGGTAAACTGGAAATTTTTGCCAGCAGTTTTGCACAAATGTTGATTCGGGTCATCCTTCATAAACTGGATCAAACCACTGTACAGGTCTCCCAATGCATGCGTTAGGACAAATGATCTTATGACCTAAAAACCTAATGGTTTGTTTTTTGTTTTTCTTTTGGACATTGGGGATTTTCAGTCATTTTCAGTTCAGTTCTAATAACTGACCATTTTCAGAGCAACATTTTGGGTTTTGTTATTTTTTTTTGTCTGTTTGTTAAGCCACTTAACACTGACCTGAATGAGTTATTCAAGTATAAAAAGGCACCTAACTCAATGGATGAATGAGTGTTATGCCTACACATAACAGGCAACTTGGTAAAGAACCAATTTTTAAATTGTATCTTTTGTGACAATACAGATAAATAAAGTATCATCAAAGCATCATCAGAAGTGCTTTCAGCAGAAGGGTGGCTCTAAAGAAGCCATTCTTAAGGAAGGGAAAACAAGGAGAGAAAATGAAGTATGCTAAATTACACAAGAACAGAACTGAAAATCAGTGCCAACAGATCTGGAGTGATGAATCCAAATTAAAATTTTTGGTTCAAATCATCGTCAGTATGTACAGAGAAGGTCAGGAGAGAGGTACAACAGTGAGTGTCTACAGCCAACTGCAAAACACGGTGCAGGCTTTGTCATGGTTCGGGACTGCACAGTATTGTATATCTTTACATAGCAACTATCATCTCAAGGCACTTTATATTGTGTTAAACTTTTTCCAACATTAGAGAGAGAACCCAACAAGTACTTGATGGCAGTGGAGAAGAAGAGCTCCCTTTTCACAGAAAGAGACCTCAGAGCCATCTGCTCTTACTGGCTGGAGGTGTGGGGGCAAAAGAAAAGAGAGAAAAGTGGAAACATAATAGCATGACAATTAATTACATCTTTTTTATGATCCTTGTGCAGGATTTAATAAGCATCATTTCTGCATTAAAATATAAAAAAAACCCACTGCTGATTCTTTTTCAGTTGATATTGAAATTATTTTGAAATTCTGACTAAAAACAAAACAGGAGTTGTATTTCAAACAACATTAAACCAAAGTATATGAAAAGAACAAGATAAGTGATGTTGACAGAAATATGTTGGATATAGATATTTCTGTCAACATTACTTATTTTGTTCTAGCCAAATATATCACAGTACATAGGTTATCAGTTCAAATCTCGTGGTTGGCTGTGGTCTTTCTGTGTGGGGTTTGTATGTTGTCCCTCTGTGGGTTGTCCCTGACTATTCCAGCTTCCTCCCGCAGTCTAAAGACTAATTCCAGAATTGGCTCAACACTGTGTGAATGTGAGGTAGACATGACACTTGAAGTGGATATAGTTTTTACTCAGGGGTTTAAGTGGGACTTGGTATAGAACACTTAGAGCAAGTGTTACACTGGTGAAAAATGACTCACCTCAAAACAAATCCCAAATTGATTTATACTGAGAGCTCCAACAGATTTTTTTTAATCTTTCTTTCTTTTTTTTTGAACAGAGGCAGTGTCAGCTGGCCTGTGCTGCTGCTGCTGGCTCTGAGGTTTGATGTTCTTTGTGAATTTAGCCAATTGCATTCTACAAAACATAACTTTCTAACCCGTAGCTTCTATAAAACTAGTATAAAGATGGATTTGGGGCAATACTAATGAACATCAACAGCTTCAGTTCACATTGGTGACTGTTAACATTTCAACAACCCTAACCGTGAGCATAGACACCACAGGCTGCCCTGCACTCATATCCATAACATTATCCACAACATTACTGTAAAGTGTACCACAATACCACAATAATTTTCTTCCACTCATCCTTTTCAGGGTCTCGGGGCATGAAAATATTCTCACTTCCTCTCCTGTCCTCTCTTTCCAACAACACATGTTATGATGTCCACAGTTTATTTGCTGGTATTTTTTAAATGACCTGCCACCAAAAAAAGGAAAGTGTAACTCCATTTGTTCTTGTTCTTGTTCTTTAGGGTTAGATTGATCCTGATGTATTGCAACAAGATGAAAAAGAAATAATGAGGTGTAGAGAATGCAGGCAGGGCATGTGGTGACATTAGTTTATAATTTGGTGAATGAAGTGTATCCATAGCATCCGCTGGAAAGAATGAAACACCATATGTGCACATGAAAAACAATCCACTTGATATCACTATATAATAAACTGTCTCTCAGGTTTAATTAGTCATTAATTTAAGGTGTAAGAAGGCCATTCTGCATCCTCCCAGCCCCCTTTAACCGCTCATTTTAGTGTAATGGATTGGCATATGTGTCAGTACATTCCACATAAATAACCATTGGTTATAACTGATTTGAACATTGTCCATCACACCTCACACATAATTTTCCGAGGTCAAGGTCGCTGTGACTTGAACTTGTCTGAGCTTTTTAGTAGCTGTGAAATTTAAAATCCTAGGTGACATCATTCTCCAGTAATTGCGTTCACAAGATGTTCAGAAAACTAGACTTTTAACCTTTATCTTGAGGTCAAGGTCGTCAAGATTTGAACTCATCTGATGTTTTTTGTAGCTGCACCATTGGTATGAATTTGAAGATCTTAGGTAACATTGCTTTTGTGTTTTTGTGTTCACAACATTTGCAGAAAATGTGGCCGTTAGACCCTTACCTTGAGGTCAAGGTCACCAAGATTCAAAGTCCTTTGAGGTTTTTAGTAGAAACATCTATGGTGTGAATTTGAACATCCTACCTCAAAAGTCTCAACAGTTCTTGAGTTATCACATTTATAAGATGTTTGGAGAAACTTGACCTTTTCCTCTGATTTTGACCCAATTATGGCAAAAATTTAATTGGGTAATCTAGGGGGTCAAGGGTCATCTTTTGTACAAATTTGGTATGACTCATAGTTTTGCTGCAGTATTGTTAACAAACAAACAGACAGGCAGGCAGACAAACATACCAAATACAATACCCTGCTGCCCCCCTCCAGAGGTGGACAACTTTACATCCATTAAAAAGATTTGTTCAGGCACAGATGTGTTAAAAAAAAAAAAAAAAAAAAAAAAAAAAAGATTTTTTCAGTGTATTAAACCAAGGTTATAAGGTTAATATTAAACTTGATGAATTCACTCCTATGCTGAACCACTGGTGGCCCAGAAATGTAGCTGTCAACTGGGCAAAGACAAATTTACAGCTTTTATTTGCTGTATCAAGTTGTCTCAACCAGAAAACAGAATTAAAATTAAAATATGTACTTTTGTGCATGTAAACATGATTTTTCTCCTGAGTCATAACTCTGTTAAAGACAAGTCCCTCTATCACAATCTAATCTTCCAGAGTCACATGTTTTCGAAACGAAAAACAATTGTTCCGTGTAAACAGGGCCCAGAGGTGACGAAGTCCTAGAAATACTGTCCATAAAAGTTATGAACCGGATCAGTGAGAAAGGGCAGCCCTGGCAGAATCTAACTCCCACCAGGAAAAGGTCTGACTTACTGCCAGCAATGCAAACCAAGCTCTCACTGTGGTAGTACAGGGACCATATGGCCCATAACAATGGGCCATGTAATCACCTCGATGTGCCAATTCAAGGGCACTGTCCCCAGGCTCTATGTGATGTTGCAGAAGGGTGTCAACCAAGATAACCACATAATGTAAAAAACCTTTAGAAACAGGACAACTCTTATCCACCCCAGGAGTCCTGCTATCAAGGAGCTGTTTAACGACCACACCCCAGGTGAGTCATCCCCCGCATCTCCACACTCTGTTTCCAGCACTCCATCCTCACTTTATACAGTGTGAGCAAGAAGCCAAGCCAAGCCAATCCAGTTCAATTCAGTTCAATTCAATTCATCTTCTTCTGATCATCCTTTTCAGGGTCACAGTCACCTCAAGCTGCTTTATATTGTGAGGTAAAGACCCTACATGTCATAGATCGGTGTGCTGTGGTTGTGTTTTCTATTCTCTGCTTTGTTTCACGGGGCTGGCAGGCTGGTTTCTCCTCCTCAGTAAGGCGGAGCTGGAGGATGACTCATGGAAGCCCTGCACACCTGCAGCGAGTTATCGTTCATCACGCCGGTATTTAAGGTTTTGCCCTAGCCTACTGTCTTTGCTAAGGTGTCTGCTTTTGTCTGTGGTAAAGCATCCTCCAGCCTGTCTCAGATCAAAATATGTTTTCTGAAGTACTCACTCGTGTCTATTTCTGCGTTAGGAGTTGTACCATCTCACCTTATGGAACTTCAGCCACTGGATATACTAATCCTTCCTCGCTGCTGAAAACTCCCTTTGCCTCTCAGCCTGCCTGCCCTCCTGGAAGAAGCATCAGAGCCAAACCAGCCACCTGCCTCTCCCTCTGAACTATTCCACTACCTCACCTCACATAAGCCGCTCCTCTCGCAACCTCCCCACTCACTTATATTAAGCGCTCACTCCAGCACGACTCATCTCTCCTTTTCCCTCTGCCTAGACCATCCCCTCTTCATTCATGATCCCTCTCACTGCTCATAAGGATTTGGAGTTCAGCTTAAGAAACCCCCAGAAAGCCATCCTGCTGTTTATTTTGTGTTGTACAATAAATTGTTTGACTCATCTTAGACCTGCCTTTTTCCATGTCTGCACGGAAAGAGGCATCATGGGAAGTCCCCCAGCAGCCTAGGCCTATTGCAGCGTAACTAAGGGATGGCTCAGTTTCACCTGATCCAGCCCTAACTATAAACTTAATCAAATAGGAACGTTTTATGCCTAATCTGAAAAGTAGAGAGGGTGTCTGTCTCTGGAATCCAAACTGGGAGCTGGTTCCACAGAAGAGGGGCTTCAAAGCTGAAGGCTCTGCCTCTCATTCAACTTACAAAAAACCTGGACCTGGACCTTATATATGAAAAAAAGGATTTTAAATTTGATTCTGGATTTGACAGGGAGCTAATGAAGTGAAGCCAGTATGGGGGAAATATACTCTTTCTAGTCCCTGTCACTACCTTTCTAATAATACTGCCTAAGCATGTATAATGTAAATAAAATTGGTAGTAGCACAGAACCCTGTGGAACTCCATAATTAACTGTAGCGTGTGAAGAAGACTCCCCATTTACATGAACAAATTGGAGTCTATTGGACAGATATGATTTAAACCATTGCAGTGCTTTTAATGCCTACGGCATGCTATGATCTCTGTAGTAAAATATTATTGTCAACATTATCAGATGCTGCACTGACGTCTAGCAGAACAAGCACAGAGATGAGTCCACTGTCAGAGGCCATAAGAAGATCATTTGTAGCTTTGACTAATGCTGTTTCTGTACTGTGATGAATTCTGAATCCTGACCAAAACTCTTTGAATAAACCGTTCCTCTGCAGATGATTACTTAAATGTTTTCCAACTACTCTTTCAAGAATTTTTGCAATGAAAGGAAGGTTATAAATTGGCCTATAATCAGTGGCGGTTTCTGATATGGGCGACATGGGCAGCCGCCCAGGGCGGCATTTCATCTAGGGCGGCATGACCGCCCCCCTCCCCCCAACGCGGTGCGATCGCCGCAGCAACGCCTACCGCACTACTCCACTTGTGGGATAATGGGCGCCCTCTGCCTGCTGTGTATTGCATGTAGCTTTCTGCCATGGTCAGACAGGTTGTAACAGAAGAAAAAGGGCAGGCGGGGGATTCTCTGTCTCGCTGTCACTGCTTCACTCGATCGTCACACACACAGCGCTGCCCCGCCCCCTTCTCCTCTCAGCCTGGGGTGCGAGTCGAGTGAAGCAGTGATGGCGTGAGAGTGAGACTGTCAGCCGGGTTCATTCATTCATGCCTGTACAGTTTGGGCCTGGTTACAGCCAACAGTAACCGCTGAATTATAAATAAAGGCGACTTTTGCTGGCAGTCTCTCGCCAAACCTTTCATCCTCACGGACACTGCCATGTCAAGATTAACGCGAAGTGTATGTACTAATATTGAAAAGTTTTGCGAGATCTCGCAAAAGTAACTCAGGATCTCGCAAAACTTTTGCGAGATATGCAAAACTGACTCTTTTTTTTTTTTTTTCCTCCCATGTTCCACAGAATGAATCTGTGCGTCTAATAAAATTAGATGCACACAACTGATAGAACACAAAGCCAATTTCATTTATAATACTGTAAATATGGTCATTAAATCACAGTATTTGTGTGAACCCGAATCCTGATAAAAAAAATAACACAAATACGAATCTAGACAGTTTGGACAAATGTTGGTGGATGGCGCAGTGTTGCCAGATTGGGCAGCTTGTGAACACATTGAGGTGGAATATTATATAGATATTTCTATATAATTATAAAATTATATAGATATATAATTTTACAATAAAAACTTCCTAAAAACCTACCAAATATGGTGAAAAGCAGCCAAAATTTTAACAAGTTACCCAAAGCTTGTATATTTAAATATATATCACACCTGGTGCTATTAACATGAGTTTCAGTGGAGGTTTTGTTGTGTTGGGCTGGCAACTGTCAGTCAGATCTGACAACGCTGGGGATGGGCGGTGGTGGTGGCGAATTGTGGCAGATGGAAAGGAAAAGGTCAAAGCCATCAGGTGCACAGTTTAGGAAAAAGAGAAAAGAAGAAGAGGAGAAACAAGCAAAGATAAAGGTAAGCAGAAGCTGTGTAATATTTCAGTTTCTTCCATGTTTTTTCAAATAAAAATTTAAAAGAAATTCTGAGTGTGCCTGTGATGGTGGGGGGACCTTCTGTTAAAGCCTGTCTGTCAGACCATGGCAGAAAGCTACATACACCACACAGCAGTCGCTCATTACCCCCCCAAGTGTAGTAGTGCGGCGATCGCTATTGCGTGTGTGTGTGTGTGTGGGGGGGGGGGGGGGGGGGGGGGGGGGATGCTCGCCCAGGGCGCCAAACAGGCTAGGACCGCCACTGCCTATAATCATGACAGCTGGGTCAGTTGATGGTTTTTTAAGTAATGGTTTAATCACTGCCACTGTAAAGGCCTGTGGCACATAGCACATTAATAAGGATAGATTGATCATATTTAAGATTGAATCATTAATTAATGGTGTAATTTATTTGAGTAGTCCTGTAGGAATGGGTACACTGATGGCTTGGAGGAAGTAACTTTTGAAGGTATATATATATATATATATATATATATATTAGTAGTGTTGAAAGTAGCTATGCGTCAAGATATTGTACATCTGTAACATGTTTATGGACATTTGTTTTTGTTCTAATGGTTAAAATTTCATTTGTGAAGAAATTCACAGTCATTACTAGTTAAGGAATACTCAGTTCAACTTCTGATTTGAGACTCTCTTTTTCAGAGGAGTCACATATCCAGAGTCATAAGTCATATGCAGTGAGGATGTAAAACTACTGATGAGATAATCAACCTCTTGAGTCTAATATTAGATTAAGTGGAGTGTTGAGGCTGTCATTTTCAGCAGCTACATGGATGTGAAAATCACCTACTATTATTGTTTTATCTGAATGTAGCACTAAATCAAAAAAAAAAAAAAAAAGTTTGAGAAATCGAATAGAAACTCAGGTGGACAATAGACAACAAAAAATTAAAACTGATTTTTGAATTTTCCAATTAGGATGTACAAGGCTAAGAGTCAGGCTTTTAAATGAAGTAAACCTGTCGTGGTCCTGGGCCGTGTGCCCAGCGTTTTTTGTTCAGTTCTCTTTTCACTGAGTTTTGTTATGTCCTAGTTTGTTTTGGGTTTGATTATTTATCTTCATTTCCTGTCTTGTTATTAGTTATGGTTTACTTTTTGATTTCCTAGTTCCCTTTGCTCCTGTCTCCCCTGCTCTCTGTCCTGTGTCTGTATGTTTCCTGTTTTAAGTTGATAGTTCCTTGTGCTTTGTGTTTAGGTTTGTGTCCCCTTGTCTCGTTTGGTTAATTAAGTTCAGCTTTGTCCCTCACCTGTTGCCTGTTCCTTGATTACCTTGTGTGTGTATTTAAGTGCTCAGTCTGCGTCTGTTCCTTGCCGTGTCATCATCGATGATCGCTCTGCTGTGTGTCATGTTACCTGTTTGTTTTCTTGTATTTAGCTCTGGCGCCTGTCCAGCCCAGTATAGCTCTGTGCATTTCACAATAAACAACCTTTCAATTACGTTTTGCCTGTGAGTCCTGCATTTTGGGGTCTGCCTTCTACTGCCACACATCACAGCGTGAAAGAAACACTGTCTGGGTCTATGGTTAATTAATAAGCTGTAAGTTGCTGATGACTCCTCCTCGACCTGTGCTTCGAGCACTCTGACAGTTAATGTGACTCTGTGTTGTTGATTCATTTAAACTAACACATTCATCCTGCTGTAATCAGGTCTTTGTAAGCCACAATAAATCAATATATTGATCAATTATTAAATCATATACTAACAAGGACTTAGAATGTAGAGACCTAATGTTTAATAATCCACATTTAACTGTTTTACTCTTTGGTGCAGTTGAGGAAGATATATTGTTCTTTCTTTGTGATTTTTTATGCTTAAATTATTTTTGATGATTTTTGGTTTGTTTTTTGGTGGTATGTGCATTTTTCTGTGATATTGGTTGGTCCTATGGGTCATTGAACTGGACCCAAATCTGACTGGGCCATGTGACCTGATGATGATACGTTCATGTGGAGTCTGTCTAGTCTACCTTGGTTACAATGCTCAGTTAAAAAAAAAAAAAAATGAGATGCACATTTATCTACCACTATTGTTAATAAAAATTCACAAAGCAACTGGGTCCTGGACTTCCTGACAAACAGGCCACTGTCCTCAGCACTGGCTCCCCCCAGGTCTGTGCTGAGCCCTCTTCTGTTCACCCTGCTCACATATGACTGCCCAGCAAAGCACCCAGGCTGTCATATTGTGACAACGATGAGTCCGGCTGCATCACTGTGTGGCACAGAAGCTGCTCTGCGGCAGAGAAGAAAGCTCTGCAGAGGGTGGTGAAGGCTGCACAGAGGACTGTTGGAGTCAGCTTCTCCCCCACCGCTGACATTTACATTCCCAGATGCAGGAAAAGAGCCACCTGCATCCTGAAGGACCACACACACCCAGCACACACACTTTTTGTTCCACTTTCCTCAGACAGGAGGCTGAGGAGCATTAAGACCACCAGGACCACCAGACTGAGGAACAGCTTCTTCCCTGAAGCTTTAAGACTGTTGAACTCTGTGTAGCTGCACCACCCTCCCTCCATCAGTCCTCGCACACTCATTTTGCTGGTATTGCACAGTTATCACTGCTGTGGCACCAAATGTCACTACTTATACTACATCTCTAACTGTTATTGTATATTGTTTATATTTATTCAGTATGTATATGTGTATGGTATGGATCTATGGATATGTGTGTGTCTTAGTGTATATGTGTGTATATGTATATTGTAATTTTATATTATTTTTTATTTATATTTATTCTTCTGTAAGGGCAACACTGGGAGCTGAGGACAAAACTTTCATTCCACTGCATTTGTGAATGACAATAAAGAATCCTTGAATACGTCAGAGTGTTATCCTTGTGAGTCTAGGAAGACAAGAAAGAAGACATGGTGTCAGTTTTAGGTTTTTTTATTTTTTTTTGACTAACAAAATGGACATCGTCGAAGTTCTGTCATATGGATGCCTTGTTACCTCGTATGGACTGGGATGCTAGCAGTCTACCCAAAGCATGGCGCAAGTTCAGACTTCACGTTGCTTTAATGTTTGCTGTCCCGTTTAAAAAACAGGAGAGGACGAAAAATGCAGCTGTCTACTCCTTTGGGTCGGTGAAAGAGGCCACAACATATTTAACACATGAACACTCAAAGCATTGTGTTTGGACTTCATTCAGAGAGAAATTACTGAACGTAGGTTCCGACCTAACATTGTACAAAGCTATTGACATTACCTGATCACACAAAATGGCCCAACTGTGGCAGCAACTGTGGTCACCCCGAGCAGACTGTCTATACCATCAGTCAGCATTCTTCAAAAATGGTGGTGCCGAATTGTTGTCCGGTGTGGTGCTAATTACTGATATTTCAATCAGAAATATTGGTAGGGACATAATAGCCATCATTGGATATTGGTACGGACATCACCCAAGCTTCACTACTTAATTCTACCCCATGTGGTACGGACATAACAGCCGTCACTGGATATTGGTAGGGATGTGTCCCTACCTAATTCTATGCCCCTGCAAGTAGGTGCATCAAAATATGGATTAGATGCATTTCTGCTACAGGAAGAGAAGCCCATAGCATTTACATCAAAGTCACTGATAGACAGTGAGGTCAGCTATGCCCAGATTGAAAAAGAGTTATATGCCATTCAGTATGAATGCAAGCGTTTCCACCGGTGTGTCTATGGACGTCACATCACAGTGGAAAATAATCACAAACTGCTCAAGTCCATTATGAGTAAACCACTAGCAGCAGCGCCTCCAAGGCTCCAAATAGTGACGCTTCAGTTGCAGAGGTATGATTTTACCATCAATCAGAGACAAGGCAAAGACATTCCTGTTGCTGACACTCTCTCCAGAAAGTCTCTGCCTGACCAGGACAATAGCCTCAGGGAAGGAATAGACATGCAAGTGGCAGCTTACCTGTCAGTGACACCAGGCTGGAGGAGATCAGAACAGAAAGTGGAAAAGACACCCAATTCATGCTGCTGAAAAAGATAATGGCCTGAGGAGCATTGCAGAGTATTGGAATCACTGTATTGAGCTCAAGGTTGTGAATGACATCATATTAAAAGGTGAGAAAATTCTCATACCCACTTCACTTCACAAGGAAATAATATACTGTGTCCATGCAGGACATATGGGCATGGAAAAATGCAAAGAGAGGGCCTGTGACATCATATTTTGGCTTGGTATGAACAAGTAGATTGAGGAGGTGGTTGGAAAAATGCCACATCTGTCTTGAACATAAGCCCTCAAACACTAAAGAACTGATGAGAAGCCATGAAGCCATGAAGCCATGAAGCCATGCCAAGCCAAGAATGGTTGCTGGTGTCTTTAGCTTCTCAAAACAGAGTTGCCAATAACCAGAGTATGCTCCTTGGCAGGTGTGTCGCAGAGAGAGAGAAAGGATTAGATTTGGGTGGTGGTATACCGAGTGCTTCTGTTTAGAACTGCGTTTCTTCCTCACCATCATCCAGCTGGCCTGAATTCCCAGCTGCTTGGGACAATCTGCTGGGGGAGACCTAATGGTGACTAAGTTACCTTCATCCACACTGGCTACAGGGCCCTTCCAAGCTACAGGATTTTCAGTGGTGCTGAGCTGGGTCTCCAGTTCACTGAGCCAGGCCTCCAAGACTACAAATATTTATTACAAGTACCACTGTTGCTAAAGCAGGCCGAGGAGTAACTAAAAATCTGACACACAGAACAGGAAAGAGCAGGAGGGACAGCTGAAGAAGCCATGCTGTTAGTGACTTGGCAGAGAGCGAAGCTAATAGATACGCTAAGCAAGCGAATCCCTAAAGACACAATAAGTGAATACTATGATTTACAGATGGTTCAGGAAAAAGTGTGCTTTGGATAAAGCACATGAAGACTACACTATAAAATAAGTGGTTATCTACAGATTCATAATTAATTGAGCTACACAGATGAAGCTACACAAAACACCACTGTGCACGGTAACGGGAAGCGATATGATACCTCAGTGAGGGCCAAGACCAAGCCATTTCCCCCTCCTGACAGTTTACCAGAATCACCTCTAGGCTGAAAGTCTTGCTCCATGGCCTCACAGTACTTCTCCCACGCCTGAATTTTTGCTTCAGCTATTGCCAGAGCCACATCTGTCTTCTGAGGCACAATACAGAAATTTCTACTCATGAAATTTCCTTTGTCAGTGACTATTGCTGTGCTGTCCTAAGAGCTCATTTCAGCAACCTGTTCCCCTACTTAACTAAACTGCATTGTTTGCCTCCCTATCACATTTGACAGGATTGCCCACCCCCCCCCCCCCCCCCCCCCACCCCTCTTGTTAATAACAATATGACTTGTATCCATGGTGCAGCGGGCAGCATGCAGGATGCAAGTCCACTGTTATTTCCTGAGCAGTGAGCAGGACTGATAAACAGCAGTGATTTGCTCAGCGTTTGACAGTTTGCTTATTTCCTTTTTCCTCCTAGGGCCCCTCATCAGCTAGTTTCAACATGGCAGCCTCAGAAGCCTGAGTCTTTGGGGAAATGTCATTTTTAATTAAATCCCAGGTCCTTTAAGATAAGCAGCTAGGCGTTAATTTCACCCAGGGCGTGACGTTGTCAGGAGCCCAGGAGCATGACATATGTCTGTCAAGATTAATCACTATGCAAAAACAGTTGTGTTTTTTTCTCCTCTCATTGCCCCTTGCATACAGGAATGCCCAGCTAACAAAAAGCACTGTTAAGAAAATTAACAGTCTCTGGGTGTTACGGTGTGTGGTCCCCATGATGTGCTGGAAATATTTTTATAATGTCAGTCAGACATTTTTAGGGAATTCCAAATATCCAGGAGATATTCGCAGAACTGATCATGTTAGAAATAATTTTATGTTGTAGAATTGCCTTTAATATGTTCAGAACATTTCATTTCTAATGTCAATCATCTGTTGAAAAACTGCACTAATCACTGTTTTTATATTTTTATATAATATTGTTACAAAACATTACACTAACTGAAATGTGCAATTGTAATTTATTGTAATGAAAGCAGTTTTTGGCTTAGCTAGCCATATATGAGCACAAATGCAGGTTATGGACAGGAGCTATGAGGAGTAATTCTTTTCCCGTTGATAAAATAGTTATCAAAGATTAGAAATCAGCAAGCAACATGTTCAGTGGTTAGTTCTCTATAATCATGGTAAAACGAAAGTATCTTCCTATCACTTCTAAGGTTTTATGTATAAGGATATAATAAATCCCCTCAGGCCTCTTTCCCACCAACAGGGTTCCGGAGCCCGTGCCGTAATTTGAACCGTTAGGCGGGTTTTACACCGCGGAAACACTCGATGCTCGGCCCAAAAACAGGTTCAGTTCTGACCCTGCAAACTAGCTGGTCTGGAACCAGGAACACGTGCCCAAAGTGGCAGAGGGGCTTGACTCTGCCGTCTCAACATCAAGTTTTCTACCATATTACATGTGTATTACATGAGAAAAGCGAAGCGATTTTCACGGCTGTGAATTAGGTTGGGCTCTAAGGCTGAACTTGCTGCTTTGTATCAGTTCATATCACAGATAAAAGGACACAAAGTGCGTACTTGTCGTCTTGCTCTAATCGCTGTCTGTGTTTCCCTCTGTGCTGCACACAGATGCTGCAGTAGTTTGGTTTGGACCCTAAAACGTATTTGCAGCACAAGAAAGGAGAGCGTGTTCTCCCACGTTTGTGCGCTTTGGCTTCCGTGTCCAGACGAGGACCCGCCCACACTCATACGTAAAGGAGCAGTTCACAGAAACGCGGTGGGAACGCGGGCCCGTTCTAATCGTTTCGCCGGTTCCTTGGGATCGGCACGGGAAATTGCTCCGGCTCCGGAACCTCGGCGGTGGGAAAGTAGCAACAGTGAATCACCACCTTATTGGGGTGGAGGGGTTGGGTGTCCCAGTGATACCGGGGGCTGTGTTGTCTTTTTGCCCCCTGGTAGGCAAAATGGTGATGAGTCAGGGAGCAGACAAAGAGTAATTCCAATGACCCTTATGATAGAAAGATAAAGGGAATAGTTTAGCCTGGAGCCAGGCCTGGCCAAGGTGCTTGAGGGAGAGAACCTGGTGGCTGGGCCTTAGCCTGTGGTGCCATGTCAGCCTCATCAGGCTGTAAAGAGGTGACATGGGCCTGGCCTCCTGTAGGCATTGTGAACCAAGGGCAGAGAACCTGGTGGACCAATCCCCAGCTTTCGAGGCTGGCTCTTGGGAAATGAAATGTTACCTCGCTGGTGGGAAAGGAGCCTGAGCTAGTGAGTGAAGTTGAGATACTGGCTAGATATAGTCGGGCTCACCTCCAGTCTCCTGGAGAGGGGCTAGACTGTTCAAGTCCAGATTTGCTCTTGGTAAGATGTGGTGGGCTAGGGTGGGTATCCTTGTATCCCCTCAGCTTGCTGCCTATACAGGGTCGTTTCCCTACGCCTCGCGTGGTGGGGTTGTAGAGAGTCCTCCTGGGAGACTTCAGTGCTCATGTGTGCAATGAAAGTGAGTTTGGGAGGAATGGCCTGCCAGATCTGAATCAGAGTGTTCTATTAGTGGACTACTGTACAAAACCAGGAACAAAAACACAGGGTGCCAGAACAAAAACAAAAAGCAACAGCACAATACTGGGACAAACAGAAGCACTGGGGACGAGGTAGAACAGGAGCCAAAACAAATCAGGGGGTCTGCTGGGAAAACCGCAAAGGAGGCAAGACAGTTTGGGGGGGCAGGTGGGAGGCCAATGGTGGAGATGAAGCAGTTCAGGGGGCCAGCCAGGAGGTCACAGACAGAGATGGACAAACCCAGTGAGCCTGCCGCGGAGCTTGCAGCGAAGACGATGAAGCTCTGGAAGACGACTACATTGCCAGCGACATGGCACCTCCGATGGCTCAGCTGGATGAAGTGTGACCTGCATCAGGCTGATGCAGAGGAGCAGCAGGCGCTACAGGATCTGACACTGCAGGCTGACGAGGAGGGGGCTGACATAAAGGAGGATCTGGAGCTGCAGATTCTGACATTGCAGATTCTGATGCTGCAGGCTGCAGCGGTGATTGCAGAGGCGCCGAAGACTGATGTGATGTTCGGGACTCTGAAGACTGAAGGAACGTTGGAGGCTGGGGTGACTGTGCAGACACAGATGACTGTGGTGACTCTTCGTGGCATGCAGCCACCTTCCTGGGTGCACAGGGCTGCTTAGTTGGAAAAACTGCTGCTTCCTGCGGCTGAAGTGGCAGAAGAGACCTGGTCGCCCCCACCTGAGGAAACAGGTACAGGTGCAGGGACTGGCTGTGCTCGGCACACCCTCACCCTGGGAACAGGTTTGGGGGCACAGGAAAAGCCTCAGTAGGCGCAACAGTTTTTGGGGAAGCACACAATCTTTTCTACGGCCAATTTATTAGCCACACATTCAGTCTTAGAATACACAGTCTTATTTTATTTAATTTTGTTCTCTGTTGGCACGGTGCCAGCACACACAGGCCGACAAACAGTCTCAGATTTGGAACTCAAAATGTCTTCTGTTCTGGCTGACTCAGAAACACAACACATTTTTTCTGTTCTTAGCAGGCTCAAGCACATGACCAGGAAAAAAATCACCTCTTAAGGCTTGCTTAAAAACAGAATATGAAATATTGTCTCTTATACACAATTCAGAAAGCAAAACAGTCTTATTTGCAGAGGGAAAGATCTTAGATGGCCCAGTGCTAGCACACATGGGTGGAATAGCAGATGTAAGCTGAGGCTCCACAGGGCACACAGCTTTGCCAAGATGGAGCTGTGCAAACCAGGGTGGGTTTGCCCACTTTGCTGTTGCGAGTCACGCTTCCTTCTGCATGAAGCTGGCTGAGCAGCGACAAAGAGGAGTTGAGCTGATGGGGAGGCGTGAGAGAGGGAGAAAGAGAGCTATCAGGTTGGAGGAGTGGGGATGAACAACATTCCCTGACAGAGCTGCTTATTCCAATAAGCTCATATTGGAGACTCAGTTTTAGCTGTGAAGCCTCTTGCAACAGGTTGGAGAAGGCTGGAAACTCCAAGATCTGGGGATTCAAGGAGAGATAGTCCTAAAGAAAAACAGACTCCAATGTTTATCCTCGGCGTGGGATGCATGCTGGACATATTCCTTAACCTTTGCAATGATTTCTTCAAGATCCTCAGAGAAAAAACTTGAGTCTCAAAATGAGGCTCTGACCATAATCCTGACCCCCTAAACCCTATTCACTGTCTGGCAGAATAGGACCCCAAACTGCAGACTCCAGAGACAGGATGTAACCTCATATGCACAGCTTTATTGCTGTAAACTAATTATAAACAAGAAGCAGACAAGGAACTAAATACACTGGGACCAATAAGGAGAACATCAGAGACAAACACACAGTGAGGAGAGCTGACAACAACGACACAACAAAGAGCAGAAGAAACAGACTATATATACAAAGGACAATGAGGGAAGTGGAGACAGCTGGGAGAACAGGTGAGCAGAAAGACACTAGTGAGACAAAACATAATGAACTGAGACTCAAAACCCATTGTGAAACTCAGAATTCTGTTCATAACTTTTATGGACAGAATTTCTAGGCGTAGCCAGGTGGTGGAAGGCTTCTGCCTTGGTGGCCTCAGAATCTCATCCCTGCTTTTTGCGGATGATGCGGTCCTGTTGGCTTCATCACGTGGTGGCCTCCAGCTCACAGTGGAACAGTTTGCAGCTGAATGTGAAGCAGCTGGCATGAGAATCATCACCTCTGAGTCTGAGGCCATGGTCCTCAATTGGAAAAGAGTGGAATGTCCTCTCCGGCTCATGGCAGAGTTGTTGCCACTAGTGGAAGAGTTTAAGTATCTCAGGGTCTTGTTCACGAGTGATGGGAGAAGGGAGATTGACAGATCGTGGCTGCGTCTGCAGTGATGTGGATGCTGCACTGGTCTGTCGTGGTGAAGAGGGAGCTGCTCATGATTTACCGTTCAATCTACATCGCTACCCTCACCACGGTTATGAGCTTTGGGTGGCAATCGAAAGAATTAGGTCGTGAATACAAGCGGCAGAAATGAGCTGCCTCTGAAGCGTGGCTGGCCTCTCCCTTAGAGATAGGATAAGGAGTGCAGTCATTCGGGAGGGGCTCAAAGTACAGCTGCTGCTCCTCCACATTGAAAAGAGCCATTTGAAGTGGTTCGGACATCTGACTAGCATGCCTCCTGGGCACCTCTTGGTTGAGGTGCTCCGGGCATGTCCTACAGGAGGACGCCCTGGAGAGATTATATCTCAGGTGGCCTGGGAAAACTTTGGAGACCCCACAGATGAGAAGAAGGAGGTTCCTGGGGGAGAGGGAGGACTGGGCTTCTCTGCTTAGGCTGCTGCCCCCGTAACCCGGCCCTGGGTAAGCGGAAGAAAATGGATGGATGGATGGATGTTTCTCAATATGCGTACTCATACATACTTGTGAAACATAATCAGTCGCAGCCCAATTACTGTTCCATTTCAAAGTATGCATCAAAGCAAGTATGCTCGCTTCCTCCGCCCCTTCAATCAAGGATGCATCAGGTGGTGACTTGTGTGTACTTGGTGCAGTCATGTATCCTAGAATGCATTTTGTGGCAATGGTGGAGGAGAGTGGCCAAAACTGTGAGTAAGGTTTTAAATATTTTTTTTATGACACAAAATAAACTTTTATAATGTTTTCAGGTGAGAATGCAGGTGTGTAAACCTCAAATATCTGCTCAGTTTACCAAATGCAAAAGCGCTTGAATGTTTTCTAAGATTTGCATTCCTGCTGGTCTAACAGCCAACTCGCCTCACCAGCTGTCTGCTGACCGGGCAGTCGAGACTCACTATACCCAGAAAGAACGCATGACTCCTGGAACATCGTTTTCAAAACCCCTACTGGCTTTCACCACTCAACAGAAGTTGAACCGATATAAACCAGTTGATTTATGGTTGATTTCAGCATTTCATTTGTTCCTGAGCAAACGCTTTGGCTGAGATTAAAGTTAAGTTTCATAACTGGATAGTTTTATTTAACTTGTCTTACTGGAGAGCTGTCAGTATATTTGGAAATTAATCATTCACCCATCTTTATTCCGTGATGTAACAAATGTTTTATACTTGTTTTAACAGCTTATTTTGAATTCAAACTGACATTAAAAATACTTTAATCCAGGGAGGAACATGTTTCTCACTGGGAGCAGAAACATCTGGAGCAGTATGCTGATGCTGTTCGTGGAGATCATCGAAGACTGATGCCAAGCCTGCTCCATAAATGATCAACTTATTTGTATTCTAAACACCAGCTGTATATTGTAAGTGCTGGGAGTCCACTAGAATAAAAATAAAATCATTTTAACATCTGACCTGTTTTTGTTCAGCCAGAGCTGTGTATACATGTATAAGGTTTTTATTAGAGAAATGAGGTTCGTGCTTCATGCTGTGGTGACTGTTGTTGCTTAACTGTATGAAGCTTGTTAGACATGATGAAACATCATATAAATCTATGGATGTCAGAAGACAACTGATAACGGTCATGAATACGACCAGTCAGGTAAGTGTTCTTTAGATCTAAAGACGAGTAATATAACAGAGCGGTCAGTGCCTCCAGATTTATAATAATGTTTATACGGCACATGTATGTTATAAACTCCTGTTTATTCAGTATTTATTTCAGTATAGTGGTTTAAACTTCTTTACCACTTTCTAGCATCACTCCAATGTAAACTGATGATTAAATCAGTCATGAATGCAGTCTTTCCAAATTTCACACTGATGGTCTTTTTATAACTGAGCATTTTCCCAAAGTGCTTAAAAAACACTTTTGTAAATAATCTATTTTTAAAGAATTAGGCACACAGAGTGTGGTATTTCAATCAGAAATATTGGGAGGGGTGTGTCCCTACCGTCATCATACACGCTGGTGTTCCTATTGTAAAATGATCGCATTGTGCAGCCTTCTCTCTGATTTCATAATGTTGTATGAACTAGCATTAAGATGAAATAATTTACAATTATTAATTGTTCCTGGTTAATATTATGTGTTTGCCAGCCTAATCTGGCACACATTAACATGTATAAAATCTACTAATTTATGTCTGGATAATCCAATAACATATTTTAATGCACAAGCTAACTTAATTTAGACGTGCCAGTAAAAAGCAGTCTTATTTTTAAAACATCTCTCCTTTTAAAAATTACTCCTACTTCCATGTTCTATATGTCAATAATGCAGCAAGGTTCCTAACTTCCGGAAATTATTGCGAGACTTCATGATCCGCCGTTGCTGTTATCCATTTGAACGGAGATGACGCGACTCTTATTGTTCGAGGGCTCTGCAGCAAAGCGGCGCGTTTCACAGCTTCGGCACTTTTCGGGTATTTGCGCCACCGCATTGACTTCACGGTCTCACGTTGACTCCATTTTGCTTTCGCTTGTATGGGATCTTGTGTGTGCAGTGTCGGTGTAAACAGGAGACAAACAGGAGTGAACGCGGAGGCGCCGAGATATTGTTTCAAAAATGGAGGGGTAATATTTAATAATACAGTTCACTTGACACACATTTAGGCAGCAGAGAAACACTGTGACTGTGTGAATGCGTCATTTTATGAGGAAGCTGTGGGGGGGTGGGAGTCTTAATCTTGTGTTAGCGGGTTTCCATAGCCACGCACTCTTTGCTATTTAGGAAGTGCTTCATATTAGCATGCTTTTGTAGCTTAGCTCCCACTCGCTGTTTTCCTTGCTTTTTTGCTCTGTTGTTTAAAAGTCTCGCACAAAGGTGACGCTTTCGGGGAGAAATGTTTATACAGCTCATAGTTGTACTTGACAGGCGCTTGCTAACGATGTGGCTAGTAAAGTTTAGCAGACCGTTATGCTAACTGAGTACTGACTGCTGCACTACCACTGCTCTTTTGTATAGCACGTAACTAGCTTTAAACTAGCCAGTATATGTAAAAGTTGAATAGCGTGAAATGTGTCCTTATTGTAAATCAGTATGTGCCAACTGTGCATCAAACAGATTCAACTTTGTCGAGCTTTATGGTTAAAACCGTAGAAACTGTTTAATGGGCCCTCCTGTTGATATCACTGAAGCGCGTCATATTATCGGTTCACCGTTCATTGGGCTTGAATGGATTTAAACGTTACTTAAAGATGTTATCGCAAAGCTAGTTGGGAGGGCTGGGTGGAACATTTGGCAGAGCTGTTTACATATATTTACAGAACAACAATAGCTTCCATGTATGTGCGGTCGTAGTATAATAATTGAGTGCTGATGTATTGAGTCAGTCCACAATGCAGCGATAAGAATTGTGACTTAGTGTGGTTGGTGGACTTGGATATTGAAAAAACTGTCACATGATAACTTAAGCTGTATGATAATAGAGGCACTACACTGATATAACACTATTATATCTAATACAACTGTTTGTATCTGATGGTATTGCGTACCTGTGTGTTTTGTGTTGGTCTTCTGTTTTAAAGCTCTATTTGTGACTACATGAAAATATCTCTTTCAGCATCAGTGATGTTGCAGTTGGTGTAAAGGTGAGTTTTCTTTGCATCACACACACACACACACACACACACACACACACACACACACACACACACACACAAGGCTGCCTCATACATTGTGGGCAAGTTTTGTCCCAGATTGGTTTATGGTAGACAGAAATTGCTTTTTCCTATTATTTCTGACCACTTGATAAATGGTAATATCTGTTATGCTTCAGTAAAAGGGACCCAAATTAAGAACACTGTTAAAAAAACAAAACAAAAAACCACACTGGCCCTGTTCACAGATATCAACAAAAACAATGGCAACATTATCAGTTGCTAATGTGACATCAAGAGCTGAAGTACTTTAAATTATGTCAGTTGTTTGTATGACAAAGGGAGGAACAAATTAAAAGAATAAAATTGAAAAGACTGAAAATACAATTTTAAACACTGGAATCAGCATGTCCCAAAAAAACTCCTTATTGTAGACCTTAGTCACTTAAACAATAATGTGATTGGCAGATTACATGTTGTACACAGAATTCAAGCTTAACAACAAATGTTTTCAAACAGGCATCTTGTTGAAGGAAAAAACACAAAATATTAAACTTTTGCAGCAAAACTCAGCAACGCAGTAGTATCTCATTGGACAAAATGTCAATAAATTTATATAAATATTAATGACATGAAAACAAAGAGAAATTTGGAAAGCATGAAAAAGTCACTATCACTCTGCAGGTATTTCTTCAAGGAAGAGACAGGGAGCGCTGATCCTATAGCTACGCATGTGAAGATCTGTGAAAAACTAAACCATTAGTTTGTCTGCATACTGACAGCTTTTGTTTGGCTTGTTCAGAACGCTTCATTTGAACAGCCTTTGTCTGACAGGCGCACTGTGGTTGTGCAGAGCATAACGTTCCTTGCAGTTTTATTCAAACACTACAATTTACAGAGAGCATTACAGTTCCCATGCAGTATTAAGCATCCTACATGTTGGGCTGTGCAGTTAATTGAATTTTGATTTTGTTTTTGGCTCCAAACCATCACAAAAACAGTGTAATCGACAAAAAATGATGATTATTAAAATGTCATATTACGCTCTGCAAGTGCACTCTTAGGCCGGAATTATGCTTGTGCATCGGGTCTTTGCGGGGCTTACGCCGTAACCGGAAACCCTTCTGAATTCGACGCTGTAAACTATGGGGGGTTTTTTTTGCGTAACTTAACATGCACCTCCAAAGAAATGTAACTATACATCAGACAGATTCCTCCTGTGCACGTCTGACTACTTTTCTTCAGAGTTTTTATCAGTGGGAGAATAACAATCATCGTCTCAGTATAAGGAATAATAATCATAGCATCAATATAAGGACTCACAAACACTAGCAAATTCCTGAGATTCCTGAAACTATCTGAATGGATGTGAGGGAATGAACAAAGAAGTGGAAAAAACTAGCGGGACAAATATGTTCACAACCGGCCGCGTCGCATGTTAAACATGACCGCAACATAATTGACACAGATTTGCTGCACGGTGGGATCTGCGACACTAACACTGCAGTGTCACCAGTATAACCAGTATTTGGTGTGTTGGCCTGAATAATTCTGATTTAGTCTTAAGCTGAATGTGTTTTCTGTTTGCTCTGGGCTGTGATGGGCTAGCCTGACTGGAATCAGGGGTGTAGAATTAGGTAGGGAGATGTCCCTACCTATATTTGCACCATGGGTGTAATTAGCACCACACTGGACCCCAATTCATTACCAAAAACCCAGAAACCGATTCGACTTAACGTTACTACCAATGTTAATACCAGACCTTTGAATACATGCACAGGATCTGCCAGTGTGTTGTGGCAGCCACTAAAATGTCAGCACATTAATTTGGTCTAAATAATTTGGTCCTATTTCTTCCTAATATTATTAGTCGTGATAGCTGGCATTACCTTTCTATAATGTGTTCATTTATATTGCAAATTTTTATATATTTTTTATTTTGTATTTATATTTTTATGTTTTATTTATATATGCGGTATTTTATTTTCTATTTAGTATTTATTTTCAAGAGATTGTAGAAGTGCACTCGATTTCAGGTATTCACTGTTCTGCAGTAAATGCAGTGTGTTTACAAAGTAGATGAATAACCATGTTAAATAATCGTCATTTCAATATTGACCAAAATTACTGTGATTAGGATTTTTTTTCCATAATCACGCAGCCCTACCCGCATGCATGGTTAGATGTACCATGTAATGTTTATATGAAACGACCTGCACCGCCTCGTTTAGGTGCCTGATATTCCTGTCTTCGATTTTTAATCTCAGAGGTTTTTGCCTTGATAAATAAATTGGCTCACAGCATACTATCTTTTCACTTACATTAATTAATTTTATTGATTAGTAGGATTAATGCTTGTGATGGATTTAGAGTAGATGGATATAAGACAGAGAAATGGCTTAATCTGAAAGTAAGAATGGATACACCTTAAAAACCTTATGAACCACTCTGTGAATAAATATGCGGGCATGTGTAAAGGTTACTCCACATTTCAGATTTGTTTCTTTGTGAATGTGCATAGGTGCTTAGGCCACCTAACCTGATTTGTCAAGTGCCAGGTGCAATGTTGTGTGTGTAATGCGTCCCTATGAGTGTTCCTTGTCATCCCCTCAGTCAGGGGTTTGGGGCAAAGGGTCCCTGGGAGCTCTGGCAAGTCTTCTGGGACCTTGTATAGCTCAAGATTAAATGACACATCTTGACATCTTAAATTCAGCAAGATTAAAGCCACAGCAGCAGAGGAGGAACAGCACCACTCGTGTGCTGTTTAATGGCCCTTTCCTCCTACTGCCCTCCCTCCTGTTCCTTTAACATGTCTTCAGAGAGCTCTTTTTGTATCGTCTTTGAGGGCCTATCAGGAAAAGAGATTAGTTTTTCTTTTCACAGCTGTGCCTCACTTTTTTTTTTTTTTTTCCCCCACAGAGAGGATCAGATGAGCTGAGTATGTACAACAGTCCCAACTCTGGCATGAGCAGCATCAGTGGTGAGTTCATTCCAACCACCCCCGAATAGGGAGGGGATTGATGGAATTTGCATGCAGCCATTCGATGTGTAGCAACAGGCGGCATTAAAGAAAAGCACAGTTTAGAATCAACACAGTTTAATCCCTCCACTTATTTAAAATATTAGTATCACAACTGTTCACAACACTGCACAGACCAGTGCATACATGAAAGTTTGGGGTGGTTATGTCTTTAATTAAAAACCCATTGCTGCATATTCCCCTGAGGGAAGCCGTCCTCCTCAGGGACCCGTGAGGTGGATTTATGTTATGTAGCCATCGATCTTAAATAAGCACGCTTTCAGAGATGAAAGATTAAAATGTGGTACTGTGCAGGGTGGATACGGTGGCTTGATTTAGGAAGGAATGTGTATAAAAACTCTGAACATTCAACGTGAGGTGTCAGGTGCCGTAGTAGAAAGCCAAATTATTACGTACAGTGGCCAGTCTGACTGGCAGAGACTACTGTGTATGGTTTCATCAAAGTGTGATTCATTTATTTTGTTATTTACTTTCTAAAGGGAAGGGAAACTTGAGAATCAATTTTAGCACTTCTAGTGTAGATTAGTTAAAAAAGAAACATTACTTCTAGTTTGCGTATTTAGCTACATCATGTGTTGTGAAGCACTTTTTCTGTGCTGTACAAAAATTAGATTTTTCTCAGTTGAGAGGAAAATGCTGCATCACAAGTCAGACAGTGGCATGGTTAATGGACTAGTTCTTATATAGTGCTTTTCTACTCTAGCTGAGCACTCAAAGCAGTTTATACAACACGTTTGCATGTATCACACACATTCATACAAGCACTTGTAAGTGTTACATTATTAATCCTGCCTGTGTGACAAGTCATCATCTGGTATTATGGGATCACATATCGTACAGTTAAGTGTTTTAGGACTCAGAAGATTTCATACTTCGGCAGTATCTTCACATACATAGATTAGACTGGTTTGTAGGGTTAGATTAGTCTTAGGAAGGAATTATACTTTTTGGGTCCGCTTGGGTTCATGTGGTGTAAATTTTACCATCAAACGATGAGCACAAGGGTCCATGTGATTGTCTACATGCCTGCCTTTGTTTTGTGACTGCGTGGACTTGTCCATGGAGAATGTACATTATGCACCAACTACACATGTGTCTCAGGTGGTGGACTTAAAGCAAATTTGAAGAAGTACAACAGGAATGACTGCTTGGCCATGGGGCCTCTGGCTGTCTGTGTCTGCAATGGATTATCATTGAGGCCTTAAATTTGCACTTAGATATGGCTAATGCAAGTTGGACTTTTTTTTTACATTAATAAAGACCGACTCATTTTAAACAAAAATGAAAATGAAACGCCTCATTTCCAGGCTACCACTAAGCTGGGATCGTATCCTGCTGCAGATGCAGGCACAGACAGCCTCAGACATCATGGATGAGAAGTCATTCTTGTTAAAGGTCTTTGAAGTTTGCCTGAATGCTGAATGTGAGGTGTTGCATTGTAATGTTGTGTCTCCACGACTGAATCCATGTGATCAGAAAAAGTTGACATGCATAGTCATCTGTACAGAGCCTTGTGCTGTCTGTCTAATGATAACTCAGGCCCATGTGGAACCCAGCATACCTGCTGATGCTCAAACAGTTACGATGTTAATGTTATTTATTTACTAAGAGCCAGTGTGGATGAAGATGAAGTCTGATTGTTTTGCTTTAGTCTTTCCTGGACATTTGTTGACTGTAACAGGAAGTCATCAGCCTTACCTTTGAGACTGCAGCGCACCATTCAGTTATTCAGTGTTTGTGCTAAAATTTCAGATGGGGCTCCTAATGGCAGTGATAGTAAAAAGCTAAGGGTGGAGGAGGCCCCACCGTCTCGTGTAATCCACATTAGGAAGCTGCCCAACGAGGCCTCAGAGGCTGAGGTCATCGCCCTTGGCCTCCCTTTTGGCAAAGTAACCAATATTCTCACACTGAAGGGAAAGAACCAGGTGAGTTAAACAGACCTATACTGTGCATTTATACAATTTCATTTCAACAATTGTCATGCTCAATTTGAAAGAACAGATGCATTCTCACAGGACAAGCCATTCCTAGACAACAACATTGTCAGAGGACACTTGTAGGATTTTTCTATCTTGAACTGCCAGTTCAAGATAGACAGTTGAACTGCAGCACTCTTTGTACACTTGTGATTGAGCAGAGAATCTGAAACATGCCCACAACCTCATACAAAATCTGGTTATTATCGGTCTTCTGAGGTGGGCTGGAGGAAATACTTGGCATTTGTCCCTTGGATTCCTATCAACTGGAGAGGCATTGTTCTTCTTACAGTATCAGTGTGTCAGCAGCTGCCTCATCCCAAAGTTGAGACTCCATTTTTGTTGCTCTTGTGTTTGTTGCCACTTAGGTGAAGAATTGAAGATCATTCCAGTTTGGGGTTTTGTCATGAACACTTTGTCCTAGTGACCTCTGGCATAGATTTTTAGGTGTCAAAACAGGCAAGGTATCTTAAATGACTTTGGATGAGCGGAAGAAGATGGATGGATGGACTTATTAAATTTCTGGGGTGTTTGTTTTTTTTACTTCCAGGCATTCTTGGAGATGGGGACAGAGGAGGCAGCTGTCACTATGGTTAACTACTATTCCAAAGTAACTCCACTTATTCGCAACGTCCAAGTGTTTATTCAGTACTCCAATCACAAAGAACTCAAAACTGATGCTTCAAATCAGGTTTGTTGGGACAAACAGACTAATATGTTAGTAGTTGCACGTTTTTATTTTAATGACAGCGGCACAGCTTCATATCAAGAAAAAAAAACCATGCTTTTACAAATGTACCTCATCATTATTTGATTGAACATACATATTGTTACTTGACTACATTCAATACTTTGAAGCGTCTGGTATCATAAAACCAAAAATCACAGAAGGTATCTGTTTAATAGATGCCAGTTCTGGACATATACCAATGTTTGTCCTGTTGTCTCTGTAGTAATACCTCATTCATGATTTTGTGTGGTGTGTTCTGATGTTGAAAATGTGCTTGTGTTTGGCTGTAGCGGACCCAGGCAGTGCTGCAGGCAGTGTCAGCGGTTCAGTCACCGGGTTCAGATGTACAGGAGGTCCTCGCTGCAGCCTCCAGTCCTGTGCTGCGGATCATTATCGATAACATGTTCTACCCCGTAACACTGGATGTATTGCAGCAGGTAGGCAGCAGCTACTGTGCGTTAACACATCAGGGAATGTTTACAGTTCGTAGCTGAAGGAGAAAGTTTCAGTTTCTTTGTCTTGGCAGATTTTCTCCAAGTTTGGCACAGTCATGAAGATAATCACGTTCACTAAGAACAATCAGTTCCAGGCTCTTCTGCAGTTCAGTGATCCTGTCAGTGCACAGCAGGCTAAACTGGTGAGCTGATGTTTACTTGCATGTCTAATTATGTCCTCATTAATAATCACAAATTGTGTAGCTAATTTTTTTTTTTTTTTTTTTTGCAATTCTTGAGCATGGATGTTATATTCCTCCTATCAGGCACTGGACGGCCAGAATATCTACAATTCCTGTTGCACACTGCGTATTGACTTCTCCAAACTGGTCAACCTGAATGTAAAGTACAACAACGATAAAAGTCGCGACTACACCCGACCCGAGCTGCCAGCTGGCGATGGCCAGCCCAGTCTCGACCCTGCAGTGGCTGTTGCCTTCAGCAAAGACTCCAGCTCTCTCCTTGGTAAGATCCCAGGTAGATCCCACTTTTATTTATCCTTTTTGGAACTTGTTTGTTTGTACTTTAGCTTATTGCTATAGCCAAGGGTTCTAAATATCAGGCCATGTGATTGGAATTCACATGGTGTGCATTTTCTAATAAGGCATTTTGATCAAGTTTAGATGATTTGTAAATAAATGCTGCATGCTCTTGATTTTTAAAAATGAACAGTAAATAGATTTTACTGTAACAAATCTGTAACAGAGGATATCCACATGCAATAATCCATTATAATACAATATATTTGTTGTGCAGTGAATCACCTGCCAGATAATACAAATATGTGTTGTATAGTCATGGTAAAAATAAATTACAACCTCTTTCAATGCTAAGATTTTATATATCAGAACATAATAAACATAATCTGGTCATTAGCAGCATTCAGGTTTGTCTTAATACAATGCCAATAAGGTAAAACCTCAGTGAGGATCTTAACAGGGCAGTTGTTGTTGCCCATTAATCTAGGAAAGAATATAAGGCCATTCCAAAGTCCATCATTCTAGAGCGAGAAGTTGATGACAGGAAGGAGTGAATGTCCCAGCAAATTCACCCTAAGGTCAGACCATGCAATGCTTAGAAAAAAAGCCCAAGAGCTACGTCTCGGACTTAACCAGCCTTGGCTTAAAAAATATCAATGTTGTTGACAGTACAATTCAAAAAAGATTTAGCAAGAATGGCTCATTTTGAAGGGTTGTTTGGTCGTAATGCACAGCGCCACGTTTAGTGAATGTCCTCAAACCTCAATGAACTGAAGCAGTGTTGTAAAGAAGAGTGGGCCTAGTTTCCTCCAACAAGTGCAGTTGTTGTATTTACCTAATATTAAGACTAAATCATTTTTATCCTCCCGTGCAATATACAGTGGGAGGATCTTGTCATACCATCCGTCTGTCCTTTCATCCGTCTCTGTCCACGAGGTTTATAGACTCCAACACCACAGGGAGTTGAACCATGAAATTTGGCAAATCTGTTCTAGGATGTGGTACCAAAAAGTATTTTGTAGAAATGTTAACAATAGTCACCGAATATCAATATCAGTGTCTTACAGCGTGTTTAAAATTGTTTTGATTTATTGAGTTTTGTTAATATTGAAAACACATTTTGCTGTGAAATTTAGGGCAAGTCTTCCAAATTAGGACAAAATAGTTTATTTATTGTATTTAACGTAATAAGACGTTGTCTGAAGTGTTTTCTATTATGTAATGGGGCTGTAATGTTATCCCGACTTCTAAATTCTTTTTAAATGTTTTCATTAATTACTGGAGGACATCCCCACCAGTGATGGGTTTTGTTCTAATACAGGATTCTAGCCAATAAATCAATTTTAGAGTTTTTAGTCTTGATTTCTATATTTTTGAATCTGGGGAAGTGGTTCAAAGTCTCTGTATTTTAAAAGTAAATTATATCCTCTGCACACTCTCTCACTTACCACTATTTTATTAAGGTGCAACTTTTCAGTCAAGCTGACCTTCATTAGGTACAAAACAATGTTTTAATATGGATAGTGGATAATATGGATAATATGGAAGTCAAATGGATAGCTTCAAAACTTCTCCAGAGGTTTTTGTGTTTGATTGTTAGCAAAAATTGTTACAATTTAAGCCCAAGAATTGCAAGAAAATAGCTATGAAAACACTGCAGGAATATGTAATAAACTTTTGTTTCCATATTTTATAAACTTGCCACGTTCCTTTTGTCAACTTTATTTTTGTTGGGTACAGAAACAGATATTTTCAATTGGTCAAATGTAGTGACTCAAAAGTGTCCAAATTACAATTCCAGAGGACCAGAGGAGTAACAATTCTTCAGATGTGTCTAATTAGCTCGACTGTTTCGAAAAACAAAAAGTTGAACTATTGTCATAGCCTCGGCATCTGTGTCGTCTCTTTTACTAAAACATAAACATTGGCCATAACCTGAGAACTATGTGACCCAGAATGTTCAAATTCACACCATAGATGCGTACCGTTCAAGCTAGACCCATCAAACTTCACACACACAGCAGCGTGTCAGTGATAAGGAGGTGAAACAGAGCAACATTAGTTGTAGTCATGATGTAGCCATCATGTTCATGTGGATAATGTGTACGTGCACTAATTGATACTAAAATCTACTGTGGATTAGATACTCATTTTCAACAATATCAATGCCAACAGTGCCATCTGCACCTCCTCCAGTTAACACACAACCCCTCCCCTCACTAGCAGCTGAACACAGTAGTTAACGTTCATAAGAATAAACAACACTTTATAAGGAACTTTGAGAAGTTTTTCAACAACATAAAAGTGTTAAGCAGTTATAAATGTTAACCTGGTGGTACACACATTTAACTGTTAGCAATGATCCAGTGGTACATTAGCTGCTTCTCTAGTTTATTGTCCTTAGACAAGTTATGTAATGTATGTAATGTCTTTATAATTATACAGCTTCTCCATCTGATATCCATTAGGAATTAATCTGCTACACACAGGCAGATCTTTCTGCATCTTCACATAAATTACAAAGAATCTTCTGATTAATTTCTGATATCTAAAATCATCTTTTACATGGTCAAACATGTATGCTTTCATACTAAGATCATTGAAAAGGCCAAGTCTTGTACATTTTAAGACAAAGTCAACATTTTCTTACCTGGCTGCCATTTTGAAATTTTTAGTGGCTAATGGGCTTCATGAAAAGATTAACCATAAATGAGTGAATGTGCCAATTTTGGTACCTGTGAACAATTTTACCTGTAAGGTTAAGTTTCCTGCTGCACTAATGGGTGTTATGGAACAATAAGTTGAGCCCTGAAACCAAACTGATTTTATGATTTATTGAAAGTAAGAATATAACCTTTGCAAAGGGATCAATACAGCACGAACAGTATTCGCACCAGCAAAATAACCACAGTTCCTTTATAGTCATTGTGTTGATACAGTCTTGTTCTGTTAGCTGTGGGGAGTTCAGTTTCCCACCACTGTGTAACTTCAGCCTGATAATAGGTGCGTCATGGCCTTGGACACAACCTAGAAAGAAATTTGTTTTCTACTTTGCACAATTGGTCTTTGTACTAGAAAATTAGAATTACATACCAAAGAAGTACACAGAGGTTATTTGAGCTGAAAAACAAATGTTCCATTACACAGGGTACCACTGACATATGACCTGGTAGTAAATACCTTGGAGGGTTACCTAAGTAATGGAAGCCTGTAATGACTGCAAGTGAGCAGCCGTCAGCTTCAGAGCGATGCACGAATGTATGTGTGCAGGCTTTAGAAATCACAGAGGCTGCACTTTGTTTTTACCATGACATTTTTATTATCATCATCATCATTGTCATTTCAACTGTTGTAACAAAAAAAGATTTCCCAAATATGGGATATGATTAGAGTTTGGTACAATTCCTCTTCTCCGCTCCATGATCGTCTTGTCTGCTTCCTGTCAGGAGCCCTGAACCCTCTGAGTGCGGCGGCAGCAGCTGCTGCTGCTGCAGGGAGGGTGGCCCTGGCTGGACAGGCAGGCTCCAGTGGGGTCCTGCTGGTCAGCAACCTCAATGAGGAGGTTAGTAACACACATACAAACACCAGTCAGATGGAACGTCCAAGGCCTAAACTCCGCCATTCCTACCCACCACCTCCATTCATCTGTTCTTTTTTTCTGTTGCTGGTTGTGGGTCAGTTGTTGTCTTTGTGGAACCATTTCCAGGTTTATTTTCTTGTGCCTGTCATTAAAGAAACGTGTATGAAAAGTCCATATTGGGATTTGACCTGACAACTTGAATCTGTTAAATCTCATAATCTGGTTTATTGAGCGATTGTGTGATCTGTGACAGTTCAGTTTTTATTGAACCTTCCAGTCTCAAGATGTTGTATTAGAGACTGCCTTTCAATGCAAGCAGCATTTTCCCAAATGTTAATTTGATTGTATAATCCTTTATTTGCTCCTTGCCTAACATGCCTGTGTAGATCCCATTTTCACTGTAATCACTGAACTCTCCCAGAGCACAGCTGATGTTCCACCTCTGGGCTCCTGTTAGATGTGAAGCTGGAGGTCTTGTTTTATACAATAGTTTTTTGTATGACCTTTTCTTTACTGTATTTTTGTGGTGTTCTTAACACAAAGACCTTGTGCATTTTTTTACCTCTCCCCTTTTTGGTCCCCTAAGAGACTGGGGGGGATGTGCTGTTTCGCTCATAGGCACCAGAACCCTCTCTTCTTTCCTCCTCTGATGGTCAGCCCTCCCCTTCTCTTGTCAAACTGCATCTAACTCTGCTAACCATCTCTCTTCTGTTTTTCCTCTCTAACCTCTCCTCACCTCTCCTCAGCTCATATGAAATCATTCTGTGGTCTCCTAGCAGTGTCTGAGCCCAGTGCTCGCTCTCTTCTCTCTACTGCATTTTGTTTGTTTTTAAATTGAGACTTAATTGGCATCTGATCGTTCTTTCTTTCTGACTGAATGCTTGTTTTATTCTGCCTCCACCTTCACTCCGTATCTAACCCATTCAAACTTAAACCCCTGATGTTAAAATACTGTGCTTAAGCTTTGTTTTAGCCTTTTGGACTTGTGTGAATGCCACACAAGTGGCCTTCACATCAACTCCTGCATGCCAGGTTGTGCTGCTAAAGCTTTCTTTGCTGCATGGTCTCTTAACTAATCTGCCCTTCTTCTCAACTCTTCTTATATCATTGTTGAAAGTTTTTAGACATTGAGATTTTCTTAGCTGCTGCATGTTATTTTTCTCCCATTGTAATCACTTTATATTGCTGATTTATTATGATTTTGACATGAATGTACTTTTACCCCATGCTTGTCCAGGATGAACACCAGTTTTTATTTTTACTTTTTGCTCTATCTAAAGAAAACATTGATCCAAGCCATTATCTCTGACCAAACTACCTGCATTATTCCAGTGTACTGACGTATATTTTATTTTTTGTCCCTCCCCCATTCCTCACTTTTTTATTTTATATCCCCACCCAAATTTGCATTTGCCCCCCTGATCTCTCTCTCTCTCTCTCTCTCTCTCTCTCTCTCTCTCTCTCTCTCTCTCTCTCTCTCTCTCTCTTCCCCCCCCCTCCTTCTTTTCTCCATTCGTCCTGCCTCCACCTTCACTCTGTGTGCTGGTGGAGATTTTTTATAAATTTCCAACTTCAAATTACCCCTTCTTCCTCCTGTATTAACCAACCCTTCTTCCCCCTCCATGACCCCTCATCCACCGCCTGCTCCCCTCCTCCATGACCCACCACCTCCATCACTCTCCGGGGAAAAACAAAAACCACCATTCCTCCTACCTACCTCCGTTCTGGATTGATCTGTCCATCTCTACCTCCGCTCCGCTCCGACTCTTCTACCTCTCTACCTGTCTCACGCTGCTTGTTGCTCTTCTCTCCCTCTAAAGATGGTTACGCCCCAAAGTCTGTTTACCCTCTTCGGTATGTTATCGTTAGCTCTCTCTCTTCTCTTTCTTTACCTCTCTCTTTCTTTCTTGTATCTACTTTTATTCTACTTCCATTCTGACAATTATTATTGTTATTATTATTATTATTATTATTACAATTACAATAAGCTTTTGTATATTTGTTTGCAGATTTGTAGAATTATAATTGGTAATTTTGAATATGTATTGGCCCCCTGTTGGTTTGGGTTAATGTTGATTACTCTACCTAAAAGTTTACTATGTAGTAATATGTTAATGCATGGTTAAGCCATTTATTTTTGCATGTGGATTTTATTTATAGCCATCTCACACAGCTTGATAACTTATGTTTAGAGGGTGCTTCTCTTCCCTTTACCTGTTCTTTCACACACTTTCACACACCTCACACTCTACAGTCTACTGTAAACCTGTGTGTTTCTCTGCTGTCATCTCTGTTGTACCTTGTTTTAAATATCCTTGTCTCCTGTGAAACCTTGAGATTTTTCTAACTCTCTGCTTTCTCTCCTCCCCACCTCTTCTCCTCTTGCCTGCCTGTGCGTTTATCACAGGAGTGTATGGTGACGTCCAGAGGGTGAAAATTCTTTATAACAAGAAGGACAGTGCTCTCATACAGATGTCTGATTCCAATCAGGCCCAGCTAGGTGAGTAGATGTCATCAGACTCAGAGATGGTCTGATAAGACAGGTTTAGTATTCTGTATTGTAAACTTGGTACCAAAAAAAAAGTTTGATTATTTCTTTGTTGCAACAATACTTCTTGGCATTAAATCTTGTACCTTATACCATTTATGGATTAAGCAGCAAAAACTTGCCACATCTTCTCTGCCAAAACCTTCTTGCCAATGACTCTTGTTTGGTGGTGGTTATTGGATTGTATGACTGAATTCTGGAGAAACAAGACATATTGGCAACAATTTATTCATGTAACAATCAGGGGCCTCTGCGAATCGTGGCGGAGGGGTTTTTGTGTCCCTGATAGGGTCTCCCAAGGCAAATTGGTCCTGGTTGAGGGGCCAGACAGAACGATCCAAGCAACAAGGGAACAGTTTACTCTGCCCAGGTTAGGGTCAACTGGGCCCCATCCTGGAGCCAGGCCTGGGGAGGGAGCTTGAGGAAGAGCAGCTGGTGATCTGTTTATTCAGGCTGGTTTTTGAAGCCTTATCTAAATTAACTAATATTTATGGTCTTGGGGGACATTTGGTTGTTTCCCCCGTTCCTCTTGGCACAATCATTCAAGATGAAGTAGATTTGATGGTGGTGGTGCTTTATTGGGTTGAAGTATTATACCTAAGCCACTTAAGATCTTTCTCAGTGATTTCTTCTTGGCACTCCTTTGTTTTCTTACTCTGCTTTGGGTTGATGACTTGTTGAACAGCTTACCTGATCACTCTGGGAATGACTTTTTCTCAAGATAGTTCTAGGACTGGGTGATATGGACCATAAAGAATGTCTTGAAATTTTTTTGCTGAATAGCGATATATATATATACACCGTATTTTTTGGGCTATAAGGTGCACTTAAAATCCTTAAATTTCCTCAAAAATCGGCAGTGTGCCTTATAATCCGGTGCGCCTTATGTGTGAATTCTTCTTGTGCTTACTGACCTTGAACCAATTTTATGTGGTACACTGCACTCAAAAATATGTCGTAATGTTTTAGTGCGACTTTGGTCAGGGACGTTTAATAAATATCAAAATATTATTAACAATTAAATGGTTGCTGTGTGCCGCAACCAAAACAAAACAGTAACAACGAGACACTTTTATTAACATTCAGCTGTAGATGTACATGAGAAATTGCTCAAAAATAAACTTTTTTTTTTCTACAATTTTTAATGAATTTTTCTCCACCTTTGATCCCTTCCTGTAAACGGGTCAGTGGAGTGTTGAACGTTTTCACTTGGTATTAAAATGGCTCAGAAATTTAGAAACGTTAAGGCATTTGGGATCAGTTTGATGATACACAGGAGTCTCACCACTGACTTTTCTTTTTTCTTTTTTTTTTAATCACCACCAAAGCTATGAGCCACCTGAATGGCCAAAAGATGTACGGTAAGATCATCCGGGTGACGCTGTCCAAGCACCAGACGGTGGCGTTGCCTCGGGACGGCCTGGACGATCAGGGTTTGACGAAGGACTTTGCCAACTCGTCGCTTCATCGTTTTAAGAAACCAGGTTCCAAGAACTTCCAGAACATCTTCCCACCTTCTGCCACTCTTCACCTATCCAATATTCCGTAAGTACCAGGCAGGTCAGTCAGCGTCACACATGAGGCATGCTGTTGAAGGATGTCTCAGATACCCCTTCTTACAAGTAGAGCTGTTAGTGCACGAGATAAAGTTTTGTTTGCAGTGTGCGGTTTTCAAAAATAACGCGTCACTATACACAGTGTCCTTGGCGTGTTGGCCAATGAACAGATCTCACTGTCTGCAGTTGAAGGAATCAAAGCTCAAATGCAGCTTTTCAAGATCGTGTGTGTTTGTGTCACACAGTGGTGTGGACATCCCAGTCTTAAACACATTCATCAGTGCTGTTTATTAACTAGCTAGCAGTTACGGTCCACTATGATTTTCACCTTGCTACATGGCTGCAATGCTGGTTCTCTGTTGGAGCTGGAGCAGCTAGTCAGAGACCCTAGCTTAGTTAGATACGCACTCACTATTAGGCCTGAATTAGTTTTCTGCACTGGGTCTTTGCAGGGGCTGCGTGCACAAGTGGCCGATGTCTACTGTGTGTTAATTACCTTGTGGTCGTGTCCCAGTGTGTTACCTGCAGCGCTGGCCGACAGAAACAAAAACATACTGGGACTTTTCCCCTCCTGGGTCCTCCCTCTTTGTGGTCAGTTTTTTTTTCTGGCTGCAAACATAATTGTCTCTCTAGTTTTAGTTGTTTTTTTTTTCCTTTTGTTCGTACCTTCACATCCATTCCAATAGTTTCAGTAAACTCCCTCCAGGAATTTGAGTCCTTATGTTCATGCTATGATTATTATTCCTCATATTTATTCTCTTCCTGAAAAAATTCAAAAACTGCGGCAAAAATAGCCGGAAATGCACGAGAAGACTCGGCAGTGGTGAAGAGGCCAATCACAATAATTTCGGGCTGCGCAGACCCAACCTGTAGTTACGTTTCTTGAGAGGCGCACGTCAGGTTACATCATAGGTTACTGTGTAGGTTCAGAGTTTCTGTAGCCGCCTTGTGTGAGGTTGGAGGTTTTCCCCTTGAGAAGTGTCATCATCCACAGCATGCACTTGCTTCTGTCTCGCTGTTGTACTCAAAGCAACCCTGTATGGACTCTGCCGCTTTCTTCCTTATTTTGTGCACTGACATGGTGAACAGACACACACAGGGAGGTACCGCATGACACTCCCAGCTGCAACTGCTAGGGGGGAAATAATGGTTTCATATCAATTCACAAGGTTTTTAAATAAAGTGACAAACATGAAAACAAAGGTAATGTTTTAGTTAGTTTTGCAAACCCACAATACATTTTCAGTTATTTTTTTTCCTTTTAATTACTGTTTTTTCAGTTAATGAAAATGTTTTTTCAAATTCAGTTTTTGTTATTTTGTTTGTTTTCATCATCGATCGTAACCCTGGTGTCTGATTGTAGTCTGTGTCCTTTATTCTGACAGACAAGATGTGACAGAAGATGACCTGCGGCTGCTGTTCTCCAACACTGGAGGCACTGTGAAAGCATTCAAGTTTTTCCAGTATGTACAGCTGTCCTACCCACTGAACGGGGCCAGGCTAGCATTTGTTACAGATTTGCTATGAAGCTCCATCCTCCAACAAGTTTTAATGCTTGTTCTAGTTAACCTGCAGTATTTGCCTCTGCTTCTTCTTTTCCAGGGATCGCAAAATGGCTCTGATCCAGATGTCAACCGTGGAGGAGGCCATCCAGGCGCTGATCGACCTTCACAACTACAACATGGGAGGCAACCAGCACCTGAGAGTCTCTTTCTCCAAGTCCACCATTTAAGAATGTGACTCAGACTCTTGACAGTATGATGGTTTACTGTTTTAAGGAAGCGGCAGTCAGAAAGCTCCTAGACTGTGTCTGAACACCAGGGGGACCACATAGATTGAATCAGTTTTGTTGATCATATCATTCCTTTTGTTTGCCTTGTTTCCTTTTTTTTTTTTTTTCTTTAAAAAGAACAACTGGATCCTCCGAGCTGTTTCTTAACTGTACCTTCATATTTTTATGTGAAGCAAAATATTGAAATGGTTGATTGTCCCCCTGTGCGGTAGTTGGATGTAGAATAGTGTTGAATTTTTAATTTAGTGGCAAAGATACAGTACTCGTGTGCCTTACTCAACAATAGCAACTTTTTCCTACAGCTGGACGTGTTCATTTCTGATCCTCCCAGTGAGGCACATTGGTCTTGAAGATTTTTGGGAGCTGGTGAGAATGCAGATTATTTTCTCATCATCAAGACAAAGCTGTTTTTGAAGTTGTGCCTCTGACCAGGTGTAGCTGTGGTTCCTTTTGTTCTCCAGTTTTAGATTGATAACATTTTCCTTTTTAGTTCAGCAGCAGGAGAGCAGAATATTCCTGAGGCAGAAGGTTTTTACACAGCAGCCTACGACAGGCAGTTTAACTTGAATTCCATTATTCCACGGGGATGTTCAGCCGAAGATTGTTCTAGCACAATCCATGCATAAGATAAAGTATGACAATGTGGTTAAGTATTTCTTTCTGTGTGTTTGAACCCTTCCTTGCTTTTTCTATAGCAGTGAGGTGTAATAGTCGGTGACAGTGTTTCTTTAAAGCATGTATGTGATGATAGGATCTCACATAAAGTGTTGCATGCTGTGGAGGCAGTAAAAAAGATGAGTCCACTGTGATTGCATTGTCATGTGACACTTTACTTGAGAGGTTTACTCAGTTGGACCAAAGTTTCTGTGCCTTTAGTGTTCTTTTAAGTCATATGAACAACAAAAAAAAGAGCATTTAAAAACCCAGAATTCTTGCATATTTGGGGGAAATGCCCACAATTTGAAGTGTTCACAGAATTCTCGTTTTTTTTTTTTAAATCACAAGACCTGTAGACTGGAGGCATTTGTTCTGAAATAATGCTTATGTATATTTTTTATCATCCAAGTCTGATTTTTATACAGCTCAAAATGTAGGGATTTGGTATCATTCTAAAGAGGTGCAATTAAAGGGTGAATTATTTTCTAATAAGGAGAGGCACAACTTGGTTTTCTGCTTTTTGAGTTTCCCCTCTCATGGTGTCTCTCGTGTGTTCTGCATTACCTCTGTAGCATGTCTAATAAAACTCTTCCGTAGCTCTGCATTCACCTTCTCTGTCTCTCTTCTCCGTTCTGTCTGCTCTGCTCGCTTCGGAAACTGTCTTCATTCCCGGGGCGGGAAGGAAGCCAAAATCAGTTTTGGAGCCACTTGAAAACAAGCTCTAATAAGCCAGATTGAGCCCTGTGATGGTGCTAATTTACAGGACAAGAAGTACATTTTCTTGATGTGTTTCCCACTCTGACAACTGACTCAATCTGTTCCTCTAATGTCTTGCTCTTCTTTCGTCTTGTAGTTGCCTGTTTTCTGATCAGTCTCAAAGGGCTGCTGCTCTCCTGACAAAGTTTGGTCTATCTACTTATTCTCATGCCTTTTATCCGTTGCATGAATGGACTTGGTTTTCACTTTTCACACTACCAGCAGCTTAGGAGCACGTTTGAGTAAACTTGACACAGCCATGAGCATCAATATTGGACACTTTTTACAGTCTTTACACACAGCTTTGGTCTGCAGAACTGTGGAAGCAGCGCTCGGCCCCACTGTAGAAGTAAAACATGCCCAATAGACAGCTGCTCCTGGGGGGGGGGCATGTCTATGTGCCTTTCTCTGTCCTGACACCTTCACGCTCCTGCTTGTAGTTACATTCAGAGCTTAAGGAAGAAATCTTCATTATGTAACAAGGTACAGATAGAATCACTAACATGCACGTGCTTAGACTGTGGAAGGAACCTGGAGTACCCAGAAGAAACTGATGCAGGCACGAGGAGAACGTGCAAAGCACACAGAAAGGCCCCAGCTTAGTAGCAGGTTTGAACCGGGAACCTTCTTGCTGTTGACGGCCTGTTAAATTGTTTGGAACGGCACTAAATTCAGTGGACACAGCAGTGAACGTGGAATCAACCTGTTAACATACTCAGCCAGAAGTTACTTTTACTCTGTGGAAGGAGTGTCATTACTCATACTACAGTGTTCTTGTGATTAAAGAAACCAGTGATGTTCCAGGAGATACCAGAACACAGAATGACTTATGATAGAGGTTGTCACTCAAAGCGATTGTAAGAGACTTTAAGTTTGATTATCTTACTGTGGGAGGCTGAAGGAAACTATAGATAAAGTGTAATTTATGGCCAACATGCTCTCATGAGTCCTTCTTACCCCTTGTTTTACGATAAGGTGGAAGAAACCTTATTTCTTCCACCTTATTGGACCCAGAGTGGAGAAGAGGTTGCTTTGAAGCAACCTAGGGCCTGCTATTATCAGAAATGTCCACCAAAAGCCACGACAATGTTTACCGCTCAGTAGAGGTGGGAAGTAACAATGTACAAATACATAGTTACTGTACTTAAGTAGAATTTTTGGGTATCTGTACTTTATTTGAATATTTGTCTTTTGGACTGTTTTTCCCTTTATGCCCTACATCTTACACAAATATCTCTACTTTCCACTCCTTCAATTTTCAGAACAGGTTTGTTACTTTAGGACATTTAAGGGGAGTTACTTCCTGTCACTGCATCTTCAAACATCAAACCCATTTGAACCTAAATGGAGGGAATAATAAAACATAAAACACAATGCTGGAGTATCCGTCAATGGTTCTTATCATACACAGAGAGATGATAAAGGTAAAAACAACATAATTTCTTCATCATTTACTTTGTAGTACCATACTCAGGGCTTAAAGTGAGTTGGAATGATCCAGAAGGGCATTTTTGGTCCACATGTCCATAGGCTGTTTGTGGTACTTCAGTATCTACCTATTGCTACGGATGAAACAAGGGAGTGATGTTTTTAGGTGGCAGGTAATTTCAAATGCAGTATTTATGTCTGTCTGTCAATCTGTGAGCTCTTACCTCTCCAGTCAAAAACCACAAGAAGCTGAATCCTGAAATTTGGCATATGTGTTTTTTACTCTTCAAAGATGTGCAACATGAAATTCATATCCCTGGATATTTAGTACCCTTTGTACACTGGCTGTATTTATCTGAAGTGGAGGGTAAACAACATGGAGGACTTCAGGCTGCTAATACTATGATAATATATGCTAATGATATGCAGCCTCTTTCTCCTGCCTGATTGGTTTAGCCTAATAATGTAATTATATTGTGCTGTGTGATTATACCTACTTGACCATTATTGACTGAAATGGAGGAAGTGGGGATTCCCCATATCTAGCAGCTGACCGAGGTCACAGAACAGCTGGCAGCAGCTGATGGTGAGAAACTGGGAAATCCCTAATTTGTAGGTGAAGAGCCGTCTGTTTATAGTAACATCAGTTCTGGGCTGCAGCCTTTTTGATTAACCTGTAATGCCATTTTCTGATTGACTGAGCATTGTCATGTTGGAGAATATGATGTGAATACCTTCTAAGTATACATTATGTCTGGCTTATTGTTATAGATTATACAAACAGAGGGACATTATTTAGTATACACCCTTGTGCAAGAGTGCAGCATGTGCTTTGTCTAATTTGTTTGCCATGAAAATTCCCTATCTGTTGTAGCATGTGGTCACCAAAAATCATTGTAGAGATGTTCGAGATAATCACAGAATATCTCTTACAGCATGCTTAAAATTGTTTTGATTTAATGAATATTGTTAATATTTAACACATATTTTTGCTGGAATGTGCATTATATCTTTATTAACCCACATGTGACTAAAAGTATTTGGGTAAATTTTTAGGGCAAGGGCTCCAAATTAGGGCAAACAGTTTTGCAGAAGGTAATAAGATGTCTGCAGAAGGGTTTTCTATTATGAAATGGGGCTGTAATGTTATCCTGACCTCTGCATTTATATTTTCATTAATCGCAGGAGGATATTCCCATTGTTAAATGCTGATTTCATTTTTTGAGGGTAAAAAGCTATCCAAATTCCTGTGTGGAAAAAGGAATTGCCCCTAAACCTAATATCTGGTTGTGCCACCCAAGGCAGCAAGAACTGCAATCAAGTATTTCCAATAACCAGCAATGAGTCTGTCACATCGCCGTAGAGGAATTTTGGCCCACTCTTTGCAGAAATGTTTTATTTCAGCCAGAGTTTTTGAGCATGAACAGCCATGCCAAAGCATCTCAATCAGACTTTGACTTGGCCACTCCAAAACCTTCATCATGTCATCCAGGTCCTGAAGCAGCGAAGCAGCCCCAGATCATCACACTACCACCACCATGTTTGACTGCTGGTATGATGTTCTTTCAAGCTCCAGAGACTTGGTATGAACTTTTTATGAACTGCTGTGTGAGTTTTACATTAGATGTAGTGGGACACAAACCTTTCAAAAAGTTCAACTTTTGACTTGCTGGTCCATTGAATATTTTCCTCATTGATGACCTCCTGGATGAGTCATCAATGCACTCTTGAAGTAATTTTGATATGCTGGCCACTCCTGGGAAAGTTCACCACAGTTCAACGTGAGATGCAAATAGTCCAGATTGTACCCTGTTCTTCACCCCGTCTGTTGCTTTGGTTGAACTCAGGCACTTAAACTCCTCTACCTTCAGTATCTCTCCTTGCTGTTTACCTTTCCACCTGTCTCCCTCTCATTTACACACATGTATTCTGTCTTGCTTCAACAGAAGTTCGTTCCTCCACCTCTCTACGCTCTCTTCCAGCTGTTCTGCACTCTCACTACAGATTACAAACTGCTGCCTGACCTCATCTGTCAATCACTGACGTAATCCCACACCCACCTTGAACCCATGTGTGACTCGTACTGTGCACCTCATCACTGTTTCACTGTCCTTATGCATGTCCTGCACCAGCCTCACATGCATGTCTGCCAAATCACTCACTATAATTATTTTATCTGAACTGAGCATTAATTCAGATTTTTTTTAAAAAAGGCAGAAATTCTGAGTAAGGGCTGGGTGGACGATAAATAACAAGAAATAAAACTTTAATTTTTTTTTAGTTTTCCAATTAGCTGGACAAGGCTAAGACTCAGGCTTTCAAATGAATTAGAACTAGGCCTGGGTCTTTGGTTGATTAATAAGAGTGGAAGATTGCTGCTACTCCTCCTCCTCGACCTGTGCTTCAGGCATTCTGACAGTGTGACTCGGGGGTGTTGATTCATTCAAACTAACATACTCATCCTGCTGTAACCAGGTTTCTGTAAGGCAGAATAAATCAATATGTTGATCAATTATTAAATCATCTACCAACAGGGACTTAGAAGAGAGAGACCTAATGTAACACTGCAACCCAGCTTCCTCGTTTGACATAACCTGGTGTCATTACTGCTAATGTGAATGATTATTTTATGAAATCTGTGTTTATCCTCAGGCAGCAGTTTCACAGTTCCTTCTGTGTGGCCTCCTCTGGTCCCTGGAAGACAATTCAGGCCATGTTTGTTTGAACTGTTGCAGTAAGTGGGATAACGTGCGCTCCATAGTAAGTTTTTTACTGCCTCTCCTTTCTGAAAATATGAGAGGAGGAGTGGTACACTGATAGAGTGGTTAGCACTTCTGCCATGCAGAAAGGAGGTCTTGTGTTCACATCCACCTGCTGGCTGGGTCCCTTCCTGTACATGCATGGGTTCTCTCTGGGTATTCTGGCCTCCATCCATAGTCCAAAGAGCAAGGATGCTAGGTTAATTGGTGATACTAAAGTGGGCATATGTGTGAATGGTTGTCTTGGTCACCCCTACAATAGCCTTGATGTCCAAGACATTTAATTACTGTTTATTCTTTAATCCATTACAAAGAATGATTTCCTGCATGCATAATATTATAATAATGACCTGATGTATATCAACAACAGTGGGACCTGTAAGCTTGACCCCACGGTCACCGTGGTCAACCACTGACCTTCAACTTGCGCCTGGATTTAAATGGATGGAAATTATAAAGTTGCTGTCACTGTGTTGATGTAAACAGACTTTGTTCCATCAGGGAGTGGCACATCGACATGTGATGATGGACGCGCCTGTCGGGCGTTGTTTGATGAAGATGGTACTCCACAGTCAGGCCCTGGGACCAAGCAGATGACCTGATCTATCATCATCCAGACACTTGCAGCTTAGTATCAGTACCATAGGTTTTTATTTTGTGAGCTTTCAGTGGAAGTGCTTGTGTCCTGGACTGGGCTCTCTTAACAGAGATGACATGATGTATCAGAGCAAACAGTAGGAGCCAATCAATAGCTAGCCAGGCTAATGCATCACCATGGCAGAACACTCTGATCCTGCTCTCTGTCACTTTGTTTACAGATGACAGGACAAAAGCTTCTGTCTTATGTGTGTTGCTTCCTCATGGCTTTCTTTACTTCCTCAATTCATTCTGTTTGAATCAAACATTCTGGTGAGTAGCATGCTGCTGGAAACAATACATATATATTTATAGGTCATTTATATACCTAACTAATTCTATAGGAGCTCAATGTTTAAAGTCCCAATTAAATCAACCTGTGTGGTACTACAGTGTGTCACCTGTATGCAAGCATCCGGGCTGACAATGATAACAAAGTTGATTTCATAGTATTTTTGTTGGGATTGTTGCAAAGCAAACATTCCCAGTATATGTTGTTGCTGGCTAAATTGTGTATTAATATAAATGTAAATGATTAAGCCTTCATATTATAATTACTTACATCTTAATTATAGTTTCCTCTTTAGTTTACTTGGTTCTACAGAAACCATTCAGGTGTTGAAATGTTCAGCTTGTTCAGGATGTTGAGGCAATTATTTTTTAAAATTTTTCTATTGCACTTTATTGGGTACACCTGTGTGCCTAATTAAATGGCTAACCTCTTCCTCATGATTGTGGCTGCGTGTATTGAACTAGACTGAGAGGTGCACGGTTTTTATACAGTTTGAATAACAGTTTACTCAAACTTGAAATGAATAAAGGAAACACGGGCTTCAGCCTGCAGCACCAGGCAAGCCTCTGTTGATGGATTTTGCAACACTTTATGGTGAAAAAAGTCTGATTCTTGGTGGACGTAATGGAAAAAAATTTTTTTTCAACCTGATAGCTCAACAATATAATAATTCACTTTATGGTAAATCAGAGATAAATTGCTGTTTCTGTTCCAAAAATAAGATTTGTCTTCATTCATTTACATTTTTTTTTGAGTCAAAAGGCTTCAAAAGAGCAGCTTTTTATGTCAGTAGTTCATTAAGCAAATGAGCAAATGGGATTCCACATTTCTGTGTATTTAAATATGTTTCAGGCTGAAGAGTTCTGTATAATAATTCACAGCAAGTGTAGATTGTTGGTTGGATTGTCAGACATCATACTCGGAGGTGTTCTCTAATTAATTTTATCATGTAATACTAATTATTGGTACATATTCTTACTCCGTGTTTCAATATAATGGTTTTATTGTATAATTTCAGTACAATTACTTAAATGTTGTTAAATTTTCAGATGTATTAATATTATGATATTTCATTTTTCAATAAATGTGCAGTTAATTGTGGGAGACCTGAAATCAGATTGGGAATTTCAACATATTCAAATATATTAACGAGTTTGGGACACGGAACAAAAGTAATGTCACAAAACATAAAAACTGTAAAGCATTTTCTTTACTTTTACTTTTTTGTTGTTTTTTGTATTATAACTGTCACTGAGAGTTATGGCAGCTGCTCAATGTCATTATTCCATACTGATCATATTAAGCAGTATTATTTATGGAGGATGTATACATTCTAGCCTACTAGCAGGTGCACACTGAGCACCATCACCATTGACTGCTTCTCTTTTTAAACAAATGCTAAATATTTTTTTCTAGTATTTGCAGAGGTATTTCCAGGCATATAGTGAGTTACAATATGTGGTGAGAAAGAGGATAAAGATCAGCTGTAAAAGAAAGCATTTTTATTTTGTAAAATGAAAGATTTATTTATCTGGATGAGCAGTGTGGCCCTGCTGATCTATAAAAGGCAGCAAAAAGTCATTAATTCAAGGACTTCATGTGTCAGCACCGCGAGGAGAATAAATGCCAAGAAAAACGTAACTTCTGTCTTTTGTTTCTGTGATGATTACTGCTACATTTATGTGCGTTGCATAATACTGCTATAGATTTTTTATATATTATGTATTTTGTGTTAAGTTAATCAACAGCATTACATCATTTTTCATGTGTCCGTGTCCTCCAGTTTGACTCAGTTATCAAAAAACATCAGCCTGTTTAAGCTCTGATATCATCTTATGACAAATATGTTTGTGCATACTTTTCTCATCCACTAAAAGAATATTTACTACATCAGTTTATCCTTCATTTTATCTGAAGTATACAAATTGATCACATTTTTTTATTTTATTTTTAGCTGTCACTATGAGATATTGCCATTAAATATAATTAACTAAAGCTTTCAGACATTTGCAGTGGTTGAAATATACATTCCCCTCTCCAGAAGTATTGGGACAGTGAGGCTAACTTTGTTTTTGCTCTAGACTGAAACATTTAGGTTTGACATTAAAAGTTATGTCAAAGCCAAATGAGACAAAACATCAACATCTCAGCTTTTACTTCAAGGTTTCTGCATCTGAATCTAATACACAGTTCAGTTCACCTTTTGTCTGAAGCCATCTATTTTTCTTGTGGCCTAAAGTATTGGATCATGTGACTGACAGGTGTGGTTTGTTGCCCAGGTTGTGTCTTGTTACATCGATTATTCAAACAATAAACCACTGAATGGGGCAGCATGGTGGTGTGGTGGTTAGCGCTGCTGCCTCTCAGCTGGAATAACATCTCGAAGGCCTGGGTTTGATTCCACCTTGGCCCAGGCCTGTCGCTGTGTGGAGTTTGCATGTTCTCCCCGTGTCTGTGTGGGTTCCTCCCACAGTCCAAAGACATACAGTTACTAGGGTTAGGTTAATTGGTCACTCTAAATTGCCCATAGGTGTGAATGGTTGTCTCTCTGTGTTGGCCCTGTGATAGGCTGGTGACCTGTACATTGTGTACTCTGCCTCTCACCCTATGACAGCTGGGATAGGCTCCAGCTGACCAGGATAAGCAAAAGAGAATGGATGGATGGATAAACCATTGAATGTGTACGCTCCCTGGACAGAGTGTGTATTTATAGTTAGAGGAGGAAGATCTGTCTGTGGGTGAAAAACAAGCAGCTGTGAAGCTTAAAGAAGATGGATCAATCAGGCCACAAACATTGGCCACAGCCAGTACAACTATTTGGAATGTCCTGAAGAAGAAAGTTGTCACTGGTGTACTAAGTAACAGATGACCACCAAGGAAACCAACAGCAATTAATGACAGAAACATTGGAAGTGCTGTAACAACTGTTAGTGAGATCAGCAACAACCTCCAGAGGGCAGGAGTGAAGGTATCTACTTCATGAACAAAAGTACAGAGGCTTCACCAGAAGATGCAAACCACTAATTAGCAAGAAGAACAGGAAGGACAGGCTCGGATTTGCCATGAAGTACAGAGACAAGCCTCAGAAATTGTGGGACAAAGTTTTATGGAGTGGCTTTGCATTGTTTCTTCATCTTTCATTGATGATGTCACACATGATGTCAGCAGTACAATGAACTCAGAAGTCTCCAGAAATATTTTGTCTGTCAATTTACAAAAAGGTGCAGCCAAACTGATGGGGAGATACTTCATCATGCAAGAAGATAATGACCCAAAACACACTGCCAAAACTACAAAGGGGTTCATCAGGGACAGGAAGTAGAAGGTTTTAGACTGGCCTAGTCAGTCTCCAGACTTACACCCTATAGAGCATTTTACCTGCTAAAGAGGAGACTGAAGCGAGTAACATCCCCCCCAAAACGAAACAGCTGAAGGAGGCTGAGGTGAAAGCCTGGAAAAACATCACAAATGAGAAATGCAAAAGTTTAGTGATGTCGGTGGGTCACATGTTTGATGCAGTTATTGCATGCAAAGGATTTGCAAGTAAATATTAAGTGTATCAGATTCAGAAGTAAATACCTGGAAATAAAAGCTGAGTTGTTGATCTTTTGTCTCATATTGATTTTTTGATGTCAAATCCAAATGTTTTCAGTCTACAGCAAAAATAAAGGGACTGGCCTCACTGTTCCAATACTTTTGGATTGTGTTGTAGTACTCGAGATCGGTCTTGGTCTCAAGACAAAAATAACTTGACTTCCAGGTACAAAGCACACAACAGAAGAACAAATTATATGATGAGACAATGACGAGGACACGACAACAGGCAAAGAAAACACAGGGCGAAATAACACCAACGAACAGGGGAAAGCAAAACTGAACACAACACACAGGGACCAAAGAAACAAAGAAAAAAATAAAGAAATAGAGAACCTGTGATACGGAACAACTGGAAAGGTTACCACACGATACAGCGCCGGAAGTTGGAAGAGTAGAAGATTGCTGCTACTCCTCCTCCTCGGCCTGTGCTTTGAGGAATCTGTCAGTTAGTATGACTCAGGGTGTTTATTTATTTAAACCAGTGCTTTTCAATTATTATCTGTAAAAGACAAATTCACAGACAATTACTAGGATCCAGGAGCAGTATGGTAACACTGAAAACAAGAGGAACCCATTTCAAAAGATCTGACCCAGCCTTCTTGGTGGTCACTGGTTAAGGGTCTGTCGTCATTGCTTCCCTTGTGAAGGTGCAGACAAGGCTGAGATACACGAGCTGGTGTGTCCTGAATGAAGCTTTCCCAGTCCAGCAGTGCGATTTCCAGTATATCTGTCTCTGTGTAGTTATATGTGTATTATAACACATGCACAAACACACACAGAGTAATTGGGGGAGGGGGCAGAAATACCAAGGGATAAACAAAATAATAAAGTTGGGAAAGGAACAAAATAAAATGTAATATAAAAGAACAGATTTGCTTTTGATAATGACTGATGCTGTAGATTGTGATAAGGTTGTAGCGTGGCTGTGAGAAGTGCCACAAAAGAAGGTTTATAAAACTATTAGATACAATTTCAGAGCTGATAATCTAAACTGCAAAATCCCTAAAATAGGCCTGTATGAGCATTGTTCAGCATCCCTTTAGATTCAAGCATAATTACTTCATACTTCTTCTTTACTTCTACTTCATCAAAAAGTTTGCTACCATCTCTGCAGACTGATTGGCTATGACAATACAGTATTATATATACATTCTAAGTCTGATTGGTTTTGTTAATAATATTTATAGCAAAAAGTTTAGCATGCACAGAAAAGAAACAGAAAAATGCTGCAACTTACGACAAAGGTGACAACAGAGTCAGCACAGTGGTTTAGATTCTTCTCCTTTGTATTTCTCCATTTAATTTATTCAGGCTGAAGAGTTCTTTATTGTGATTTCTATGTTCTGGAGTTCAGTTTGCCCTGCCTTCCCTGTGGCTCCCTGTTTAGTTATCAGCTGTTTCTGTGTCCAGTTCATTTGTCTTAGTCTGGGTGTCTGTGTTTTGTATTACTGACTCTTGTAGTGTCTTGGCTTGGGATTTTGAGTTTTGTAATCTTGTAAGAAGACTTCAGTATTAAAACTGCTCTGTTAAGTATGTCTGTTCACCACTGCATCCTGGGTCCTACTCTGCCTGCCACACAGCCAAACTTTGATAATAGGACATGACCAGCACGGACGCAGCAAGTGCAGCATTTGTGAGTTTGGAAGAGTTTCACATTCAGCTCCTCATTTTTCAGGGATGTGGCTGGTTGTATTCTGTGCAGGAGAAAAGGAGGAATTTAGGAAAAGAATCTGCAGTTTGGTCAAGGCCCCAATATAGGGTCATACTGCCGACAAGGATAGAGGACTTTGTTTTCCTCTCTTGAGGATTTTCCAGCCACACCACCCTATCAGCAGTGACAGCCTGAGGCCACAGTTATTAGGACGGGCTTTCTCTCACCCCTCACTCACTCATCAGTCCCATATCCTGCCAGTTCCCTGTCTTCAGAAGTCCAGCAGTCTGGCATCAAAGTCTGTTCCTCTCCTGCTTCATTTCTGGCAGAGATGTGGGCTGAGAATGAGGAGCCTGCTTTTGTGGTACCTGTGCCACCTTCTCCTGGAGGAAACAGGGTCCTTGCCGCCGGTGCTTCTCATCACAATTAAGGACTTCACTCTAACCTGGGTCTGCTGATGTCAGGCTCAGTGTTTTTAAGCCAACATGTAGTGCATGTTGTTTTTATATACCTATGAGCAATAAATCTTCTAACTCAATTTCTGAGCCAGTCGACAAGTCATTTCATGTTACAATACTGAGCCGGCTACAAAAAGGTCTGTGCGATGCAACTATGTCAGCCTCCCCAGGAGCTGTTTTTCCCACGGAGTCTGGTGAAGATGGATCATATTGTGTCTTGGAGCAGCTAACAAAGACATTTAATTTGTTTCTAAGCCTGTAAGAGTTAAAGCTATTTTGTGTAGTGTTTCTGAGTTGGCTACAGTAAAGGCTGGGTACTGTGCTTCCGTGCTCCCCCAAAGAGACTGTTTCTTGTTTTTGAATTGGACTCTGCGTGCCATACACCTGAACTGCCTGCAATTTCAAACACTGCTCGGACATGTGAGGCCTCCCTGGTGCCTGAGCACACCTGCATCTAGGGATTGCAAAACAAGGCTTTTTGAAGCTCTGAACCTTTTTAAACCATTGTGTCAATAACTGGTTCACTATTTGAAGTTCATGCAGTACATTTGGGTGCCATCTACTGGCAACAATGGTTGTTGCACAGCCAAATGGAACCGCAAATGTGACGTACCTTTCATGTGTATAATAAGACTTCCAAACATATGTTGTGACAATTCCTCAAATGACCTCGCGATCCAGTTGTGTTTTATATATTTGTTGTGCTTGGTGTACAGGAAATGTGTGCTTATGAAACTCAGGTCCACAGTGGATGGGCTTAAACGGTTTCTTTTTAGGGACAACTTCCCCAGCCTTTGAGAACACCCTTTCACAAGAAACAGGAAAAAAGAAAGGCACCTCTTGAATGATATGGCACTATGAGTATTATATTTGAATAAACACTGAATAGGTATATTACAATCATCAGGTCTTCGGCCAGTGATGTTTGAGCTAACCTTGAACGTCGCTGGCTGCTGATCGCACATTTGGAAATGAATTTAAGGTTTACAGATGCGTAATTTTATTTTTCAACTTAAAATTAACTTAGTTTCATCATGTGTTCTTGCTCATATAGTAGTTTAATAATGCCTGGAGTGCTCCGATGTCAAAGCCAGATTCCATTGCCAGGCGGCTGAGTAGTATAATACCAAAGTTTCAAAGCTCTGCCTGTGAAATCGAATCAGTCTGCTGATTCAGTCTAAATGAAGTGGTTCAGATGTCATCAGTGATGTCAACTGAAGCAAGCTCTGGCCCCCTGCTTCACTATAAGTTACCTGTCAAATTTGAAGCATGTTCTGCAGCCTCAGTGTTGGAGGTAGCATCACTACCTGCATCTACACAGCCGCCCGAGTATCCTGTGCTGTCGGCACCTCTTCAGTCGTTGCAGCCGTCTGCTCGCACCTAACCCTGTGTTTGAACTGGAATTCGAAGTCCCCACACCTGCATGTGCACGTGCACCTGAGCTCAGAGGTCCCAGGTTTCTGACACTTGAGCTGGAGCCCGAGTCAGTGGTCCCTGCTTGAGTGTCGAGTACCCCGTGCTCCTGTTCTAGAGTTTAAATTTTGCTGTTCTTGTGGCATTGTAGAATTTGTTTCATTTGGACTTCTACACTTAATCTAATTAAAGGTTAGTTTTTCTTTACTTGTCTGGGTCCTTTTTCAGCATAACTGTGACAGCTTTACCTTCTTCACATCTGTCAAGTCTGATTGAATTTTCACTTATATGCATAACTAAATTAAAAACTATTAAGCCAAGAATACATGTGAGACTGAATTTTAAAAATGCATAACATATTCAGGTTTCTTGTTTATTAGTAGTAGATCAGGAATAGGTCCACTATCATCAGCACAAGGCAGGCAGGTGAAAAATTACAGAATGCACTCCAACAAATGAATCTGCATATGAGAGACAACAAAGCTGCTACACTGTCTTCATCTAAAGAGCTCAGAGAGGGAAGAGCAAAGTGACTTGTAAATAGTAAAAGTAAACAGGAGTGAAAGTGAAGAGGCGATAATAAACACAGTTTTTCAGAATGCGCCATGTGTCTGTGCTCCCTCGAGGCGTTTCTCAAACTAACATTCAAACATTTAAACAGCATTCTGCCAAATGTTAACACGTCTGAATACAGTCAGTACATTTGGGCTTATGGGCTTCTTACTACAGTATGCTGAGGGGATGGTAGTTTTCCTCCAAAATCCCTTTATTCTGTCCTCATAAAAGAAAACTGTCTGCTGCTTCAGTTGGAGAAGGAATAAGATCAGCCAACAATTTCCTGACAGTGTTGAAAATGTTCTCCTTTGTAGCTGCTCTGTTTTAACAGGAAGAGTTTTGATTCTCAGAGTTTGCATATCTTTCAGTTTCCTGGTCATACAGCAAATGGTACTCCAAAACTAAATGTTAAAGGCTGCTGGTATTTTCTTTTTTCTTTCATATTCCCTGTCACGCTCTGAAACAAGCATTACCTACCCTGTAGTGATTTAAAGCTATATTATTTTATATTATTAAAAGGCAAGAAAAGGAGAGACACAAAGATATGTGCAGTTAAATGGGATATGTTTTATTTATTTTCAGCTACATATTTTTATTTTATTGGACTCTAACAGAATAGCTTTGCATGATTCACAGTTCAAAATAATCTTTATCGTATACTGGGCCTTGGTGCTGCCTCTTAGGTGGTTTAAGCAAACACTTAAGTTGTCAGGGTTCAGGTTGTTGTGGTGTGGGTGCGGTTTTGTTCTCCTCTTTTCCTGCTGGGTGGCTGGGTCTCCTCCTCCGCAGGGCGGAGCTGGAGGTTGTTCCCTTGGTGACCATCACACCTGGTGCTCATCAGTAATTCCACCAGCTTTTAAGGACCAGCTCGAGCCTCCTGTCTCTGCTGGAGTGTTAGCCTTCCAGTGTGGTAACTAGCCTCCAGCCTTCTCTCACTGCGGTTTGGATTTGTGGATTTTTTTCGTCATGCACAGCTTCTTGCATTCTCACTCCAGGTCAACTACTTCCCTCGCGGATGACCCAGCCCCCAGCCTGCCTGCTCTCCTGGACATTTTGGAGCAACAACCACCCACACCACCTCCTTCCCAGGACTGTATTACTGTATTTTGTGAGTAAGCCATTCCAGTCATCTTTCCCTCTCTGGTGCCATTAATGTGTTTTCTCCATTCCCTTCTATGTCCACTAACTGCTATTTCCCTCTGTGCAGACTTTTATTCACCTGCCTGTACATAACCCCGGTAACCCGCCTGTGAGCTGACTGTGTGGTGCCTGCGCTCTCCTCGTCCCTGTCAAAAGCATTTAAGTCATTTGTGATTGTGTGATTAATAAAGAGACACTTGTGTTTATTTACACTCTGCTGCCGAGCATGCTTTTGGGTCCAGCCCTTGTTTACCCTCTGGAGTGACAATAGTTCTATTTTTAGGATATTAACAAGATTACAACTGGCCAACCAACTGACCAAATTCTCTCAGAATCAGATTCGCTGCAAGAAAAAGTACGTGCAGTACTTATTGCAGTTTGGACATATAGCAAATGTGTTCATCCAGCAGCAGAAGACCACACTGGGTTCCACTCCTGTCCTCTAAGAACATGAAACTGAGGATAAAATCCACATGGGCTCACCAAAATTGGGCAGCTGAAAGCTGGAAAAATGTAGCCTGCTCTGATGATCTGAGTTTCTGCTGTGATGATTGAATGGTAGGGACAGAATTTCAGAATCCTGCCTTGTATTGATGGTCCAGGCTGGTGGTGGGGCCATGTGTGGGGGATACTTTCTTGGCACACCCTGGGGCCCTTTGGTACCAGCAGAGCATCGTTTAAAGGCCATAACATACCCGAGTGCTATTGCTGAACATGTCCATCCCTTTATGGCCACAGTGTGCCCATCTTGTGATGGTTACTTCCAGCAGGATAATGCACCATGTCACAAAGCTCCGATAATCTCAAACTGAATACAGTGAGCTCACTATCACGCTCAAGAAACTAAACGGCCTCCACAGTCACCAAATCTCAGTCCAACAGAGTACCTTTGGGTCATTTTGCAATGGGAGATTTGCATCATGATGCGCAGCTATATATAACTTTCTCTTTTAAAGATAAAGTGTTTTTGTCTTTATTTCCATCGCTGAATGTTGATGCAATGTTGCGTTCTGTTAGAACATTTTTAAACACTATAAGCATCATCAATTTCTAACTACACTGACTCCACTCAGTTACAGCTTAGAAGTCCAGTGCAGCTGAACTGAAGGGGTGAGATTATGACAAGATGCTTGTGGGAAAACAATGTTTTTGCTCATCTTCACTATGAATGAATAAGATGCTCTAACGGCTAACAGTTCAGGCCAGACTTATCACTTCCACACCTCTGTGTCTCTGAAGACTTGAAATACTCTAAATATGTGTGTATGCATGCATACAAACAGCTCTCAGCCTGGTGATGGAGAGAAGATAATCCTGCACACATGCATAAATACACAGTTTACTGCTGCAGTTACACAGAGACACAAAGTTGTTTCCATTACACAGTGCTGTTAATGTTCAGATACATCAAATCCCCTCTTCAACCCAGCGGCTGTATGACATCTAATTCAGTCTTTCACAGGGCTGATAATGGCTGTATTGATTTGGCTTTTGTTCTCTTTTGCTGTCTTTCTGTCTGTGCTCAAAAAAGACAGGACCGTGCCTTTTGATGCACAGCTTGTTTAACTGGGTGGCCTTGCTGCCCCCACTCCTCTGCCTCTGTCTGCCTACTGAAAGGGTTTGTTCACCCAACTTACAAAAAAAAAAAGAAGCAAATTCTCTATTGCAATAAGTGCATCAACCTTCATTCATATTAACAAACTGGTTCTTATATAGCGCTTTTCTACTCTACATTGAGCACTCAAACCACTTTATACAACATGTACCCATTTCACACATGCACTTCTTTCTACACCTAAGTGCTTTCTAGCTAACATTCACATTCAAATGATGCATCAGAGAGCAACCTGGGGTTCGGTATCTTGCCCAAGGACTTTGGCATCCAGACTGGAGCAGCCAGGGATAAACCACCAACCTTCCAATTAGTAGAGGACCTGCTCTGCCTCCTTAGCTACCTCATAACCTGGGTGAATAAACAGCTGCAGTACTGTATGATGCAATAAAATTTGACAAAAGCAGAAAAGACACACTCAGTGACTTCAAATTTATGATCAGCGTGTGATCAGATCACATCAAGCACTCAGTGAAAATGGTTCAACAAACCATACCATACCATACCATCTTTATTTATAAAGCACTTTAAAACAACCACAGCTGACACAAAGTGCTGTACATTAAAACACAAATAAATAACAATTTAATAACTCTTTCAGGTTAAAAAAAAAAAAAAAAAAAAAAAAAAACAGTTTAAAACTAGATCCCGCTGGAGTTAAAAGCCAAGGAAAAAAGATGGGTTTTAAGACGAACTTTAAAAGTGGACAGTGAAGGGGCCGCTCTAACCTGCAAAGGCAAGTCATTCCATAACTTAGGACCAACAACAGAGAAAGCCCTGTCCCCTCTGAGCTTCCTTCTTGATCTTGGTACCTCCAAGAGCAGCTGGTCTGCTGACCTGAGAGACCGGCAAGGTATGTAGGGGTGAAGAATCTCAGAGAGGTAAGGCGGGGCAAGATTGTGCAAAGATTTAAAAACAAACATAAGAATCTTAAAATGAATCCTAAAATGTACAGGCAACCAGTGAAGTGAGGCCAGGACAGAGGTCATGTGCTCTCTCTTTTGAGTTCCCATCAAAAGTCGTGCAGCAGCATTTTGAACCAGCTGCAGACGTGAGAGTAGCGACTGACTGACTCCAAAATAAAGTGAATTACAGTAATCCAGTCGAGATAAAATAAAAGCATGGATCACTGTTTCAAAATGCTGCCTAGATAGAAATGCTTTTACTGATACCAATTGCTTCAAATGATAAAAACTGGACTTAACCACAGCTCTGATTTGGCTGTCCAATTTAAAATCACTGTCCACCTTAAAACCAAGATCAGTAATAATGGGTTTAAAATATACCTCCAAGGGTCCCAGGTCAACAGAGGAGGACTCACAGGAGCCACTGGGTCCAAACACCATTACCTCTGTTTTCTTTTCATTAAAATTTAAAAAGTTCAAGGCCAACCAAGCTTTAATATCACCTAGACATGCCAGGAGATGTTTTATGGAATGGATATCCTTCTTCTTCAAGGGCAAATAAATTTGACAATCGTCAGCATAACAATGAAATGAGATTCCATGTTTTCTGAGGATAGAACCCAGAGGCAGTAAATACAGTGAGAAAAGCAGTGGGCCCAGAATTGAGCCCTGCGGTACACCACATGGCAGAGAAGCAGCAGATGATTCAGCATCAAGAATGCTCACAGAAAAAGTTCTCTCTGCCAGGTAAGAACTGAACCATTTAAGAACAGTGCCACCAATGCCTACTAAGTGGTGTAAACGAGATATTAAAATGTTGTGATCTACTGTATCAAACAGTCATTAAGAGAGGATGTATCACAGCCCTTTGATTAAGTATACCTTTATCTGACTTTAATGGCAGGCTGTCCACTCTTACTATGACATGGCCACATGGTAGTTACACATTACCCATCTATGACAAATCCTGGTTGTCAATGATTATGCAAAGCCCTCCATTATATGTTGTGTATTTGCATTGGACTGCCTGCCTTGTCCTTCCATAAACTCACTCTGGCTGTTCATGGTCTGCTCCAATTTTAATTACTGGTCTACAATCAGTTCATTTCATTTGATTTAATATCAGTTTTATTTATGTAGCACCAAACCCCAAGCTGCTTTATATTGTAAGGTAAAGACCCTACAATAATACAAAGAAGACCCGAACAATCAGAAAACCACCTATGAGCAAGCACTTAGTGAAAAACTCCCTTTTAATAGGCAGAAACCTCCAGCAGAACCAGGCTCAGGGAGGGGCAGTCATCTGCCACAACTGGTTGGGGATGAGAGGAGGGCAATAGGATGAAAGACACATGACTAAGGGGAGGGTTCTGGGTCACCTGATCCAGCACTCACTCTAAGCTTGATCAAAAAGGAAAGTTTTAAGCCTAATATTAAAAATAGAGAGGGTGTCTGTCTCCCGAATCCAAGCTGGAAGCTGGTTCCACAGAAGAGGGGCCTGAAAGCTGAAGGCTCTGCCTCCCATTCTACTCTTAAGTATCCTAGGAACCACAAGTAAGCCAGCAGTCTGAGAGCGAAGTGCTCTGTTGGGGTGATATGGTACTATGAGGTCTTTGAGATAAGATGGGGCCTGATTATTCAAGACCTTGTAGGTGAGGAGAAGGATTTTAAATTCTATTCTGTATTTAACAGGGAGCCAATGAAGAGAAGCCAATATGGGAGAAATCTGCTCTCTCTTTCTAGTCCCTGTCAGTACTCTAGCTGCAGCATTTTGGATCAGCTGAAGGCTTTTCAGGGAGCTTTTAGGACAGCCTGATAATAATGAATTACAATAGTCCAGCCTAGAAGTAATAAATGCATAAACTAGTTTTTGAGCATCACTCTGAGAAAGGATGTTTCTCATTTAAAGTCTGCAAATGCAAGAAAGCAGTTCTATAAATTTGTTTAATATGTGCATTGAAGGACATATCCTTGTCAAAAGGACTACTGGATGCCAAAGTAATACCATCCAGAGTAAGTATCTGGTTTGACACCATGTTTCTAAGATTTGTGGGGCCGAGTACAATAACTTCAGCTTTATCTGAATTTAGAAGCAGGAAATTAGAGGTAATCCAGGCCTTAATGTCTTTAAGACATTCCTGCAGTTTAACTAATCGGTGTGTGTCATCTGGCTTCATGGATAGATACTCAGAAAGATTAATCAGAGAGAAAGAATCTAAATAAATATAAGTAGTATTGAGAGTAGCTGTATACATTTGTGATTGGAGTAATCTTGTCAATAATTTTTTCTCTAATGGTTAAAATTCTATTTGTGAAGACATGAAATCATTACTAGTTCAGTTTAAAGGAATACTCAGCTCTGGCTCCAAAATTTCTGGGGTTATTCTTGTTTTCTTCAATCAGTGATCAATAGTAAGCTGTCCTAGCATTATGAAGGACTTTTTTTTTTTAAAGAGCAACAAACTCTTTTCCAGGATATATGCAGATCTTTTAAAATGAGACACAATTTCTTCTCCACCTTATGGGATATCTGCTTTAAAGTAGTAGTCCCCTGGAGGTGGTTGTGACCCACTATTGTTCATGTGCATAATCACATGCGCCAAGTGTGAAAGGAGGTGTGGATCATTACAATCAGTGGTTTCAGGTGAAATCAATTTGGGACTTTGGCCCATTCTAGCAAGTGACCTATTGAGGTCACCTGAAGAAAGGTACGAATGGGGGTTGAGGTGCCTGGGGAGGGAGCTCAGGACAGCATTGTAGATGGGGGGAATGTCGGTGATGTAAATCCTCCTCCTCTGTTCAATAATGGGTCACAACCACCTCCAGGGGACTATACCCACTGGGTTATAAATACCTGGGTCTCCCCACCTTCTGGTTTGAGAACTGAAGAAGTCTTTCAGATGATAGGTGAAACAAAAGGAGGTCCAGTTGCCCTTTTTCAAGCTCCAGAGACTTAGTCACAGTACTTACACATAGGTATGGGGTACTTATGGCCTTAGTCATGGTATTTACATATAGATGCGGGGGTACTTATGGCTTTAGTCACAGTACTTACAAGTCAATACGGGGTACTTAGAGCCTTAGTCAGGGTACTTACAGCCTTAGTAACAGTACTTACGGCCTTAGTCATGGTACTTACACATAGGTATAGAATACTTATGGCCTTAGTCCTAAAACTTACAGCTTTAGTCCTGGAAATTATGTAGAACTTAAATCCACCTACAGAGTACATCCCTGTAAAATCTGTGTACTTATGGCCTCAGGGTTAATACAGGAATCCTAGAGTTCAATTTACTACCTTTTACTACCTATTTTACTACCTCTACAATATTTTTACTACCAGCACAAAATCGAGCAGCAGCATTTTTTGGGGTAGCGGTGGATTCACAGCACTAAGCCATGTAAGATGATATCCAATCTCTCACCAAAGACAAAACTTTATCCCACTTACTTGAAGGTGTAACTGTGACTTTGTCTGGACTAAGAACTCATACACATTAATATTCCAAACGCATTTCAAGAAGACATAGGAATTTTTTTTTTTTTTTTAAATAAACAAAATGCAATTAAATTCACATTTCACAGGCCGATGATTTATTTTCCAATAGAAAATTGATAACATGGCAAATCCTAAAATTAAATAATCAGCAGGAATAACATCAAGCCTTTCATTAGCCCCAGTATTAAGCATCATAACTGCTTTAAAAGCCTTAGTATTAACACCTCTCTGTCAGCCTGGTGGGAATTTTTAAAAATAACTAAGTCTTCACTTATCCCCTGTAAACTAACTCTGGAAAAATCCAGATATTTGTCTGAAAAAGAAAATGCTGAATTTTCCATTATGGCGTGATAAGGGGATAAATAAGTTAGAACATATTATCCAAGATGGAAACCTTATGACATTCCATGAACTTATTTTAAAATATGGAATTGGCAACAGTAGAATTCTGGAATATCAACAACTGAAATCTATCCTGCAAGGAAGATTTAATCTCAATTAACTGAATTTAGAAATACCTACATGGGTATCAGAACTTCTAAACGTCTGTACCCCCAAATTGTTATCAAAATTATATAAATTATTACTAAAAACTGATGATTCAGTCTCCCTCCCGATTGCAAAATGGGAGTGTGATCTGTCTATCAGCCCGGATCAAAACGTCTGCACAGAAATATGCTTAAATATCTTCAAAATGACTAAAAGTCCCCAATTACAACTTATGCAATATAAAATCCTCCATAGAGTGCACTATACTGGACAAAGGACGTTCCAAATGGGTCTTACACACTCAAACATATGCATCCACTGCACAAGCAATTCAGAGGAGAACTATATGCATGCTCTGTGGTCTTGTATTCTTGTTTAGAGGTTCTGGCAGAGGATATGTGGAGACCTATCCACATGGTTTAGCTGTCGTGTTCCAACTTCACCCAGACTGTGTATTTTAGGTGACGTCAGTGAATTAGTTATGGAGTCATATATATCACACATAGTTCTTACCAACTTGCGCATCGCTAAGAATGCAATGAAAATCATGAATTGGAAATCAAAAACTAAACTGTGTATTACTCAGTACAGAAATCTATTATTAGATCATGTTAGCTTAGAGAGAATGTCTGCTTCTTCTAAAAACCAATTGGATGAATTTGACTCTCTGGTTCCCACTGATCAGCTCCATTACTTAGCGGGAGTGGTTGGCTGTGGGCTCTGCTCCCAGTGTGCTTTGTGGGTGGTCTGGGGTGGACTCAGGGGGCCCGTGTGTGTCCGTTAGCCCTCGAGACTGGAATCCTGGGGCTGCCTTCTTGTGGCGTCCGTGTGCTTGTCCTGGTTGATGGTGGTGGGGGGCTTGGGTGGGTGCTGCCTTGCAGTCTTGGGGTGTGGCCAGGGTGCTTGAGGTGATGGCTGCTGGCCCTTGGCCGGATTTGCCAGTCTTCTCTGTGGGGCTCGGGGCGTGGGGTGTGGGGCCCGGGGCTCTGGGATTGCACCGGCTGCCGGTGGGTCCCCCCTGGCACCAGGGGGGTCTCTGCTGTCCCAGGCGTGCCACTGGGTGGGGTTAGTTGGCCCAGCCCACGTCGGGATGTTCGGTTTGCGCTTTTGGGGCTCTGGGGTGCCTGCATCGTGGGGTTGGTGGGGACGTCCATTGTGGAGTGGCTGGGGCGGACTGGGCACCGTATTCCCAACTCAGGCCAGTTTGTCTTGTCTCTTCTTTGTTTCTCTTGTTGAGTGAATGAGTATCTGGAGTGGAGCAGGCTACCCTATGTGACGGGGGCGGTGGCGCTGGTCTCGGGTGCTGCGGTGCTCCGTGGTGCTGTTGCTGGTGTCCCAGGTCCACCTGCACCTGCCCTGTGCTGGGGTGTGGGAAATCGGGTGCGATATATATGACTCTTATTCCAAGTTGCCCTTCCTGGTCATAAGCCCCCCCATGCACGGAGCCGCATCTGCCTCTCCATTTTAATTGCTTTACAGCCATTACAAGTGACAATACATTCTAATACACAGGACCTTGGGGGGCAGGCATGTTACCTAGGGGATGATGAGAGGGGGCTGCTGAGATGACACTCTGGTCCTGTCTACTGTCAGCCCCCCAATTTTAATGGCACTTTAGACATTAAGGGTTTTGAGGAGGCGGTGTGCTTGAGCGCTGATGACCAGCAGTTGGATGCTTGAGGCACAGCTGTCCCCTCAATTTTAACTGCATCCTATACATTTCATGCATTCACAATCATGAAAACATACACTTCAAAATTTATAATTTGGGTGGGGGGTGGGGTGGGCCATCCCACACCCAGGTTTCCTGCACCTTGCCCGAGGTGGGAATTGGGTGCTGCGTCAGCATCCTGGGGTCACCGCTGGCCCGGGGGGGGGGGTCAACTTGACCCGGCTTCAGAGGGTGGGTAGATGAGGATGAATGTGTATCTTTGTGCATTTGTCACAGTCCTTGTGGGTGTATTTGGGTGGGTGAATGTGTATATTTAGGGATTGTGTGCGTAAATGTGTGCACATATGTGGGTGGGTGTGTGTGCGCATGAGCATATGTGGGTGTGTGTGTGTGCGTATGTGTGTGCATGGCTGGACCTGAGTCTGGGCCCTCTTGTGCCTTGCCTCCCGGCTGCTTCTCGTTGGTCGCTTCTGCGCCCCCCGCCTTGGGGCGCCTTGGGGTTCCTGGGCCGGGCTGGATGTTCTAGCGTGGGTGTCGACTTGCTCTCCTGGGGGCTGTGGGCCGGGGCGCCTTGGGCTTCTCCGGTGTGGGGGGGCGGCTGTGCGGTATGTCGGGCGGTTCTTGGGTGATTGGGCCCTGGGGCCCTGCTGCCGGCCTGCACAGGGGTCTGGCCTCTGGGGGGGCTGGTTTCCTGTTGCCTTGGATTCCCTGGGGCTCTTGCTCCTGGACTGGGGGTGCTCCATCTGGGACCTCCCTCCCCCTCTGCTGGGGTGGGCTTGTTGTCGCTGGAATGTGCGGCCACAGGTTTTCGTGGCTCTTGATGGGCTGCGGATGGCTCGGATTTCCTGGGTCCCTCTCTGCCTGCCTCTGGCTCCGTGTGGGCGGAGCAGCACCTTTCCGCCTTGTTGGTAAGAGCATTTCATGACATAGACACAGACACTAATGCAATCACAGCATAACGAAATTGTTGTTCTTATACAGCCATGCTTCATTTTGTCGTGCCTCTTCTGCATAGTTATTTTTCCAGGTATTGCTTGTTTTGTTGTTTGGTATGCTGTTTTTTTTTTCTTTCTTTTGTAGTTGCAGCATTTGAATTGTTTTGGTTAGTTTAGTGGTGCTCTGTCCCCTTTTTGTGTCTTCTCCCCTTTCTCTCTCTCTCTTTTTTTTTTCCTCAGCCTGTCAGCTGGAATTACTACATGTATATGTACACAAATAAATAAATAAAATAACAAGAAAAGCCTATAGAGACTCTATAGAATCTGAAGTCTTGCTATTTACAGAGCAAGCTTTTATTAGTTTATTAATCCTCACTGGCATCAGTGCTGCTACCTTTTGAAATGACACAGGGCAGACAGGATTTTCTGCCCTGTGTTCTACATTCCAAAGGATCATTTATATATCTCTACATACTACCCCCCCCCCCTCACCAAAAAAACAAAACAAAAAACAAACAAACTTGAGAAATGTAGGTTATTTAATAAACACATTCTTTTTCATTACATCAACTGAACAATGAGAATAAAATAAAAGAGAAGTGTGTTTCTTAGAACAGCTGTATTTATATCAGCACAAACTAGGCCAGACTGATTAAATCAGTCTACCGTACTTACAGCAAAGGAATGAACTCAACATAATTCTGATTGCTTTCATGTTCTCATTGATCAACATCATCAAGTCAAAGGAATAAGATGTCCACTAGACATAACATCAGTGCATTTCCATCTTTGCATGTCCCATTACTACTAGAATTTGTCACAGATGGGAGAGTATAATGATCTTTTTTCTCCTCACATTCTCCACCATTAAGCTGCCAAAGCTGTTTTTTGTGTGAGACATCCCACCTTCTGAGGTATAAATTTTATTGCAAGGTAATTTAAGACACGGTTCGCTCATCTCAAGTGTCGCCGCTGGACATACAAATCAAAAAGAGGACCACTGATATTTTCATTCCTCATCTTCCAAAGCCCCCACATTATCCTTTTTTTATAATCTGTGTTTTATTAGCATTTTTCATCCCTGAGGTGAGGAGCCATGTAAACCCCAGCCGTCTGCTTTTATGTGTTTTGCTTCACTGAAGACCCAGAAGATTTACCTCTTCTCTGTGTCACTGTGGGTTTTATGACTTACATTGATCATCAAGGTGTACAATCGCTACTGTGCAAAGTACGTTATTGTCAGACCCCCCCATTGTCACAGAAGATAGATTGAGAAAGATGTGATTCACATCTCATTTTCTATCTGACTCCAGCCGCGCTGAGCTGAAAATCTATGATACAGAAGGACATCACCCTGTGGACACCACCCTTGAGGGTGGCTGTAGCTCAGGAGGTAGAGCAGGTCACCTACTAATCAGAAGGTAGGTGGTTCAATTCCTGGCTGCTCTGGGCTGCATGCCAAAGTATCCTTGCGCAAGATACTGAACCCCAAGTTGCTCTCCGATGCAAATGTTGGAGTATGAATGTTAGACAATAAAAGCTACATATGGACAATAAAAGTTACATATGGAAGTGCTTGTATAAATGGGTGAATGTAAAATAAGTGCTTTGAGTGCTCAGATATAAGAAGTAGTCCATTGACCATTTATCACATAAAAGCCAAAGAGAACAAAGCAGCTCCATCCAACCTCCAAAGACTGCAGATGCTTTCAGGGATTTTCTGTCACTTTTATAGATTTCAGAAGTTTATGTTGGTCATGGTCAAAGTTCCAAACCTTAAGGTGTTAAAATGTTGGCTACAAATCAAAAAGGTTCAGACTTGGATCAGCTTTGAATGACTCATGTTACAAATGTTACTAATGGATGTTTCTAATGCTAAAATAGTTCAGTGTTGGACAAATAAATGCAATTTCTCATCAATATAAATGAAACTACCCTCTGGAACACTAGCAGTAAGCATTCCTTGAAGACACCCAATGGAGGTCTCCTCTCAGAGCTATATACCTTCTAAAGGCTTTCTTCTGTTTGTATTGGTGGTCTTCAAATGTAACTTTTGGGCATTTTATTTAACAGTGGGATGGACAGAAAATCTGGGGAAAGGGGAACAACATGCAGTATGAGTCCACTCAGTCAAGAATTGTACTACTTGCTGCTTAGGCCATTTACGCTTTTGTAGTAAGCATCCTAACCACTCGCTCATCTGGTCATCTAAGGTTTCATGTTTTCTTTCCAAGTATCTGCTCTGAAAATAATGCAGGAAGGATAGATATGTGTGGTTTTTACTACAATGGACATGCTAGAAGACAGGAACTACACACACACACACACACACACAGATACATATATGCCATTGAAGCCCCAGTATGTACGTCTCAAATAAAAAGAGATGTACATACTGGGGCGTATGACACAACATGGCACATTCAGTACTCTCAGTATAACTGGTCTGCAGGGTGTCAGAGATTCAGTGTTGTGTCTGCTGTAGCCTGCAGCCCACAGCACACATCAGCAGCTGCTCAGAGACGGCTCTTTTAAGAGTTTTTAACGATCTGCTTTTAACTGTGGACTCTGGTAGTCCTGCAGTTTTAGTACTTCTAGACCTGTCAGCTGCCTTTGACACTGTGGACCACGAGATCCTTCTATCCCACCTAGAACATGAAATTGGCATTAAAGGCACGGTTCTGACTTGGTTCAGATCTTATCTTACTGATAGAAGTTTCTCTGTCCATCTAGGAAACTGTTTTTCTACCACAGCAAAGCTTTCTTGTGGAGTGCCTCAGGGGTCCATTCTGGGCCCAATTCTTTTCTCATTGTATATGTTGCCTCTAGGGTCGATTTTTAGGAAACATAATATTTGTTTCCACTGTTTTGCTGACGACATCCAGGTATATATGCCCATCAAACTGAACAGCAGAGATCCATGGGAACCCCTGCTGAACTGTCTAAGTGACATCAAGTCCTGGATGAGAAACAATTTCCTAAATCTTAATGAAAGCAAAACCGAGGTCATATGCTTTGGTAAATTTGACCCCTCAAGCTACTCCTCTGGCACTCCGAGTCATTTGGCTCCTCACTGTCGTGATGCTGTGAAAAATCTGGGTGTCATTTTAGATAGTAGTTTTAAAATGGAGAAGCAAGTAAGTGCTGTTACCAAAATCAGTTTTTACCAACTCAGAGTCATTGCCAAGGTAAAACCTTATCTCCCACAGCAGGACCTGGAAAAAGTTATTCATGCTTTTATTACTTCCCGCCTGGACTACTGTAATTCTCTGTACTTTGGCATAGATCAATCATCTGTGCGCCGCCTGCAGGTAGTCCAGAATGCGGCAGCTCGTCTTTTAACCGGTTTAAAAAAGCATGAACACATTACCCCAGTCCTGTCATCCCTTCACTGGCTCCCTGTCCGTTTTAGAATCGATTTTAAGATTTTATTGCTTACTTTTAAAGCCTTAAACGGACTGGCACCTTTGTATCTCTCTGAGCTGCTTCACTGTCACACCCCTGTAAGAGCTCTGAGGTCATCGAACCAGCTGCTCTTACAGAGGCCTAAAACTAGACTAAAACAGAGAGGTGATCGAGCTTTTGCAGCAGCAGCACCAAAGCTATGGAACGATCTACCTCTCCATATCCGCACAGCTCAGACGATACACACATTTAAATCTCTATTAAAAACACATTTCTTTTCCTTGGCATTTGGCTGCAGTGCTACCTCCTTTTAGATGATTGTTTTATGGTATTTTATGGTACTTGTTTTAAAACGTTTTAATTTTTAATTTTCTTATGTTATTTATTGTTCTTAATGTTTTTATTTATTTATTTTTATTTTATTATTTTATTTATTTATTTATATATTTTTATTTTTATTTAGTATAGTCCTTGGGGTTACAGATCTTGTACAGCACTTTGGTCAACGTCGTTGTTTTAAATGTGCTTTATAAATAAACTTGACTTGACTTGACTTGACTCTTGGAAACTCATTCTTCTCACTCCACAAATGAAACAAAAATCGTATCTAATTTTTCAGATATTAAAATTAGGTATGTCATAGATAAAGGAGAAAAAGGTTCAAAAATTAGTTTCAATACACAATTTAAGGAATGCTGCTGATCCCACTTGAGTGACTGAATTCTTAATTCAATAATCAACAGCAATTTTTAAATGAATGTAGATGAGTAACAAATTTGATTTATGCTGTGCTTCAGAACTGCACTCTGGGAACTGAAATGAACTGGAACACTATAATCTGAATAGGTAAGCGTAACAAAGTTATTTTAGGTCAAGGACCACTTTCTAGCTTGTTCTGAGCCATCAAAGGCACTGGATTGCTTCTGGTGGTTCTAAGTGTCTGTTCTCAGTTTTTTCTCCTGTCCTCCTCCTCCTCCTCCTCTCTGACACAATGCTGTATCTGTATAGGAGGCTCCTCTTGAATGATTGCTAGGCGGTGTTGAGGATTATTTTGTTATGTCCAAGGATACAAGTTGTTCTCTTGCATACTTTATATTATGTTTGAACTCTTGGCCCTGAACATAGTGGAGATGCAGGCATGTGGGACCTCCCTAACAGAGGGAGTCCTGGTTTCTGTCTTGGTACCACTGTCTCCAACACAGATAAGACCTGTGTGCCCAAACTGCTACATATATCTTGCTGAACTGTGTTTGACCTGCACAGGATAACTGGAAGGGGCTGAACAATGTAATGTGATACTCTAAGGTTCTGAATAAGTAAGGTCAGTCTCCTTTGTCTCTTTGAATTCCTCATTGCAAGAATTCATTTTCTAAAGAAAACTCTGGCAGTAGGCTTTTTTTTATTACATGCACTAAAATTTCCACAACAGTGGTTAGAATTCAGATAATATAAGTTTGCCAAGATTTTGAACATTTACATTTTGTCAAAATATTTCTACATTTTAATCTGATCAGGACTCTGAATATCATGGCTTTCACTGTACAGATTAAAAATGTAGGTAATAGGGTGTCAGAAAGCAGATTTACCCAGAGGAGAGCTGTGTTATTAAATCTTTTCCACTATAGAACAGCTGACCCTTAGGATGTGCAGAAGAACACAGAACATTATTATGAGGGTGGGCTAAAAGGTTCATAGGCTGACCACGATGCAGTGGTCAAACCTGACCAAATGTGTTTTAGTTTTTGATACAGTCTCCGCTGTGGTCCACACGCTTCTTCCATTGGTGTTGCAGCTCTTGGATTCCCGTGGTATAGAAGCTTTTATCCTGACCCTCAAACAAGTCCTCAACAGCAGAGATGACCTCATCACTGGTCCGATACTGCTTCCCAGCCAAGTGTTTTTTCTTGTTGGGGTACAGAAAATAGTCAGATGATACCAAATCAGGAGAACATGGAAAGTGATCCACCAGCTCAAAGCCACAGTCGTGCACAGCAGCCATTGCAACTACAAACTTGTGTGCAGGAGTGTTGTCCTGGTGAAACAGGACCCCCTTTGTCAGTTTTCCGGGCTGTTTTGACTTGATTGCTTTTTGTAGCTGCCTCAGCAAGTTTGTCCATTGATAGTATTCCTCTATACTATGCCAACCACTTGGTTAGTGTTTCATGTATGCCCTGCCTGCTAGCATCTTGTACCCTGGTGTTATGTGCAGTCATGTCAGTAACGCTTTACTCTAATCTGACTACTTCTTTTGTAATCTAACCCGTTACTATTTGCAGTCCAGTGACCAGATTAAAGTTACTTATCAAAGTCATTGTGCGTTACTATTTTTGTCATTTTCCTCAGTACAAAGGTATATTTTTGCTTTCTTCTTGCATCTCGGGGAGTGACGTTTGGACGCTGTGACAATTAAGTCCCATTTTCAGGACAATAATAGCACACAGCGACACAAACGTAAACAATGGAGGGAGGGGCTGCTGCCGGTGTTGTGCCAGAAAGTGATCGTCTGCCATAAAGTGATTCTGATGTTTCTATGTGCTTTCATGTGTAACATGAACAGTGCATATGAATCAAGCCCATTATTCATGTCTGCTGCTAATGACTGTGAGTGGCTTTGAAAATATGTTTTAAGTTTGCCACTACCCACCTCTTTTCACTCTGTTTATACCCCCAAATGGCAGATAACTGCCCCTCCCTGAGCCTGGTTCTGCTGAAGGCTTCTTCCAGTTAAAAGTAGAGTTTTTTCTTTCCACTGTCACCAAGTGCTTGCTCATAGGGGGTTGTTTTGACTGTTGGGTTTTCTATGTAATTATTGTATGGTCTGTACCTTACGATATAAAGCGCCTTGAGGGGACTGTGTGTGTTGGGTGTGCTCCAACTATGCTGTCTCATCTCCAAACATCAGTAAGAAGTCCTGCAAAATCTAATTAAAAAGGGAAGGAAAACAAATTCAGCCACCTAATGTTAACCTAATATTTTAATACAACTTTTACAAATTAATTTTTAATACTTACAAGAAGCAAGGAAACATTTGTAGTACATCAGCTGAGTGCTGTGGATTGTGCAGTATTTACTGACGGTACTGGAAGGTTTCTCTCATCTTGTGGAAGATTAAGTCACGGTCTGTTGTGTGATAGAGAAGAGATATGGCTTCCATACAGTCATCTCCTGATTGCTGGTCCCCTGTGGTAACTAGAGTGGGTCTTGAGGATGTGGGACCTCCTTTAAGCACCACTTTCTTCAGTGATGAAGAGGCTGTTCACGCCACTCAAGAAAGCCTTTGTTGCTCTGTATGTTGTAAAAGTGCTCCTAGTTAAAAAAAAAAAGCCATCATGTGTTGAAAAAATAATTTATGATACTTTTAGTGTTTATGCACAAAAAAATAAGGACTAAATAGCTGTCGTTATTTTACACATGGACTGTAGTGCAAACTTACATATCCCCTGTTTGAGTATGGGTCCTTCAAAGCTGGAAACCATGAAACTATCCCAGCTGCTGTTTTAAAAACATGACTCCTGCAGACAGAAAAAAAAAGAGTCTGCTGCATTCTTTAAAAAAATAGAATTTCATGTCATATTCTGTCTTCTTACCCTTCTTTTTCACATGTGTTCGATGATGATGTTCACCATTCATTGCCTGGTAGAATCGTTCAAACTCTACCAAAAGATTCTGTCCAAAGATTCATTCCCTTTACATCCCAGATCACTATCATTGCCTGCTAAGACTGCTTGATGCAGATACAGCATCTGTCAGACTTGGAGAAGATGCTACTTCACCCCCGTCTAGCAGTACAGACAGATCTGAAGATCACAAAACAGAGTAATCTGTATAAAGGCTTAGAACGGATACCACAAAACTACCACGACTGTAGTACTGGGTTAAAGAAAAAGCATGAACATCACTCATACTACATTACTTAACAAGAGTCAAATATTCTCTCACTCACCAGAGTTTGAGGAGGATTCAGCCAATGGAAGTTCTGAAATGCAAACATACTTAGTTTATGAGAAAAAATGCTATATTTAATAAAATTCTTGTTATTCTCAAGGGCATAAGTAGGCATTCGGCAGCAGCTGTCTCTGGGTTAAAATGCAAATGTCATATTTTTTTCTCTGCAAATGTAGAAATGATTTAATGCCCTACCACATTCAGTATAGATGACAAAACAGATGTCTGGCTGCACATTCTGGAAAGACGTCCTCATCCACTTCTACACTGTGGTTGTCTGTGACTTTCAGTATTGTGTCCTTTGGTATGAGTTTCTCCTGGACTGTAGCAAGACAAACAACACTTTATTTGCAAAGAACTCTTAATTGCTATTCCATGGCTTTATGCAAAACTGAGACCTTAACAGCACTAAGGAAATCAGAGAAGGAAACATCCTCTAATTTCACATATTTCTTCCTTGCTCCTAGTTATACCTGTATCAATATCTTGGCCATCTAACATTAAAGGGATCGAGAATAATAATGTTTAGCTGTTTTGTGAATCACTGTGAAGTTGCTATTGGGTTGTTAGCTAATGTAGGTTAGCGGTTACTTCCTCTGGTGCCAAACACTGTCGCCACGACTTCACAGAGGTCTGTAGCGACCTTATGAACCTGACTCTCCTGTGTTATACTGAAAAACACTTGCTAAATAAAGTCATAATCTAGAGTTATTTTATTTAATTGTTGTCTTAGGTCATCACTATAACATTAGCTTTACTGTTACCTCATTAACGCTCCTTTAGCCACTGAGACTCCATGTCTTCAGTATCAGTATGCACATATTAGTCTGGAGGGAAAATGTATTTTTCTAAAAGTAACAACAGAAAAAAAAAAAATGTCTGCAAAAGATACGCCCTTAACAGCAGTCAAGGACCAAATGTAGCATACTCTGAATAATGCTGGCTACATTCTGTAACAACTTCAAAATAAGCATACCAACATCTACAAAAATGCTGTACCTACTGTTAGATCCCACAGGTATTATACCTCTGTGACAGCTACTCCGTTTCATAGGGTCCTGATCACTTGGGCCGGCAAGGTATTAACCACTTCCGAGCTCAGTGATACTACTTAAGCTGTGGCGGGGCTGCTCGTCTGGCTCTAACTGCTAATAATCCTAACATCTGCCCCGCTTCCTCTGTATCCTGATGCGATCGGTCAAGAAGGCTCACACAGCCGACCCCAAAATACAGCCCAGTTAGTTATAGCAGCCAGCCCCTTTGATCAGTGCGCTTGTTACCGACCAGATTCTTTTATCGGCTCGGACAGTGAGCCCAAGGGACATAAGTAGATTGAAGTGGATTACTGGAGACTAGTGTGTCCAAAACAGAACCTGATATTATAGCTTAACTTGCCTAGGCTTTACTGTTGCATGGACATTAAGTGTACCGTTAAAAAGGGAATAAATTATCAACGAATTATACTGACTTTTTAGAGTCGAATTTTATTATGCAGGTTTTCAGCTCAAGCAATTTGCATCCAGCTCAAAATCAATTCTTAATTATATCTCAAAAGTCAACAATCAACTCTATCTTAACTTCAGAATCAATAAATCAATCACTTAATCTTGATCAGAATGGTTACTTATGAGCTGGGTTGATGAAGAAGGGGCTTGAAATATCCAATTCTGTCCATAAATCCTTTTGAAAAAGACTGCATTCAAGTAAGTCGCTCGGCCAAAGCGACCACACCCAAAGTCCAGTCCGTTACTGCCTCAGTGAAGTTGGGGGAAAAGGAGAAGTCCAAAAAGAGAGATGTTAACCTCCTTCAGTTGACTGTCCTTCTTTTATAATCCTTACTGTTCTTCGGATGTCCTTTTTGAAATCCAACAGCTTAGATATTTCCAACCTTCATCTGACAATGCAGGGAGAACTCTCACAAAGACAAAGAAGTTGGAAGTCAATTAAATGTCCACATTTGGATTGGCTTGGTCCAAGGTGCAGACTTGTCTTGGCGCTAGGAAGGGCTCCGTAGATTCTCGTCCGATGCTTCTGTGCATCGCCTTTTATAGTTTACTTTTTTTACACATCCTAGTTTTAAAACATCATCATGACAAATTATCACTCCACTGTTTGACTACCAATCATGGTATTTAACTTTGACCATTACTTCATTTCTCGTAATACATGGCTTGTTTGGTACTTTCCAGTTAAGACTATTTTAAACTTGTTATTTCCCCTCTGTTCCTTCTGATTCCTAGGCAACAGGTTTCAGTTCCTCATTTAACCCTGCTCAGTGATCTCCAAGATTTCACAATTTCCTGAACATTCCTGTGTTACACACGCTCTTATCAAGTTTAAGTAAAAATCATACAGATTATTTGTTACATTCCATAAATCAACTTTTAACAATCTCGTACATCAGAATCATGAATGTCCACATAGTACCAAGCATAAGCCATCGAATAACCAAGATCTCAACCTCAACCCACTTCATTCGACACTACCTAACATTTTATAATAGTTAAGTTGAAGAAAGAAACAAAATTGGACTCAATCTTACCTCACTACGAAGTCCAGTCTCAGCCTGCTGCTCAGGTTTGGTCATGGAGTGACTTAAACATGAACTCCAGGACAAGGATTGAATGATCCTCCTGAACACCTACTGAATGAACTCCAAAATATTACTCTGACAATTAATACACTTCAACACAAACTAGAGTTAGAGTCCAAGAATAAATTCCACAAATTTAACATTTTCACTTTTTTGCCTTTCAAATTTTTCACCCCAGGAATTTATTCAAGACCTTGTATGCACTGTTGCCAACTCCTCAGTAATGAAAGTAGCTATTGGCTGTCCTAAAAGTTGCTAGAAGTCGCTATATGATGTCATCACCTAATTTGCATAATTGGTCATTTGCATGTAGTTGTAATCAAGGTTGTAGTAGAGATGAATAACATCTTTGCAGAGACAAAAAGTGAAGAAAGAACACCCTAAATAAGTTTAGAACTACAAATGAACTTCATGGAAAACCTTGATGACTTTAATGCTTTGCGTAGACCCACAGTACATAAATCAATTTTGTCCCATATTGTTTAATGTTAGAATATCAAAGTTAACAAAAACACTGTTATATAGGGTGCAATTGCTAGCTCTACATTGAACCCTTTATCTGGGCCACCCCCTCTGTGCTGAAGCAAGGTCCGGGCACTGCTAAAGCGTGCGAAGGGATGCAGCACGAAGGTTGTATCTACACAAAACACGGTGGCAGTGGAGGATTTCAGGTTTCCTGCCTATCTCCAAAACTCTCCAAAAGTTGCCGACGTCACTGAAAAAAGTCGCTAGGGGGGTTTGAAAAGTTGTTAAAGCTAGTGACAAAGTTGCTAAGTTGGCAACACTGCTTGTATGTGTGAAGAAGGACTTTAAATTTCATTCTGGATTTAACAGGGAGACAATGAAGAGAAGCCAATATGGGAGAGATATACACTTTCTTTCTAGTCACTGTCAGTACTCTGAATTACAACAGACCATCTTAGAAGTAATAAATGCATGAACTACTCCCAATCACCTCGCAACTGGAGGGTTGCTGGTTCAAGTCCCTGCTCATCAGTCATGCTGTTGTTAAGACACTTAACACTTAAGTGTGAATGTGTTTGGTGGCTGTAGGTGCAAATTGGCAGACTGCCCCAGGGCAGCTGTGGCTACATCAGTAGCTTACCACCACCAAGTATGATTGAGATGTGAATGAATGGTGCATGGAATTGTAAAGTGCTTTGAGTACCCTGAAAAGTGCTATGTAAGTCTAAGGCATTATTATAATGGAGAAATTATATCTTTAAACTTAGTTCTACTGTAGTAAAATTTATTCCTCACTTCTGTGTAATCCATTGATGTAAATGTTATATAGAAATTATCAGATGGGGGGAATTCAGAGATATTCAGAGAATACTGTAAAATCTTTCGTTTCTATGCCATATGTCAGAACAAGATCTAGAATGTGATCAAACTGGTGGGTGGGTGGGCTCATTTATATTTTGAGCTAAGCCAGTTAATAGTAAATGATTAAAATACAGTGTTGAGGCTGTCATTTTCAGCATCTACATGGATCGTAAGATAATCCACTATAATTATTTTATCTGAACTGAGCACTAAATCAGATAAAAAGTCTGAGAAATCAAATACAAACACTGAATAAGGGCCAGAGGGCCAGATAAATAACAACAAATAAAGCTGGTTTTGAGTAAACCCAATTAGGGTGGACAAAGCTAAGAGTCAGCCAGTGTTGTAGCCAAGACCACCTAACCCGAGACCAAGTCAAGACCATGACCAGAGTGTATCGAGACCAAGACAACACCAAGACTTTTAGGGTATGAGACCAAGTCGAGACCAAGACCAGTGCCCCACGCTACATGACACAATAAAATATGAAACATGGTCAAAATCATTTCTCAAATTGATCTGAAAGATCCACATTCCCATAAAAACACCTGGACATTAAACACTTAGAGCTGAAATAAATGTAACCATCTTTATTTAATACTCCTGGGTAACTTCCATCATTTATCACAGAATGTAAAACAATTATTCATAGTTCATCACAATAGTCTTAACTTTTCTCTGCCTTTCATAAACAATACATAAAGTTATGTTGTTTTTAAATCAACAACAATCTTTGTAAAAATGGATGTTATTTCGAAACCGCATAGCTAAATGTGTAAAACTGGAAAAATGGCAAACACTCATCAACAGTAAGAATTAAAGCCACAAGTTTCTCTCTTATACTAGGGTTTAATATTTTTCCCGAAAATGACATGAATCAAATCCCGGGAAAAGACGAGCCATTTCCCGGGAATCCCGGGTCCCGGGATTAAACCCTATCTTATACAGATTAAAGCTGTAGTATGCAACTTTTATTAAAAAAATTTGTTTTTTATATATTTGTTAAAACTGTCACCGTGTCGCGACGGTGTGGCGTGAGATGGATGATCTTTGAGGGGATCGAGCTCCTCCGCCTCCTCCCTGAGCTACTACCATGCTGGAATTCACCGATCTCCTGAGAGCGACACATTCCTTCACAAATGCTTGTAGAAACAGTCTGCATGTATAGGTGCTTGATTTTTTTTAACACCGGTGGTCATGGAAGTTATTGGAACACTTGGATTCAATAATCTGGATGAGTGAGTAAATACTTTTGGCTATATAGCGTACATTTGACTGACACTGACACAACAAGACTATCTGCACATCTAGTGTAGACAGGGTACTGATACACAGAATAACAAAAGGCTTTAAAGCTGACATCCTGCCTCTGTCTGTCTTTGTGTCTGTCTGCTAACCTCCTGCCACCACCCTCCTTCTTCGTAATTCTAGAATTACATTATTAAAAAACAAACCAACTCTAACAAAGCCTCGTCTCATTTAGATGATCAAGCAGCGAGGAGATACTGCACACAGTTCATTTCATAGCTCTGTGTGAATCTCATGAATGTGAAACTGATGTTTCAATTCCCATTATTGCCCAGAGACTAGCTGTGATCATGAGTGAGTCACACTCCACATAATGAGGCTGCGGCAGACTCTTAGAGGTTAGCTGAGGTGCTATCCTGACACCAGTGGTTAATTGATGATTATGTACAGTGCACTGTCTGGACAAAATCATTCATTTTAATGGGGTGATTATTGGCAGGAAAGACATGTGGCTAAGAGGTCCCTACGGTGGCCTCTGAGGGACAGTCTGACACCAGAGAGGTTTACATCAGTGCGTGAGGCAAGCTCGCCATGGTGATCTAATCTCCTGGCAGGAACTATCAGGGGAACAAAAACAGGTTTAATTTCCTTTCTTGGAGCCAGGATATGTACCTTGCTGCAGAGAGGTGTTACTGAGGCCAACTGGAAAAAACTATGCAGCAGCCACATAGGCATAGACATTGCTGGTCTAATCACATTTCTCTCCACCTAACTGCACTGCTACTCTAATTGGATCCATATAATGTGGATGTTTTATTTACTATTACTGGAGAATCAAATGAGCTCTGTTTCTTTGTGAACAAACAAAGATAGGACTTCATGTCATTTTAACACTAGAAGGCTTGAAAATACCCACATATATCTGACCATTAGTCAAGAGTAAAACTTTACCAGTTCTGTCCTCATTAAAGCTCTGTGGTTGACTTTATGTTCCTATTAAAATAGGTCAAATAACAGGGTTATTTCACACCAGGGTTTGGACTTTCAGAAGACTGATACCATTAATTTAAAATGGAATCTGACACAAAGTAACACATAGTTAAGCATGGTTCAGTCAAATGTGATTAAAAACAGTCATTAAATTTGTTCTGGCTATGGGCTTCCAATTTTATTGGCTTTACATTTTTATTACAAAATAAATAATTAAAAAAAACCGAAAGTTTTAAACCCAAATGCATTTATTAGGAGGATAGATATATACACTCACTTTGCCATAGTATCAAGAACTCTGCAGTGTTTACTGCAACTATAGTTAGCTGTACACTCATAGATTGCAAGGCAATGTTATGTTTAACCTGTACTAAAACTGCTACAGTGACTGCTACCACTCTGTCACCTAAAAATGACAACAGTGAATATTAGCTTTTAATTACGTTTAATATAGTGAGCGACCACTCACAGTAGTTCTTACAGCTCTGAGAATAACTGGAGCTTCTTACACTTGAAAGAAAAGAATATATTGCCAAAGTCATTTGGTTGTCTGCCTTCACACACATATGGACTTGAGTGACTTACCATCTGATTGTGACTGGGGTTTGAGGCTGCGAAGCAGCTTTTCAGTGATGCTAATTCTGCAGTATGTCTGATGTATTAAATAGAGCATCAGATTGTATGTCAGGATGGAGTCACTTATCAAATGTGAGATGATGACATGCGTTTGACCACGCTTCTGTGTGTGCCACTAGTTGTTACCAAATACTTTAATGTATAACCAGAATGTAATTTCACACAGTTCTTATTATAGCCTGTGTTATGAGGGCTCTCTTTACCATAGCAACAGTAAAGGTGTAATAAAAGGCTAGTAAATATTTTCCTGAAGCCTGGTTCACACTTCCTTACCCCTTGGAGCTACTTTTGCTGTCCACCACACACTAAAGGATGTCTGTTTCAGCTCTTGCAATACAATCCAAAACAAAATGTTGGCTTTATTGGCACTGGTTAATAAGTTTATTTCATTCACATGCTCAAGTTACTTGTTATAGCTCACAGGGGGCTTGTACTCTCCCTGGGATTTTGTGAGAAATTAAATGAGGAATATGTTGTGCTAATGAAGTTGGAAAGGGAATATTAGAGGAAGGGACTGATCAAAAGCACTATATCTGTCATGGTCCTGGGCCGTCTGCCCAGCGTTTTGTGTTTAGTTCTGTCTTCCCTGAGTTTTGTTGTTTTTCAGTTGTTTTGATACGTTTGTTCCCCTCGTCCCTGTCTCCCCTGCTCCATGGTCTTGTCATGATGTCTTAACCCTGACCTCCTGTGTGTGTTTTCATGTTGAGTTCCTAGTGTTGTGACTAGTCTGTGTCTCTGCCCCGTGTCTGTGTGCCAGTCCCCCGTATGTAGTCTGCGTGCACCTTGGTTAGTCACTTCCTGTATTATTTTGACAGTCGTATGTTCCCTGTGCTTTGTGTTTAGTTTTGCTTCCCATGTTGTTAGTTTCATTTGCCTCACCTGTTTTGCCCTGCTGTTTCTTCTTGCCCTAATTACCTGCTGTGTATTTAAGCCCTCAGTCTTCATCTGTTCGTTGTTGCGTCATTGTCGGTGTTTCCCCTTCCTGCTGTGTGTTCCCCAGTTAAGTAATCCGTAGTACTCCCAGGCTTGTTTTCGTGTTTTGCCTTTGGTTGAGATTTTGTTGTTTTTTTCCTGTGAGCCGCAGCCCAATAAAGCTGGAAAACTTGGCTCGTTGTGACGCGTCCTGCATTTTTGGGTCCTGCCCTTCCACCACACAGCCAAACCGTGACAGAATGACACAACCACCATACACGATGGACTCAGCGGACGCCAATGAGCACGAACGGCAGGAAGTGGCTCGGGCTAATTTACAAGAGCTGGTGAGGTGGAAACCGTGGCTTGCTCCAGAATGCGAGCTGCAGTTCAGGCACGTACATCTCGCCTCGGGGGATCCCAGCTGGGACAAGGGGTCTCGGCTCCAGCGCTCGCCACTCTGTCCACCTCTGCAGTCGCTGTCATGCTCGTCAGCCTCACCGCGGTGGCCTCGCGGTACTTCAGCTACTTCGCCCCCGCCCGAACCTTTCGGGAAAAGGCTGGGCGGGCTCACTTCCTCATCAGACACTCCTTTGCCTGCTGCTTCTCTTGCCAGCTCTGCTTCCCTTCCACACTCTAAGACGCGGAAGCAGCGCTCGCGATTCAGGAAGAGGAGCACGGAGCCAGCAACCCATGACAAGAAGCAGGAATCAGTCACTGTGAGTCCTGAGGATCTTTGTTCTGCTTCTCTGACTGTTCTTAAAACACCACAGACTCTGAATCCCAAGTCACCAATTCACATAAGCTGTCCTTCTGCAGTACTGAACAATGTCGAAAATGCTATTGCTGAACTAGCCCCTGGAATAACCGCTCTACCCACTTCCATGCACAAAGTGAGAGAGATGTCCTGTATTGACTCTGCCAGCCCTCCATTGGATCCTGCAGACGCTTCCGTCTTCTTGGACCAGGAACTTGGGCCAGAGGTTCGAAGATTCTTCAGAATCTCCTCCCGGATTTTTAACTGTACTGACTCGAAAGCCTTTTCCATTGGATTTTCCGCTGTGCTCAGTCTCTTAGACACCCACCCTCGCTTATTGCTGTCACCCACTATTGCCGGCTGGATGGCTTCTGCTGTTCGTGTGGAGGCACAGATTAGAGCACTGAACTCTCTGTCTTCAGCATCACCTGCAGCAGCACCACAGTCACCCACGCCGCCTGCACCACAGACCACTGTAGCAGCCTCCGAGCCACAGCAGTCAGAGCCCCCAGTGTTAGCTGCAGCAGCTCCTCAGCCACTCCCGTCAGAGCCCCAGCTCTCTCAGTCAGCTGTAGCTCCCGCTCCTCCCCAGTCACTCCTGTCTCAGCCAGCCCCTGTATTTTCCTCTCAGCCAGCAGCAGCTCCAGCCCCAATAGCTTCAGCCCCTGTTCAGTCCCAGCCAGCTCTCGCAGCTCTCCCAGTGTCAGCTTCCCCAGTGCCAGCGCCCCCGGTCCCTGCAGTCAGTTTAGTCACACCTTCAGTCCCCACACCTTCGGTTTTAGTGTCAGGCTCCTCATCCTCAGTCACTTCAGTCCCCTCAACCTCAGTCCCCTCATCCTCAGTCACCTCAGTCCCCTCATCCTCAGTCACCTCAGTCCCCTCATCCTCAGTCACCTCAGTCCCCTCATCCTCAGTCTCCTCAGTCCCCTCATCCTCAGTCTCCTCCTCATCCTCGGTCACCTCAGTCCCAGTCCCCTCCTCATCCTCGGTCACCTCAGTCCCAGTCCCCTCCTCATCCTCGGTCACCTCAGTCCCAGTCCCCTCCTCATCCTCGGTCACCTCAGTCCCAGTCCCCTCCCTATCCTCGGTCACCTCAGTCCCCTCATCCTCAGTCACCTCAGTCCCTTTAGCCTCAGTCCCGTCTGGTCCTGCTCCCTCCGTGGTTTCGGTCTCCTCAGCTTCCCCACTCCAGTCAGCTTCCCCGGTCCCCACAGCCAGTGCCTCAGCTTTGCCCCCTTCAGTGGCTTCACTTCCCTTAAAACCCTTGGCCCCTCCAGTCAGTTTAGTTTCATCTTCAGTTTTAGCCGCAGTCTCCTCAGTTTCAATCCCCTCATCTTCAGTCTCCTCAGTTTCCTCCGTGCCCTCCGTGCCCTCTGTCCCTTTAGTCCCCTCAGTCCCTTCAATCACCTCAGCTCCTTCGGTTCCTTCAGGCCCTTCAGGTGGTTCTATGGCTCCCTCGGCCTCAGTTCCCCCAGCTCCCTCAGCTTCGCCCTTTTTGATCCCCGTAGTCCCCCAGGTCCCCGTAGTCCCCCAGATCCCGGTAGTCTCCTCCTCTACTCCCACTTCTGGTCCCTCAGTCCCCTCGGTCCCAGTCCCTTCAGCCCTTGCTCCCTTGGTCCCAGTCCCCACGCAGCCAGTCGTCTCCCGGCCTGCTTCCACGCAGCCAGTCGTCTCCCGGCCTGCTTCCACGCAGCCAGTCGTCTCCCGGCCTGCTTCCACGCAGCCTCCAGTGTCAGCTCCTTCGCCCTCCATAGTGTCAGCTCCCTCGCCCTCCATAGTGTCAGCTCCCTCGCCCTCCATAGTGTCAGCTCCCACGTCCTCACGTCCTTCTCCGCTCCTAGCTCCCCCAGTGTCAGCTCCTTCAGCATTGGTTTTTGTCCCCTCAGCTTCAGCTTCAGTCCCTACAGTCCCCTTGGTTCCGGTCCCCTCAGATCCTGTCCTAGTGCCAGCTCCCGTAGCTTCAGTCCCTTTGGTTCCTTCTGCCCATTCAGTTTTAGCTCCAGTGTCCACGGATTCCGAACCTTTAGTTCCTGTCTCCTTTTCAGTTTCAGCCCCTTCAGCTTTAGTCAGCCCTCTAGCGTTGGTCCCCTCAGTTTCTGAGCCCTAGTTTCCCGGTCAGAGCCTCAGTCAATGCCCCTACTGTTAGCTGCAGCAGCTTCCCCCCAGTCACTCATGTCAGAGCCTCAGTCAGCGGTAGCAGTGGCTTCCCCACGGCCTCAGTCACAGCCTTCAGCGTTAGCTACAGCAGCTTCTCAGTCAGAGCGCTGGTCAGAGCCCTTGTTACCATCACCCTCTCCACCACAGTCACCCAAACAATCCCCCAAGCAGCCCCAGCTGCTCAATAACGCAGCTGTGTGCCCTGCACCGCAGACCCAGCCTGCGTATCCGGAGCCTCGCCTTGTAGGCCCCGTTCAGCCCAAGGGTCCGGCTCGGTCGGAGCCGCGTCTGAAGCCCGAGGATCACGCTCAGTCTGAGCGTCTGGCTCAGTTCGGGCCCCCTGCCTCGTCTCGCCGCCGCCGCCGCTTGGAGCGCGGTCAGCCCCCTGCCTCGTCTCGCCGCCGCCGCTTGGAGCGCGGTCGGCCCCCAGCCTCGTTGTCTCGTCGGCGCCGCCGCCTGGAGCGCGGGCGGCCCCCAGCCTCGTCTCCTCGCCACCGCCGCCTGGAGCGCGGCCGGCCCCCAGCCTCGTCTCCTCGCCGCCGCCGCTGGTGCTGCGGTCGGCCCCCTGCCACGACTTCTCGTTGACGCCGCTTGGAGCGCGGTCGGCCTCCAGTTACTCCCCCTCGTCGCCGCCGCTGGGAGCGCAGTCGGCCTCCAGTGACTCCCCCTCGTCGCCGCCGCTGGGAGCGCGGTCGGCCTCCCTCATCCAGACTCTGCTTTTTGGCCCCTTGGCCTGGGCGGCCCCCTGAACTATGGTCTGTTTGTCCCCCCCCCTGGCCGTTTGCTCCTTTTCTTTTTGTTTTGGTCTCAGCTCCTGAACTGTTCCTTGTTTTGAACCCCTGTTTTGGACATTGGAGCTCCCCGGCCTTGTGCCGTCGCTTTTTGTTTCTCTGCATTGTTTCTGTTCCTGTTTTGAACTGCCGTTCTAGCCTTGTGCTCTTGCTTTTGTTTTGTTCTAGCCCTGTGCTTTCTGTTTTTGCTCCCTGCCTGGTTTTGTTTCTCCCGTCCCTCCGTCCTGGTCCCCCGCCTCCCTCCCTGGTCTGGTTTTTGTTTTGGCCGTCCGGTGCCGGCCTTTGGGGGGGGGGGGGGGGGGGGGGGGGGGGGGGGTGCTGTCATGGTCCTGGGCCGTCTGCCCAGCGTTTTGTGTTTAGTTCTGTCTTCCCTGAGTTTTGTTGTTTTTCAGTTGTTTGATACGTTTGTTCCCCTCGTCCCTGTCTCCCCTGCTCCATGGTCTTGTCATGATGTCTTAACCCTGACCTCCTGTGTTTTCATGTTGAGTTTATTCCTAGTGTTGTGACTAGTCTGTGTCTCTGCCCCGTGTCTGTGTGCCAGTCCCCCGTATGTAGTCTGCGTGCACCTTGGTTAGTCACTTCCTGTATTATTTTGACAGTCGTATGTTCCCTGTGCTTTGTGTTTAGTTTTGCTTCCCATGTTGTTAGTTTCATTTGCCTCACCTGTTTTGCCCTGCTGTTTCTTCTTGCCCTAATTACCTGCTGTGTATTTAAGCCCTCAGTCTTCATCTGTTCGTTGTTGCGTCATTGTCGGTGTTTCCCTTTCCTGCTGTGTGTTCCCCAGTTAAGTAATCCGTAGTACTCCCAGGCTTGTTTTCGTGTTTTGCCTTTGGTTGAGATTTTGTTGTTTTTTTCCTGTGAGCTGCAGTCCAATAAAGCTGGAAAACTTGGCTCGTTGTGACGCGTCCTGCATTTTTGGTTCCTGCCCTTCCACCACACAGCCAAACCGTGACAATATCATTTTAAGGTTATTTAGCATAGTTTGACTTCATTTTCAATTTACTGTTATCCCCTAAATTTTTGTTTAAAAAAGAAAATTCTATATATTTGCTCTCATTTAAGCAAAAAATATTGATTTATTAATCAATTTAATATCTTGTTTCCCACACGTGGCAAAAAGTGCTTTACAAAAGAAGACAAAACTATAACGTGTGATTCCTGTGTTCTTTTGTGTTCTACTGCTATAAGAATAAAACTGCAACTAGAGGTTATTGTGGTAGTCGACTGATCTGTCAATTACTTTTTTCACCTGTCAATCACCTGTTGAAGCCTGCTTACCTGTTAACATCACCTTGTTGTCTCTTCTCACAATTAAAATAATGACCCATAAAACTAATCAAATGTATTTTTATCATTAATGTGACATCACAATAAATATCAAATAAACAATGCATATTGTTTATTCATTGTTATATAAAGTGAATGCAATTTTTATTTTTAAATGAAAATATAGTGGGAAATATAATGTGTAAGTAAATAAAAATGGCCTCTGTCAAAGAGATCAATTAAGTCTTCAAATTAAATCAAAAAGATTTTCCCGTCCAAAACACCTGAAAAGTTTACAGATGATTCAGTTCATGAAGAGGTTTAATATTCAGAATGAACGCTGATATTAATGTGAGAAAAAAACAGAAACGGAGCCAACGTAGCTGATCTTATTGTCCTTCACTCATTAGCTAACGTACCTGAAATGGTGGCGCTCAGCAAACATCGTCCATGACAGCTCGTCTCCGACAGGTAAACTAATTTTCTATTGTTTTGTACTTCCCATCGCTCATGATGGGGAGTACAGTATACTGGCCAGATTGTACATTGTTACATTTTACAAATCTGGACAGTTGGAATAGTCCTTTCTTTCTTTTAGGATGTTGGCCCCTGGTGGTCAGGGGGCCCTATGTAGCCACACATGCCGCCCATTCCTCGAGCCAGCTCTGCTCTGGGTATAAAAAGTGAGGCCAATGAAAATGTACCTTAAAGCTACATGCTTTTTAAATGGCCAGCAGGGAGCTGCTGTAACTCAGGAGGTAGAGGAGGTCACCTACAAATCAGAAGATTGGTGGTTTGATCCCTGGCTGCTCCAGTCTGCATGCCAAAGTATCTTTGGGCAAGATACTGAACCCCAAATTGCTCTCCGAAGCTATTGGAGTATGAATGTGTGTCACTGTTAGATAGAAAGCACTTAAGCTTAGAAAGAAGTGCTTGTATGAACGAGTAAATGAGGCATGTTGTGTAAAGCGCTTTGAGTGCTCAACATAGAGCAGAAAAGTGCATAAGAACCAGTCCGTTTACCATTCCAAAAGGAGTTCCAGTTGTATAGAAGGGAAAATGACCCCCAGCTCCCTTGATTTGTGCTCTCATTAAACACTTTTCTGTTTATGATCTCATTCACTAGTTTCAGGTATTACTGAATACAACATGGTGTTTATTTTGTACATTTTATTCCTCTTTAGAGTCAGAAAAGAAAAGCAAGCATATGCATTATGGCAGGCCTGCTGATTGGCAAGTTGCTAAAATATCAATTTCTTTGTCAGATCCACCCCTCGCCTGGCATGCCCAAGAAAACTATCAACTTGAGGCTTTACAACAGGATTTCATTAAATAAAAAAAAGGCTTATGTTACCGTGGCGATGTCCATCTTGTATATACAGACTGTTGTGTAGATCGTATTTGAGATTCCAGTTTGTTCATGACTGAAATACAAAACATTTATGTAACAAATATGAACTGTAACAGTGTGTCTTGGTTTACTCTTTATAAAGGAAGTTTTTACTCTCAAACTTTAGTATTGTTTGCACATCACCCACAGCTTGGTGTAGGCATCCATCCATCCATCCATCCATCCATCCATTCTCCACCGCTTATCCTGTTCAGGGTGAGAGGCAGGGTACACCGTGTACAGGTCGCCAGCCTGCCGCAGGGCTAAAACAGAGAGATAGACAACCATTCACTGTTACATTCACACCTATGGGCAATTTCAAATCACCAATTAACCTAACCCCAGTAATTGCATGTCTTCGGATTGTGGGAGGAAACCCATGCAGACATAGGGAGAACATGCAAACTCCACACAGAGGCCCAGGCCAAGGTGGATTCAAACCCAGACCTTCTAGCTGTCCTACGCCACTGTGCTGCCCATCCAAATTATATTTTCAAAGAATAAATAGATATAATAAATAACAAAAAAATTCTCCTTTCCTCTTAAATGGTACTCTCTTGGGGTAGCTGTGACTGAGGAGGTATAGCAGGAGATCTGTTACTCAGAAGGTCAGTGGATTGATCCCTAGATCCTCCAGTCTGCATGTTGGAGTGACATCCCAGTGAGTGAAAGAGTGAAAGGGTGTGGGTGAATTTTAGACGATGCATGTAAAGGCATAGAATAAAAGCGCTGTATAAATGGGTAGTAGAAAGCACTTTGAGTGCTAACATTAGAAAAGGGCTTTACAAGTACTGCTCCATTTGTTCCCTTTAATCTTGTTTTTGTATGAAAGGCTTTGCTGTGCTCATTCCTGTTATGAAAGTTTTGAAACCTGAAAAAGGGACTTGATGAAGGTTGATGAACATAGTCAAGGTTGAACAAATCACTGAGTTCAGATAAAATTTTAAAAATTAAAACTTCTCCTGAAAGAAGATAGTTGTTAAAAATATCTACATTGATATTTCTGTTGAGGTGAAAAGGTTATGAGAACCTGTGTTTGCTTCTGGGAAAATAATTACCATCAAACACTAGAGTATGTTTTTATAGCAGCACTTAAGAGGAGTTGCTTTTCTTTCCACAACTTGTTTAGGTTTGGTAGGAGTTTAGGTTTTATGCAATATTATTATGTAAGAAAAGCAACTAAACACCTACACACATCAGTTATACAACATATAGCTGCTACATGTCCTATCACATATTCCAAAGAAACTACAGAACAGGTCTTCATGGTAATGAAGGGTGTGTTCAGGGTGGTATGGCTGTAAGCAAGGGTCCCTTCAGCCACTGCAACAGTAATATGTTTTTAATAGTTATGTGTTAACAACTGAGCTCTGAGGTATAGAGAAGACCACTGCAACTACCTTTGCTTCTTCAGTCTAAAGATGATGATCTGGATGGAGAAGTGCAGGAGTTCAGAATGAGGGTTCAGAAAATGCCCATCTCCATCTCTTGCCATCTACGGGCTGAAGAGAACAGCTGTAGAGGGAGAGACTGAATCTGGGAATGATATGAAGCAATTCATTGAACACCACTTCCCTGCAGATGAGGGTCTGACGTCACTGAATTCCCCACATGAAGTCACTGATGTGCTATGGTGAACGGCTGCTCCTGCCGGTCGAAAAGGGTTAATCTAATTTGTTGCAAAATGTCCTCCAGCTGTTTGTTTAGTGCCACTTACTTTTGCTGACATGGCATTTTTGAGACTTGTTGCTGCTATCACATTCAAAACATGCTAATATTTTTCATGGAATTGCAAGATCCATCCATTAATAGTTTTTCTATGCTCTATTGTGAATAAAATATGGATTCATGAGATCTGCAAATCATTGCATTCTGTCTTCCATTCATACCTTCGCTTCCTCAGTCTAAAGACTTCCTCAGTCTTATGTGTATGGCTGGGTTGCGGGGGCAGCTGCCTACGTAGAGAAACCCAGACATCCCTTGCCCCAGCCACCTCCATCAACTCATCCGGGAGGACCACAAGGTGTTCCCAGGCCAGCCAATTGCTGCACCTCTAATAAAATACCAAAGCACATAAACAAAGAGGACAGAGCAAAAAAACCACCACCAACAACATGAACAACAAGCAGCCCCTAAACGAGAAGGATAAAACAGAAAACAAGCACATACTCTTGTTCTGTTGTGTGTGTCTGTGTGTGTGTGTGTGTGTGCACACTCCTGTGTGTGTGTGTGTATATGTTTGCCATGAAACGTACTTGGTAAGAAGGGTGAGAAGCCACAACAACAACCCCCAGAGCCAGAGATGGCCAGAGCTGGACCCAGGAAACCCAAGCCCCACACCCCACCACAGGGCAGCAGAGAGAAAGCCCACGGCACCCCAGAATAACACCAACCCCGAGGCCAGCACCCATTGCCCATGTGCAGAAGGCAGCCCCCAACACCAGCACACCAGTCAAGCACAGATACACACATACACAAGAAAGGGGATAAAAGTCCAGGACAAGCTGCTCCCAACCCTCCTATGCTATCCCACAACTGGGGACAGTTGCTCCCTCACCTGATTGTCCCGCCCCCCCAGGGGACCAACAGGCACCCCCAAATCCCTGAAGCACAAACTGGAAGTTTGACCCAGATGGGCCAACCCACCCCACCCAGGGGTGCAGCCAGCGTGGGCGGAGACATCGAGGAGTTTACGGAAACTGTTGTGGGATTTATTGGGAAAGTTGTTGAAGACACTTCACTTAGGAGGACCATCAGGACTTTTCCCTACCAGAAGCTGTGGGTGGATAAATCTGTCCGCGACGCTCTGAGGTCCCGCACCGTTGCCTACAACTCCGGCCTCGCCTCTGGGAACATGGAGGACTACAAGGTTGCATCATACAACATCCGCAGAGCGGTGAAAGAGGCCAAACATCGCTACGGCCGCAGACTGGAACAGCAACTACAACAGTCTGACTCCAGGGGACTGTGGCAGGGACTACGCACCATCACGGACTACAAAGCACCACACACACCCCCGGTGAGTGCCGATGCTTCTCTGGCTGATGAACTCAACAACTTCTTTGCGCGCTTTGAGTCGGGAAGCCGACAGCCCGCTGCGTTCCCGGCCGGAGGGGCGGAGACACTTACTGTGACGGAGCGTGACGTGAGGAGGGCGTTTAGAAGTGTAAACACCAGGAAAGCGGCTGGACCAGACGGTATTAGCGGACGTGTCCTTAAGACCTGCGCTGACCAGCTGGCACCTGTGTTTACACTGATATTCAACCTCTCACTGAAACTGTGTGTGATTCCCACCTGCTTTAAAAAGTCCATCATAGTCCCTGTCCCAAAGAAACCACACCCCAGCAGCTCCACTGACTTCAGGCCCATAGCACTCGCCTCTGTGGTAATGAAATGCTTTGAGAGACTCATCAAGACATTCATCACCTCCTCACTGCCCACCACCCTCAACCCACTACAGTTTGCATACCGGCCAGACAGATCCACAGATGACGCCATATCCTTCCTCCTCCACAAGACCCTTTCACACATAGACACTGGTAAGGGGAACTATGTGAGAGTGCTGTTTGTAGATTACAGCTCAGCATTCAACACCATAGTTCCCTCCAGGCTGGTCTCTAAGCTGCTGGACCTGGGCCTGGGCCCATCCCTGTGCAGGTGGGTTCACAGCTTCCTGACCAGCAGACCACAGGTGGTACGAGTGGGTCACCTCACCTCATCCTCCCTCACCCTCAACACCGGATCCCCCCAGGGCTGTGTGCTCAGCCCACTGCTGTACTCACTGTACACCCATGACTGCGAGGCCACGTCAGAGTCCAACGTCATCATCAAGTTTGCTGACGACACTGCTGTTGTGGGACTGATCTCCCACAATGAGGAGACAGGCTGAAGAAGAGTTTTTACCCACAAGCCATCCGTCTGCTCAACTCTGAGCCCTAACTGGACTATTATTGCACAATGTAAATATTATAATCTATAATTCCATGTAAAAGTGTGTATAGTGTATAGTATATAGAGTATAGTGTATAGTGTGAATTACTTATTTTTATTTTTATTCTTCTTATTTATTTGTGTGTGTATATATATGGTTGCAGGTACAAAATACATTTCACTGTGCATTGTACTGTGCATGTGACAAATAAACACTATCTTAAATCTTAAATCTTAAAATCTTAAAAGGCGGATCGGACCACCCTCACCCTCACACTCAGCCAGGAGACAGGCACCAGGGCCCCAGACCCCACACCCAGATAGGCGCAGGAAAGGCCAGCCACCTGGCCCCGCACCACAAGCACCCCAGGTCCCACACCCCAAGACCACAAAACGACAGCTGCCCAGGTCCCCCACCCCCACCAACCAGGGCAGACCCACAGATGCCACAAAGCAGCAGTCACAGCCCCCCAGTGCTGCGAAGTCCACAGGTGCCGACAGTGCACAGTCCACCCCCAGCCACCTATAAGGCCGACGAAGAGGTGAGACCACGGCTGACCATCCCATTACGTAATGGAATTGATCAGTGGGAACCAGAGAGAACTGAATTCATTTAGTTGTTTTAAGGTGGCAGACATTCTCTCCAAACTAATGTGGCCTAAAAGTAAATTTCTATATTGTGTAACACATACATTTTTTTTATATCCAATTCATGAGGATAGTTTTCTTAGCGACGGATAAAGCAGTATGACTTATTTGTGATATATCTGATTTTCTTTCATCACTTTCATCAATTCCCTTTCATCACCTAAAATGCACGGTGTGGGTGAGGTTGGGATATTGCAACTAAACCATGTGGCTAGATCTTAACATATCTTCTGGCAAAACCTCTGAACAGGCGTACAAGACCATATAGCATTCATGTAGTTCTCTGCAGTATTGCCTGCACAGTAGGTGCATATGTTTGCATATTTAAGACCCATTTGGAACATCCTTTGTCCTGTACAGTTCGTTCTATGAATAGTTTTATATTGTATGAGTTGTAAGATTGGACATTTTGTCATTTTGAAAGTGTTTAAACAAACTTGTGCCCAGAAGTTTTGATCTGGATTGATAGAGAGATCACATTCCCATTTTGTAATTGGGAGAGAAACTGAAACATTAATATTTAACAGTAACTTATATGGTTTTGATAACAATTTAGGGGTACAGAGGAAGCTCATTTCTGTCGCTTGTATTCACAATCTCATTCTTTAGATAATGACCATAGGTGAGGGTAGGGATGTAGATTGACTGGTAAATTGACAGCTTTATTTTCACACTCAGCTCCCTTTTCACCACAACAGACCAGTGCAGCGTCCACATCACTGAAGACGCAGCCCCAGTCTGTCAGTCAATCTCCCGCTCCCTTCTCCTGTCACTCATGAACAAGGCCCTGAGATACTTAAACTCCTCCACCTGCGGCAGCAACTTGTCCCTGAGCCGGAGTGGGAACTCCACCCTTTTCCACCAGGCCTCAGACTTAAAGGTGCTAATTCTCATGCCAGCCATTTCACACTTGGCTGCAAACCGTTCCACTGCGAGCCAACAGGACCACATCATCCGCAAAAAGCAAAGATTTGATTCTGAGGCCACCAACGCGGAAGCCTTCCACCACTTGGCTATGGCTAGAAATTCTTTCCATAAAAATTATAAACAGAATTGGTGACAAAGGGCAGCCCTGAAGAACTCCAACACTCACAGGAAATGAGCCACAGCTCTGAGATTAAAGGAACAATGCAGTTTTTGTCATGGTCGCAGCATGCAGAACATGGTCCGTTCAGACTCAGTGTCCTCAGCCTCCCTTGGAATGTTGTTGAAGTTGTGTCAGAGGTGGGAGTTGAAGATCTTGGGAACTGGAGCCTCTGCCAGGTGTTCCCAATGCATCCTCACAATATGTTTAGGTGCACCACCTGATCTAACTCACCACCAGGTGGTGATCAGTTTCCAGCTCAGCTCAGCTCTTCACCCGAGTGTCCAGAACATACAGCCACAGATCTGATGATACGATTACAAAATCGATCTTTGACCTTCGACCTTTAGAAAGCACTGCTCAACATTTCCCATTCAGTTCAAATTACATAGAAAAAATGATGACAACTCATAAAGAACACAGTCCTGTAAGTAGATATCCGTATACTGATCCAAATTACATATGTTTTGTGCCCTTCACTCACCTGTTTAACACACAATGTAGCACTCTACAGGGTTAGCATTCTCCTGTTCTGTCTTCTGTCAAGATGATCCCTCTCTGTTTCAATAATTTTGAACTTTGAGACCAGATACTTTCACAATGATATTGCAGGGTGGATCAAAATCTGACCATGCTTTTGTGTGTTTATAATTCCATAATTTATTTTTTGACAAGATCACCGTAACAACTGGCTGATGTGCAGCTTCAAACCATGACAGAACCCCCATTGTGTTTTACAGATGGTTATACTCACTGTTGCATCTCTTGCCTGACCTTCATTGACCATAATGATGAGGATTTGAAACACAAATTTAATATTCGGATGCTCCTATTACCACTGGGGCTTTACTTTCCACATCTGATGGAACTGGTGTTTTTGCCCTCAGGTGTTATTTCCAGTGCCTTTCTGAGCTGTGCTCATGTATTGATTCAGGTGTCTACTCAGCCTAGTTGCTACGATGCCTGAGAGGAGCTTCCATGTTGAGAAGAGGCAGGTAATTGGCTGGTAGTTTTAATGAGCTCATCTATACCATTGCCACAGTAATCCTAGAATCGCTTGGGTATAAGATCATGGATGCATGTGGAGGAAAACACTCCATGGAGAAGAAGGCTGGAAACCAAAATCAAGGAAGCCCGGAAGGATGTTAGTTGGTTAACTGAGGAGCATGTCATGAGAGAGAGGTACTAGATGAAAAAAGGTACAATAAGTTGTCCATAACTGAAGCACCATCTTCTGGTTGATAGAGCAGCACATCAGGACTCTAAGGCCAGGCAACTGAATTGACTGGATTGACTACAAAAAGCTAGTGCTCCACACGTGGATACTGGAGTGGTTAACGCTGTACAAGGCCAATAGTGCACTCATAATTTTTTATCAGGAACTCAATGGGACTGTGGAAGTCAACACCGGAGGACAGTTCCAAGGTAATCGCACAAGTGTCCATCAAGTGCAGAATATGCCAAGTTGATGCACTGTCCCACACATATCTTTAGTGAGGACATCGGGATGTCACAGATAAGACCAGGTTCACCCTGGGGAGATGTGACAGACATTAAAGTATCTGGAAAAACCATAAAGATTGTTATGCTACCTGTAACATCATTCAGCATGACCAGTTTGGTGGTGGGTCAGTGATGGTCTGGGGAGACATATCCATGGGGGGGGTTACAGAGACCTCTACAGGCTAGGCGAAGAAAATTATTTCAAGCATTCATTCCTTAGTTTTTTCTTGTGTGTGTGTGTGTGTGTGTGTGTGTGTGTGTGTGTGTGTGTGTGTGTGTGTGTGTGTGTGTGTGTTACTGTTAATAACACATTTTTAAAAGTTCAGAAGGTTTGGTTTTGCACTACTGATAATTTTGTTACAGTAATTTATAGGTTTTGTATTTCAGAAATGAATCATGTACATAAAGAGAGCCGATTTAACCTTTGCATCACCTGATTTAATGTTTCATCCCTCTGCTTTCACTTCTCAGACCCCCCCCCCCCCCCCCCCCCCCCCCTTGCTTCCCTTTTGTCTAAAGTACAGGTATTTTCTCCATGTTTCCAAGCATGTCTGTGAATGTAGTGAGCTGCCCTGTGATCCCACACATTATTAGAATTAGAGCCCAGATCCCCGTTCAGCCCAATTCCTACAGCCATACATAATATTTACTTGGCCTGGCTGTGGCCCAGCCAGTGAATTCAAATGACAGATGTTATGCTCTGTAAGAGAAATATTGTCCATATTTTTCTCCGCACAAGGAAATGATGCACCAAGCTCACTTTCAGGGTCAAAGCCAGGAGCTGTCGAGAGCCGTTTGCCCATCAGGAGGAAGAAAAACGTCCTTCACATATAGCTGGCTGGCTTTTTGGCACTACAGCACAACTGTGTGTGAGAGGCATGAGCTGGAAATATAGTCATATGATCCACAGGTGACAAAGGACTGCATTCACTCTAGTACTGATCACACAACTTTAAGATTCTAAAAACAAGAAAGATGCTGTTTTTGGTTTCTTTTTATCTACTTGTGTGACAAAAATAAAATAAAAAAATTATTACAGTGAAACTGAACTGTTATTAATCTTCCTGCATAAAAAAATTAGTAAATATAATGTTTAGCATGTAGCTAGTCTGTGTTTAAGAAGTTTATAGGCAACTATCGTACCATAGCCTAGACATTAGTGGCGTTCTTTCAGGGTAAGCAGTGCTTCCCTCATCAAATCTAAAAATAGATCAATTAAAATGGACTTAAGTGAAAGCATTCTCAAATAGTTCATCTCCAACAGTGTTTTGTCTTAACCTCCTGCTGAGCTCCTGTTTGTGTTACATTTTTAATTCCTCCTAGATATTTGGAATTAAATGAATCTAATATGCATATAAATTAAGCTTGAACAGGAAATTGTTATATGGTTCTTACAAAGTTTAATTAAAAAAATGTGCTCAGATGGGGATAATGGGTTTATTTTACAGCATAACACAACAAAGTCAAGCTGACTTAACAAAGTATGAAACACTATTGATCAGAATGAAGTATAAGGTGCATCAAATACAAAACGTGATGTCCCCATATGAGGTAGGAACATAAAGCTTCTCACCTGTTTGCATCCATCCTTTACATTACTGCTATCTTGTGGCTGCAGTTGGAAGCTCTGCTTTCTTTGGCTTCCATTAGAAACTGTAGCGTGTCTCCATTTCACAGGCGTGTCTGCGTCCTGTTAACAATGGCTGAAGCCCGTCAAGCTAAGAAGCCAGCAGCTTTTTGTGGTTGTTTGTGCGCGTGCTTTGTGAATAACCCTCCGGTCTTTGATGGGAGACTGATGGGAGACCAGCGTTCAAGGCAAGCTGCCGCTGGCTCTGCTGTTTTCACTGCTCTGAGATCACGTTTAAGATGCATTTTGTGTGGAAACAGAGCTAGCATTAGCGAGGAGCTGATCTTGGATAATTTATCATTGTAACAGATATGTTTCCTCTTACTGACCACCTTAGCCAGCGTGTGATGTAGAGGAGTGACGTCTTTAATGACTCCTTTAGCATGTTAGCCTTGATGATGGACAGGAGACATCAAATCCAGTTTAATAAAACAGACAACTGGAACAGGTGCACGCTCCAGCAGCACTTTCAAATTTGCATCTCTGAGAAATTACTAGTAAGTTCAACCAGCTGTTGTGCCAACATACCACATTCATTTTTCATGAATATTTTTATTTCCCTGTAGATATTGATAACCATGTCACACACTGCTCAAGCCTTTTCATTCAGCTGTGATTTTTTTAAATTAATATGTTTTAACTTACCTAAAAAAAATCAAGATGTGTTTCTGAGCTCTTTAACAGCTGTTTTTTTTTTTGAGCAAGTCACAAGACAACCACTATAAACATATGATTTCATAGAGTGATGCATTGCTGTAGCTTAAATAGAGTATGAGGTGTTTTTAAAATTAGCTCAACCATAACCAATTTAACTTTAACACTGATCCATGTAACACTGATGGGGAATATTATTCTACAGCAGTTTTTCCCAAAGTCAAGAGTGCTGCAGCCCACTTAAATACCTGAAAATCCCATCAAGCAGGACAGTCACAAACTACAGTGGAGAACAAAGGCTTCGTTCATCATGGGAAGTCCCCCAGCAGGCTCAGTCTGTAGTGGTAGCCTTTATCTATAAAGAAAGTTTGAAGCCGAATTTTAAGACTAGGGGGGGGGCGTCTGTCTCCTGAACACAACCTGAGAGCTGGTTCCATAGGAGAGGGGCAAAGAGTAAAGCTTAGACATTCACTCATTGGAAATCCCTGCAGCACGGGGAAGGGGTGAGGGGCAGCTCAACAGGTTGGTAACATGAATGGGCTGACTGACTGTAGCTCTGCATAAAATTGACCCCCTTACTTCCTTTTTTTTCTTTAGAGAACAGATCAGTTCAGTTTTCAGTTCTGGGGAAGATGAAGCAGCTTTCAAATTCGCATAAAATTAGTCATGATAATCATATTTTAATGTTTGTTCTTGTAAGAGCCCAACTTTACAGCAGCAGTATTTAAATCAATTTTTTCAGTCTGGTTCAAAGCTTCACGCTTCAAGGTGTGATGTAATAGGGTCAGGTGTTTACGTGCTCCACTGGAAAAAAAAAAAAAAAAAAAAAGCTGATAAGCATAACTGTGAGTAGCTAGAGTACTGACAGGGACTAGAAAGAGAGAGCAGATTTCTCCCATATTGGCTTCTCTTCATTGGCTCCCTGTTAAATCTAGAATAGAATTTAAAATCCTTCTCCTCACATACAAGGTCTTGAATAATCAGGCACCATCTTATCTCAAAGACCTTATAGTCCGATATCACCCCAACAGAGCACTTCGCTCTCAGACTGCTGGCTTACTTGTGGTTCCTAGGATACTTAAGAGTAGAATGGGAGGCAGAGCCTTCAGCTTTCAGGCGCCTCTTCTGTGGAACCAGCTTCCAGCTTGGATTCAGGAGACAGACACCCTCTCTATTTTTAAGATTAGGCTTAAAACTTTCCTTTATGATAAAGCTTACAGTTAGGGCTGGATCAGGTGACCCTGAACCCTCCCTTAGTTATGCTGCTATAGGCCTAGTCTGCTGGGGGGTTCACATGTTTCTCATTCACCTTATTTACTTTGTTTATACTCCACTCTGCATTTAATCATTAATTGATATTAATCTCTGGCTCTCTTCCACAGCATGTCTTTTCTCTCCCCTCAGCCCAACCGGTCGCGGCAGATGACTGCCCCTCCCTGAGCCTGGTTCTGCTGGAGGTTTCTTCCTGTTAAAAGGGAGTTTTTCCTTTCCACTGTCACCAAGTGCTGCTCATAGGGGGTCGTTTTGACTGTTGGGTTTTCTCTGTATTATTGTAGGGTCTTTACCCACAATACAAAGCGCCTTGAGGCGACAGTTTGTTGAGATTTGGCGCTATATAAATAAAATTGAATTGAATTGAATTGAATTGATTCATACAGTACTGTGCAAAAATCTTCACCCCCCTTCCGTTCTTTATATTTTCCTCCCAAGGAGACAGGTTTTCTTGCAATTTTTGAAGTTTTTCTTTGGACACTGTCTGCTTTTTCACTCATTTTAAGTCCAGTTGTTGTACCTGACCATTTTAGATAAAACTTGGGCAAGTGCTGTTTATTCTCAGGTCCATCCGACAGGTGTGGAGGATAAGTCGTTGGCTTTACCCTTAAATCATACATTGGTACATTCACAAATTGAAGATTCAGAAGTGTTTGGTGATCATAGTGATGACAGCAGAGACATCTGGACAAAGCAAAAACAGAACAACTGTCAGCTGCTGTGTACTGAGACATGGAGGAAGACGTATTTATTAGAAATGGATCTTCATTTCACAATGATGAGACTGTTGAGAATGTTTATTTTGTTTCATTATTAATATTTTTAAGAGTTCTGTTATAATTACTTTTATTCTGTTTTCTATTAGGAATAAGCAGTGCATAGTGAGATATGTCAGGCAAAGTAAAGGGTACAGCTAAAGATAGGCATTTGAGATTAGGAGCTTGTATTAGTGTCAAACATCAGATTCATAAATCAGTGAATTATGTGTGTCATGCAAACATAATTCACTGATTTATGAATCTGATGTTTGCATGACATACATAATTCATTGATTTATGAATCAGTGAATTATGTGTGTCATGCAAACATGGTGAGTAAAGAGAATTCTACACAGGAAGTGATTAGCAGCGATGTGGTGAGTGTAAGGCTCCAGAAAGTCTTTCAGATACAAAGACTTCATCTCACAATTATACACGTCTTTGAGTATAATTTTGAGCCTGTGCTGATTTCAGAAAAAATCGAATGTAGACTTGTGCAACAAATTAATATTTTTCACTTTGAGTGCTCAGAGAGTAGAAAAGCGCTATATAACAACTAGTCCATTTACCATTTAGCATTCACAAGTAAAGAGGTGTGTTGTATTTCTATGTCATTTGGCCCCAGAAAAAGAAACACTAGAATAAGCAAGCTTAGGTATACTATGTTCCCTGTGTTTTGAACCCATGGATATATGCAGCCACTAATACTAGTAAGAGACCTCTTTAGCACCTGCATATGTCCATCAGTTCAGAATATAGGGAACATAATATACCTAAGCATGCTTATTGAGGTTGATGACAGTGACAGTTACAGACCAAAGATTACACTATCATAAAAATAAATGTCATGATCAAACTAAGCTTTCTTTGAATCTTTCTTTTTCATGCTGACACAACAGGTCACATCAAGCATGCAGAGCTCCTGAAGTAAAATATTTTGGAGTGAAGAAGAAAACTGTAACAAATTAAGAACTACTTGACTTGTAATAATTGAGTTATTCTCTGAAGCTCATTTTCATTTGTATTTAACATTCGTGTTTAGATTTTGTCAAAACATGCAAAACATTTAGTCAATTTTCATTTTATTTTAGGTACTTTTTGATTTATTTTGGTCTGACTTTTCTCATTGAAAAAGCCTGCACTGAAAGTCATCTCTGCTACTTGGTAAATTATGTGGTATGTTTCACTTGAAAGAGAAGATTAGGTGAATTTTAGTGTCCCATCATCTTAATGTCATTTCAAAGGCTTTCCCTGTGTGCAGGCAAAGATTCCAGTCCTCGAGGATCCTCTGTGATTTTGATTTTATTCAGGTTAAATTCTTAATCTGAATGTGGTCGAATTCTTTTGAAGCTGCAACACTGTATCCACAGTGGCTATCACTGAACTGAAATTAATACTGATACTGTAACCTTTAAGCAAATTGTGTACTGATGTGTACTCGTGAAAAAAAACCTGTGCGCTCGCTTCAAACAACACTTCCATAAACCTCTGATGGCCGCGTTATTTTTAGAGCTCAGGTGGATGATGAGCATGTAAATGTTTGGTTTCCTTCCAGCAGAGCAGAGAGAGTGAGCCAGGCTCTTTTATTCCATGGAAATTTCTCTGGTTAAATCATCCCAATTAGCCAACAAACCCAGACGGTGTCTCCTGAGAACATGCTCCCTGCAGGAGGTCCTGATTAAATGACTCAGACTGAGCAGCAGTGACTGTGTTCCTTAAAAGATGGGGGTAGGGGGGACACTTTATTTCTTTTCAAAGCCTTTGATTCCAGTCTGAATAGATTTCCAGCAGACACATATTTGATGAATGTGTATTCCAGACCTTTGTGACTCCATACAGGGATGTGGATTCTAATCTTTAGCTGGAATATTTAGAACATTTTTACATTCTGCCCTCCCTGTGTATTCTGCTCTGAAGTATAACCTGTTGTAATGAGGATCTCCTCAGCCTGAAACCATTTTGTTCACTACTAAGACTATTTTGACATCTTATTTTAACTGTTTGAGTTAAAATAAGATGTTAGAGGATTTAGAGGATGCACAGATTCAAACTGTGAGGAGTAATACATCATATGCTTATGTAGAATTTCTTCTCATACTTTTAATCCATCCATCCATTTTCTTCCATCTTCTTATCCGGGGTGGGTCACGGGGGCAGCAGCCTAAGCAGAGAAACCCAGAGCTCCCTCTGCCCAGCCGCCTCCTCCAGCTTATCTGGGGTAACACTGAGGCGTTCCCATGCCAGCCAAGAGATATAATCTCTCCAGCATGTCCTGGTTCTGCCCCGGGGCCTCCTCCTGGTAGGATATGCCCAGAACACCTCACCCAAGAGGCGCCCAGGAGGTATCATGGTCAGATACCTGAACCACCTCAACTCGCTCCTTTCAATGTGGAGGAGCAGCGGCTCTACTTTGAATCCTTCCCAAACTACTTGCATTTCTCACCCTATCTCTAAGGGAGAGGCTGTCCACCCTTTGGAGGAAGCTCATTTCCGCCACTTTTATCCATGATCTTTTTTTTCACTCATTCCCAGAGCCCATGACCATAGGTGAGGGTGGGAATGTAGATTGACCAGTAAATTGACAGCTTTGCTTTTATGCTCAGCTCCCTCTTTACCACAATGGACCGGTGCAGCATCTGCATCACTGCAGCCACAGCCCCAATCTGTCTATCAATCTCTCCCTTTCCTTCTCCCATCTCTTGTGAACAAGACCCCAAGATACTTAAACTCCTTCACTTTGGGCAGCAACTTGTCCCTGACCTGGAATGGGCACTCCACATGGATAAAAGTTTTTTCTGGCTGATGACCAGAAAAAACTTAGAGGTGCTAATTCTGCAGGAACACTGGGAATGCCTGCTGCCTCATACTCAGCTATGCACAAGTGTGAGCTGGATGCCACCACCTGATCAAAGGTAAGATTATGTTTACTTTGTGGTTTGTGATTAACGTGTTCAGTTGTCTGTTTTTGATGGTACAGTTTTGTGTCATTGAGTCTGATTATTGAGTTATGAAACTGTCATGGTCCTGGGTCTGCAACCCCTTGTTTCCTAGTTTATGGTCTTCTGTAGTTATGTTACCATAATTGTTACTGTTTTGTTTTGTTATATTGTTTCATGTGTTCCTCTTATATATTCCTAGTGAGTTCTCATTGCTTTATGCCTTAGTTCTCCATGTGTTCTGTGCTGAAGTGTTTCCCCTCTGTGTGGAGTTTCTTTTGTTATTTTCACAGCGTCTGTCTCCCTGTGTTGTCTAGTCTGTGTCCTCTTTATGTGGTGTCCAGTTTGCATTTGTGTATCAGTCTTCTCACTTCCTGTTTTATTTTGACATCCCCTGTCTCTTGTGCTTTGTGTTTTGATTTACTTCCCTGAGTCTCGTTAGTGTCGTTCTGCTCACCTGTTTGCCCCAGCTGTTTCCACTCACCCCTCATTCCTTCTGTGTAGTTATTGTCTCAGTTTTCCCCTTGTCAGCTGTCAGAGGCCTGTTGTCTTGTGGCTTTGTTGTCCCCGTGCTCGCCAGTATTCCTTAGTTGTTTCTCTAGTACAGGTTTCTTTTGGTTTCATTATTGCCTTGGTTCAAAATAAAGGCTCATTTTTTGTTCATTTTCAACCACCTACTCCTGCGTCCTGCTTTTGGGTCCTCTCCTCCTTCACACACCACACAGCCTGCGTCCATGCAGCATGACAGAAACCTGTTGGATATGCGATAATGCTGAAGCTAAACTAAATGCTGTTAACATGTACTCAGATCCTTTTCAGCTGAATGTGGCGGTAGTCGCAGGGAGTAACCCCACTCTGTGAAAGAGATCTGTAACTATGTTTACATCAACCGGTTTAATGATTCATGTACACATAGCTATTAGCAACAATCAGATTGAAAATTAGTCAAATAACTGTCAGATATTAACTCCGCAGGCCAAGCAGAATGCAGCTCGGGCAGTGGCCGAAGCAAAAACTCGAGTGTGGGAGGAGTTCGCCGAGGCTATGGAAAAAGACTTTCGGGCGGCATCGAAGCGATTCTGGCAAACCGTCAGGCGACTCAGGAGGGGAAAGCAGTGCTCCACTCACACGGTTTATAGTGCGGGTGGGGTGCTGCTGACTTCAACTGAGACTATAGTCGGACGGTGGAAGGAATACTTCGAGGACCTCCTGAATCCCACTGACACAAATTCTGTGGTGGAAGCAGAGTCTGGGGACGAGGGAGATGACTTGAACATCACTGGGGGTGAGGTCACTGAGGTAGTTAAACAACTCCTAGGTGGCAGGGCCCGTGGGGTGGACGAGATTCGCCCTGAGTTCCTGAAGGCTCTGGATGTTGTAGGGCTGTCTTGGTTGACACGCCTCTGCAACATCGCGTGGAGATCTGGGGCAGTGCCATTGGATTGGCAGACCGGGGTGGTGGTCCCCATCTTTAAGAAGGGAGACCGGAGGGTGTGCTCCAACTTTCGGGGGATCACACTACTCAGCCTCCCCGGAAAGGTCTATGCCGGGGTGGTGGAAAGGAGGGTCTGCCCGTTAGTCGAACCTCGGATTCAGGAGGAACAATGCGGTTTTCGTCCTGGTCGCGGAACGCTGGACCAGCTCTTTATCCTCTCAAGGATATTCGAGTGTGCGTGGGAGTTTGCCCAACCAGTCTACATGTGCTTTGTGGACTTGGAGAAGGCTTTTGACCGTGTCCCTCGGGGTATCCTTTGGGAGGTCCTGAGGGGGTATAGGGTATCTTGGGGTCTTGTTCACGAGTGATGGGAGAAGGGAGCGGGAGATCGACAGACGGATCGGGGCTGTTTCTGCAGTGATGCGGACGCTGCACTGGTCTGTCGTGGTGAAGAGGGAGCTTAGTGTAAAAGCGAAGCTCTCGATTTACCGCTCGATCTACGTTCCTACCCTCACCTATGGTCACGAGCTTTGGGTAGTGACCGAAAGAATAAGATCGCGAATACAAGCGGCAGAAATGAGTTTCCTTCGAAGGGTGGCTTGCCTCTCCTTTAGAGATAAGGTGAGGAGTGCGGCCATCCGGGAGGGGCTCAGAGTAGAGCCGCTGGTCCTCCACATCGAAAGGAGGCAGTTGAGGTGTCTCGGGGATCTGATTAGGATGCCTCCTGGACACCTCTTGGGAGAGGTGTTCCGGGCATGTCCCACTGGGCGGAGGCCCCGTGGTAGACCCAGGACATGCTGGAGAGATTATATCTCTTGGCTGGCCTGGGAACGCCTTGGGGTCCCTCCGGATGAGCTGGAGGAGGTGGCTGGGGAGAGGGACGCCTGGGCTTCTCTGCTTAGACTCCTGCCCCCGCGACCCGGCCGTGGATAAGCGGAAGAGAATGGATGGATGGATGGATGGATGGATATTAACTCATAGATTCAGCAGTAGCAGACTGAGATAAAAAAACTTTTAAACTTCCTCAGTTAAAATGATTCGTCTTCCTGATTTGACCTTCTGTCTATTTACTTGTATCTGTGGAAACAGCTGATTTTATTTATTTTTTTTTTTTTTTTTTTTTTTTTTTTTTTTTTAAAGCCTGTCATGTCTGGTAGATCTTGCAAGCAGAACTGTGATCTGAATGCGTTGTTGTGCCAAACATATTTGCTATTTCAAGATGAGCTCTATAGGTTCTCAATAGGCTCTTCTTGTTGATGTTTTAACCCTTTATTTTATTTATCTGAGTTATTTTTCCACATACTATGTAACAGCCAGAGCTGACAGGCTGAAGAAGAGGAAAATAAAGAGAAGAAAAAGGGAGAAAGAAAGGGAGCAAAAAAAAAAAAAAAAGGGGAAAGAGCACAAGTCTATTAATCAGATACTTCATCCCTTTAACATATAAAAAAATACTATCAATACTTGCAAAAATAAATTTGTGTGTGAAAAACAAAACTAACAAAGCATGTTACGCACACCAACAATTTTGTTGAGTTGTGATTGAGTGGGCGTTTGTGTCTGTGTCATGTTTGTGTCTGTGTCATGGAACGTACTTACCAATGAGGGCAAAACGCTGCAGCTCCACCCATCAGAAGCCAGAGGCAGGTACGGAAAGCCCCCGGAACCCCAGGCCACCAGCAGCCCACCAAGGGCCAGGAAGACCCCCGGCCACTCAGTCCAAAGACAACCGCACACCTACCCCAGCAGACGGGAGAGGGTGGTCTCAGACGGAGCCCCCCCAGTCGAGGAGCGAGGGCTCCAGGGAACCCAAGGCGCTGAGAAGCCAGCCCCCCCCCAGCGGCCAGCCCCCTGCACTGGCCGGCGGCAGGGCTCCCGGGCCCACGGCACCCAAGGACCGCCCGACCCACCACAGAGCCCCCCCCCACGCCGAAGAAGCCAACGCAGCCCCGCACCGCACCCCCAAGGGGGGCAGGCCAGCACCCACGCCAGAACACCCAGCCCCACCCAGGAACCCCGAGGCACCCCCATCCCAGGGGGGTAGGGGGGAGGAGGCAACCAGCAAGGAGCGGCCAGGAGGCAAGGCACAAGGCCCAGACCCAGGTCCAGCCATACATACAAACACACCCAGACACCCGTGTACACATTTATACACAGATACTCATACATGCCCATACATACTTACCCACACACAGATATGCCATACATACACATTCACTCACCCACCCATACTCACGGAGACGGTGACAAATACACAAAGACACACATTCATCCATAGCTACCCACCCTCTGAAGGCGGGGCAAGTGGAAACCACCCCAGGGCCAACAGCGACCCCAGGACGCCACCAGCCCGGTCCCCAAGGAACCACCCGACCCCCACCCCAGGCGAGACGCAAGAAATCGGGGTGTAAGATGACCCATCCACCCCTCCTCCTCCCCAACTTGTAGGTCTATGTGTTAATGTTTGTGAGTGAATGAGGTGTATAGGGTGCAGTTAAAATTGAGGGGACAGTTATGCCACAAGCGCCAACTGTTGGTCGTCAGCGCTTGCCCACACTGCCCCCCCAAAACCCTCCATGTCTAAAGTGCAAATAAAATTTGGAGACAGACAGTGACGAGGATCCGAGTGGGGCCACCTCAGCGGCCCATCTCATCAACCTCTGAGTAACATGCCTGCCCCAAAGGTCCTATGTGTATCAGGTTGTAAGTGTGTATGTGTTGTGAGTTATAATGACTAAAGTGCAATTAAAACGGAGAGGCAAGTGGTGGTGCAGTTCTCCACGTGGCCTCTCCATCCTACATCTGTGAGTGATGTGTATTCTGTGTGTGTGTGTGTGTGTGTTTGTGTATGGGGAGGGGGAGGGGGGGGGGGCATATGACCAGGAAAAATCCTGGAAGAAGAGAGCCAGCTGTCCGCTGGCTCAATAGGCACCCCGACCTCCCACACCCCAGCACAGGGCAGGGGGAGGTGAGCCCGGGGCCGCGGTGACAGCATCCCGGAGCACTGCAGCACCCGAGGTTGGCGCCCTCGCCCCCACCGCAGAGGGCGGCCCGCTCCTCCTAGATGCCCATTCACTCAACAATAGACACAAACAGGCGACAGGACATACTGGCCTGGGCATGGAAATGCAGTGCCCAGTCCCCCCCAACCACCCCACCGCGGCCCCATCCCCCACCCCACCCCCCCGCAATGCAGGCACCCCAGGGCCCCAAAAGCGTAGACCGGACATCCCGACGTCAGGCCAACCCACCCCACCCGGCGGCGCGGCCGGGACAGCAGAGGCCCCCCCCCGCGCCCGGGGGGGCCCACCGGGAGCCGGCGCGGCCCCAGCGCCGGGGCCCCAGACCCCAGCCCCCAAGCCATACAGGGAAGACCAGCCAACCGACCGAGGGCCGGCACCACCCCCCCAAGCACCCCGCCCACACCCCAGGACCGAAGGCAGCACCATCCAAGCCCCCACCACCATCAACCAGGACAGGCACACAGACATCACCAGAAGGTCGCCCCAGGGCCCCAGCCCCAGGAGGCTACCAGCTACCCAGGCCCCCGGAGTCCCCCGGAAACAGCTGATTTTAAAAGTCTTCATAAGAATGATTTCATGCAAACACAACCACTGATGTTAATCACATGTGTTAATACTTTGACATTTAGTGAGCATATAGTATTTTTTTCTCTTTTGGTCACAGGTGTCAAATCTGATGACCCTCTGTCCCCTCTGTTCCATCTATTCACACACACCTGCTATAAAAAAGAGGAAACAGGAGAAAGACATGCAGAGGCATGAGCAGCACAATGACTGCAGAAAAACAGGATGGAGGAAAAGATGAAGCCGGTCGCAGTGGATGTCAGCATTTAGTCACCTTTCACCTGTTGAGGTTGAGCAACATTGTAACAACTAGAAATGCAAGGAAACAATTGGAATGATATAAATTAAGGGAGGAAAACTAGATTTGAGAAGCAAGAAATCGATCTACTATACTTCATAGTACAATTTGAATTCATATGTGTGAAGCAGAGCACCCTGAGGGTCTTACACCCCTGGATAAAATAATGCATGTATGCTGTGCTCTGACAAACCTCCCTCTGTTGTTCCTTAAGGATAAACATGATAAAACATAAACTGTGTGTTGCACATTGAATGGAAATGAATGGCAACAATGAAGAAACAATTATGTAAATAGTTTTTATTAAAAGTTAATTTGTTATTGTACTTTGTGATTAAAATGTTCCACTGATCTTTTGTGCACCATGAAGCTTTTTACTCTTTTTACAGTATTTTAACCTTTTCTTTGACCCTTTTTTTTTTGCTTTGTCACTTTTGTTTTGCTATTTCCTGCAAGCAATCACTGCATTTCCACTGTCACATTTTCAAGTGAGTGGTGTCGACCTTTTAACAGCTTCTGTGAATGTACATTTTGCACATTCCCAGTTTACACTCCAGTCTGTCATCAGTTTGCAGCGCAGGCTCCCCACAGTAACAGTGCTTGCCATCAGGTTCATTTAACATCTCATGAGCTGGTTGTTACTCAGCTGTAAACACTTTGGCAAGTAGCTCAGGAATCACACATTTCTTGAGAAATGTGTTCACTTTTTCACAGATTGAGTCAAAAAAGTCAATATCTGGAGGAATCCTCTAGAAGTGCATTTCTGCTCTCCCTTCTCTCCAGGGTCCTCAGACAGCAAAGTCACAGTAGCTGCTTGTGTTAGGTGGATTTGTGTCTGCACCTGATAAAAGTATTGATGGTCTTTAATCAAAGCAAGTTTACCTTCAACCTCTTGTAGACAGAATTTGCTATCCTGCCTACCTTTTTCAACCAAATTGCTATCCTGAAGACCGCTGGGAGCCTGAACCTCCAACACACCCAGTTCATGTTGGTCACATGTCAAAATGCTATCAGAGGATGCTCCTAACCATGGGTATTGAGAGTTGATGATGAACCCTCCCCTCCTGACAGGTTGGTGTGGTGGCACTCCATCATCTTGGTGCACTCCTCAGTTGCTTTTTCCTCATGTTCCAGTCTCCATCTAGAAGACACAATAACTGTGTTTATATATGAACACACAAATCTTTCTTATAACTGTTGCAAACTCTGATTACATGGGCAGAAAGTAATTGAATAATCCAATCAGGAGCGAAACATAAAACTGAACATTGTGTATTAAATAAGAATTCCCAGGTTCTGCTGTGTTTACACTGACTGAGTATTTTTTTTATCTATTATTTGGCCTCAAATAATCTCAGATTAGATAGAAAATAGCCTGTGCACATCTCTGTCTGATAAATTCTTATTCAGCTCTAACTGAATTAGAATTTTGTATAAGAGCAAGAGGGGTGGTTAAGATATGTAAACACTTAATCTGCATCATGTAAACACCTGACCTGATACAGATTTGTAGCATATTTTTGTTGTCTGCGGAAATGCCAGATCTATTAAACACCTAACAATATATTCCTGTATCTCCCTTCAAACCATGTCTTGGTTTTGACCTCCTTACAACCCTCTCCTAACACTGCCTTAAAGGTGGCCAAATGGCACCAATCCCTGCTTCTCCACAACAGCCCAGTCTGTCAGTGGCGGCTCATTTTATCTGCAGGAATGGTTTACCTGACTCTGTGATATTTTATGTATGACACAACATTAATGTGACAAATTAATACTACCAGAACTTTTCTGGCCCTACACTATAAATGTCCAAGCTAACAAAATGCCAGATTTGCATGATGTAGTTTGTTTACACTAGCTATGTAGCACTTACTTTTGCTTTAACGATAAACTTTATTTGACAACAGTTCAGTAACATGATTGGATATTTAAAGAGCATCTTAGAGAGGCAGAGTTTTTCAGAAGACAGGCAGAAGTTTACCAATTGCCTAAAATGTATGGGTACAAATTACAGAACAATTTAAAGTGCTATGAGTGCTTATGTAGAGTAGTAAAGCAACATATATAAGAACCTGTCCATTTATAAGAACCAATCCACTGCATCATCTACAGTACACAATATCATTAAAAGACTGGAGAAATGTCTGTGCACAAGGGACAAGGCTGAAAATCAATGCTGGATGCCCATAATCTTCTGGTCCTGAGGCAGCATTGCATTAAAAACAGATTCTGTCATGGAAATCACTGCAAGGGCTCAGAAACACTTCCAGAAATCATTGTCTGTGAACACAGTTTGCAGTGCCATTCACAAATGCAGATTAAAGATGCATTGTCCAAGGAAAATACACTTTACAGCACACTGCATTTAATTATTAGTTAATCTCTGGCTTGTTTCCACAGCATTATACAGGATCTCCAATCTCATTGTACATCCTGTATAATGACAATAAAGGCATTCTATTCTATTCTATTCTATTCTATTCTATTCTATGTTTTTTGTCCTGTCTCCCTCCCCTCAACCCCACCTGGTCGTGGCAGATGACTGCCCCTCTGTGAGCCTGGTTCTGTTGTTAAAAGGGAGTTTTTATTTCCCATTGTCCAGAAAGCTGCACTATCCAAAGTGGGATTCATGCTTTCTCTCCTAACAAGACCAGATTTTACCCAGAAAGTTTCCCAATTATCTATAAAGACCATTTTATATTTTGGACACCACCCAGACAGCCAGCAATTTACGGAGAACATGTGGCTAAACATGACACTCCTGGTCCAATTGGGGTGGGGTCCAGAGAAAACTGCAGAATCAAACATTGTTTTGGCAAAGTTACAGATCAATTCAGTATTAACTTTGGTGATCTCCGATTGGCTGTCATTACTGACAACATAAATTATTATTATACCAAATCTACATTTGCCCTTAGCCGGCAGCTTCAAGTTTCCTTCTATGTCATTTGTTCTGGCCCCTGGTAGACAATCAACTATGGTTGCTGTTTTCTCTAGCTTCACATTTCTCAAAACAGAGTCAGCAATAACCAGTTGTTATTAGTCAGGTTAGGTGAAAAGGAGGTCACACTGATGACATTGATGAGAAAACTGTAAATCCTGTAAATCCATTCACAGTGAGACTAGAGAGGTTTTTTAATCAGCTTCAGCTGCTTTAGTGTTAACTAAATTAACAGCAGGTGCTCTTAGGGGCAACAATGAGACAACCCCCAAAACAGGAATGGTTTTACAGGTTGAGGCCAATGACATTTCCCTTCTTATCTTTTCTGACTGTTTTGTTCATTAGGTTTGCATTTGGCTAGGGTCAGTGGAACTACTGACAGCATGAGGACCTGGATTCTACTGAGGCTGCACAGGTAGTCCAACTCCTGCCACATCAGTACATGCCATTGCCAGATGTTTTGCTGTCTCAAGAGATTCTGGAGGAGATTCCAGGAAACAGGCAGTTATTCTAGGAGAGCTGTACAGGGTCAAAAAAACTCCTTAATGCATCAGCAGGACCAGATTTGTTCATTTGTGCAAGGAGGAATAGGATGAGTACTGTCAGAGCTGCACAAAATGACCTCCAGCAAGCTACTGATGTGAAAGTCTGACCAAACAATCAGAATCAGATTTCATGAGGGTGGCTTGAGGGCCCAATGTCCTCTAGTGGGCCCTGTGTTCACTGCCTGGTGCCTGATTGGCGTTTGCCATAGAATGCCAGAATTGGCAGGTCCACTGCTGGTGCCCTGGGCGTTTCACAGATGAAAACAGGTTCACTCTGAGGATATGTGACAGACATGAAAGACATTGGAGAAGCCGTGGAGTAGATTATGCTGCCTGTAACACTGATTGTTTGGTGTTGCGTCAGTGATGGTTTGGGGAGGCATATCCATGGAGGGATGCACAGACCTCTACAGGCTTGGCAATAACACTCTGACTGCCATTAGGTATTGGGATGAAATCTTTGGACCAATTATAAGACCCTACTCTTGTTCAGCAGATCCTGGGTTCCTTCTGCTACATGATTATACCCAGCCTTGTGTGGCAAGAGTATGTAGGTCGTTCTTGGAGGATGAAGCAATTAACACCATTGACTGCCCCTGCACCTGAGGGTGAGTTTTTTGTTTCTGAGCCAATCATTGCTGAAATTGAGGTGACTGTTGTGATTTGTTGCTTTATAAATAAACTTAAATTGAAAAATTTAATTGAATTGAATAAATTCTCTATAGGTTCCCCTTGTTCCTGTATTCCTAGATAGATAGATGGATGGACACAAGATTGTTTATGCATCTTTGGCTTCAAATTTATATGTTTACACAGGGCTATTTATATAAAAATTTCCCACTTGCCTTATGGGCGGTCTTTGTCCTCCTCCAAGCTCGGGTGGAAGTCCCACAGGATCAAAGCTTGGTCATTCTCAACCACCCTTAGAGGTGCATTTCATTCTGACCTTGGGACATCCAGGTCATACTCGACACAGATGTGCCTGTATACTATGACCCACACTTGGTTATGACATTCCACGTATGTCCTGCCTGCTAGCATCTTGCAGCCTGCTCTTATGTGCTGAATTGTTCAGGGGCATTTCTGCACAGCCTGCATCTTGCGTCTTGCCTGGTGTGGTAGAACCCAGCCTCTATCAATCTTGTGCTCAGAGATTGATCCTGTTCTGCCATGATTGGTCCCTCTGTGCTCTCTTTCAGCCTAGCTTTGTCCAGCCATTGGTAGGATGCTTCGATATCAGCCACTTCTTCTATCTGCCGGTGGTAAATACCATGCAGGGGCCTGCCCTTCTGTGATGGTTCCTGTTCTTTCTCCTCTTCTTTCTCATCGAATCTTTGTTGTTTCATCTAAGATAGTGGTCCCAAGTCTCACTACTCCTCAGCCTCCTTCCTTAGTCTTAGCAGACAAATGGTAAATGGACTAGGTCTTAGCTCTTTTCTACTCTGTCTGAGCACTCAAATTGCTTATACAACACATTTACATTTACCCCATTCACACCCATTCACACAAGCACTTCCATATGTATCTAAGTCCTTTTATTATCTAACATTCTCACACATTCACGCTGCATAAGTTGCTCTCGGCTTCCATTGAAGAGCAACTTGGGGTTCAGTATCTTGCCCAAGGATACTTTGGCATGCAGCATGGAGCAGCCAGGAATCGAACCGCCAACCTTCCAATCAGTAGGTGACACTTCTCCAGATTACACTTCTGGAGAAGTGTAATCGGATGATTGGATTCTGTCAGAATGACATTCCAGTGTCATTGCTGTAGATCCTAATAGTGTGGATCGGTGAATCGATATCTTGTTCACTTCTGGCATACAGCTTGATGCCATCCATGTACAGGAGGTGGCTGATAGTTGCACCATTTCATAGTGAGTCTTGTTAATGTCTGACTGAGGGGGTTCAGGTCTATGCAGAACAGCAGTGGGGACAGAGCATCTCCTTGGTAAATCTCATACTTGCTGGTGATTTGCTTTGGCTTGAAGTTGGCCTCTAGTGTTGTTCTCCACATCGCCACTGAGTTCCTGATTAAGGCTCTTAGAGTCCTGTTTATCTTGTATAGTTCTAGGCATCTCCATGTGTGAGGCACTGAGTTGTAGTCAATCCAGGTGGTCCACAGGTCGGTCAGTCTGGTTTTACAGTGTCAAATGACTGCTCGATCTACAAGTAGCTGGAGTTTTGCTTGTCTGGTGTCTGCTGTCTGCCAATTCCTTTCTGGGCCCCACTCATGTATTGATAAGGACTGTAAAATGTGTTCACAGCACAAGAAAGGGGAGCGTGTTCTCCCATGTTTGCGCTCTTCGGCTTCCGTGTCCAGATGAGGACTCACACTCATTTGTAAAGGAGCAGTTCACAGAAACGCAGTGGAAACACGGGCCCGTTCTTAAGCGTTTCGCCAGTTCATTGAAACCAGCACCAGCACTGGCACGAGCACCGGCACCTTGGCGGTGGAAAAATAGCAGCAGAGACTCACGTGCTCCCAGACCATAGCCCCCAAGGGAGAGGGCCAACAACCACACCAAAACATCCGGCCACAAACCCTGGAACCAACAGTACACACATCCTGGCGGGGGCAGCAATGACCTCAGGGAGTGGTGGGGAGGAGTGTTTGGTGTTTCTGAACCACCAGTAAAAATAGTTGTTTTCAGTTCTTGAGCTGAACAACAAATTGTCTGTTTCCTAGTTTCTCAATACTTCTTTTTTTCAATACTTCGTTTTATGCCCTCCAGCCGGCTCGTCCTCAGATTGTTTATAGTGTTGCCAAATCAGCTCTCTCCAAAACTGCTTTTTTCTACTTGGCCAGCTCATTCAGAGACTGCATTTAGTATCTGCCAGCCTGAGAAATCAGAGACTGTGTTATGTGTTCCCCCAGAAACTGTTGTCTTTTCCCAGCCAGCTAATTTGAGACTCGAAGCTGTGTTGAACTCCCCAGATGTTGACTGTAATATTCCTGAGTTAGCCTGCCCTAGGTTGTGGATGGCCAGGCCCCAGCTCAGCTTCAATCTCCAGAGTTGACTGGGAACCCCTTGCAGTTTGAGAACCCTGACTATCCTGTGTACCCTAAGTATCCGAAGCATCTCAAGCCTGGAGCTGGAACTCCAAGCCCCAGTCATCAGAGAAGGCAGCTGAGTGCCCTGCTGAGCAGCCCCAGCCATCAGAAGACTGGTTGAATCCTGAGTTTCCTGCATCTCTGGAGTCCTAAGAATCTCCACGCCACTCCAGCCACCTGAACCTGTAAGGCCAGAGCCCATGGGCCCCACATTGCCTGATCCTAACCTGAGCCTGTGTTTTCCATGCTGCTAGAGCCCAAAGGACCTGAGCCCATGTCTTCCACACCACCAGAGCCTGAGGCTACTGAGCTTGTGGTATCTGAGCTGCCAGAGCCCAAGTCTGTGGTTCCTGTGTCTTCTGTGGGTTTCTGCAATGCACAGGCCTCCAGAGATTCTTCTCCATTGCAAGCCTTCTGGGGGTTCCCATCTCCACTTCCATCACTGGCCACCAGCGAAGCCTCCTTGGCTTGGTTGATCATCTGGGTTTTCTTTGCGCATTGAACTCTCCTCCTCTCCATTTTTTTGTTTCTTTGTCCTTGGACTGAGACTTACTTTTAGATGACGATAAAATCTGCTGTTTTCTGTTGAAATTAAAGAAAAAAATGACTTTCAAATTGTGTCTTGTTCAATTTTTACATTCAAAAGATAACTTTTGCAGTCTATAATTAAATACAAATACAAAACCCCGAAACACCTCCTGACTATATCTAAGTAAAAATTAAAATTCCAGAGAAGTGTGAATCTGCTGCTTTGAGGCTCAGCACGCATCTTTGTTGTGTGTGTGTACATGTGTGTAATTAGTCCATAATTACCAGTTGGGTGTTTGACAGGAAAGAAGGTGAGTATGTGAGACCTTTAGCAGCAGGGTGCCTGCAAATGAGACAGCTTCACAATTAACTAGCATCTTCTTCATCCCAGCTCTGCCAGCTATCACAGGATTTGCATCACTTTTTTAGGCAGTATTGAAACAAGTCAGCACACAGACTCAATTAACTCTCTCAGCCGCCTTAATCATCCCACATACAGCACATCAGCTCTGACCTGATGCCAAGTGGAGATGCCAGGAGTTCCTCTTCTCATTATCTATGAAACCAAGTCATGGTTATTTATTTTATTTCATTTGTTCAATAAATTCACACAAATTCAAAACATAACAAACCTATTTTAAAGTTGCTAATCTCTAAGATAGTTAAGTTAACATTCATTAGGTTGCTAGCAACCTGTGTAGGGTTAGGAGCAGGGTTAGGGCTCGGTTCATATCTGCTTTGGATAATTGAGGATAATTAATTTTCCCTAATATGTGAATAACCTCAAAAAGCAAAATTTGATGTCTTGTGCACAAAGGACCAAGTTGGCCTGACAGCCTATTGTTCACTCTGGAGAGGATGCTGACCACAGCAGCTGGGACTGCTGTGATTACAGTCTCTCAGTGGTTGCTGTGAGTTGTCAAATCTATAGAAGGATGGATGGATGGATGGAGAAGTAATATAACTGTAAAGTCAGACCAAAACAACAACAACAAAAAAGAAAAACAAAACAAAACATGGTAGATCACTAGGAAAAAAAAAATACTCCAACCTAAGATTCCTAGACAATATTTACTAAAAACATCACTATACACCAGTATTTTTTTATGTTCTAATCCTAGTGAGAGCTCTTCAGTAAGTTCAAATAGATATCTCATACAGAACTGAACCCTGCCCCTCCTTTCTGTCTCTATCATTTAAAAGCCCACTGATTGTAAAGTGGACCTCATTCTCCAACTATTGCCACATTATTACCAAGCTATAATAAGAAAGTGACAGTCACAGGTACACGTGGTATATGCATACTGTTAACTGAAGTCTCTGCATATAAGCTTGGTAAGCCATTTTCTTTAAAATGTATCCACACCACCTACCAAAATATTATTATTTGTAGTAGTAATATTAAACATTTATATCATGTACTAGCTGAAAGCCAGAAGACTACAATGTTAGCTGTACATTAATTTTTATTCTGAATTTGGTATAGCTTCCTGGTTTCAACAGAACACTGATTATGATGGAAGGCTAACCAAAGGAGTATAGATGGGAATCCTCACTGTTTTCAAAAATGATGAAGCACCTACCTTGCTGCCCACAGTCAACAGTAATGAAGTTGCACTGGAAGGGGACATCGGGCCCAATTTACTAATATTTGCATGGAAATGTTCTTAACCTGCACAAAAAAAAAAAAATTGCAAAATTTATAAAACATGAACTGACGTGTTTTGTTAATACGGAACATGCCATCTCCGACACATGTACACGGGCACACTTTACTATAATTACATGACGGTTTGTCCTATCGGAAAAATTCAAACAGTCTCTGAAAGCTGAAAATTGTGCTTCATGCCCAACGAAAGGTTATTATGGTAATTTCATTTCTGCTGTTGCAGAAGCCTGTGAATCTGCTCCCTTGTTCTCTGCTCCACACAAACATGCATGATTTAGAGATCGATGAGTGTAACAATGGTAAAAAGAAGCTTAGTTTTTATTTGGTGCATTATTGTGTGTATTGTGTGGTGGTATAGTTTTCGATAAGTCGATAAGTTTGGAGAATGAAGTGTATTTTTACTTAATGTGCATCAGTGTTACAAAATACGGCACATGCATTTAATGTTTGGTGACTTTTTTTAATATAGTGTAGGCTACCAAGTCGTGATTATATGCATATGTATGGACAGTGCACTGTACTGTATAAGTTGTGTGACCAGCTGAATATATTTCTCCACTACTTTCATATTGTGATGAGGAGCAGCCATCCTGAAGTGTAAGACCTGGCAGATGCAGAGGAGACACTCAGGGTCCTAGAGAGAGGCCATGGGGCTGCTGGAGCCTCTGGTGTTTCTATCAGAGTGAAAAGGTGCTCATCACATGAGCCAAGATGGAGGAATGAGGCAAAGCCTAATGACGGAGTCGTTAAACCATTGAGGTTCAACCCGAAACAGACCCCCAGTGTCCAGCCCCCTCAATATGGGGAATCTTACCACAGGAGAAATTTTTTTCACACTTTTTGATGCTGCAGTTTTCAGAAAAATTAGGCCCCATTTACACGAGTGTGTTTTCAGTGGAAATGGTGTCGTTTGGCTGTTTTTGTTTTTGATGAGTAGCACATTCACACGGAATCGTTTCAGAAACTTGCCAGTTTGGATATAGGCGCTGCAACCACAGTGCGCATGTGCTAGTGCCCCCGTTTTCAAAAAGCAGCATTTTCATCTGTTTACATGAGGTGTCAAAGCAGGAGGGGTCGAGGCAAGTCTGACACATCCAGGCAGCTGGACAGGAGTGTCACTGGCAGTGCCATCAAGATCAGTGAAATCTGAAGGGACTGTGTCCGCAGCCACAACAGAGAGTGATGGGGAAATATGCTTGTATATAGTTTTCATTTTGTTCTGTTTTTACACATTGAGAGACAAAGATGCAAACAACTTTATTGTAAATATGTTTTATAGAGTTCAAATTTCAAAATTAATATGCAAAATCTGAGGTTTTTAAAGGACAGACCACAACATGTAACAGTCAATGGTAAAATTGTAACAAATCCACTAATATTGTTCTGAACACAGGGGTCCCACAGGCCTGTGTTTTATCACCTATTTTATTCTCTGCTTTCTTTGCTAAGAAATCATTCATCTCAACTGCTGTTAGTGGTATTAATACGTCATAATGAACTTGTTCTCCTTTAAATAATGTTTTAATCTTGCTATGTGGTGTATATAGTATGTTTTATGTGGTTTTATTTATATATATGTGAAAGTCACATTTAAGGCAAATTTCCACTGCTTTGAAACTACCTTTTCTTGTGCTTTGATCCTCCATAAAAAAAATAAAAATCTGAAAAGTCAAATCATCAAGCGCCTTGATTTGACAGTTGTTGTGATTTGGTGCTATATAAAAAAAAAAAAAAATTGAATTTAATTTAATATGCATTCACATGATTGTTAAGACCATTGCATAGTAAGGTTTTAACCCTTTATTTACCATGGCCACTGTTCACAGATTTCCAGCAACAATTACTGCAACAAACCTATGTTGGTTGTGAAGTGCAGTTTCTCAGCTTTCAGAAACTGAATTTTTCCGATAGGACAAATGGTCACATAATTACAGTAATTTAAAGTGCGTTTGATCAGATGTCTCAGCGGTGACATGCTCAGTGTTAACCAGCTGTTCACAGCAAGTAAGGTCAGTTACCAGGTGTATTGGCTGCAATCGCCTGCTGTTGAAAGGTTAACTAGTAATGCACCAAAGTAACATTTGAATCAGATATCATTTCAATCCTGTCTCCAACTACTGGATTGGGTATTATGACAATGGGCTGATCTAATTAATTCAGTTCAGTTCTGTGTTTACTGTCCCACACATCAATAGCACTGATAGCTAGTGGGACAGTTAATGTAGCTTGAGGAAGTTAACAGATTAGGGTCAACAGGAGGGATTTCAGGCTTGTTATCCCAACAGTTTTTCTTTGTTTGCAGTAGTTTTGATTTAACTACCATTTTCGATCAGATTACCCCGTTGCCTCTTTTTTTTTTTTTCATTCACTCATTTTATTGCATGTTAATACAATTTGTTGTCAACTTGATAAAAAAAAAAATGATTTCACTTCACTCGTCTCTCATCATCTTTGCTCTACTTGCAATACATATGTGCATGAGTTATAAAGAAATGTGCAAGTCAAGCCTAATGCGGTCTTACAAATAAAATAATTATTCAAATCTCTTCTTCACAGTGATGAATATCATTTATTATTTCAACATTGGTATCAGATCAATAATCAAGAACAAATATCAAAGCCCAGATATTGATATCACGTCAGCACTGGAAAAAGTTTGATCAGTGCATCCCCAGTTTAAAAAAAAGACAGTCTGTGTAGTTTTGTGTGACAACACACTTCTACTACTTCTGCTTCTCCACAAACAGCTCTATCTGAGCAGTATTTGTGGAAAATGTGAGCGGGAGAAAAATGCTAAATTTTCAGAGCTCCACACTCCTGCATGAACGGTGCGGATTTATTCTCGTTGTGTGCTAAACCTGACAGATATGGGGAGGAGAGGGCATCTCTGAGTCTTCAAGGGAAAGGGATTCCTTTTGCAACTTTATCATAGATTTACCAATATATGTGGTGCCATGCTCTGGAGGTAGCACATTTGTTCTGTTTGTTTCTTCTTTCTCTTTCTTTCTTTGTATTTGATCTACAGAAGAAGGGCAGATGAATTGATCTGCCAAGAAGGAAGAAAAGCTTTTAGAGGAAAAGACCTTTTCCCACCATGAATACAGAATGATAGAAATGTGAAAATGTTGTTGAAGGATGGGCATTTCTCTGATGCAAATGCTATTACTCATCCTGTGTAGCACATGGCATTCACTTTACATATCAAGTCCCAGAACAGAGACCTTTGTTACACAACATACTAAGTGCACTGAGTGTGTCAGTATGCAGGGCTGTAAACTTTGCCAAAAAAAAAAAATGGGAATATGTTTTTTTTTTAAGTTTAGAATTTCAGTAAATTTAAGTAGTGGCATGGAGAGAGAATGGCTTTTGAGGCCATGCTGTCAAACAGTAACCTCTGAGACTGAAAAATGAAGCTAGAGATCATATTTCTACTATATTATTTTCTATTTGTTGGTTGCCTGTTAAATACAGAATTTATTTAACATCCTTCTCACGCACAGTCCTGACTGATCAGGCCCCATCATATCTTAAAGACCTCATAGTACCATATACTTCCAATAGAGCACTTCACTCTCAAACTGGAGGCTTACTTGTGGTTCCTTAAACCAGTGCTTCCAGTTTAGATTCAGGCTTCCAGCCCTAAATTCACCTTTTCTTTGGCCATAGCAGCTTTATTTGACAGTGTAGTGAGACAGGAGGGTGGGAGATCGGGGAGGAGACAGCAAAGAGCAACAGGTTGGGATTTGAACCAGCACTACCTGCACTTCACCTCATGGCATACATGGTTGCCTGCTCTTCCACTGAGCCACCCGGGCACCCAACTTTGGATGTACTTTTTAAAAAATCATTTTGATCATCAGCAAGAGTTTGTGCTAATTTCACAGTGAGTGTAGTGCTCCACAGTGTCAAGTACTATTGTTGTGAACTTTACCCATTAAAAAGTATGTTTACAGACTGGTACAATAAAAAAAGAAGTTTTGACCTCTTTGGATAGATTCCCTCTTCAAAACAACTGTAAGGTATTTTAATAACATATCCACAAGTTACACTGATCCTGCTTCAAATAGGGGTATGGCTTCTTTGACTAACAGGTGGATGCTGACAGTTTCCTTCACTTGCACAAATTGGACTCACTGAATGGGACCTCTATAGTGTTTCTGCTTTTTGGAGCATTTTACTTGGATTATCTGAAAATAGTACTTCCTGCTCTCGACGGAGATGGTCGCATCTTTCTCTCTCTCCTGCCCTCCCCTTCTAACCTGCTCTGCTGCTTGCTGTAAGTGCCTCTCTTACACACATTTTCTCCACTATGAGATTGGGGAAAGGGGAGCCCGCATGTCCTAGTGGAACAGACCTGGTCGGATACATCCTGGATCCGTGGAGCATGTGGAGACCTGTGTGTTTTGCGGCGCTATCGGTTGAGGATGTGGAAGACATATACATATTCGGCTTTTTAGTAACGGGATCTCTTCTGTCTGGGCTTGGAGGATACCAGGAAATTAAGAAAATCTGGGCAGGAGTTCAGTGTCTGCCGAGTCAGCAGAACCAGATGGATGGGCTATGCAGAGCCGTTCAGACTCAGACTCAGAGCCTGTTGGACCTGAGTTGCAAGCTGGATGTGCAGTCCAGCTGAGAACGTGCTCGCAGGTGAAAGGGATAAGATCTGGAGATAAAGTTCGGTCCTGCATAGCGAAGACGGTAACTGCAATTTGGACTATGGGATTTACTGAATGGGTTCCCCAGTGAAACTGAAGGCTGTTGGAAAAATAACAAGCAGCCTGTTCCAAAACAACATCTGCATTATCAGGAATTCGGCTCCCTAGCCAGATGCTTTTCTCCCCCCCAGCCCTATTTGTGATTTGTGTGAGCTGGATCTGGCATACCAGGCCTGCTGACGTCCATCATTATCAGCAAACTGTTTTGGCTGGGAGCCGGAATCTGGCTCCATAATGCCCTGACCCTCTCGTCTCCGTTGGCACCCGCCCCCCTTCCCCCCCGCCCAACCATATTGCTATCCCGGCTTTAAATGTGCAAGGAAGGTTCTCTGGTGAATATGTGGTTCTGTGTTTTAGGTGGTGGGATAATCCTTATGGTACTTCATACACCTGCAGGTAGGGATTGGTCAAACAGCATGACATGCAGCATATCAAGTTGTGCTTTTCTGTCTCATTTCCCATCAGCCACCATGTCTGTACCTCTCCCAAGGGTGAAAAAAATGAATCACTGTTTGCTCAGCGCTCACCAACTCAGTAGCTCGCGTTCTACAACTCGGTGAAGCATAGAATGAGTACAATTTTTAATTCTGTCACTACATCTATTCCAAATCACAACAAACAGCGGCCTCAAGGCGCTTTGTATTGTAGGTAAAGACCCTACAATAATACCATGGGCATAGGAACCGGGGGGACGTGTCCCCCCCAATATTGGAGACAGGTGCGTTTGTCCCACCCAGAAAGTACACCAGGGAGGAAAAAATACTTGATTTTGAAATTGCGCACTTTTAGCGGCAGGAGTCAGAAACTATTTTGAATGAGGTAAAACGGTCTGTCGGGAATGTTGCCATGAATACGGCTTGTTTGCAGCATCTTGTTATCAGTTTACTTTCATAAAGAGAAACCAAATCTTTTTCAGTCATGGGATGGTCACTGTCCAATATTTACTGGACAGGAAGTCAATTTGCGAGCAGTTTGTGGCTGCAAAGGTGGAAAAAACATTTTGGCTCTTTTGCCTAGGCCAATGTTTTTTTTAACCTTTTGTGTGCTCAGACACCTGTTTGGCTCATTTTTAAATGCAGGGCTGAAAAGTGTAACAGCACACTTTGCGATAATATAGGTATACACAACACTATTTTTCCAAAAAGCATTTGGAAAAAGAAGAAAGTAAAAGATCCAACAGCATTTTTTTATGCTTTGTTCAGAGTATTTGTGGATCTGTCAGGTTTCCGATGTGTGTCCCCCCCAATAGTAAACTCATTCCTACGCCCTTGAATAATACAAAGAAAACCCTACAGTCAAAATGGCCCCCTATGAGCAGCACTTGATGACAGTGGGAAGGAAAACTTCCTTTTCACAGGAAGAAACCTCCAGCAGAACCAGGCTCAGGGAGGGGCAGCCATCTGCTGTGACCGAGAGACAGGACAAAAGACATGCTGTGGACGAGAGCCAGAGATTAATAATAACTAATGATTAAATACAGAGTGAAGTATCAATAGAGTAAATAAGGTGAATGAATCATCTCCATTTAGATTTCCTGATTTGCTTACTCGTTGTAGCCTTTAAACTTTTACCCAGGGCCACAAGTGAGTGAATACACCAATCAAGCATAACATTATGACCACCTACCTATTGGTAGGTGACAGGGGTCAGCACGGGCATCCTGACTGGTCTGCAGCTATGCAATCCCATACATAACAAACTGTGATGCACTGTGCCACTGTTATATCAGAATCAGCATTAACTTTTTTGGCAATTTGAGCTACACTAGCTTGTCTGTTGGATTGGACCACATGGGCCAGCCTTCACTCCCCACTTGCATCAGTGAGTCTTGGCTGCCCATGACCCTGTTGCTAGTTCACCGCTGTTCCTTCCTTGGACCACTTTTGATAGACACTGACCACTCCAGATCATGAACACCCCACAAGAGCTGCAGTTTTTGGAGATGCTCTGACGCAGTCATCTAGAGATTACAATTTGGCCCTTGTTAAACTCGCTCAAATCCTTATGCTTTCCCATTTTTTCTGCTTCCAACACAGCAATTTTGAGGACAAAATGTTAACTTGCCCCTGATATATCTCACCCAATATCCTATGATCCTATAATCAGTGTTATTCACTTCACCAGTCAGTGGTCATAATGTCACATCTGATTGGTGTAGAATGTAGGATAATGGAAAAATAAAGATCCCAGATTTGTTTTCATCCACAAAACATTTGGAGAAATATGGAAGTTGGATATACACTATGTGTATATCTAAATAATATCAACAACATAATATTTAATACAGAATTTGTATGGTAATAGGTATGTCCTCTGCCAGTCAATACCTGCCCCAAAAAGCAGAGCAAATTTTCTTTTTCAAAAAAAAAATTTTTCCCACTGCCTACCCTGGGCACCATCTCTTCAAACCCTCACCATACAGTAGGAGGTACAGGACCATACAGTCACAGACAAGTTCATATAAAAAAAAAATACTTCCAGATTCATAAAAATGTGCACAACAAGCAATTTTGTTCTTACTGGTGTGCATATGTGAATGTAATCACTCTAAATCTGAGAGCTCACTCTCACTACCTGCAATCTGCTTATTTCCATGCACCTATTTTGTCTTATACAGAAGCACTTCACCTGAAGTGAAGTGGAGAAAGCAGGGAGAGATTAGGATGCACTGCTAAAGTGAAAAACCAGGAGACAGAGATTTGATAGGTTAAAGTATTGCCGAGATATGAGCTCACTCCCTGTTTGGTGACTTCGACACCGAATTTTGAAGTGCTCTGATGGGCAAGTGCTTTGGAAAATCAAAATTCCATCCAATTACATCTATTAGGCTTGGCCTGAAGATGATCTGAGTCAATTTTGGTGAACACTGGACAAACTTTGTGACCTGTGACAATCTTTGAAGGATTTCCATAAAATCCAGTATGGTGGAAAATGACGTCGTAGGGTGTATTGAACTCGGCTAGATCTAAGAATTCCAACAGGTACCTCAGTTTCCAAAATCGGCCCCACGGGTCCCAAGTTGTTGTTGCAAACACAAGTCCAAATTTCTCCCAGTGTTAGCACTAGAATGCTCAAGGTAGTGGCACATAGCTTGGTGAAAATGATAATAAGACTGTCCTGAGGAAGCGTGCCAAATTTCACAACTTTTGACTCGATGGTTCAAGGGGGTTGCCATAGACTCCCACCGGAGAGGAAAAAAAAAGGTGATGATGATAATATAATTATAATAAGAAGAAGAAAGCCTACAATCACTGTGGGTGCCCACAGCCTCACTGCTTGGCTCCAAAAAAGTGTGCCTTTGGCTGGACATGACTGAAGAAAGGGCCAGAAACCATAAATCTGTGACGTTTGATATGAGAGTAAGACAAATAAATCTAAAACCTCAAAAACAAATCATAATAAAAACAGCAAAGGATAACTTTTAGTAACAAATCAATGACTAGCAAAGAACAGGCCTAACTGAAGATGAACTCTTCTGTTTGCTCTGTGCTATGTTTGTAATTTTGACAGCATGGATTGGAGTCTCTTGTGAACGTGATGTGAAGTTTGTATAGCTTTTTTTGGGAGTGCTTCGGTCACCTCAAATTAAATTTGATGAACACAAAATATTTCTATTATTCAATGGTAATATATGTTGAATATTATAATAGAGTTGGTGAACAGCCACAGAACACTGATGCTCCTTCAGTACTAGCAGCAGGGCTTGGAGTGAGCAGGATGAGTGCTGTGTGAAGCAGTAGGAGTCCCCAGCAGTACTGAGCATCTACTAAAAGTACTTGTGGTGTTTTCTCCTGCAGGGATTCTTGTTGGCTCAGGGATCATTGACTCTGCAGCTCTTCCCACACAACCTTTAACACTCAAGGAGCCATTTGGACCTGGTTTCCACGGAAAAGAAAACACTGAGAGCCGCAAATACGACCGGAAGCCGGTAGCTGCTACTGGCTTCCACGAGTGACGCATATATTGAGAGATGAAAAATAAAAACATAATAATAAAATAATTTTATTTCAATATTTCAAGGTCACAATAATGTTCCAATTTAGAACTACAACAACAAATAAAATTATATACTTCTAATTTACTTCCCCGAGCCTCACAGAGCTGCATGCAGCTCAGGAGCCGCAGGTTGCCGGCCCCTGGTCTAGATTATTAACCTTATTTCAATTTAGTGTAACATTTTTAAGATAATGAGGAACAGATACACAGTCCATTTCACTTCACAGGCAAGAAATAACATGTCTGTGTCATGGCCGGGGAGGAAACAGACGAGGGAGGGGAAACACGCAGGACTCCGGAGATTGGCATAACGTAAAGACATTTATTTATATAGGGAAAAAATAAATACAAACACCGTAGAAGGGGGACGAAGGGCAGACACAGGGAGCACAGGAACACACGGGCACACAACGTCAACGACGCGACCACGAACACATAGAAACTGAGGGCTTAAATACACACTGGGTAATCAGGGGAAGAGGAAACAGCAGGGCAACAACAGGTGAGGCAAATGAAACTAATTACACAGGGGAGGCAAAGCTAAACACAAGGCACAGGGGAACCAGACTGTCAAAATAAACAGGAAGTGACTAACCAAGGAACATGCTGACTAAACACGGGGAACAGGCACAGACTCAGGACAGAGACGCAGACTAGTCACAACACTAGGAAACACAAGACATCAACATACTGGGAGGACACACTCAGGAAATGAACTATAACACAAAACGCTGGGCAAACGGCCCAGGACATGACAGTCTGCTCCATCAAAAATTCTTGTGTATCATTCCTTTGCCAGCCTCCCTACCTCTTTATGTGGGGCAGTACTCTAACTCACGAAATATGCTAAAAGTGATAAAAGTGGGCTTCATATGGGTTAGAGCATGCAGTGTCTGGGCCAGGTGTCACACATCATATCCGATCTATATAAGGTCAGCCTGCGACTGAGCTGCAGCAGCCTGAAACCACATTAATCTGCCACAAGGAGCCCATTTTCACATCTCTGTGTTAAATACTACACTAACTGGAGGGATGAGTGCTCTTAAAGAGCCAAGCTAACACTTAAATTTCCTGATTCTAAAGTCAGTTAAAACTGAGGTTATTGTGCTCTGCCCTAAAATTCTTATGAAAAAGGACATCTAACCAGATACTTACTCTGGATGGCATTACTTTGGCCTCCAGTAACACTGTGTGACATCTTGTAGTCATTTTTGACCAGGATATGTCCTTCAATGCACATATTAAACAAAGGACTGCTTTCTTGCATTTATGCAGTAGTTAAATTAGAAAAATCTTTCTGTGATGAAAAGCTAATTTATGTATTTATTGCTTCTAGGCTGGACTATTGTAATTCATTATTATCAGGCTGTCCTAAAAGCTTCCTGAAAAGCCTTCAGCTGATCCAAAATGCTGCAGCTAGAGTACTGACAGGGACTAGAAAGAGAGAGCAGATTTCTCCCATATTGGCTTCTCTTCATTGGCTCCCTGTTAAATCTAGAATAGAATTTAAAATCCTTCTCCTCCTTTTTTATTTAAACAGCTTCAGTCCTTGGCTGCTGGGGGCTTCCCATGATGCGCTGTTTCTTCTTCATTCACTCCTTTTCACCGTGTATTTACACACCACTTTGCATTTAATCATTAGGTATTATAAAACTCTGGCTCGCTTCCGTCCTGTCTCCCTCCCCTCATCCACAACTGGTCACAGTAGATGGCTGCTCCTCCCTGAACGTGGTTCTCCCAGAGGTTTCCTCATGTTAAAGGGGAGATTTCCTTCCCAGTGTTGTGGAAATAAATTGATCTGCACAAACAGGTTGTCTTTGTGAGGTTTTAATTGGTCAAACAACAATACAGAGTGCAGCAGCTGATTATCATTATGCTCACATTATACTCAAAACAGGGGGTAATACCAGCAATGGCTTCCTGACGTAATGCATATTTCTGTTGGTGAAGGCTATAATGAGATTTTTGGGTGATCACCATTCATTCTACTTTTTAAAATCAAGCCTACATCATATTTCCCTTGAGTCTACAGTATCATAGGGACTTCCTGTAGGGCTGGAATAGCTGCAGGTTGTTCTTCTGACAACAATCACTGTGCTGTTGTAGAGTGTGGTACCAACTGAAGAGTTCTTTCTGTGTGCACAACAATAGTTCTTGAGCCACCTCTCTGCCTGTCCCTGCAATTACATCCTCTGGTGTTTGGGTGACCTCTTCCTCCAGCAGGAGCTTGGTACATGGTTAGAGTTACTATCTGGAGCTCTTTTTCCATTCTCTCCTTTTTCTTCTTCTGCTGGGCTTTGAGGTTATTCTCAATATGAATGGCATAATGTCTGACCTCCTGTAGTGTGGCCTTGCATGCAGAGAGTTTTGCAGTGTCCACATGTGGAAGAAAAACACTATCCAACACACTACATACTGTAGGGCTGTTATGTGCCTGACTGGTATTGTCATCCCAACCACAATGTTGTTGTCGTTAGGCCTAGCAGGTGCCTCAGTTCTGGCACAGTAGGGCTGAATTCTCTTCAGGAAACAACCAACTCTTTAGCATCCGTCTTGCCTGAGTCTCTTGGGTGTGACATGTCTTTCTTAATCTGTGCCTCTGACCAAAGTTGAAAACGTAGAATGGGTTGTCCAGTAGCGCATACCACTTCAACCACAGGCATTTGAGGGGCAGCTGGAGGTTCTGCACATCGCTGTTGGGTGTGGTGGGCTATGGGAGATAAGGTTGAAGTGAATGAGGTATCTGATGAATCAGCTTATTTATCTGAAACCCCCGATGGTGAACATGCTGTAGTCGATACTGAGTCACAAGAAGAATCTGCCTGTGCTGCATGGTGTCCATCGTATTGTGGCAGTCGTAGTCGAGGTCGAGATGTAGCCACTTCGAGGGTTGAGGTCGTTATCCAGTCTGACACACTGAGGCTAGAAGGAAGGACACAAACAAGAATTTCTCTGAGAAGATTTATCTATTGCATTATCCCCTTTTCTTTTGTTTTCAGCATTTATCTCTTTCACTTTTGAATCTATTTTCTCTTCCAGATGGGGAAATCCAAAATGTTTTACCCAGTCATGCATAACAGTGATAGCTCTGTCTCCATATTTTCCCTTCATATAAACCACACTTGGAGACATCAACCATTTCATTAGGGTTGGGTTTTTCCTACCAGACGTCTTTCTGATGTTCGCAAATGTCCAGTTTGCAAATTTGGTAATCTCCATTCTGCTTAATCTCTACTCAGACACAATCGTCACCGCAATTCGAAAGGTTTTTTTTGCCACAATTTGGCAGGGCAGTCAGTACGGAGGGGTCGGTCCTCAGTTATTTTCACCCTGTGATAATAATTCCCTGTGTTCCAGTAGCACAGGGTTTACGCAGCCCTGTAATGACCTCTGGACCAGATGTGAACATGGAGAAACAGTCATTTTCCTGTTTTTTTTTTAACCTTTTCATCTTTTTCCCTTTTTTGTTCCCAGAAATTCTGTCCATTTATTTCAGATATCTCACTGTTTAAGGACAACACAAGCAGATTGTCTTTGTGAGGTTTTAATTGGCCTTTGCAAAGGGGTCAAACAAGAGTGCGGCAGCAGCCTGCATGGTGTTTTACAAAGAATAAAAACAAGCACAGAATCGTTCATAGGGATGAGTTATCTACCCGCCATGACCACAGAATACAATCAGAATATTCGGTGAAAATGACAACTTATACAGAGGAGTATATGTTATAATAGAGGATTATATGAAGACAAAACCTGATACTATGGAGCCTTCCATTCAGTTAGGTCAGCCTAACACAGAGAACAGCAAAATCTTAAAATTTCCATCACACCACTGTCACCAAATGCTTGCTCATAGGGGGGCTGTTGGAATTTGGGGTTTTCTCTGTATTATTGTAGGATCTTAACCTCACAATACAAAGCGCCTTGAGGTGACTGTTGTCATGATTTGGTGCTATATAAATAAAATCTAATTGAACTGGATTGAATTAAAAAACTAACCCGTAGGTTTTAATCTTGTATAGATCTTTAACTGAACAAAATGAGAGATTGGAATAGTATGAAGTATGAACTAGTGTAAGAGTAAGCCTGAAGGTTTTCAGTCTCATTACTGCAGAGATTTGTGCACAGCCAGCTCTGCCACCTCTTTTGAAAAAAGTACATCATTGAATGTTGTTGTCATGGTTTCCTTTGTTCCAGCCTGCTTGAATGAGACACTCTGGATTACTGTAAACTTGCAGTTGTGAAGAAAAAGCTTGTGTAAGTGACAGCCAGCAAAGCTGCACTGCAGGTTGCAACAAAAGCTACATGTGAGAGGTGATGCAAGGACAGGGGACCACAAATTCTGTGGTGGACTTCATGAAAGCTTTGCAGACAAATGAGAGAACAATCCTGTTTATTTGAAGTTATGTCCAGCTGTGACTGAATTTCATTTTGTGGACCATTCCTTGTTTTTCACCACTGTTGCTATAGCAACACTCTCATTAATTGCGTAAAGTATCTCAGTTCAACAAACCCTTGTAAGATGTATGTAACTGAACAACTAAACTGAGTGTTCAGCAGAGTCTTGTCAGGTTTTAATGTTTTGCAATTAACCAAAAAAAACAAAGAAATGCTCGAGCGTGATTTTTAACTGACCGCGTTAAAGAGAGGAAACACACAGGTCAGCACTCTGCTTCTAATACATACATGACCTGCTTTTACTGGTTTTACGTCCTTGTGCTTTGGGTTGTTTTGAGTTTGGGATCTTTAGTTTGAGATTATGTTTGTTTTGATTCTAATGTTTTTTGCAGGTTTAGGATTCCTGCTTGATTTCTTTAATAGTCTGGCAGATTGGAGGTTTTGTTTTAGGGAATATTACTAATATTATTGAGTCTTTGATTCCTGTTTTTTGATATATGTTTATTCCATTGATTTAGTTTTGTGATTCTGTGTTTTGGTTCATTGAAGCACTAAATGTGCTCCTGCGTTTCATCACAGCGTCGTAGAGTCGGTGGGAGCCATTCTCCACGACAGCATCCTCTTTGCCATCACCACCATCAATAAGTCCAGCTCTCCTCCCACAACATCCCTGGCCTTGTGGATCAGTTTGTTGAGTTATTGGCATCATTGTTAGTGATGCAACCAACCACTCCTGAATCATCCACAAACTTCACAATACGACAGCCTGGGTGTTTTGCTGAGCAGTGAACAGAAGAAGAATTTCCACTCCAGCTTGCTCCTACAATTGTTCTTAGCCTCCCTAATAGTTGTCTTCAGTTCCCTCTGGATCATTCTCACCTCCTCCCTGTCCTCAGCTCTGAAGGTCCTCTTTGTATTGTTAAGGTGAGCTTTAATGTTCTTCCTCCAAAGGGTGGCTGGCCTGTCCCTTAGAGATAAGGTGAGGAGTCCAGCCATTCACGAAGGTAAATGGACTAGTTCTTATAGTGCTTTTTATTCTTTCTGAGCACTCATACAACACATTTACATTCACCCATTCATACAAGCTAAGCTAAGTGCTTTTATTGTCTAACATACACACACAGCATACTCCAATGCTAGCATCAGAGAGCAACGTGGGGTTCAGTATCTTGCCCAAGGATACATTGGCACTCAGCCAGGAATCGATCCACCAACCTTCCAGTTAGTAGGTGACCTGCTCTACCTCCTGAGCTACAGCCACCCCGAGGGCTCAAAGTAGAGCCGCTGCTCCTCCACACTGAAAGGAGCCAGATGAGGTGGTTTGGGCATCTGATTAGGATGCCTCCTGGGCACCTCTTGGGTGAGGTGTTCTGGGCATGTCCTACGGGGAGGAGGTCTGGGGCAGAACCAGGACAGGCTGGAGATATCTCTTGGCTGGCTGGCTGGATGGATAAATGGCTTGTTGTTTGGGTAGCATTTAACAATCCTGGAAGGGACAGTGGCATCCACACAGAAGTCAATGTAGTCTGTGACACATTCGGGGAGCCCATTGATGTCCTTTCCTTACAGCCAGCCGGCACTCTGTGAGCATTAGTTTTGCTCATTTGGTTCTGTTTAGTCCATAGGTCCCGCTGAATAGTACCACTTAGGAAGGTTCCTAATTGAAGGAAGTGGCAAAAGTGACTGAACGTTTCTGTTTGGCAATCATAATAAGAGCTGGTTGAATTCTGTATAAGGAAAATTGAACCAGTTCTTCCTTTACAGTACAACGTCCTTTAGCAGTGGATACACTAGAACATCCCATAACTGATGATGATGTGAGCACTGATGAAAATGATCAACAAAAATTACATTATTTCTAAGTGTGTGTTCCATTTCTATAACCTGCTACTATGTTTTCAACAACAGTCTGTTGAACTCATGCTGCTGTAATAAAATCAGCTTTTTGTCAAATTGTGTGAAGAATATAGATTTATGACAACTCTTTAAATCATGATTTTTTTTTTGTATTTTTGGCCACAGCGGCTTTTGTTAGCAGTGGAGAGAGACAGGAAACGGGGGAAGACACGCGGGCAAATTGGCGACAGGCCGGGACACGAACCCGCGCTGCCTGCACCGCAACGCGGCATATGTATGTGGTCGTCTGCCTCACCACTAAGCCACCCTGTGTTCTGGTTGCATTACTAATGTCTGTCATATTCCAGCCTTTAGGATTATCATGAATGAATTTTCACTTGAGTGAAAATGGACGGATGGATGAAATTTTACTTCCGTCGTGTTGGATGACACTGTAGCAGTTCTTGTTTTCTTTCAAATTCCTTTGTAAACCTTTGTAATGAAATTGTATTTTTCTGTAGTGGCTGCCGTTTATATGACCTGCATGAAACAACATGGTAAGAACATTTTGGGGTGAAATAATATGTTTTACTCTTCTTGGCATTGTATTTTTCCAGCATCGCAGTCACATTGTTAAGGAGTCAGGTGATAGAGCACCATGCTTCTTGCTTCCTAAGTCCTTGTCCAGTCTCCTTAACACCTTTCTTTGACCTCATGATGTTTTCCACCGAGGCCATTAAAAACCAATTAGGAAAAGGAGGTAGGACAGTTGTACCGCTCACTGTAATGTCCTAGTTTCCCCTGAATTAGTCCATTCATGTTTAGTCTTACTTTCATGTTTTAGTGTCTCCTTGTGTGAGCTGTTGTTCATTTCCTGTTTTGTTTTGATAGTTACTGCTTGGGTCTTGATTTGGGATTTGCATCTTCTAATTGTGTTGATTACATACACCTGTTTCAAACTCCCAAGTCCTCCCTTTGTCGCGTTCTCTGCTTGGTGTCTTTGTATATACCTGCTTTTTATCACTTTATGTTACCAATGTGCAGCCCTGCATGATTCCAACCCCCTAATGTTTCTCTATAGTGTTTTATCAGTCATTTGGACTTTGAAATAAAATAAAATAAAATAAAATAAAGCTTGCTTTTTGTTGGATCATTTCTGTGTCCTGCTCTTTGGGTCCTTAACTCTCTACAATTTACACTTTATTGCAAATGCTTGATTGCACTACCTGCTGCCAAGAGTGGTACAATGAGTTATTAGGTTTAGGGGGCATTTACTGATTCACATATGACCAAGTAGGTTTGGAAGTTTTTTCTTTAATAAATGAAATCATCAATTAAATGATAGGATGAGAATGTGTCATGATGAAGTCCAGCCTTTTGCTATCTTCACATGTCTCTGCAGTCCATATTACATTCTGGACAGAAATATTTAGATTAATCTCCTCTCAAAGACTGATACTGGCTTCAGTGCTTCCATGAAAGATTGACTTGCTGAAAGTTTTTGTCATCTTTAAAATCCTGCCTCAAACTCTGTTACTGAGAGCAAGGAACAAACAGCAGGACCTGTTGACAAGTGTGGAAAATGATGAAAACTTTGTGTGCTGATGGGTTGCAGGCTTGTCTCCAGGATCCTACCAGTGGCAGAAGGGACTGGAAACTATTTGCTGAAACTATCTAAACTCATGAGCCATTTATCAGGTGGACTGTAATGAACAAAAGCACTACCTTAGAACTTTTTGTCTGCCGTTCGATACCATATATGTCCTGTGTTGCTGTCTAGTTAGTGCTGCTCTGAGGAATCACCCTGTCGGGCAGCGTGATGGATGACTGAGGGGGCTGTGGTAACACGTCAACAGTCTCTCTGTTGAGGGATTCTGAGCTTTTTCTCTCAACCATGTTCTTATAGCCAATATCCAGTTCTTTTTTCCAATACTGCATATCTTTAAAGGGTAAAATATTTTGCACGATTGTGATACATTTGTGGCTTCAATTAGAATTACACAATTTTAAATTCAATTTAACATATTTAACAGGAAGCCAGTGAAGATAAGTCAGAATGGGAGAAATATGATTTTTCTCACAATATTGCTTTGATCAATAGTTTGATAATAAGGAATTACAACAAGAATGTACAATATATTCCTCCGAGTAGTTCTGCTCATTTAGTCAGAGCTAAAAGAAAATAAGGCCCTCATCAGCTGAATCACTTGATGAGTGGTGTCACAGCAAGGACAGCAATAACTGTATTATTCATGCAACCTTTCACTCCTCTTTCTACATTAAAAGAAACTATCATGTAAATAGACTAGAAGTTATATAGCACCTTTCTACGCACCTCTACTCCACTCAGAGCGCCTTCTTACAGTTCAAGCCTCAGTCCCCCACATCCAGGCAGAGCTTTTATAACTAACACTGACATGCACACTGCACTGGGGGCAACTCGGGGTTCTAGAACATTTCAGCAGGGGTGGCAAAAGTACTGACATTCTGTACTTAAGTAGAAGTACAGATACTTGCGTTAAGAAATACGCTGGTAAAAGTTGAAGTACTGGTTCAAATTTTTTACTCAAGTAAAAAAGTACAGGCTCTGAAATGTACTCAAAGTAAGAAGTTTACTTCAGCCTGAAGTAAACCTGAAGTAATGAGTCTGTTTTCAAAATGTGAGGATCAGAAAGTACAGATATTTGTGTAAAAATGTAGTTTTTACTTTAACAGTAAAAAGTTGTCAGAAAAATAAACACTCGAGTAAAGAAGACATACCTGACAATTCTACTTAAGTACAGTAACAAAGTATTTGTACTTCGTTATTTCCCACCTCTGTATTTAATTACATGGTCTGGAGGAGCTGGAGATGGATCAACCAACTTTCTGACTGATAGATGGCCACTGGAGCCAGAGTCACAGCCACCAAACCTTGCTTGAGATACTGATTTTACTACCTGACCCTGAATTTCCCTTCCTATCTGTAACCCTCAGGTATAAATCTATGAGTACATTTGAACATTTCCTTGAGGTAACAGTTATGGCTCAAGTGCAGATCAACATTGGGATTTGAGAGAAAGACTTAAGTGTTGAAGGAAGATTTATAAAGTCCTTTGTTGGCGGGCAGTCCTACATGTTTGCAATTGCACAACCTTAGAGGCTGTAAAAAGTGCAGATTGGCAGCAGTGAATTGTGTGTTTAGAAGTAGCAAAGTAGTTTAATGAAAATACTTTAATGAAAAGAATTAGTGGTAAATTAAAAGTAAATGTCTCTCCCTACAGGTACAGTCTACACAACAGTCCACCTTAGGGATGATTTTTGAACCTCAGAAAAAAATAAAGTTCCCAATCAGTTAAGGGTAGGGTTTATTCTACAGTGATGTAAAAATGTATTTGCCCCCTTCCCAAATTCTTTGTTTTTGTAACACTTAAATTCTAATTGTGATGCTTTGGCAGACCTTTCATGCTCTAGTTAAAATTAATTAAAACAATCCTGTCCAGCCTGGACAAGGGAAAATCTTAACATCTTCAACTGTACCATCTCCAGCTTGGCCTCCAGTCTTTTTCTTAGTGCCACAGTCTACAAACTATACATCATAGCAGATCTCTACCATCTTACAAACCTTCCCTTTCACTCTTGCTGCGATCCTTCTGTCACAAATCACCTGACACTCATCTCCACCCTGCCTGCACTCTCTTCTTCACCTCTCTTGTGCACTGTTCATTGCTTTGGATCATCTACCTTCAAAACCTCTGCTTCTTGCAGCTTCACTCTTCCACCCGTCTGCTGTCACACTGTGTATTCTTTCATTCCTCTTTTCTCCCATGTATACCTCCACCTGTCCAGGCTCTCTTCCACCTTCTCCCTGCTGATCACTCCATGCCACAATGTTGTCTGCAAACATCACAGTCCACAGAGACTCCTGCCTGACATCTATCAGCCTGTCCATCACCACTGCAGATAAGAAGCAGCTCAGAGCTGATCTCTGATGCAATTCTATCCCCATCTTGAACTCATCACTCCAAGCACATCTCACCACTGTCTCACTCCTCATACATGTCCTGCACCACCTTCACATACTTCACCGCCACTCCTGAATTCCTCAAACCATTCCCATTTCTTCATGGTATGGCTCATCAGCTTTGTCCAAATTTAGTTCCTGCAGCTCTTCATATCATCCTTGCTCTTGAAAAGAGTATAAAAAAAATGTTGAAGTAACCATATATTAAATAAGACGCACTCTGACAGTTCACACCTCCACCAAGGCAGCTCACTCTCTGGGCAGTATTTACTTTTCAGGAAATAATATTTTAGTTAGTATATAATCACTTTTTTGTTCTTTTAAACATACATTATGAAATATGTTTAGTAAAAATCAGATGAGGGTAGCATGACAGATGTTTACTTTGATGGATAACAGGTACTGATTTGCAAATAACTGGACATGAATAACTTGCACTGTATATTACAGTATACTTATAAATAACTGGGAAACTCATTCTCTTTTATCTTGATAATACTTTCTTTAAATATAAAACACATTTTGGGGTCAGCTTGAAAAAAAAGGCAGATGTGAAATGTAAAAGTGAGAGCAGAGGTCAAATGTGGAATTTAGAATCCCCATGTATCATTCTCTATGCTTTCAATGCAAGCAATGCAGTAAGAAACATAGTTTAAAATAGCTCAATATAGCATTATTATCACCTTAAGATCAATCTTTTGACCTTGAAGGAGAGATCAGAGGTCAAATGTGACATGATGTTTAAAATCTTTATACAGTACTTTCTACATGTTGGCAAAACACGCCACACTTGTAAGAATCATCGTTTCTGAGTTATAAGGTTTTTTGTCAAGTTGACCTTGAAGACCTTAGTGGATATAAGGCAGATTTAATGGAGCCCTACAAAGTTTTATCACACTTCATTCAAAACCTTTCAAGCTATCATGTTTACAGACAGAGTGGCACGCATGCAAACCAACCAAAAACATAACCTTGGTGTAGGTGATTAACTGGCTAAGGGACATTACTTCCAAACCTTATAGAAACCAGTGTAACTGTACAACACTGTGGCACACAGGCTTTGATATACACACACTGTTCTAGTCAGGATATATTCCATGATAGTTCTGATCTGCAAATGGCAATAGTTGGCACAATTACTCATGATTGTTACCCATATACTGCCTAAAAACTGCAACAACCATTTAAAATGATTTATGATGTTTGTGATAGTTATTTCTTTAACATTGTAATAAACACTGGATCAGTGACTGATACACACACACACACACACCTCAAACCACACCCCCTTGTGTGTAAGTGTAATAGCAAAGCAGGTCCGGAGAGAAGAGGTTTACCGTGCATGGATGATGGGTTTGGTTCGCCCGTTTACATCCACAAAGCCAGTTCCCTTATCTTCACATTTCCAAGCCACACACACATACTACATCAGTTCAGTTTTATTTATATAGCCCCAGTTCACAACCACAGTTGCCTCAACGTGCTTTACATGCACTCATATACACAGTAATACAAAGCTCTCAGCTTCCCTGGCTTTCCCACTCTGATTGCAATTAGTGAATTATGCACTTGGACTTTGGCCAGCTATGCAGAATTCAATTATTCATAAATGTTAATAGGCACTCTCTATCTCCCTCTTTCTTTTTCATTTCTCCAGTCCCCCTCCTGTGACCTTGCTCATATAGCCTATACCAAATAGGTAATATTGACCTTTTCATTTGGGCATGTTAATAGGAGTTGCTTTCTATTAAAACAAATGATGACATTGTCTGTACAGCACAATACAATAAGTCATTTCAGAGGGATTACTTTAGTGTTCAACCAGCAAAAGCAAGCATAAACTCAATATAGCTTAGGAAAGTCAAATTAAATTGAACTGTGATGAATGAAGTAAACAGAGGCTGAAAAAAGAAAAGACTCCATGTTTAGCACCACACAGTCGGTGGGATACAGCGTTGTTGATTACTATACCAGTGTGCATTTACATATAGCAGCTAGCATGCAATGCCAGGCATTTATTAGTGTCTGCAATTAATTATTATTATTACTTTTTTGTTTTTCTCAATTGGTTTGGTTTAATTCTCAAAGCAGGAAAGTCATTCTCACCTCTCTTAATGCAGTTCTCAAAACAGTTTTTATAACACAGACTCACCTGTGCCAAAGACACTGCAGCAATCGAATCCTATTTCACATATGTTAAAACATAAAAAGTTATTCAGTCACTTCAACTCTGTGCTCAATGAATGAAAACCCTTCCTCACCATTTTAATACTTAGACATCAAATTGTTTGTTTTTTGTTTTTTTTTCAAAACCTTACTGACTTTGGAAAGAGTACTGGAAAAATGTGGGTCTGATGTAGAGTAAAAAGTGTTCAGACACAAAAATAAAATGTAAAGGATTTATTTGTAATTTTATAAAATTATCATAAAGTATCGTGAAACAGGGACGTTGTGAACCCAAAATCCAGGACTGAGGAATCCAAAAATGAACAGAAAATACAGTTTTAATATTGATGAATCTGAAAATAGAATACAAACAGAGCAGAAGTGGATCCAGAACACAGCAGAATGTATGAGGGACACACAGGTGTAAGACAATAAGACAGAGGAAGCAAAATAAGACAATGCGCAAGAGACAAGAGACTGACAAAATTAAACAGAAAGAACAAAACAAGGAAACATCACTAACAGAGACTTGAGCATACATGGACAATGGAAAGAAGGAATATTCAAAGATCAGACCCAAAGAATGAGACAGTATAACAACCCATAAGAACTGATACAAAACATTAATAAACAAACTCACAAACACAAGGGAAAATACAACAATTGAATAGCCTGCAACTAAATATGACAAACCAAGGATAACAGAAAATGCAGGACTTCAGTAAATAAGCAAAATATCAACAGACTATAGAGAAGGTAATAATAAATAAAGAAGCTGACAACCCCATACACCAAATGGAAAAGGAACAAACCCTAAACATAAATCATCCTCACAATCTAAAAGAAACAACAACTTGCAAAACTCAGAGTCCAAAGCCCAGGGACCATGACACAAAATTGTTGAAATGGAGGAAAGCAAAATGATACTCCTAAAACTTTATGCATCAGAAAACAGACAAATATTTACAATCTGAGAACAAAACACCAACTACTGTATAGTCCAGTAAAGCCATGCTACATACATTCAGCAGCCACTTTAACTGCTTGTTAATGTATATATCTAATTAGTCAATCATGAGTCAGCAATTCAAAGCATTTACACATATAGACATAGTAAAGACAGCACAGGTACAGTGGTTCTAATCATATTTATCTAATAGACTCCAATTTGTTCATATAAATAGGGAGTTTAATGACGGCGTTCCACAGAGTTCTGTGCTAGGACACATTTTATTTACACTATACATGCTTTCTTTAGGTCAGGGGTGTCAAACTCAATCACAGGACAGGTCAAAATTGAAACACAGTCTAAATCGTGGGCCAAACAGGTTTAAAATTAATTTATTGAACAGTCTAAAACTGAAAATATTCTAATCAGCAATATGAATTTGAATGGCCAGAATGCAACAACTTTTTCCTCAACACATTAAATTAAATATAAAAATTATATTTGTCTTCAAAAATAAAACCAGGGAAAATGAGGATATTTCAAGCTGTTGAAAATTTGCAGTTTTTTTCAAGTAAAAACTGCGATGTGTCGGAAAAAAGCCACATAAACTGCTCAGTGTGTCCCGTTTATCAGTAAAAAGAGCAGCTGCAAATACAGCGGTGGAGTCCTGGTCTGATTTTTGGCAACGTGGAAAGTGGCATAAATTCCCTTTTTGCATCTGCACCTTTTGCAGGTGCAACTTTACTTGAAAAGCTTTCACTGCATCATGCATGTGTAATCGTGTGGTACCATCACTGAAGCTGCAGGTTTAATGCATTAAGATGCTTCATTATGTCACAGAGAAAGGCCGACTCACACAGCCACCTTTCATCCCGGAGCCCTGCTGCCACTTTTCCTTTACTTTCCATCAACTTCCAGAGAAGACTGAAACTGACGGTGACTTAAACCGTTGCCTGTCATAAAGATCACTGTCTGTGTTGCTAATGGCACGTTCTGTCGTCAGGACTTTGCTGCGCAGCGTTTCCTGCTGTGTGATGCAGTGATGCACTGTCAGCCCACTTGTGCAGGTCTCCCTCTGCATCTTCTCCCGCATCCATCCCACCAATCCACTCTTTTCCCCGCACATCGCAGGCGAGGAAAAGAGACACAGTTTACCTCCGACGTCAGTGATCTGGTCCTCTGCCTCCCACCTGTTTGGAAAATCCCTGTTTTCCACTTTTCGTATGGTCATTTTTGTAGTATAAGTGGTGGGGGCACTATTTACCTGCGGGCCATCAATAATAGCCATGTGAAATTATCTTGTGGGCCATATATAATTATATCGCAGGCTGGATCTGGCCCACGGGCCTTGAGTTTGACACATTGCTTTAGGCAGTATTATTAGAAAACATTTTCACTGTTATGCAGATGATACTCAGCTTTATCTATCCATGAAGCCAGATGATACATCAATTAATTAAACTACAGGGATGTCACAAAGGCCTGGATGACCTCTAATTTAGTCTTTTTAAATTCACATAAAACTGAAGTCTGGCCCTGTGACAGGCTGGCGACCTGTTCAGGGTGTACCCTGCCTCTCGCCCTATGACAGCTGGGATAGGCTCCAGCCCCCCCGCGACCCTGACCAGGATAAGCGGAAGTGAATGGATGGATGGATGGATAAAACTGAAGTCATTGTACTCGGCTCTACAAATCTTAGAAACATGGTGTCAAATCAGATACTTAATCTGGATGGCATTACCTTCGCCTCCAGTAACACTGTGAGGAATCCTAGAGTAATTTTTATTTGTTTAATATTTGCGACTGCATTCTTGCATTTGCAGAATATTTCTAAAATAGAAACATCCTGTCTGTGATGCTGAAAAACTAGTTTGTGAATTTAATATTTCTAGGCTTGACTTGTGTAATTCATTATTATCAGGTTGTCCTAAATTGTCCCCTTCAGCTGATAGGGGACTAGAAAGAGAGAGCAGATTTCTCCCATATTGGCTTCTCTTCATTGGCTCCCTGTTAAATCTAGAATAGAATTTAAAATCCTTCTCCTCACATACAAGGTCTTAAATAATCAGGCCCATCTTCTCTCAAAGACCTCATAGTCCCAACAGAGCACTTCGTTCTCAGACTGCTGGCTTACTTGTGGTTCCTAGGATACTTAAGAGTAGAATGGGAGGCAGAGCCTTCAGCTTTCAGGCGCCTCTTCTGTAAAACCAGCTCCCATTTTGGATTAGGGAGACAGGCTTTCCTTTTTGATAAAGCTTATAATTAGGCCTGGATCAAGTGAACCGGAACCCTCTCTTAGTGACACTGCAATAGGCTTAGAATAGAATAGAATAGAATAGAATAGAATAGAATAGAATAGAATGCCTTTATTGTCATTATACAGGATGTACAATGAGATTGGAGGGCCGCTCCTGTTCAGTGCCATGCAACAGAAAATCAAACTCTCTAAAATAAAAATAAAAATATTATAATCTAGTATAATCAAGAAATATACAGAAAATAAACAATGTATAAAATATACAAAAAATAGAATGTATAAAATATATACATACATTGGTGCATCTGTACATTGTAAGAAAAGTAAATAAGCGTATACATATAATAATGAAGATGATGAATATTGCACTTGGTGAATGAATATTGCACTAGTGAATGAATACTGGATATTACACAATATAGGAATGTTAGATATTGTTCAGTATGAATAATATAATATTGCACAGAGATGTGGGTGTTGCACAGTTACAGTGGGTGAGTGTGTGAGTTCAGGGTGGTGATTGCTCTGGTGAAGAAACTGTTCTTGAGTCTGTTTGTTCTGGCTTTGATGCACCTGTAACAGTTCAGGGTGTGAGCTGTCCTTGATGATGTTCCTGGCTCTGCTGATGCAGCGGGAGGTGTAGATGTCCATCAGGGAGGGGAGAGGGCAGCTAATGATTCTTTGTGCTGAATGGACTACCCTCTGAAGCCTCACCCTGTCTGCCTCAGTGCAGCTGCCGTACCATACTGTGATACAGTACGTCAGCAGGCTCTCAATGGATGAGTGGTAGAAGGTCAGCAGCAGGTTTGAGTCCAAGTTGTTCTTCCTGAGGATCCTCAGGAAGTGAAGTCGCTGCTGAGCCTTCTTGATAACAGCTGTGATGTTATCTGACCAAGAGAGATCAGCAGAGATGAGGACACAGAGAAACCTGAAGGTGTGGACCCTCTCCACACGCTCGCCGTTGATGTAGAGGGGAGCTGGGTCAGTCCTGTGCTTCCTGAAGTCGATGATGATCTCTTTGGTTTTCATGGTGTTCAGTACCAGGTTGTTCTCTGAACACCAGGCTGTCAACTTCAGGACCTCCTCTCTGTAAGCTGCCTCATCTCCCTTTGAGATGAGTCCGACCACTGTGGTGTCGTCAGCAAATTTGACGATGAGGTTGTTATTGTGGGCCGGACTGCAGTCATGGGTGTAGAGGCAGTACAGGAGGGGGCTCAGCACACAGCCCTGTGGGGAGCCAGTGCTCAGTGTGCGGGTGGAGGAGAGATGGGGGCCAAGGCTGCTGGGGGCTTCCCATAATGAGTTTTTCTTTTTTACTAACTTCTTTTTACTCTCTATGTGTTTATACCCCACTCTGTATTTAAACATTAGTTGTTATTATTAATCTCTGGCTCTCTCCCAGTGTGTTGTTTGTCTTGTCTCTCTCCCCGCAGCCTAAATGACTGTTTCAGATGACTGCCCCTCCCTGAGCCTGGTTCTGTTGGAGGTTTCTTCCAGTTAAAAGGGAGTTTTTCCTTCCCGCTGTTGTGCTTGCTCATCAGAGGTTACATAACTGTTGAGGTTTTCACTATATGGTCTTTACCTTACAATATAAAATGTCTTAAGTTGAGTTGTGATTTGGTGCTATATAAATTGAACTGAATTGAACTGAACTCTTTTCCATGCCTTCATGGTGTGGATCATCGACTTTATCCCTCTAAATTGCAGCATATCCTTCCCAGCTTTCTCTCTGTCTGGAAAATGGATACAAATCCTTTTCTCCTTCTTTAGTGTCCAGCCTCACATACGACTCACTATAAACCTTTTTTTTCTTTTTTTTTTTGCCACCTCTGTCTTTGCTGTATTAGTAGCCTCCAAGTACTCTTGTCTACTTTCTTCATCACCCAAACTGTCCATTTTTTTTTTTTTTTTGGCCAACCTCTTACTTTAAAAACTTTCGTGGTCTTCCTCATTCCAACACTAAATCTTCTTGTCTTCTTGGTGTATCCTCTGTCCAGTTGTTGAAACCCCGACTGATCTGGTATGGAAATCTCATTCTTGTTGACCTGCACATAAGTTTTTACGGATGCCCTTCCTGACTCAGCCCTCTCTCATCTTGAATGCCAAAGTAGCTGACTTGATAGAGAAGCTCCTTTGGCTCATACGGGGATCGTCGCTGGTTCTGTGGGGCTCTTGCCCTTTAGCCACGCAAACCCCAGCTGGGACCTCCCTTCTCCTTCTCTGGGGTTGGGCAGGCGGTTGTCATCGGGATGTGTGGTCTTGGGTCTTCAGTGCTCATGGGGGGGCTGCAGGCAGCCTGGGTTTCCTGCCTGTCTCTGGCTCATTGTTGCAGCTTGTCACCCTCTTTATCAAGTATGTTTTATGACAACACACACAGGCACGCACAGACACAGGCACGCACAGACACATGCAACAGAACAAGAGTATCTATTTTTTTGTATTCTTCTTTTTAAGGGGCTATTTTTTTTATTGGGGAGGGGGGGTTGTGTTTTTGTATTTTTTGTTACAGATGCAGCAGTTGGTGACCACCTCCCCACCACTTCCCCACCTATCGGCTCTGGTGTTGCTGGGCCACGCCATTTAAACTGGTAAACAAAGAAACAAAGAAAGAAAATAAAAGAAAGAAACTAACAAGAGGAGCCTACAACACAGCTCCTCTTGGCACAGCAATGGTGTTTGGCACAACAGAGCATGCAGACAGCAATTTTGCTTGGTTAAGCTGCTGGACTAGACAGGTTAAAAAAAAAAAGAAAGAGAAGATCGTGGTGAAGCTGGAAACCTGAACACTCTGTGGTCGATTACCAAGACCACATGAAGTACCCTTTGAAAGTCTACTAGAAGATGTGAATGCAGCACTATGGATAATCCCTACTTCAAAAATCACTAAAACTAACCAGCTGATCTATATCATGAAAGCAGAGATCTTTGAAAGTCTTAGATATAAGATGAATAGCCACAAGGAGCAGTACCCTCCATTGAAAACAAAACTCAAGGCTAAGATCATGGCAGGGTGGAAGGACGTTAGCCAGCTGTCACAGCTGCAGAAAGGTGTGATGAAGCAAGGGGTGCTTAAAAAGGACTTAAAAAAGACTCACAGCCTTAGCTACCCGCTTGAAGAGATATATCAAAGAGACAAAAGCCATTAGAATACACTAGATGCTCTCCACTGAACCATCCACTCTCAGTGGCAGGGGAACAATATGAGATCAGCCCTCCCACCAAGGCAGCAGACAGAGCAATACTGGAACAGAATGTAGGAGATTGATGTAATATATAACAACAATGTTCTGGTTAGTGGATCTAAGCGACCTCCTTGAGAGGTCCCTTTTTTCCCCCTAAGTTTATATATGTTGTTGCTAGCGTTTTTAGGAAGAGTTGCCTGTAATTAGGGCAGTGAGTCTGCGTTACCTCACTTGTGTCTGTGTATTTCCCTGCTCTTCCTGGCCATTTGACATACAGAAACGTACTGTACCAATCAAAAGTTTGGACACACTCGCCGACTGATATGAAGAGAGAGTGTGTCCAAACTTTTGACTGGTACTGTATTTCATGCATTAGTAAAATAAGCTTTTTAAAATGTGTAAAAAAGTAGCCAGATGTCAGTCAGCCCATTTTACTGAGGGTGCATGTAATATAACACATTACTTACGTATTATATGATATTGAGAGAAACTTTTTCTCCATCTCTCCTCTCCACTATAGATTTCCTCCCTGGTCGCCATCCTGGCTCTACTTTCTTTGAAGATGTTGGAGGAAGAACAGTTAGCGTGGAAAGAAGGTGGAAAAAAAATCACCAAGATGCATCAAAGACATTCCTCCTGTGTAAGTCATGTGTAGTACAATTTGAAGCCACATAACAATGCTGTGAGCAAAGTGAATATAAATGACTACATTAAAAAAAAAGTCATGCTAATTATTTAATTGAGACCACTGCATTGACTGCATGGGCCAGGGTTCCAAAAAACTTGCCTCAGACTCATGTTTTTCCACCAAGGACTCCTCCATTAAAGCTTTAAGCTGGTCCTGGTGTGTGCATGTGTATCTTTATGTCATGATCCTGTGTCTTCTTTCAGATTCTCTTGTCTCAGTCAGTCTCCTCTCGTTGCCTCTTATGTATATATTGTCTGTTTCTTCCTCAGTTCTTTGTCGTGTCGTCTTCCCTACACTGTGTTCCTTTGTGTTTCCTAGTTTCTTTCTGGTTAGTGCTTTCCTGGCTCCTGTCCAGCCCGGTTTATATTTTGGATGCCTTCCCTGAGTTTACCAGCAAATAAAGCTGCATGTTTCTAAGATCAGTCTTGCCTCATGACTCTGCATTAGGATCCAGCTGTGACAGGTTTCCAGAGGTTTTACAACAGTACAGTGTTATCAGTGTTCAGTGGTTACACATTTTACTGACATCTAATAAGAACCTAAACACAAACATCTCTTTGTAGCAAATTATTAATTATTATTTATTCATAGGTGGATGGTTTCAGGCATTTTTACCTATTTTTAAATATAAGACATACTTATGCTTAAAGGCTGCTGCTGACATACACTATAAACTGATGTATTCAATGGAAATTCATTGATGATTTGCTGCTTGTGTGATTACAGATGCAGTGAGAAAAACTAGACTAACAGATGAAGCAGTCTTTTATGCCCAAATATGGCAAACAGAAGGTGAAGCGGTTTCTTGCTTAGCTTTGTTCATCTAAGTTGAAAATAATGATTTTGAGCTTAAGTTCCTAAAACTGATGTGTGAATAAAAGTTAAAATGTTCAAGATGAATAAAAAGTGTTTATGATCATTTAATTTTTTAAAGTCATTATTTGGTAAACATTACGCTGATGGGCTGCAACAACCTCACTTTTTTTTTAAAATAGAGGATTTTATTACTTCTGCTTTATTGGAACAAAATGCTTTATAAGATTTCCAGACAAAAACGACAACTTTGCTTTAATGTTCCAGTGTAAACATTTATAATCTGATCCAAAATCAGCCTTCACTGACAGCCTCTGACAGCCATAGCACAGTTACTATAATAGAAACCCATTTTTAGTCTTTAACATTTAACCAAAAATGGCCGACCGGCATGTTTCTGCTGCTCTTTGTGTATAAAAACATTTTTGTACACACTATATTTTAACATATTTGAATAATATCAACACTTAGCAGTAGACCCGGAAAAAACAAATGTGTGTCAGTTAAATGTTGTTTGTTAGTGCTGCTGTCAGTCCACTGTTTAACTCAGCTTTCAAGTGTGCTGGTGAGAAGAGTCCACATGTTTACTCTGGAGGAGGCTGTAAAACTTTGTGAAGGGAATTCAGTACGAGTCGGTGAGTCGGTGAAGCCCTTCTGACCAGTGTCAGTGATACTAAGGTGAGCTGCTGAGGATATCCTGACCTTTTTCTGTTGTAAGCCCTGGTGTTTATACTGCTGTTGGCCTCTGTTAGTGAACCTGGCTTTTGAAAATGGATCAATCATCACTGAACAGCCATTGTTTTAATGTAAGAAATGATAATCATGGCATCGATGTAAGGATTCAGAAATGTCAGCATATTCCTGTAGGGAGATTGCTGAAGCTATAAGAATGGATGTGAGAGAATGAGGAAGCTCTAGTTCTTTCAGTCACTACCCAGAGCTTGTGACCATAAGTGAGGGTGGGAACATAATTCGACCAGAAAATTGACAGCTTTGCGTTTATGCTCAGCTCTTTCGTTATCACGATGGACCGTTGCAGCATCCTCATCACTACAGCCAAAGCCCTAATCCATTTGTCAATCTCCTGCTCCCTTCTCCCCTCATTTGTTAGATGTTAGATTCAACTCATTGTCATTGTGCACACAAGGTACACAAGGAAATGCTTGTTCCAGATCACTCATCCAGAGATGAGCATCTGTGGTCATGCAGCCAGAGACCGGCACTACCGTTAGGCAGTGCGGTTTAAGTGAATAAGACCCTGAGATACTTCTTATTAACTTTTCCACTTGGGGCAGCCACCCGTCACAGACCCGGAGTGGGCACCCACCCTTTTCCAGCTGAGGACCATGACCTCGGACTTAGAGGTGCAAATTCTCATACCTGCCATCTCACACTCAACTGAGAACCATTCCAGTGTGAATTGGAGAGCTGGAGGCCACCACCTGATGAAACCAACAGGACCACATCATCTGCAAAAAGCAGAGATGAGAAGCCTTCCATCTCTTTGCTATGCCTAGAAATTCTCTCCATAAAAATTATGAACAGAATTGGTAACAAAGGGCAGCCCTTTGGTAGGCAAACTACCTGGATGAACTACACATGGACTAATGGTTACAAAATAAAACAGGAACTGATTTGAACCTACACATAATATTAATCAAAATCCAAGTCATACATGGGATTAAACAAACAAACAAACAAACAAAACAACATTCAGTCATTTCATGTGCATCTGTAAGAATGTGTTAGCTTTATAAACTACAGTTGTTGCCAACAACATGATATAATGGGACTGCAGAGAGCATCACATCAGACACATTTTGCATGTCATGCCATTTTTTTTTTTTGCCTTAAAAGGTGAATGCTGGTTGGCATTTGACATGAACAATGAAAAAAATAATAGTGATAAAACACAAAATGACTAATCATATGTTATTTTCTGATATCAGACTCAGGGGGAAAAAGACTGCATAAGAAGAGCCACCCTCAGAGGGGAATATTAAAGTGAGATACTGCTGATCTTTAGGGTGTCACTTTGAGTTAGTCATATTGGTACATCTTAGTATTTAAATAGCTATTCCAACTTTCCAATCACAACCTCCACTGCTACCAGTGTCACCCACTACTGTCCCTCCTCAGAAATTATCCCTGTTGGTTGAGGACATGTGGCTGAGCCAGTTAGGCTAAATCCAAATCAATTCCTCTCCAATGGCCGTAGAAAAGCACCAAATTGAGTTTATGCTCTGCTAATACAATCAGCCTGTGGGTGGGGAGAGGATGACTGTGTTATCATTTCTTCCCTAATTTCATTTCTCCAAGGAGGCAGGCAGACAGGCAGGCCTGCTTGGTGGGGTTGGTGCTGGAGGGATGCCCATTGCCACCGGGCATGACTGGATGAGATTAGCCACAAATACCAGGGCAGTCAAAGGTTTCACAGGAGAAAACACTGGGCCAAAATCCAGGGCTGTGGAGACAGTCAAAGAAAGAAATGAGGTGAGAAAAAGGTGGAAGATGGGAAAACAAAGCTGAAGAATAATAGCTGAAGGAAAATGGATTATTATTATTAAGAAAAGAATCTGATTCAAAAATCTGTTTCCTATTCAAGGGTAACAGTTTTGCTAAAGCTTTTAAATGAAATAATCTCACAGTGCTAATGTCAGAAATGTAAAAAACAAAAAGGACTACAGCATTCACATAAGGTAGGGTTTAGATATACACTGCTCAAAAAAATAAAGGGAACACTCAAATAACACATCCTACATCTGAATGAATGAAATATTCTCATTGAATACTTTGTTCTGTACAAAGTTGAATGTGCTGACAACAAAATCACAGAAAATCCTCAATGGAAATCAAATTTATTAACCAATGGAGGCCTGGATTTAGAGTCACACACAAAATTAAAGTGGAAAAACACTACAGGCTGATCCAACTTTGATGTAATGTCCTTAAAACAAGTCAAAATGAGGTTTAGTATTGTGTGTGGCCTCCACATGCCTGTATGACCTCCCTACAGTGCCTGGGCATGCTCCTGATGAGGTGGCAGATGGTCTCCTGAGAGATCTCCTCCCAGACCTGGCTGAAGGATGTTGCAGGCAGCAGATCGCCCTCCACGGCGTCTCCAGACTCTGTCACGTCTGTCACATGTGTTCAGTGTGAACCTGCTTTCATCTGTGAAGAGCACAGGGTGCCAGTGGCGAATTTGCCAATCCTGGTGTTCTCTGGCAAATGCCAAGCGTCCTGCACGGTGTTGGGCTGTGAGCACAACGCCCATCTGTGCACATCGGGCCTTCTTACCATCCTCATGGAGTCGGTTTCTAACCGTTTGTGCAGACACATGCTCATTTGTGGCCTGCTGGAGGTCATTTTGCAGGGCTCTGGAAGTGCTCCTCCTGTTCCTCCTTGCACAAAGGCGGAGGTAGCGGTCCTGCTGCTGGGTTGTTGCCCTCCTACGGCCTCCTCCACGTCTCCTGGTGTACTGGCCTGTCTCCTGGTAGCGCCTCCAGCCTCTGGACACTACGCTGACAGACACAGCAAACCTTCTTGCCACAGCTCGCATTGATGTGCCATCCTGGATGAGCTGCACTACCTGAGCCACTTGTGTGGGTTGTAGAGTCCGTCTCATGCTACCACAAGTGTGAAAGCACCACCAACATTCAAAAGTGACCAAAACATCAGCCATAAAGCATAGATACTGAGAAGTGGTCTGTTGTCCCCACCTGCAGAACCACTCCTTTGAGTGTTTTTTGCTAATTGGCTATAATTTCCAGCTGTTGTCTATTCCATTTTCACAACAGCATGTGAAATTGATTGTCAGTCAGTGTTGCTTCCTAAGTGAACAGTTTGATTTCACAGAAGTTTGATTTACTTGGAGTTATATTGTATTGTTCAAGTGTTCCCTTTATTTTTTTGAGCAGTGTAGTTCTGTTTCTTCGTGGTAAAAGAAAAGAAAATGTAGTGGCTATTATGTGCACTTTTAGTTAGAGCTATACAATTAATCAAATTTTAAACCTGATTATAACTTTGGCTTCCCACAGTTAAATGAACATGATCAAGCAATATTGAAAATGCATGCTTCACTAATAGAATGCAAAGCAAAGGCAAATCAAGCACTCCCTAAATCTGCACCTGACCACATGCTTCCATGTGCCAATCATAGCTGTTACCTGTACTGTGCAGCTTAAAGTTTCCCACACTAGTCTGAGTAAAGGAGAGTAAAGACCTTCACACACCGAATGCATAAATTTAGTGTAAATGTTTCGTGCATTCAAAATATTTTTCAGATTTGCCTGTTCTTAACCAGCTGTTCACATCGATTGCATCATTTCACAGGATAAATTTGCTGCATTTACTTTTTTGGATCAAGTTCAATTTTTCTGACTTTCACAAGTGAATAAACTGATCTGACCAATCAGAGCGCTGCATTTAGCAACATGTGAGGTTATATTACAAAATGCACACAAATACAAGGAATATACAGTGATATGGAAACAGTAAAATCATACTATTTTACCTCAGACACACAGCTAGATGCTGCTCTGCGTTAGTCGGCTCTCTGAAATTATTTCTCTACCTCCTCAGATGTGATCCCAACTCTACCAGGAAGAGCTTAAACTGTCCCACTCACATCCTGAAATATGCGTGAAAGTGGCTGTGATGCAGCTTCAACTCTGGGATTCTCCCTGCTGCTGCTTTCTGGCTGAACCCAGAATCTGTTTATTCGCAAAAATGCAACAAGTTCAGTGTAGGTTAGACAACAAGTTTGCATCAGAAAGATTCAGGATCTCATGGCGTTTTTATGCAACGTGTCTGGTGTTAACACTGCTTTAAGATGATATGCAACAAAAATCAACTGTTTGGCACAGCAGAAGGTGGAAATCCTTTGAAGCAGATCATTGCTTGGAAATACTTCAGATTTAGTACAAATGATGTTAACCACAAACTTTTTCAACCACCTGGGCCCTGCACTACAAATCCAGGGCCTGTGAGGATATTGTTCCATTAACTGGATTCACTTATCCTAACACTGGTGATCAGCTGACGATAAGAGGTCACAAGAAACTGCGTATCAACTTGCTAAGTTAACTCACCGTTTCCCAGTCATAACATTTGCACAACAGTAAATGACATTGCTCGTAACAAACAGGGACAGCCTATGAGAAGTCTTTATTGATTGCTCGATCACTCATGAGTCCCACTGTTTTATAGTTTTACAGTCCTGTTTTTTGTCTTTATTCCTTTACACCTTTTAACTTTAATTAAAGTTCAGTACCAGTGACTGGATTCATTTGAAGGAATGCCTTCCACCTAAAAAACAAGACAAGAAAAACACAAGCTGATGACATACTATGAATTTTATTTTGTTATGGCTGAAACTTTAATCTGGCCAACATACACTTGCTCTTCTGCTTTGAGCACCCCCCCCCCAACAGGAGATCAGCAGATGAGCTTGCACAGTTGGTGTTCAGGTTCTCATAGTTGGTGTAGAAATTCAGAATACGGCTGCCTCACCTCAAATAATATACAAGTAGTGCTGTTGAAATTATATTTTTTAAAGGAGTATTCAGTGAATGTTTTGTAGATATTTATAAACATTGAAAATACAATATCAGGCCTGTGTGTGCTTTGTCTCCCTCCCCTCTGAGCCAGTGGTCCTCACTAACCATAACATTTTTAATACTGCCACTGTCTACACACAAACAGAGTCTCTGTGCTGCCTTCGTCATTGGTCCGTCCAGTGCTCGTTCTCATGGCTCAGGTTTTTCCCATCAGCAATAAAGCCTTGTACAAAAAACACATCTTCTCCCCTGATGTTTCAATTAATCAGTACAAAGCAATCTTTTCCAGATTAATAACGGAACATGGTGATGTTTTAACTGTACGTACTGTGGCCGAACCTTCAAGGATAAGATAAACCGAGACTGGGAAGTTTGGGTGGCACTTTCTAATGTCTAATGAATTTATTTATATCTTAAATTGTCTGTTTGTTTCAGCCACTGTTTATTAATTCATTTCCTGGAGTTTACTTTTAAACATTTGTCATTTTATTCTTTGGGTAAACGCCAACACTCCCAGTAACAGCATTAATACTGAGAAAGTAAAGATCCACACAAATACAGTCATATTTTGCAGTGTTTGTGTGCTTCATCAAAAGACATCAACAAAGCGTTTCTTGCTGATGTGTTCCTTTCAGGCTTTATGTTTATGGATTTGTTTGTCAATTACTGTGTATGTGTGTGTGGGTGTGTGCATGTGTGTGTGTGTATGTATGTTTGTTTATACCTAAACCAGTATATATTACTTTTTTCTCATTTTCATATACTTCTCTATACAGCTGCAAATAGTGAGCCCTCCAGCAATGATTTATGGTCAGTGGCATATTTTACAAGTTTTCCCTTTACGTGAACATTTCCCTAGTTAAAAGACATACGTTTATGTTACTATAGTTTTGCGGGATTTTTTTTTTCCCTTTTCTCTCTGTGTGCTCTGAGGGATGCACATGCCTAATGAGCTTTACTCAAATTCACTGGCTTCATTCCAGAGTCAATATCCAGGATCAATACGCTGTCTGCATTAATGCGAAAACATATGCAGTGTTAGCTTGATTCTTTATGTTCACTGTGTGTATTGAGCTTATTGCCCCACCAGTTTTGTCTTCCCCAATCCTCAACTGGAAACTAGAGTTCCTTTTCCCAGGGTCCCTCTTTTTCCTGGGGTGAGTGTGTCATTAATTCAAGAGTGAAGAGAGAAAGAGATGGAGTGAAGTAAAAGAAACAGAGATAAGGACCGTATCATGTGTAGGCTCTGACTAATGATTGTGTGTACATTATGACTGGTCCAATGTCACTTATTAAATCTTAGATAGATAGCAACCCACTGTATGGCTAAAGGCTTTTAGCCTTGTATGCACTGACAGACATTTGACACTCTGTTATAACTAGCCCACTAATGTGACCTTGTGGATTTCTCTGCATAGCTTGAGCCATGAGATACTGCTTGTCAGAGGTCAGTTGCATATTAGCAGAAAACACCAGTTTCACCTCATTTGGAACTGGTGATACTCCACCCACCTCTGGCTTCCCTGACACAGACACCGCTACTGATGAGTGTGTGTTTGGCCCAGAGTTCATGGCCGAAGCCCCTAGATTGATGCCATGCTGATATTTAATGATGTACTGAAAAACAAAAGCTAAGACCCGCTCTGGACAACCCTGACACAAACTGTTGGCTGTGCTAAATGTCATTCTAATTATCCATCTATTTTTCACTGCATGCAGCAGTAAATATATGCACAAATTTTGCCCTCTTGGTCCCTCCATTCACTGTCCTTCCCTTCATCACTCCTGCTTAGTGACTAAATGTCACACATATTCAATCAGGTGGATTTAGTGCACAAGTCTGAATTTATTTTGGATTTTCTCTAATCCACACAGGGTAAAATGTATACATAAAGGTTCAAATATATACATAGATGCTCACTAACATTAGGTGAAATGTCCCTTAGCAAGTTGCACCTCAATCACTTTTGGCGATGTTGGTACTGATCAACAAGCTTCTTGCATAATTCTGGTTGGATATATTTTTTTGGCCTTTTTTAGATGCACGGTGAGCACAGACAGGAAAGTGGGGAGAGAGAGAGAGATATAGCAGAAGACACACAGGAATGGGCCACAGGTCAGATGTGAACCTAGGCCACTCACACACAGGGATGTGGCAGACATGGTCGCCTGCTCATCCTCTGAGCCACCCACCTTGTGTCCAAGTTTCAACCATCTAGCTGATTTGAGGTGAAGTTGAAGAAGCCTAAGGTAGTCCTTCGTCTTCACGAGTCCATCCACTTTGAACAATGTATCTGTTCCACTGGCATATAAACAGCCCCAAAGCATGATGCTACACTGTACTATGCTTGACAGTAAAGTCAAATAAAGTGTTCTTACATTTGAAAGCCTCAACTTTACTCAATCCTTGTCTAGTCTAACCATAAAACCTTATCAAGAACAGATTTGGCTTGCCCATGTGGGGTGGCTGCAAATTTCAGTTGAGTTTGAAGGAGCCAATTTTGGACCAGGGGCTTCTTTCTTGGTCGGCACCCCCTTGGTCCATGGTAATACAAACATCACTTCACTCTGGACAGTAATGCTGACCTTCCAGACCTTGGCAAAGTTTTGACACATCTGAATTATTTATGATGATCATGGAGTCTGCAGTTGTTTAGAATGTCCAAGAAACCTTCCTAACTTCTGTAAATCTATAATTCTCCTTCTTAGATCTTCACTCACTTCATCGAACTTTCCCATTATTCTGAGTAGTGGACAATGCAATGAGTGCAGTCAAACAAACTCCTTTTCATGCTGGAAAAGAGAAACTGTAGTCAAATGTGATCACTAACGAGACATTAATAGACTTTGGCCTTGTCATTAAGACATTATAGAACCTTCAGCACCACAAGATTTAAGTATCTATATATTTGCTGTGTGAATTGGAGAAAATTCAAAATAAATTCAAAATTGTGCACCCAATTCTTGTTTGTTAAAGACATGAAAGGTGTATTCTGTACAATCACCCCATTCTGGAAAAAGACCAGTTCAAAGAAGTAATTAAAAGCCCAAAGTTAGTATGCCATTCATGACGATTATCACTATCAAAAGTATACTTTTGACCACAACTGCATCTATCCACAAGCTGATTTGACAGTAATCACGTTTCATAAAACCTGAATCAATGACCAATTTTCAGAAATAAAGTATAACTAGAAAAAATAAATATATCCCAAACTAAACACAGCTTTAATGTTGGAATGAACACTTCATCCACTAATTAGCTTGGGAGGCAGTTATTTTGAAATTAACTGTTTTCCATTTGTATGTGAATTTTTAAATGTGAGTATTTTTGCTGATTTCAAATTTAGGTTTTATTTTAGATGCTTATTGATAATACTCCTCCTCCTTCAATCGCCACCTTATCGTTGTGGAAGAGTTGGTGTGTCCCAGTGATCCCAGGAGCTTTATCGTCCGGGGGCTTTGCCCACTGGTAAGGTCTCCCATGACAAATTGGTCCTGGTTGAGGGGTCAGACAAAGAGTGATTCCAAAGACCCCTATAGAAGATATACGAAGGGAACTGTTTACCCTACCCAGGATAGGGGAGGGTAATTAACCTGGAGCCAGGCCTGGGGAGGGAGCTCAAGGGAGACCATCTGGTAGCCGGGCATTAGCCCGTGGTGCCCGACCAGGCACAGCTCGAAGGGGAGACATTCAATTCAATTCAAATTTATCTGTATAGCACCAAATCACATCAAACAGTTGCCTCAAGGCGCTTTGTGTTGCAGGTAAAGACCCTACAATAATACACCCTCCACCCTCCTGGAACATGAAAGGCTCATCTCAACAAAACAAGAATTAGGTGCACAAGTTTGAATTTATTTTGAATTTTCTCTAATCCACACAGGGTCCAAAGTATACATGCAGGCTCAAATATATACATATATTCACTGAGATCTTTTAAGAAGTGGTGCTCATGGTTCTTCAGTGTCTTAACTTGACAAGGCTAAGGCCAAGAAAGACGCCCCTGCTCTAAAATGAATACCTTCAAATTTGAATGAAATCTTCAGCTGCCCACATATGCCCACTTCAGAATAAAAGTTTTATGGTCACATGAAATGAGGATTGAGCCAATTGTCCATGATGACAAGAGGTATGTTTGAAGGAGTAAAGGTGAGGCTTTCAAACTGAAGAACATTTTACCAACTGTCAATTATGGTGGTGGTAGCAGGAGGCCCTGAGGCAGACCCAGGACATGCTGGAGACATTATCTCTCTCGGCTGGCCTGTGAATGCCTCAGTGTCCCCCCGGATGAGCTGGAGGAAGTGGCTGGGGAGCGAGAGATCTGGGCTTCTCTGCTTAGACTCTGGATGGATGGTACTGGTACATTGCACAATGTGGATGGAATCGTGAAGAAGGAGGAATACCTCCAGATTCTTCAAATTCACATCAAATCAACAGCTAGATGGTCAAAACCTGAACACAATTGGGTCAACAGGACAATGACCCCAAATGCATATCCAAACTGGTTTTCAAATGGGTAAAATAGACTAATGTTAAGCTTCTGGAATGGCCTCCCCAATGCCCCCAACCTCACCTCTATTGAGAATTTGTGGACTATGCTTAAAAGGTGGGTGTGTGCGTGGAAACCAACCAATGTAAATTAAGTCTACCAATTCTGCCAAGAATAGTAATCAAATATTCAGCGAGAATTATGCCGGAAGCTTGTTTATAGCTACCAAAGGAATCTGGTTAAGTGCAACTTCCTAATGTACATCTAACCAAATATTAGAACTGAATGTACATATTTGAGCCTGTATCGATCAGAGAAAATGGAAAATAAATTCAAACTTGCGCATCCAATTCTTGTTTTTTAAAGTCATTAAAGGTGTATGCTGTACAATCACTCCACCCTGGGGAAAGAACTTCTTTCAGCTGCTCCTTTAGGGGTCACAACAGTGGATGATCTGTCTCCATCTCACCCTGTCCCTACTATCCTTCTCTGTCACACCAACCTTCTGAACATCCTCCATTGCACTGTTGGATCTCCTCTGGGGTCTTCCTGTTTTCATCCTGCCTGGTAGCTCCATCTTAAACATGTTTTGTCTGATGCAGCCACTCTCTCCCCTCTGCACATGTTCAAACCATCTCAACCTGAGCTGTCCCTCTGATATGTTAATTTCTAATCTTGACCATTCTGGTCACTCACAATGAAAATCTTAACATATTCAACTCTGCCACATCCAACTTGGGCTCCTGTCTTTTTGTTAATGCTACTGTCTACAAACCATACATCGCTGCAGGCCTCACTATCATCTTGTAAACTTTCCCTTTCGCTCTTGCTGCTATCCTTCTATCACAAATCACCCAATACTCTTCTTCACGTCTCTTGTCTGTTGCTTTGGATAGCTGACCCCAGGTCAGGCTCCTTGCAGCTTCACTGTTATACCTGTCTCCCTTTCATTCATGCAAACACCCATATTCTGTCTTGCTTCTACTAACATTCATTTCCATTGGTTGTGCTGTTGGCTGCAAAGCAAATTGCCCCTCGGGGATAATAAAGTTTCTTTCTATCTATCCTTGCTAGAGCATACCTCCACCTCTCCCAACTTTCTTCCACCTGCTCCCTGCTTTCACACAGATCACAATGTCATCTGCAAATATCATTGCCCACAGAGATTCCTGCCTGACTTTTCTGTCAACCTGTCCATCACCACTGCAAAACAAGTGGAAATGGAAAATTGGTACCATTAAACTTCTTCTCCATTCCCTTAGGCGTCCTCTCACTCTCCAGGATTGTGTTAAACAACCTATTTAAAAAGACTGCATTAGATATCTTCATACATCTGCAGGAATGTCATCTGGACCAACTGCTTTTCCACTCTTCATCCTATTCATAGCTGCCCTCACTTCCTCCTTACAAATCCTCTGCACTTCCTGTAGTGTACATAAACTGATGACTCAACTCTAAATAGCTTGGATCTGTTTTTGTGAAATTTCTGCTTGATTTGAAAATTTTCTCCATGTCAAAAACATATATGTATGTACTGGAATTATTTTTTTGCAGTAATGAAGATCTCAGCTCTGTTCCTGAGTCTGACTGCACAAAGTCAGTCTCTTTTTTTTTTTTTCTTTTTATGTCACCTCTTTGATTAGAGGAGCACCTGCCTGGTTAGAGATATGGAGGCTGTGCACGTGTTCTAAATATTGTGGAAGACATTTCACCGGCATCGCCTCTGAAATCTACACCCGTGCAAATGCTACATCTGTCACTGAGATTAACATGGGCATGTTATTACCCAAAACTCTATTATTTTGAAATCCCATAATTGTTGGAAAGAGAAAGCCTTTGAATAGTCTAGTTTTCAAAGGTGTTGTTTTTTAAAGTGACACTTTTTCCTTTTGTTCCATTTTTTTTGTTCCTATGGGTTCTTCCTCATTCAAGGGCCAACCCTCTTACCTTTCCAGAGTCATCATCAACCTCAGCATACCTCTTATTATGCTGTCAGAGGACAGCAAAGAGCGAGAGAGACAAATAGCCCCAGCTGTCAACCTGTTATTAATAAAATCTTGCTGTTTACTCTGGAGTAGTGGCCACTGTTCTTTATCCACCAAAATTAACAAGATCCTTTGTACTAACACTGTCACTGAGTGCAGTAAGCTGAAAAGTGAAGGAGTCCAAAAAGGCTTTGATGAGCTAATAAGCTCTTAGTTACATCATACCTCTTCATTTAAGAGTGTAAACAGCTGTGTAAACTAAACTATTCTACTTGGGTGTCATGCTTTCAGAATCTTATGTTCTATGAAAATGTTTTAGTGCATCTACAGCCTCTACAGCAGCTCAGTTTTATTCCACTTCTCTCCATGTTGTTGTGCATCCTACATGATATTTGAAAATTGTTTAGGCTTCTGAAAGTGAAATAAGAGCTGATCACAGTCACACATCATGCTCTCCCCAAAGCTTATTGTTTCTAACTATGTTTGCTTTTGCTGGAGGCATCTGCTGTAAAATCATTCAATATATTTGCAAAAATATTCATTCACCAGTCAGGTTTAGCACACTGCTGTGTCAATGAGCAGCAATTGCTTGCTCACTCCAAATGGATTCTGCCATTTGAGCATTTTTTTTCTTTTTATTCTCTCTTTCTTTGCCTCTTATCTGAGGCTTTTATTTTCAAAGTGCAGGTGATGCCCAATGTAAGAGTATTATCTCCAGCACTTAACAGCTCGTCTGAAAATGGAAATGTTTCACGGTAAAAACAACCCCATCTTTTCCAGAAAGAGAAAGAACAAAATAGCATTGCTGATTGTTTCTGGGTAAAATATAATCGGGAGGGAAAGCCATGTTATTGAGTGCATTATCATATCCACTGCTGAGGTGAGGGAGAAAAGACTATGCTGATACAAACAGTGCAGGAGGCATATTCATAATGTTCTGCTAAACTCCCAACAGCTAAAGAACCTGCTGCTTGCTGCCTCAGGACATCACTTTGTGGGGATTTCCAAATGGAACACTGATGTGAGGTAGATAATAACTCTGCATACATAATTACTTAAGTACAGGAGACTTTAGCAGTAAAAATATGAGACAGCTGTGTGGAAAATATAGAGGGAATCTGCTTATTTCCAAAACAAGCCACAGTTTTCAGTCATGATTGCTGGAATGTTGAAAATTGCTTGAACCAACATTTAAGGGTTTGGGGGGAGTTATTGAAAATACCTGCATTCTCAGAAAATGCTGACTCTTATTCTACCTTTATGGATATGGCAGCTTGTGACTGAGCCAGTGCCCACAACTTCAGGGGTGTATTCAATTCAGTTTTATTTATATAACACCAAATCACAACGGATGCCTCAAGGTGCTTGAAACTGTAAGACGGTCCCATATGAGCAAGCACTTGGTGACAGTAGGAAGTAAAAACTCCCTTTTAACAGGACAACACTTCCTGTAGAGCCAGACTTAGGGAGGGGCAGCCATCTGCAGTGACTTCCCTCACGAGGGTGAGGGAAGGGAGGCAGGACGAAAGACACACTGTACAAAATATATATTTCCTATACAGGGGTTAAAGCATGCCAAAGTGACCTAGAAATTGCAGTACTAATGAGTAGTTAAAGTCTGATACACGGTTTAAAGCTTAATAGCAAAAAAGTTCATTTTTTGTGTGCTGCAGCCTGATGTTGTACAGCAAGCGGCATTAAGATACTTCAAGATATCCTTTTTCCCTTTTTCATATTGTGTGCAGATGTCAATGCAGCTGTGATAGCAGAAATTTAGCATGTAGCCATTTTGCTGGCTCTGCGAAACATGATAGAGCATAAACACAATGACTTTTATGTAAACTGACAGTTTAAGATACAATTTTTCCAAACAGTTAAAGAAATATCAGTAAACACAAATTTTCTGTACAGTTTGGATCACAGTATATCTGTGTGTGTGTGTGTGTGTGTGTGTGTGTGTGTGTGTGTGTGTGTGTGTGTGTGTGTGTGTGTGTGTGCGCCCTCTGCTCAATAAATCCCCATTAAATTATCTCAGTGATTACTGGCCGCATAGGCCTGTAGCACCTGTCCATGCACACCATCGGGGCCGGGTGCTTTTCCTGTGTTGATGCTGCGGACAGACCGTCATACCTGATGAATCAAAAAGGGGACCCTGGATTGGGGTCTGTCATCTTACAGCTGGTTTGTGAATGTTTATTATAGCTATCTGTTACATACCCACAATGAGGTCTGGGGGTAATGTGGGGAGCAGCAATATATATGACCGGGAAAAGAGACCAAAAAAGGCAGGAAATGGTAAATACTGATTTTATTAAAGAACCAAAGGAAGAATCTCAACTCAGAAAGATGGCAATGTTGCTATCAATTAAAGCACCACACACATACATCTATGTGCAACTCTACAGAATGTAACACTATCAAATTACTCAAAGAAGCAGTTGAGTTCCTCTTGCATGCTGACAGAGTTACTGGTTTGTGTGAACTGTGTGTTATTTTTCCTTTTTGTAATCAGTGATGGATTGGATGCCTTGCCACGTCTTCCGTTATTTGACATTAGTACTGAAGTTGTCATGGTCCTAGGTCTGACGTCTAGTTTAACTGCCATAATTATTGTCTCATTATTTAATGTGTCTTTGTTTATATGTTTTCTATGTAAATTATTTTTTATGAATAGTAATTTGCTTGTGTCAACACTACACGGGGAACTGGGAATTATGTTTATATTTTGTGTTCCCCGGGGACATTTTTAGGTGTTGCACTTCCTTTTCTGCTAGGAAAAAACAGATGAAGCGCAGGAGGAGTCTGAAGTCCACTGAAGTTTAAGCATTTGTTTAAGGTGACATGGAATTACACTTTTTTCTTTTTTGAAGATTTTTTGTTATGCAAACGAACTCATTCGCTCTTGGTTGTGTGCAGCCAGTGAGGTGTGTCAATATATGTGTTCATGCTGAATCCTGCATTTCTGTAGTTTAATTTGTGCCATCTCTATGATGCAAATGTGTGCTTATTTTGTACAATATCATGCATTTTGCACAGTTCAACTGTGGATTTGATCACGGTGATGTTGAAGCGCTTTTAAAAGAATAAATCCATCAGTAACTGAAGAATCGTGGTGTTGTGTATTTCCTGGAGGAGTGAAACTTAGTATTTTGAGTTTAATGGATGTTTGAAGATTAACTGTTTTCATTTGTTAATCCCTGGTTTTGGTTTTTGTCCCTTTTTCTCATATAAGTATATTCAATTATGTTTCAAGTTTCTGGTTCTTTAGTTTGTCCCTCTGTGTGTCTTCGTTCTTCATGCTTATGTGTCTGCCTTCCTGCGTCAAGTCTGCGTTTGTGAGGAATGTTCAGTAGTTTTTGTGCCTTCTTGTTCTATCTGTGTTCCTCTGTCTGTTTTGTTCCCCATGTCTTTGTCCCTTGTCTTTCGTTTTGTGTTTGGTTTCACTTCCCGGTGTTTCCCTGTGTGTTGTGTTTAGGTATGTTTGTCTTGTCTTGTTTATCTTTACGGAAACATGGCTATCCCGCCTCGTACGGGATGCTAACGTGGATCTGCAGGGATTCATTGCTGAGACACTAAAGCCTCTTTTAAAAATTACCTTATAGGTCATTTTTTAACTTTACATTCAGTATCTATGTTTTTAAATAAATTAAGCGACCTCTAGCAGTTGTACATAAAAGGGCATGTGAATAACTTGTTTGGGTTTCTCTGGCAAATCCTGAAAAAAATACATAAATATGTATTTTCTCAGATTTCTGAAGACTTTACAGGCTAAATGGCATTGGATGCAACAGAAAAGTTCAAATAATAAATTGGTTCATATATAGCACTTTACTACTATACTTGACCACTCAAAGTGCTTTATACAACATGCCTGGGATTGAACCCTCAACCTTCTGATTAATAGGTTCTCTGGTCTACCTCCTAAGCTACAGTATGCCAGCACTACCCACAGACAAGCTACAATAAGAGTGCTTAATTTGGGATTATTGTGGATCATATTTCAGGGTCTGCACAAACGACTGATACTGTTGTTTGGATTGGAGGACACGTTGGAAACATTCAAACAGAAAATATAAAATAATGAACAGAACTTGAAAGTCCAAACTCAAAACCCTGGCTTGAAGACCCAGGATCACGACAAGAAGTCCTTCCTTCCTCCTTCCTTAGTGTCCACCCCAGATGCAACTCACTATAAGCCCTTTCTTTTGCCTTTTCCACCTCTCTCTTTGCCATACTCCTAGACTCTCAGTACTCCTGTTTGCTTTCTTCATCTCCGTGATTATCCTAGTTTTTCTTCCAACCTAGTCCTTTGAATACTCTCCTGTACTTCATCCTTCCACCATCAAGTCTTTTTTCCAGTCCTGAATGAACCTAACTGCTATTTATAAGTCTTCAGTATAATACAGATGACCCTTCGTGAGTCTGGTTCTGTTAAAAGTTCATCCTTTTCCTTTCTCCCCTCAGTCGCTGACTGCTTGTTCACAAAGGACCTGCTGACCATTTGGGCTTGCTCTCTAATATTGCAGAGTCATTTCCATTCAATATTGTGTGCTTTGAGGCAACTGCTGTGGTGAACTCGTGCTATAAAGATAAAACTAAGTTGAACTGAATGACAAATATGTGTTAAAAAGGACAGGATATTTTTCAAGAAAAAAATGTGTCTACCACCAATGCCAGATATAAACTGTTCCATTCACATGCCCTTTACTATATCTGGCCTTGTGTGAGAGTGGTCCTCCAGAGGCCTGTGCTCTCCTCCTGGTGTGTGATTAAGTGCAGACATTACCCTTCACTAGTTAATTCCCCAGATTAGCATAATAGTGACAGTCAGGAGGTTTGTGATTCTGTGTAGCACACACTGAATGACAGAGGATATTTGTGGGTATTTGTGGGTTTTATGGACTTTGCCTTCATGCCAGGATGCCAAGTTGATCTCAGGTGCAACATGCCACTGAGCCTCTGTGGAAATGCAATCAGTCATCTCCTACAGGGGTCCCCCAATTCATTTGGAACTGAAATTGGCCAAAGGAAACTCTAAGCCATTCAGAAACATCAACATGGATTTGCCTTCAAAAAAAAAGTGGGGAAAAGGAGCTAGAAAACTCACATGCTGTCCAGAGTATTTGGACAATGTGTACCTGTCTCACAAAATATAAAGACAAACACACACACACACAACTTAACTGAGAGACAAGCAGTTATAGTGGAGCTGTGCAGAGAAAGGTGACAGTCAAGAAATAAAGAAATGTTCAATTTTATATTAGAAAGAGCTCAGATTAAGGAAGATATAAGCAGAGCTGTGCAACCAAAGGGCCACGTCAAAGAAGGGTCTGTGGGCTACTCCTGCTTGTGCTGTTGTTGGTGTTCCAGCAGCCAAGGAGAAGAACAAAGTTAAAACATACATACATCGTATATAATAATAATAATAATAATAATGCATTAGTCTTATATAGCGCTTTTCTAGTCACCCAAAGATGCTTTACAATTTCATGCACTATTCATTCACACCTCAATCATACCTGGTGGTGGTAAGCTACTAATGTAGCCACAGCTGCCCTGGGGCAGCCTGACAGAGGATAAAACAATATAAAGTGTCCACTGCAGCCACTGTCTGGGTTTTTCATGCTGTTTTTTTCTTTTTAAATACTTTTTCTATTTTACCATTAATATCTAAAGCTAATTGTCATGAACTCTAACACACATATTAAATTATGTGAAAAAGTAAAATAACAGAGCTTTCCAATGACTGCAAGTTTTTCCAGAATAAAATTCCTCAGGAAATGTATCACAATGTGAACATTTAGGAAAAGAGCAGTTCTTCTGACACAGCGTACTCCAGACATATATGAAAGGTAGAGTTGTGGCACAACTAACAAGAGTCATATTTGGTACAAATAGACCAAAAGTAGAATGGGAAGAACCCTGACTGTCAAGTATGTTGGTTGACCAGCTTTCTGGTCAGCTTGCAGTGATTGGACAGCTCTGAATTCAGTATAATATCAAAGAGTGCTTGAAGATAATACAGGGTTACCTAGAAAATCTGTAACACTAGAAGAACAACTATAACTTTTAACAGGATAATAACCCTAACCAAAGAGGCAATTCCATCAAGGAATGCCTCACAATGGAAATTTCAGTAAGCTGATCTCAGACTCTGGTGGACAACTATGCAAAAAAATATGGTGAACTTGAAATGATTGATAACTATGTTCCTCTGTATGTACCTTTTCAAAGAGGGTCAAATGTTTGCTTGTCAAAATATGTAAAAGAAAAAAAAGCCCTCAATTTCTAACTTTGTACATTATTTTTCAGATAATGTTTCACAAAAATAGCATTTTCTATTTTGAATTTCACAGCTGTTTATGTACCATTTGTGAAACAGCTCTATGATGTCAAATATAGAGCAACAATGTAATGTTCCACAGTTTATATCAGAAGCATTTTCTGCCTTGACTTAGGTTATGTTAAATAATGACACGGTGTAATGTGTCATGTGTTGTTGTTCATGTGAGGTTGTGTTTAAATCATTTTAGAACCTAGTAAGGAGCAGGGGACTTTTATCATACACTGATACAGAAAACAGGCTTTTTCACATAACTATACACACAAACAGCCTTCTTCAGTCTTCCCTGAAGATGGCTGTTTGAGCCAGGTTATCTGTGGGTTGCTACTTATCTCATTTTTAAAATATGTATTTATTCATATCCATGTTTTTATTAATTTCATCATAAAATAGCCATCTTAATAACTGTTTTTTATTTCCTTTTTTATTTATGTTTTTGCCTGAGGAGTGCTTGATTCTCTTGCCTTTTGATTTCCTTTGTTCTCCAGAGAACATCTTCACTAGACTTTTTGTAAACTTCAGAGTACGTTACGCTCCTTTTTTCTTCTTAAATTCTAATTATGAATAGTGCTAAAACATCAAGTTCTATCAGTCACCTTGATACTTAATTAGATTTAAATCCGGAAAGCTATACTACAAAGTCCTGTTTTCTTCTATGTCTGTAGGAAGCTGATAGCTCAGACTCTGAGGAAGATCAGTTTGAGTTTGAGTTGTGCTTACATTTACCTTTTATTTGCAACATTGAACTAAAATGCTGCTTGTGATTAGCCTTGAAAAGACTGGTGTTTGAATCATTAGGTCCAGACTTGACTGAAGCATGAAGGACATGAAGGATATATATATATATATATATATATATATATATATATATATATATATATATATATATATATATATATATATATATATATATATATATATATATATATAATTTCTCATTGCTGAATGAGAATTACAGAACTAAGTCTTTGATCAGACAGTCTAGTGGTCCAACAGCTACAGTAGGGAAGTTAATTTCAGCTATAATATGAATAATCAAGGAAAATCAAAAAGTAAATAAATTCAGAGTGAAAACCCTCTAAGACAAAATGATTCCATCTGTACTAGTCCACTTTCACAACACAACAGTGTAGTTAAGTAAATTCAAATCACACTACTTTGGTCTGTGAAAAACTCAATTTATTACAATTTACTTAGCAATTGCAACACAACATAGCACCAGCCTGTTCAGCTTCCTACCTATAAATGGCAGATCTGTATTATCATGCAATAAATCAATCAACATTTCAATGTTACATTGTTCTTCATAATTTTTTACTGTTTCAAAAAAGTAAATACATTGAAAACACTGGTCAACAAAAACCTTTTGGTCTGCTGCTTTTTGCTTGCTGATTTTGAGAATGTGGGTATGCTGATTAGTGGTGGGAATTCCAGCTCTTTTTTGAGAGCCGGTTCTCAAGTGGCTCCTCAGATTTTATTAAAAAAATTGTGTAAAATGAATTACTAATGTAATAACATACATTATATCCAATGTTTATTTATACACTCAACATAGAATAGAGTGCTCCAAATATAAATGACAAAAAACAAAAATTGGCACTCAGAAAAACCAAGAGCCTGTGAGGGGGTGATCCTGTGTCTCTGTCCTGATATGACCTGCCCTGTTATGTTCTTCTAATTGCACTGATGGATGAACCATTCATATAAGCCTGTGCAGGTTGTTTTTGGAGCCTGCTCGATAAGCAATTCTAACTTTGCACAGTCTACACTCTGCCTATCACTTTAAAATGTGTCCAAACTTTACTATGTTTTCTGTCACTCATTTTCCTCATCGTTCTGCCAAACCAGGCAAGACCCCAGGTGCAGGGTGTGCAGAGATGCCTGATAGGTTCAGATCATTTTAATAACTCAGAGAACAAACACACAACTCTTTTGAACTTGCGCAAGGAGGAGAGATCCGTTCCTTGAACTCAGCTCGCGGCCGAGCGGAAGTTATCTGTCCTGAAGGACTGCTTCCTGCGCAGCGCTTTTATTCGGATTTTCACAATAAGATCACGTGGGTTACATCAAACACAGTTTACAGCATGTAATAAACAACATTCTTGGCTTTTTCCTTACCATATATGGTCGTAAGCATACTGTGACATGTGCGCATGTAACATGGCGTATACGAGACACGTATCCTATATGTGTTCTCTGCAGGCTGAGAGCAGCCTGCAGGTAACTACAACTTCCTTTGTAAGAAATACCACCACGTGTTCCCATTTCGAACATAAAAACAACAGTATCATATGTACATAGAACAACTTATAGAAAATATACAAACAGAAGATATGATAATTTATAATAAACAGAATGGAATTTATACCATAACTCCAACAATGCCCCTGAGACTATCCAGCACATAACAGCAGGGTGCAAGATGCTAGCAGGCAGGCATACATAGTATGGTGCCCAATATGGCCTGGAAGTCCCAAGCTCAAAATGGGATAACCCCCCCCCCAAAGGTGGTTGAGAATGTTTGTCTGTATCGGGAAGTCCCACGGGTTCTTCGCTTAGTCAAACTGGTGATGGTTAACCAACCAGATATAGTAGTGGTATAAGGCCGTACGGAGAGCTGTAGCAGTACTAAGCGATAATAACATCAGGAAGAAGGAACACAAAAAGCTTGAAAATATCGAGGACTAGGAGAAGAGCTAGAAAGATGTTGAAAGTGAAGGCAACAGTGGTCCCCATGGTAATCTGAATGCTCAAACTGGGAGAGTGTTTCCAGCATATTCCAGGAACAACATCCAAGATTTCTGTCCAGAAAAATGCAGTTCAGGGAACAGCTAAGATACAGTGCAGGATTGTCAGACTCCCAGGCCTCTGCTGGAAGACCTGAGCCTGGAGGACAAACACAATCAATTGATTACAAAACACGAAAGTAAAAATTAATGCTTTGTATTGTTTACAGCAATTCAGTGTTTCTAGTATGGCAATATATTTGGATTTTATAGTCTGTTATTATTGGCATTTGGCAAGTTTTTTTTTACTGTAATATTTTCTTTTTTTTAATGTGTTTTTATGTTACACACACCAACCAAATACAATTAGTTAGACATCTTTAGCTTTGTCTTAATATAAATTATAACATTTGAAAAGATTAAATAATCTCCATCTGTATCTGTAATCCAATAGCTCCGTGTTTCAGCTGTATCAGTCAAAGCCCAGAACTGATAGCGTATCAATGAACCTGTGAAGGAAAGCAGCTCCTCTGGCATTTGAAGAGAACTCTGGGATTAGTGCAGGATTGAGGAGATTTACATCACCACAGCACTGGTACTTGGCATTTTAGAGACTGATACTGTGTCACAGTTCCACTGTCAGCCTCATTCATGTCTGTTAGAGCAAACTGCAGTCATGCTGGGAGTGAAAGAGAGAGAGACAGAGGCACAGATGGCCGGTAGGTTTTATCACTTGTAGATCAGTAACCTAAAGAGAAAGTTCTTTAAATTAGCATTGTGGTCACCACCTTCCTGTTTACTGTCCCTATTTTGAGTGAGACATTGCCATGGCATTTGTCACCATTTTCTTATACTGATGTAGACTCATCATCTTAGCTGCAGAGTTGTTGCTTTAGGCTGTTTGAATTTGAACAAAGTCCCATCATCCAGCATTTCCAACAACTGCAGCTTGAACTGCAGCAGGACACCACTTCTTTCTTTATCCCCGACATTCATTTTTATGATATATCTTTATTGGGCTTTTACTGTCACATGTTAGAATCATTCCTCTTATTCAGTTGATCCATATTTGATCATTTTTATGTTACATTTGGATAATGTTATTACCAAGTGAAACCAGATATTAACAACTACAAAACAACTGAATGAACATTTAGATAGTAGCTTGATGTTACCACCATCAATGATGCACATGCATCCAGTGGTTTTGATGACACATTTGTAGTCATTTTCATCACATATCACGTCACCTCACCAGAAAATGAACACACACTATAATCTCTTGAAAATAAATACTACATTGAAAATAAAATATAAAAATATATAAATAAATGACAACATAAACAAGTACTTTATAAAATAAACACAATAAATAAATATATAAATAAATAGAAAGGTAATAGCAGTTACCAGGATTGATCATTTGATGATTTTGAGCCAAAATCAAAATTGAAATTCAATTAATTTTATAGGCCTACTCCTCGGCCTCCTTTAGTAATAACAATACTTGTAATAAATGTAGCCTGCTGAATGCCAGGCTTAGTGAATTGGAGACCTGGCTCTGCACCCGTGAAAACCCTACATCTGCCAGCCCCCTCTAGTTGGTGTGGGTGAAGGTAATTTAGCCACCGTTACTTGACCCCCAGCAGATTATCCTGAGCAGCTGCGAAACAAGGAAAGCTGGGTGATGGTGAGGAGAAAGTGTAACCCCAAACAGAAACCCCCAGTGCGCCACCAACCTGTTCATGTCTCTGGACTGTCTTCCAGGGGCCACAGCAGGTGACATAGTAGGAACACTAAAACTGCTGGCTAAGGATAAACATAGATTTCCTAAAATAATAATTGAAGTCGGTGGAAATGAAACCTGGTTACGCCAATCAGAGATCACTAAAGTTAATATTGAATCATGTGTAAATTTGTCTGACTCTGTAGTTTTCTCTGGGCCCCTCCCCAATTGGACCAAGAGTGAAACGTTTCGCTGCATGTCCTCCTTAAATTGCTGACTTTTTTTCACACTGTCAGTCAGTTAAACTGTTCAAATTTGCAGATGACACTACAGTGGTAGGTTTAATCACGTGGGATGATGAATCAATTTACAAGACTGAAATTTCATCTCTGGTGGAGCACAAATAATCTGGAAGTGAACGTTTCACAGACTCATTGAGGACTGTCCACCCAAACACAAGGATCACCTTCCCTTCATCAACAACACAGAGGTGCAGAGAGTGGACAGCTACAAATTTCTTGGTATTAACATCTCATCCACTTGAAATGGAAGGACGACACCAGATCTGTTTTAAAGAAATCCCATCAGAGACTGTTCTTTTTAAAATGGTTAAAAAGGTGTGGTGTGTCCAGCAGAGGTTTGTGACAGTTTTATCGAGGAGCTGTGGACAGTATCCTTACTTTTGCCATAACCGTCTGGTTTGGGAGTATGACTGCAGAGGAGGAGAGGCAATGGTGGTGCATGCTGCATCCAAATTTACTGGGTGTGAAGTCCCAGTTGTTGCTGACATTTAAAAGAACAGGTTGCACACAAAGAGCCTGTAGATTGTAAAGGATGCTTCTCACCCAGCTAACTGCCTTTTTAACTTTCTCCCCTCACAGAAAAGACCAAGAAGCATCAGCAAAAAAACTACAAGATTTTGAAACAGTATATACTGACAGGCTGCCCGACTTCTCAACACCTTGGAAATATTTTAAACACAACAACTGAACTGTTTTATAAGTATTTTTTTTTTTGTAATTTGATGCTGCTAATCACTTTACAGCAGTTTTAATATTGCCATCTAGTATCTATTCTGTTTTATGGTATAGATTCTTATTTTATTCTATGTATACTATGTTTTTATCCTGGTATTTGTTCATTTCTATTGTATCACACTGAGTGTTCTTGTTAGTGCGTGAATCTTAACTGAAACAAAGTCCTATTGACATGCCAATAAATTATTGAATCCTGAATCTTAAAACAGTTAAATGTGGATTGTTAAACATTAGAGCTTCTCTCTCTTTGTAAATGATTTAATAATTGATCAACATATTTATTTATTTTATTTTGCAGTATTTTCCTTCCCACTGTTGCCAAGTGCTTGCTCACAGGAGATCGTTTTGTTGTTGGGTTTATAATTGTTGCATGGACTTTACCTTACAATATAAAGCGCCTTCAAGGTGACTGTGTGTTGTGATCTGGTGCTATATGAATAAAATTGCATCAAATTGAAATTATTAGACCCCATTATTACAAAACTGCTAAAGAAAGTCTTACCATTACTTAATACTTCAATTTTAAAAATGATCAGTAATTTGTTCTAAGGTTAATTCTGGAGTTCCATAGGGTTAGTCTAGGATCAGTTCTATTTACATTATACATGCTTTCCTTAGGCTGTATTAGTAGAATGCATACAGAATGTTCATTGTTATGCAGATGATACTCAGCTTTATCTATCCATGAAGCCAGATGACACACATCAAATAGTTAAACTGCAGGAAAGTCTCTTATGTGTAATTACGGCCTTATTCGAAATAGTACGGCCTTATTCAAAGTAGAACAGCCTTATTAAAAATAGTAGAGCCTTATTACACATAACTTAAATTTACTTACAGGGTAAATGCCTGTAAAATATGTGTAGTTATGGCCTAAGTGCAGGCTGTAAAAGAAAGCATTACCAACTGAAGTTATTCTACTTGGCCCCACAAATCTTAGAAACATGGTGTCTAAACGTGAGGATTTTTGGAGTGATTTTTGACCAGGATATGTCCTTCAATGCACATATTAAACAAATATGTAGGACCGCTTTTTTGCATTTGTGCAATATTTCTAAAACTAGAAACATCCTTTCTTAGAGTGATGCTGAAAAACTAGTTCATGCATTTATTACTTCAAGGCTGGACTATTGTAATTCATTATTATCAGGCTGTCCTAAAAGCTCCCTGAAAAGCCTTCAGCTGATCCAAAATGCTGCAGCTAGAGTACTGACAGGGACTAGAAAGAGAGAGCAGATTTCTCCCATATTGGCTTCTCTTCATTGGCTCCCTGTTAAATCTAGAATAGAATTTAAAATCCTTCTCCTCACCTACAAGGTCTTGAATAATCAGGCACCATCTTATCTCAAAGACCTCATAGTACCATATCACCCCAACAGAGCACTTTGCTCTCAGACTGCTGGCTTACTTGTGGTTCCTAGGATACTTAAGAGTAGAATTGGAGGCAGAGCCTTCAGCTTTCAGGCGCCTCTTCTGTGGAACCAGCTTCCAGCTTGGATTCGGGAGACAGACACCCTCTCTATTTTTAAGATTAGGCTTAAAACTTTCCTTTATGATCAAGCTTATACTTAGGGCTGGATCAGGTGACTCTGAATCCTGCCTTAGTTATGCTGCAATAGGCCTGCAGGATGTTTCTTCTTCACTCACCTCTTTTCACTGTCTATGGGTTTATACACCACTCAGCATTTAATCACTAGTTATTATTAATCTCTGTCTTCCGTCTAGTGCCTCCACTCACCCCCATTTAGTCGCAGCATTTTATTTGTTTGCCATTTTGTTTGAGAAAGGATCACATGGTAGTTAAAACATAATGCAGCAGTACAAGTGGAAATGCGGGCAACCATGTCGGCCACTTACGTAGGTTATGTCGTAATCTCTGCAAAGATTTCCCAGAGAAGGATAGGCCTTAATCTTAGGTTGCTTTTTTAGCCACATGCTAAACAAGCATAGTTTCAGAATGTAGAATATGTATTTCAAATACACTCTCTTGAATATATTTTGGCCTTATGTCTTTTATAAGTTTTATTTATGCTAAATATGTTAAAATTCCACATAAAGTAATTTTAACTGTAAAACTTACCAGCAGTCTGGTAGATGCCAAACTGGTTTAATTTTTCTGTCTGAACTAGATAAACAGACAAGGTGTGCAAGAAAGGAACATGTCATGCTGCAATTACTCAGCAGTGTGGAAGTGCAAGAGGTGGCGTTACGCTTTTCTTTCTAGCTCTCTTTTTTTATGTGTTAATTTTTGTGAACAAACTAGTCCAACACCATCAATCAGCACCTGGACAAAATGCGTCAGACAGCAGATCTTAAGAAGCTGTAAAAGTCCTTAATCTTATTACACCTGTATTTTATATCTGTTGTGTGTTGAATTTTGTGACTACTGCTCTTTAAATGCATGAAATGCATAAGATGCGAAAACCAAAATTAATTTCCATTTAAACCTATTTTTCACTGCCAAATCTCCTACTGCTTTCACCCTTCAGGTTTTGGGTCGCCTGAACATTTAGGTGTGTTCCCATTGCAGAAACCTCTCAAGACCTCTCAGTCATATGTGTCCCATTTGAGAGATCAAATTTTGCATCAAAAATAGTTTGGCTTAGGAAAGACATTATGCTGTGGGCTTAAAAAAAAAAAAAAAAAAAAAAAAAAAAAAAAAAAAATATATATATATATATATATATATATATATATTAGGGCTGCATAAAACGATTATTTTAGTAATCGAGTATTCTATCGATTATTCCAGCGATTAATCGAGTAATCGGATAAGAAATACTTTTTTTTATTAACAGTTTATCTGCATATTTTAACTTCCGTAATGCAGTTTCTCGCCATGTGAACAAACAGCGGTGAATGGAGCAGCTACAAAGTTCTCTTTTCTTCACCTTAACACTTGCTGATCAGGTGCTTGATGAAGGACCTCCAGCTGTTTCACAGATTTAATGGTGGTTACTAAAAGAAAAAGCTGCTGTTTTGGACGCTGGAAAAACGTTTCCTTTTTCACTACTTGAGCTCACCGTCACAGCTTCGCCTCTTTGCGCTTGCGCAGTTAAAACCGCTGCCTGCTATGAGTGTTTTGAAAAACTAGTGGCTGCGGGAGCCATGGCGCATGTGTGAGTAATGGTGTAATGCTTTGTATTCACAAGCATTCTCGAAAATACGTTTCTACTGCAGGTCTATATTTAGTCACTAATAAGGGATTAAAGTATAAAAAATATTTTGAAGGAGCCCCTCGGTCCTGGGGGGGCGGGCCTTCCGGTACCGAACCATCGCTAGTGCTAATGGCCCGCGCTCGCTAGCAAACCAGTTCTGGTAGTTACAGCTGAAGTAAAGACAAAAATAGCAGCTGAAATTCTCAGCGAGCACAACACACACAGACACACAGAGAGCAGTGGAGGCGTGGAAATGCATGTCAGCGACAGTTGCCACCCGTCCCGTAAAGTACGGAACACGGCATGTTACGGAGCCGTATTCCACGGAGTCCCGTAACATACGGGGTTCTGTATTTTACGAGACAGGTGGCAACTCTAGTGATGATCCACTCTGTGTTAAATGAAATCCATCGCAGCGACGGAGAGCTTTTTAGAATGTGTGCTTGTGTATACGTGAGTGATTCACACTCCAGTCCAGTAGGTGGCGGTAATGCAGTTCTATGTTGGTTTGCCAGCCCCCAATAAACCCACAAAAAAACGTCAGCACTAATGCTGCTAATGCTAGTGAGGAGCGCCGCTTACACCGAGACAGCTGAGCGCTGCAGAGTTTAAACGAAGCATCGACACAGTAAATTTGTGTCGATAAATTTTTAGAATCGATTTAATCGAGTTAATCGATGAATCGTTGCAGCCCTAATATATATATATATATATATATATATATATATATATATATATATATATATATATATATATATATATATATATATATCACGTTCACCGTCCTGATTAAAAAGATGCTTAAGGATCCGAAGTGTGTAAACGGGTCAGCAGTGATACATGGCTCGCCATTATTAAACACCAACCAAGAAAGTCACAATATTTTACAAAGCTAAATTGCTGGATGCTGGATTGTCTGAGGGGCAGGAGGAGGAAGAGTACAAGCACCAGCAACTATCACCAGTGAGGTCTGGGTTACTCTGGTTGACCATGTGGACAACCATGGGTTGAGTTTTTGAGAGGCTGGGCAGAGGGAGCCTAATGTAAGCCGCTAAACTGTAGCAAATATTATCTTGACTGTTCGGAATGACAATAGGTATGAAAACCTATTAACTATACCATACTACTGAACTTGCACAACTGAACTGTATACACCATTCTGCCAGATAATGCTGTAATGTTTGGTTTCAGAGGGTGATGGAGCTAAACGCAGCTGCTTTTTTCCCTCCTTTTTTTGGGGGGGGGGGTACAGGTCTATTATATTTCTTGTGTTTTGTAATGTACCAAAGTATACACAGCATGTGTGTTTCTGTGATGTTCATGCACACGGAATAAACATTACCCTCATAATTTTGCTTTACTTTATAGTGGTTCTGTACTAATTATGCAAAAATAACCGGTATATTTTTGTGGAAATATACGTATTATGACAGACCGTCACACTGAACACTCAAAAAAAATAAGCCTGGAGTGTTTTCAGTTTATTCCATGTAGTTCTGTGTAGAAAAGGCTGTTGATTGGCTATGTCTGTATGGAGATTCATTCGTACAAAAGAAGAGAGAGTTCCAGAAATTGGGTCTAAAAAATACGTCCAAAAAACACACACAAGGAAATTAGGGAGAGGACACAGCTGGGGAAAATACAAAACAGGTGAGGATAATCTAACTAATGAAACAAGGGGAAGAAACAGCTGGGAGCCTATCCCAGCTGTCCTATGTATTTTAAAAAAGTTTGAAATCATTTTATTGAAAACACTTGTTCACGAGTGATGGGAGAAGGGAGCGGGAGATCGACAGACGGATCGGGACTGCCTCTGCAGTGATGCGGACGCTGCACCGGTCTGTCGTGGTGAAGAGAGAGCTTAGTGTAAAAGTGAAGCTATCGATTTACTGGTTGATATACGTTCCTACCCTCACCTATGGCCACGAGCTTTGGGTAGTGACCGAAAGAATAAGTTCGCGAATACAAGCGGCAGAAATGAGTTTCTTTCGAAGGGTGGCTGGCCTCTCCCTTAGAGATAAGGTGAGGAGTGCGGCCATCCGGGAGGGGCTTAGAGTAGAGCCGCTGCTCCTCCACATCGAAAGGAGCCAGTTGAGGTCGCTCGGGCATCTGATTAGGATGCCTCCTGGCCGCCTCTTAGGTGAGGTGTTCCGGGCATGTCCCACCGGGAAGAGGCCCCGTGGTAGACCCAGGACACGCTGGAGGGATTATATCTCTCGGCTGGCCTGGGAACGCCTTGGGGTCCCTCCGGATGAGCTGGAGGAGGTGGCTGGGGAGAGGGAAGCCTGGGCTTCTTTGCTTAGGCTCCTGCCCCCGCGACCCGGCCCCGGATAAGCAGAAGAGAATGGATGGACACTAAAGCAATGCTGGACAGTATTCAGGAGAGTGAGCGATCTAGAGTTGTTACTAAAGCACAAACTGTTATGATGAGTTGTGAGATTCAAGTGAGAAGTGCATCAACACAGTAACAAATATATTTAGCAGTGAAGCATGCATAGAAACAATAGCAGTGTGTATAAAAACAATGATAAAAGGCTAATGTGGGTGGGGAAAGGCATTACTGATTTAAGAACTGCATTAAGAGTAGTTAGAATGACTTTTCTGCTGTGAGATTTGAACCAAAGTGACTGAAAAAAACTCTAATTCAGTTAAAGATACTGAGGAGCTGCCGTCTTGAGGGATCGCAAAATCCTTCAAGGATTTCTGGCTTGGATAGCTTTAAGCTCCTGCGTTGGATTGCATGACATGACCAACTGGACAGCACAGTAAGACCAGCAGGGCATGTGTTGGGTCCAGCTGGATGACTGGTGTCTTGTTTTGGTCAGGAATTGTCTGGCCTCCCTTATCATAGTTCCTCACACGGGATGCTGAATTTATGCACAAGAAATTCAGTTTTGTAAGTGGCATAGTAACATAAATGTGACACCGCACTAAAGAAAAAACAAGAGGTTTCTGCCACTGTGACAAAAGTACAATACTTTTTTTCCCTCAGTTTGTCTCCTCCCTCTCAATCAGACAGGAGTCTTGGCTTTATTTTCTCTCATAGGTACAAAACTATTGAGAAAAGACATTGGCTTATGAATAAAAAAACAACAAAAGCAACAAATAGATGGGAGGAGAAAAACAGAAAGGGGGGGCACAGGAAATGGATGAGGAGCATAATAATTGTGTGATTTATCCTCAGTGAACCTCTGCAGTCATAGCGTAATTACACATGAAAACCTAAATTTATCGTGGTGCTCTGAGCCTCCTCATTAATTTAAAGCTGAGACAGTCAGTGCAAAGCCTTTTTCTAATCCACCCACTGTTTCTCTTGTTGTCTTTTCTTCCTCTTTCCCCTCCTCTCTCATCCTTCATCCCCTCCCATTATGGAGCATTAAAATGTATATTACCCTCAGAGCTCCATCATCATAAACCACAGAGTCCCTGTGGGGTGGGGTGGCTGAGAAGAAGACCATGAGAGAAAGGGAAACAGTCAGTTAGGCTCATTATGGATAAGAAAGGCTCTCATTAAGACGGCACTATCTTGGCCCCATGTCCTGCATGATAGCCACCTATTTGTTGCCTAATAGCTCCAGCCACTGCAAACTTGTGAGATCCATCTCCTATAATGAGAAGTAGCAGCATTGATGCCTTTCCCTCCCAGAAAGCTGTGTGCCTCTGCATCATTAACAATCACACCAACATGCACTAATTAGCCGCTGTGTATTTTTCCTCTCCTTTCCCTCCTCTGTGTCTCCTTCTTTTTGAACACAGATTCACCCACAGAGAAACAAACTTGTCACCAGTTTGATTTGTTTACATGTTCTATTTGTTTTTACTTGCTTCCTTAAACTGTAAATCAGAGAAGCAGTGTAGCAGGGGGAGCTAATAACCCACCTTGTACATCTGCCTTTATATATTATGCAGCAAGCAATACTGCAGCTGGTAAAAGTTGGAAAGATCATTCTCAGTACAGCTCAAAACCTGGGTCAGACATGAGTGTGGGTGGAAACTGTCAATAGTCACTATTTAACTCTTAAAAACATTTAATCCAAATTGGCAATTAAAAACTTCTTACTAATGAGCAACTGTGTGAATTTTGCTGCCCTGAATTATTCATTATTTAATCTGAATCAGTCTTGGTTTTAGGTATGGAACAAAAGAAAGAAAGAAAAAAAGAAGCTACACAGTTACAACAAAGCAGAGTGATGTGTAATGTACATTTTTGTCTTTTTTCCATGTAAGATGTAGGCCTGAGAAACAAAAGCACCACACAACAGAAAGAAAACAAAAAGAAAGTAGGCAGTGGCTGGAACTGCACCCAGCCATATAGGGGATAGCGATCTGGTCATATTACAGATTATTCTTGCCTGTAAACCAGTGACTACTACAAAAGACTAGTTGGTCACCATGGAAGAATGGTGGCAGCAACGAAAGACTGCTGACTTCTGGGAAAGACCAGAATCAGTGATGTGGCAGCTTGGTAGGACAAAGCATATCCTCCGTGAGGAGGAAGCCAAGACACTCACTATGGACAAGTACTTGGTAAGATACCCCCCAAGGTTGGGCCTGAAAGCTGAAGGCTCTGCCTCCCATTCTACTCTTAAGTATCCTAGGAACCACAAGTAAGCCAGCAGTCTGAGAGTGAAGTGCTCTATTGGGGTGATATGGTACTATAAGGTCTTTGAGATAAGATGGGGGCCTGATTATTCAAGACCTTATATGTGAGGAGAAGGATTTTAAATTCTATTCTAGATTTAACAGGGAGCCAGTGAAGAGAAGCCAATATGGGAGAAATTTGCTCTCTCTTTCTAGTTTCAGCAGGATCCAGTTAAGGCATTTATGACATGTCCAGGACCAGTTCAGCTTCAGAACTCAGAAGAACTCATCCCCACTGTCAGCAAGAGACCCATTAAGAGTTTGGGTTAATGGTATAGAACAGGGGTGGGCAACTCCAGGGCTCGAGGGCCGGTGTCCTGCATGTTTTAGATGTGTTCCTTAGCCAACACTCCTGAATCACATATAGAAGTCATTAGCAGGGCTCTGGAGAACTTGACTGCATACTGAGGAGGTAATTAAGCCATTTGATTCAGGTGTGTTGGATCAGGGACACATCTAAAACCTGCAGGACACCGGCCCTCGAACATAGCTGAATGTAAGAGAGTGTGAAGGAGATGCTTGGCTACAAACCCTGGACAGGAGTGGACCTCCACCGCTGGGGGCTGGCTGAGAACCAAACCTGGAACATGTACTGTCATCTTGCTGAACTAGCCTGGCCATGACCAGATATTGGCTGAACTGGCTTCAGGTCTTGGGGGAAGTGAGTAAAAAGACCTGCAAAATCTCAGGGACAACAGCGCCTCATTTAATCAGGTTTATCAGTGCAGGGGAGAGCTCTGGTGGGACATCAAGTGGCTCAGGAATCCTGGCATCTGCTGCTGACTGGGAAATGAGAGTCTACCTCAAGATACAACTTAAGTTTCCAGAGGAGATTACCACCATGACTCTGAGACCAGACACAGTCCTGTGGTCCAGAGCATCTAAGAAAGTGGTGCTTCTTGAGCTGACTGTGCCATCGGAGGAGAGGATGGAGGAGACGCATGAGAGAAAGCTTGGAAAGTACCAACCCCTCATCCGCAAATGTCAAAAGGAAGGACAGTGAGCATGGAACTTACCAGTGGAGGTAGGCTGCTGGGGATTCCCTGGGCAGTCTCTCTGGAGTGCCCTGTCCAGGCTTGGCATTAAACATCACAGCAGAAGATGGCTTGTGACTAACATCATAGAATGAGCCAAAATAGCATCAAGGTGGCCATAGCTGAAGTGCTGTGAGCACTATATATGTACACTGCTCAAAAAAATAAAGGGAACACTTGAACAATACAATATAACTCCAAGTAAATCAAACTTCTGTGAAATCAAACTGTCCACTTAGGAAGCAACACTGACTGACAATCAATTTCACATGCTGTTGTGTAAATGGAATAGACAACAGGTGGAAATTATTGGCAATTAGCAAGACACCCTCAATAAAGGAGTGGTTCTGCAGGTGGGGACCACAGACCACTTCTCAGCATCTATGCTTTCTGGCTGATGTTTTGGTCACTTTTGAATGTTGGTGGTGCTTTCACACTCGTGGTAGCATGAGACAGACTCTACAACCCACACAAGTGGCTCAGGTAGTGCAGCTCATCCAGGATGGCACATCAATGCGAGCTGTGGCAAGAAGGTTTGCTGTGTCTGTCAGCGTAGTGTCCAGAGGCTGGAGGCGCTACCGGGAGACAGGCCAGTACACCAGGAGACGTGGAGGAGGCTGTAGTAGGGCAACATCCCAGCAGCAGGACCGCTGCCTCCGCCTTTGTGCAAGGAGTAACAGGAGGAGCACTGCCAGAGCCCTGCAAAATGACCTCCAGCAGGCCACAAATGTGCATGTGTCTGCACAAACGGTTAGAAACCGTCTTTATGAGGATGGTATGAGGGCCACAGATGGGGGTTGTGCTCACAGCCCAACACCGTGCAGGACGCTTGGCATTTGCCAGAGAACACCAGGATTGGCAAATTCGCCACTGGCACCCTGTGCTCTTCACAGATGAAAGCAGGTTCACACTGAGCACATGTGACAGACGTGACAGAGTCTGGAGATGCCGGGGAGAGCGATCTGCTGCCTGCAACATCCTTCAGCATGACCGGTTTGGTAGTGGGTCAGTAATGGTGTGGGGTGGCATTTGTTTGGAGGGCCGCACAGCCCTCCCTGTGCTCGCCAGAGGTAGCATGACTGCCATTAGGTACCGAGATGAGATCCTCAGACCTCTTGTGAGACCATATGCTGGTGCGGTTGGCCCTGGGTTCCTCCTAATGCAGGACAATGCTAGACCTCATGTGGCTGGAGTGTGTCAGCAGTTCCTGCAAGATGAAGGCATTGAAGCTATGGACTGGCCCACCTGTTCCCCAGACCTGAATCCGATTGAGCACATCTGGGACATCATGTCTTGCTCCATCCACTAACGTCATGTTGCACCACAGACTGTTCGGGAGTTGGCGGATGCTTTAGTCCAGGTCTGGGAGGAGATCCCTCAGGAGACCATCCACCACCTCATCAGGAGCATGCCCAGGCATTGTAGGGAGGTCATACAGGCACATGGAGGCCACACACAACACTGAGCCCCATTTTGACTTGTTTTAAGGACATTACATCAAAGTTGGATCAGCCTGTAGTGTGTTTTTCCACTTTAATTTTGTGTGTGACTCCAAATCCAGGCCTCCATTGGTTAATAAATTTGATTTCCATAGATGATTTTTGTGTGATTTTGTTGTCAGAAAGTATTCAATGAGAATATTTCATTCATTCAGATCTAGGATGTGTTATTTGAGTGTCCCCTTTATTTTTTTGAGCAGTGTATATACCAAATAACTTGGTCCAGTTTGTCTCAATCTGTCATATAGCTTTGTATCAGAAGATATATTCTGTTGTAGGCATTAAGCAGTGACATTATTTATTATTATGACATAATTATCTATATTTTTTACATGCTGTAACTCCACTATTCTCTGACTCTCTATCCTGTCTGAAGGTTTTCCAAATAATCAAGAAATGAGCTCAACACATACTCAAGATGACCAGGCCAAACTCAACAATGCTTGCAATTGCTAACATGTAAATCTTTGAGACAACAGATTTTTTTTCCCCCACAGTTAACTGTAGTGATACTAGATGTGATGGGTATAAATTTAATGATGATATAACAGAGCTGAGAGATGAATTATGATTTAAAACACAATTCTCTTGGGGGTGCACCTGGCCAGGCACCACGGGCTAATGCCTGGCCACCAGATGCTCTCCCTTGAGTACCTTTCCCAGGCCTGGCTCCAGGGTGGGATCCCCGGAATCCTATCCCAGGCAGGGTAAACAGCTCCAGTAAATAGATGGATGGATATTTTATTGTGATTATTCCTACCTTTTACTTATTTAGTGAAACAGTACTTTGTGACTTATGTCTGTGAAAAGCACTCTGTAAATAACTTTACTTGCTAGAGATTAGGAACACTAACCTGACATAATAATGGCTACAAGTCAAACAAGATGTGTTGGGTGCTGTAGGTTTGATCATAACAGTTTTGAAAGGCAGTTTCCACCTGAAAAATTGCTAAGCCCGTTGGCTGTGACAGGCCTGAGTCACACAATTGAATGTGCAGAGGTATTATACTAATTGTGGCAGAGACAGGACAGTGTTGCTGTGTCATCGCAGCTCTTCAAATACAAAATTAGTGTGGTGTTGGAACAATTTTGTTTAATGTCCTTAATTTTTCTGTCTACTTTGTTTTGCCTTATATGGATACCCAAGGCAGCAAGTTGAGAAGCGCGAGTGAACATCTACACTTAGACAAATCAATACTGCATTGTTTTATTTCTCTGTTTCATGTAAGCTTAATAAAGCTTGCCTTTCACTGTTGGCCCACTTTTCCGTGCTTTGTTCCTTTAAGAGCCAACTGTTTACACAATGATGCTTATAAATGTCCCCATGCCACCATCACAAAAGGTTTGCAAACGCAGTTACATCGAGATTCCCTTTAAATTCCATGTGTAGCATCCCGTGGGGTAACTCAGCATCTCCCAAGATGATGGACCAGATTTTTTTTAGTTTCCCAGGCGTTTTTTTTTTTTGTAGTCCTGGCACAGTTTATAATATGGTACACAAGTTTTTACATTCAAGTTTTCAAGTTTAGGTGAGAACACGAATGCTTATGGTGTTTTACATGTTTTCTACCAGGGAAACTGGGGAACAATATTAAAACTCAAATCATTAAAGAATGGTCTGTTACCACACTAGTGCTTCCTCTCAAGAAGTAGCTCAGTTTTTCCACAGTGCAAGCAGAAGGGTGTTGTTGAATCATTCTGACTGAAATGCAGCGCCAAACCAAGACAAGGCCTCCACTGTGTTTTACAGATGGCTATAGACACTCACTGTTATACCAAAAACTTCCAAATTTGGATTAATCAATCAAACCATAAGATGTGTTAGGACATGCAGAGTAGGGTTTAATATTTTTCCCGAAAATGGCATGAATCAAATCCCGGGAAAAGACGAGCAATTTCCCGGGAATCCCGGGAAAAAGTGGGTTTTATTTATTTTTATTTTAATTAGGCCTTCTGTAGCCTGTGTCGGGCTTAACCTATTTTGATATTGTAGATATTTTACTCAACTCCATTTTAAAAGCGAAATATGTTTAAGTAATCTATTTCATGATACCTTCTTCACACATTAGGCCCGTATTCTAATTCATGATTGTTAGTAAGTGGCTGCAAACGAGGAAAAGAAACACTCGAAGTTAAACAGATATTTCTTTATTGTTCAGGCATATATTATAGGCTATATAATGCAAGATAACAATATATAATAATATAAAATTAACAACAAATTAAAGAGGAAAAAAATACAACTGTGTATTAAAACGCTTGAAACGGAGGCTGAACGTGCCTGAAATGAAAAGTAATGCTTTTCGCATTAAACGAACCCTTCTGTCAATATTTCCTTAACTTTAACATTCGGAAGCTTTCTTTTTTTTCTGAAAGTGTGCTTTTAAGAAGCAGAGAGCATCGAGAGATTCTGCGCTTAAGCGATTTCGGAGTTTAGTGACAAATTGGTCGCAGATAGAAAATGCTCTCTCCGCCTTCACGGATGTAGCCTGAACAGAATGCAGGGCATCAAACAACTGCTGCAGGTGGGGCGGTCTCCTGTTTGTAGCTTCGAACAGAGAAAACTCTTTGGTCAGAACTTTCATGAGGTCACCCTCTTTGATTTCATCTGACGCCGGCGTAGTGGTCATTGAAATGGCCTGCTGCAGATCCAATGCTAGGTTGAGGTTCCCTTCAGTTGAGACGTCTTCAGTCGGTGATGTAGGTCTGGCATCTGCATCACCCTCGCTCGCGCTCTCCTCGGAGAAACGGCCGAGGAAAAGACGCTCCACAAGTCCCTTAGCCGTCCGTATCAGCATCTGTCTTGATGGGATGGTGAAAATCTCAGTGGGCCTTGGTGCTGGTGCGACTAGAACACCGGGATCCAGAAGGTACCTGCCAAAAAATATAGTAATGAAAATGAGCGGATTGACCTAGGCCTCATTCTCCGATCACAAAATTAATAGGCTACGTTATTACTACTACTACTACTACTACTACTACTACTACTACTACTACTATAATAATAGTAATAATAATGCTCACCTATACAAAGATACCAAGTTCTTCTGTCTCCGTTCCATGAATCTCCTCTCAATCGCATCCCTCATTTCAAGGCTCAGGGGGGTGTCCTGCTTTGTCAACTGGTCAATCATGAAGATGAAAATCCCATCAGCTTTAACGAGGGTAGTGTCACGGTTACAAAGCGATTCGACTCCCATCTTCACCGGCTTTAAGCAGGAGCTGAGTTGCTGAATGAGTGCAAGCTCTTCGTTGGTGATGATTAGTGGGTTGTTGATATCAACGAGGGTCTTCGTCACTGGTCTGTGTAGTGCAATGTAGCGGTCCAGCATGTCAGCCAAACTGTTCCATCTGGTGCGACAATCCAAAATGAGTGCCAACTCTTTCCCCTAGTCTTGTTTGACACATTCCCTCAGCTTGTCGTTGCTGACTGGGGATTTGTGGAAGTGCCTCGCAATTTTACGCACTCGCTCCACGCTCCTGTACATGTCCTCTCTCACTGACCGATACCCATCCTCGCACACAGCTAACTCGTCATCAGAGTCTTCACTGCTCTCCTCCTCTTCTTCACTTGCTTCGCTCTCTCCATCAGAGGTGGCACGGTGGTAGAGCACATCTGTGACAGCCAGGTGAACTGTGTGGGCATAGCACAGCTGTAATTCCGGCAGCACCAGTCTCCCAAACTTCACCATCACTGATGCTCCATCCGTAGTGCAGCACACAATGTGTTGGTTCATGTCAAGCTTGAAACATTGAAGCTGATCGTCAACCAACGCTTTCACTTTTTCTGCTGGCATTGTTCCACGGACATGTATGACACCTAAATTCCAGTAAGTTTGCGCACCGTGCACATTTATGCTCATGTACCGCTTATGTTGGGAAGAAGTGTATTCGTCAATGGTCAACGAAAAACGCAACCCTTTCTTCACCATGTCTTGGAACATTTTGGCCAGTTTAATTTTCTCCTCGTTCGCAAACACTCTAACCTGCTTGGAGATTTCTGTGGGATTCTTTGGGAGAGTGTAGCCATCCCTCTTGAGTGCTGATCTCAGATACTCACATTTCGCCATACTATTAAAGGAGAATCCATCGAAAGCTGCCATCTCCGCTAGTATTTCTTCAAGAGACTTGCTGCTAACTTGGCTAAAGTAGCCATCCAGCGTTTTAGCACGTTTTGAACATGATGGCCTTTCTTCTTGTTTGTCATGTTTGGACTCTAAATGTCTGCGTAGTCCGCTTGTTGATCCACCAGAACATTTGACGACTCGGTCACACAACATACTTTTGGCGCTGTCATTATCTATTTTTGTAAAATGCCCCCACACAAAACTGTTCGTAGACATCATTGCCTGTATGCGCCTCGCTTCTGCTGAGTTACCGCAATACCGTAAGTACTGTTGACTCATCACGCCATCAATGTTACCGTATGACAACAAATCGACGTGTGCGACTTTTTTCCCGGTTTCCCGTCTTACGTTTCCCGGGAAACGGGAAATGGTTCTGATCGCATTTCCCGGGAATCCCGGATCCCGGGATTAAACCCTAATGCAGAGTGTTGGGGTGAGATGGGAGCAGACGATCCACTGTTGTGACGTCTAACGAAAGCAGCTGAAAGAAAAAGATGACTCCATAAGACTTGATACTGATTTTTATTTCAGGTCTTGTGTAACACCTCAGCACTTTTCTTCTTGTTTCCCTCCCTGAAGAATGGCTTCTGGACAGGCACCTTTCCACTGAGACCATTTGATGAATCTGAGTCAATAATTCAAAATGTTAAAACAAGCCTGGCCATAACCCAATGTTTTCTGGGAGCCACTGTCTGACACAGAGGCAAAAGCTATGGAAATTCTGGCAAATTGTCCCAGCATTACAAAAGTCATTATTCATGCAGAAGCAAATGACATCTGCAAAGATGAATCTGAACTACTTAAAAAAAAAAAAAAGACTTTGAACACTTATTCTGCACACTAAAGAGACATGCGGACCACATTTCCATGTCTGGTCCCATCCCCACCTGAGACTGTGGTGCTGGGCATTTCAGCTGGTTACTGTCACTGCACACCTGGCTCTCATCAGCTTGTGCTGCCCACAATGTCTCCTTCACTGACAATTTTAGTCTGTTCTGGGAATGCAGTCAGTTGTTCAGATATGATGGCATACATCCAAATAAAGTCAGAACAAAACCTCTTTCCTCAAACATCTTTCGGTAGTATTTTCCACTGAGGTACTCCCATCGCAGCAAATTACTTTTTCAATTCAGTTTTATTTATATAGCACCAAATCACAACAACAGTCGCCTCAAGGTGTTTTATATTGTAAGGTAAATATCCTACAATAATACAGAGAAAACCTCAACAATCAAATAACCCCCTACAAGGCAAGGAAAAACTCGCTTATAACAAGCAGAAGGTGAAAATAGTTCATGATCCGTTCAGTCTGATCAGTCCCTCTACTACACATGTTATCAGCGTCCTAATGCCAGGTCTAATCCATCCCAATGGATCACAGCTGCCTCTCATGTGGAGATAGGACCCTGTGTAGACAATATCAATTTTCATATTGGAAGCTTATAACATAAATCCAAATATCTTTGATGCTCTGAACACTTCCCAGTCTCTAATTGCTAATGTATCACTTTCCCAAACCAGTCACCAACAGTCATTCCTTGCAATTAAAATGTGCTATTCTTAATCTTCATTAAAGAAACTTCTCAATGACATCATTACTAGCAGTAAACTGGACTTTATGCTGAAACGTGGCTTGATGGCACTGCTGACACACAGCTGATTGAAACATCACCCACTAACTATAGTTTTGAACACTGCAGCCACACAGACAGGAGGTGTGGTGGGATCGCTGTTGTCGCTTGACAATTATCTGAGTTTAGAATATTTAATTTTAGTAATTAATTCTATATCCCCTGCTGTATTACTCCTGACTATATATCATCCTCCTAGGCTATGACATGGATTTCTGGAAAACACTGGGGAACTTTTTCCCCAAATTACAACAAAATTGAACCTTATTATTATCTCAGGTGATTTCAATATTCACACAGACAACAGCAATGAGATGGAAAAGGTCATCAGTATATTAGAATGTTTTGATTTCAAACAGTATGTGACTGGACCCTCCCATGCAAAAGGTCACACACTTGATCTAATTTAGAGGCTTTGATGTCACAGTCACAAATATTCTAGATGTTGTGTCTGATCATTATTGCATATTTTCAGAAGTTTATTATTTATCTGTCAAAATAAATACTAACCAATTTATCAATAAGCACCAGTTCAATGCCAGCACAGCTGATACATTCATTAGTGAATTTTCACAGTGCACATTATCAGTACGCTCATCATGTGATGAAATGATGGACAATTCATCTGATGCCATTTCTCAAATTATTGACCATATTGCTCCTGTCAAAACTATTACATTACACTAATAAATGGTCCACCTAAAGCACCCTGGGAAAACAGTGAAAAGGTAAAGTTGGAAAAACAATCTGCAGGAGAGGTGAGAGAAAATATAGAAAAAACAAACTACAAATTAATTTTGAAATCTATAAAAATGCACTTTACTGCTACAACAATAAAATAAAATCTGCCAGACGATCCAACATTTCCCAAACGATTAACAACAACCAGTCTACAGGTGTGTCCAAATGCAGGGTCTGTGTCCTTTAAAGGCACAGGCAAGAGAGGCTGTCCAAATTCAAAGGCTCTCGAAATGCAGCCAATGAATGTGTCCTTCTTTTCCTGGGATTTAAAGGATGCATCGGGTGGAATCTAATTTACTTCCTATCTTCACGGCCCACCCTATCCCACGATTCATTGTGCTTTGGTGGTTGTAAAATATTTTTTGGAGAAAAGGATGAATGTTCACACGAAGCAGTCAAGGAATAAACTGTTAAAAGTAAGTACTGGGTTTTATCTACTCAGATATCCAGAGGTACAAATTTTCAAGTAATCAAGAATCTTAACACATTGGGCACCTCGGAGGCTTAGTGGTCAAAGCCAGCAACGTTGTGGTGCAGGTAGAGCTAGTTTGAGTCCCAGCCTGCATGTCTTTCCTTAATTTCCCGTCTCTCCTCTACTGCAAATAAAGCTGCTGTGGCCAAAAAAAAAGAATCTTAAAACATTGAATTCAGCAAAATTTTAGCTAAGCTGCATGATGTGGCCCACACAACGCAGTTAGTTTGGTTATTTTGCTGCAGAAGCTGTTTTTTTTTTTTTTTTGGCTTCTGGGAAGAAACGAGCAGACGGTTCACTTTTTAAGCTAAAAGGTTATTCACAGTAGGGTTTAATCCCGGGATCCAGGATTCCCGGGAAATGCGATCAGAACCATTTCCCATTTCCCGGGAAACGTTAAGACGGGAAACCGGGAAAAAAGTCGTGCAAAAGTAAAGAAAAGAAAGCTTCAGAATGTTAAATTTAAGGAAATATTGAGAGAAGGGTTCGTTTAATGCGAAAAGCATTACTCTTCATTTCAGGCACATTCAGCCTCCGTTTAAGGCTTCAGCTTCATCTCAAGCGTTTTAATAGAGGTATTACACAGTTGTACTTTTTTCCTCTTTAATTTGTTGAAATGGTAGTCAATGTGTTTAGCCTAAGGTATTTTGTATTATATAATTTTATATTATTATATATTGTTATATTGCATTATATAGCCTATAAAATATGCCTGCCCTGAACAATAAAGAAATATCTGTTTAACTTCGAGTGTTTCTTTTCCTCGTTTGCAGCCGCTTACTAACAATCATGAATTAGGATACGGGCCTAATGTGTGAAGAAATTATCATGAAATAGATTACTTTAACATATTTTGCTTTTAAAATGGAGTTGAGTAAAATGTGTATTTTTTAGGCTATAAGGATTGGCCAGTTTTTCAAAAGACGATTCACAGCGAACCTACTTTAACCCTCAGACACGGTGTTATAAATTTGCTGTTGCCAGAATGGCAATGACCAAGTCGTAGTGCATTACTCAAGGCCCTGTGTTATGTCATATTATAGTGTAGTACGGTAGTTAACTTTTCAATGACTATTACAGCGTTCCACTGGTGGAACGGTGTGCATTGTGGACAGTGCAATTGGCTGAGCCTTTATCAATGCTGTGGAGATGAACCGTACTGTTTTGCACCAGTAACTGTAAAATATCTTGGTATAATTCCATGTACAATGCAGGAATATTCGAATTATATTTGTTAAGGGAGTGTTGAGGAATGATACAACACCGCATAGCTCGAGCACTCGAATGTCGAGATGTAGGTTTTATTGCATTAATCAAGCTGAAGTTCCCCCTGCTGGGCATAACAGGACATAGCTGGAAAGCTACCTCTACAATATCAAAATAGGTTAAGCCCGACACAGGCTACAGAACGCCTGATTAAAATAAAAAAAAAAAAAAACTTTTTCCCGGGATTTGATTCATGTCATTTTCGGGAAAAATATTAAACCCTAATTCACAGGGACCGAACGTTTGCCCAGTGTACTGCGGTACGGCAACATTTAGTTTGTAATAATGTAACCATGTTGTGCTGAAGTTTACAGTTAAATTCGATCTCATTGTAAACAGAGCCCCTAATTAAAAGACAGGCTGTAAATGGAGAAATACTCCTGTTTCTGTTATTTTTGTCATGCTTTTATACTTGCTGAGCCTGTTGCTATAAAATCCAACATTTCTGCAGGATTTTCTCTCCTGTTTTCCTTTTCTATTATTTGATCTCTCTTATTAAAATACATAAAGTATGTCCATGTGATTATAAGTCAAAATTGTGTTTTAATCCTGCAAGTTAACACATGTTTGTTAAATGTTTGATAGCTTTTGCTACTATTTTTGTTAACTGTCATGGTTGATTTCCTTTGTCTTAGTACTGCAAATGCCCAGAGTCAGGAGGGACTGAGAAACCCACTGCTGCAAGGTGAGAGGTGACGGGACAGAGGCTTTCCACCCCTGATGACACACCAGACAAATTCAGCAGTGTGACAAAAAGGAGAACGGGGAGAATAGAGAACTGTTCTCTGTAGTCGATGGACTGGTGGAAACATTTAAAGCAACTGCTAAATATGTGATTCCTGTATTTGCAGAGATATTTCCTACACAAAACAGAACAGGCATATAGGGAATAACAATAATATGTGTGGTGACAAAAATAATTTGGATCAGCTGAATGAGAAAGCAAGTTTAAATTGTAAAATGAAGTTTGAATGATCTAACTGAGCTGTGAGTCCTTGGTGCTGCTGCTGGACAAAGACCCTCCTATCCCAGTCTCTGTGCCTGCTGAGGAGGCCCAGCAGACTGCCAGGAGGTCCCCGCTCAGCCAGAATCACTGAAGTGGATCCTGTAGGACAGGATACGAAGTTTAACACTGTCATCAAGGCAACTCAAGGCACGTATATACAAAATGGTCACTTGATCTTGTCAGTTTACGGTTTTCAGAGCTGTTAGTTGGGATGGCTTTAAAACCACTTTCTGAAGCAATTGTAGAGATGGCAGGAAGGGGACTGTCTTCTACAGCAATCTCTGCGGTTATTTCGCATTACTATGGAGAGAAGACGGGCTCTCCCCGAGGAGCATCGGGAGACTTTACACGGAAAATGGCTTGAGTGGACTCTGATGCACATCGGCAGGTGGAGGTGTCAAAAGCCTAAGAGACAAGTGTTTGCTGCTCAGAAAAACAACGTAATGCTCCATCTTGCAGTATCGTTATAGTGGTCGATGGGAAAGTTTCTCTGATGCCACAAACCATTTTCTATTCTTTGAGAATTTATGTTTTGATTTCAAAGGAAAAAAGAAATATAATTTGTTTTATATTACACAGATTTGGAGTATGAAATGAAAATAAAAAAAAAATATCTGTTTTTCATTTTTTAATATTTGTTTTTAAAAAAAAATGAATGACCAAAAAGTACACCGAAGCAGCATTGTTCTTCTGTTTTCGTTTTTGCATTCAGATATTAGTATACTTTTGATTATGTGTGAATTACAGAAAATCCAAAATAAACTTAGAACGTGTGAACCTGACCACAACTGTATGATGAGACTGTATTCATATAAATAAATTACGGTTATCTATTGACTTCACAGTCACATGCCTATGAATTTCGTTTGTGTGTAGATAATTCAGCTTTTCCTTGATAGCCTAAATACCTCCCTGTCAGTGGAGACATGTCTCTATTCATCTATGCATGCCTGTTGTCAGCTGGGGACTCCCTTCCCCACCCCGAGCCTTCCATCCTTGTTCATCAAAGATAATACAAATTGTTCCCACAGCTGCAGCCACCTCCGCCCCCTACCTGTGCTGTGCAGTAAGTAATGCGATCGTGTCAACCCCTGCTGTGTATGTCTGTGTAGGTGAGTCATTCTAGGTTCATGTCATCACCATCCCAGTCCCCTTCCCTCCCTCTTCCCTCAGTCTGCCTGCAGGCCAGCAGTGCCCTTTGCACTGCAGGTGAGCTGTCACTGCCTATCTGAGCCGTCTGACACACTGCCCTGCCAGGAATAGACTGAACTCCACTGTTTGTGCAGGCAAGTGTGAATGTCTATGCACGTGTAAATATGAGTAAATAAAATGCATATAGAACCTGAATATTTGTACCTATTTTTATCTATTTATTGGTATTATTACTATTGCACTATATGGAAAAGTTTGAAACTAAAAAAGTGACTAAACCACTTTACGGCTTTATTTCCATTAAATGCCAGCATCTGTGTTTGCCTGGCCATTTATATGATATACATTTAGCAGCTGTACTAACAATACTATCACACTGGCTTGCAGATCTGGTCTTCACCAATTCCTGGTATTACATTTTGTATTATGTTTGGTTAAAAAAAAAGTTATAGTCGAAGATAGAATGTATCAAGCTTACTGGTACTATACAGTACTGCACTATATTCAGTGTATTCATTGACTTCTCTTTGGTCAAGTTGGCTCAACTTTTCCCCGAGTTACAGTAAAATACTGAGTTAGCACACCTCATTATAGCTGTCAGTTCACTTAATGTTTCTCTTTTGGGATCCGGTCACCCCAAAATTAAATACACAAGCCTTTCTTTAAAAACAAAACAAAACAAAGAACAAGCCATTTTAACACATTTGTAAAGCACAAAGAAAAAAAATCTTTAACAACTGAGGATTTCATAAAGTGATGGCAGTAAAAACTTCTGAATACCAACCATGAGGGGGCATTGAAAACCATAAATTAAAGAACAATCAAAACCAAGCATGTGGAATGATGGTGGCATGTGTCTCTTCATTCCTTTGCATATTCCATATTATATACTGATTGCTAATTACTAATTAATCTTTTTAGATCAGATCGATCATTGAAATTGATGAACCATATTTTAGTGACATTATGTGATACTTTGCAACTCAGTGAAAAAGACTACGGAAAAGCTAAATGCTTGACCTAAACCTAACCTGAAAAACAAAAAACAAAAACAAAACTACAGCCCCTGGGCCAAACATGGCCCAAGCTCAGATTTTATATGGCCTGCGCATCATGTCTATGCATGTGTTATTTTTGGCCTGCTGGCCCAAGCAATGAATACAACTCAGCATGCAATTCCTCTTTTTAACTCATGGGGGCAGTGTCACGTAACATATCTGCCAATTGCTTCAAAACATCAAAAATAAGAAGATTGAATGATGAACCAATCACAGCCCATGCTGTGTGATGCCATGCGGGGGTCATAGGTGGCACACAGTGTCGCCAACTTCGCGACTTTTCAGAACCCTTAGCGACTTTTTTCCCCCCAAAATGGGACTACTGAGAAATTTTGCGACTTTTTCCAGTGACTTCGGCGACTAGGAGATTTTTTTGATATACCCCAGAAAGCTGAAATCCTCCACTGACGCATTGTTCTGTGTATATCCAGAACTCCCTTTGTACGTACAGACTTCACTTCGACACTGAAGGGACACCCCCCCCCCCCCCCCCCACGGACCTCACTGCAAACAAAGCTGCAACTTTTCCACAGACACTTGTCACAAACTGCACCACACGGTTCCAGCTCTGAGAGAGGTCGTGGTTGTCAGAATGGGTGTGCAAACAAAGCGGTATGCAGCGCTGAGGAGTTCATCAACCATTTTTGGGATTTTGCCGCTATTGAAAAGGACATGCTGCTGTTTGACCTTGATGATGCTTCACCTGTCATCAGCCGACACCAGCATCTCTCTCGCTCTCCTTTTTACCGGTGTCGTGCCAAAAACTGATTTTTGGTGCTGGCCAAAAAAAAAACATGTATTGCTGTATTTAAAATGATGTAAATTACTTTTTGGCCTGTCAAACATATCTCTCATGAATGATATCAATTCATTTTGAGTGAGAAAGAACTCTCCTGTCACAGGTAGGAGCTGCAATCACATTTTGGTAAAGTGACTTTTATATATTCTTTATTTATCAGGTAAACACCAATTTTTTCAGAGAGATCTGGCCAAGGAGGCAGCAGAAGTTGCAACAAATCTGACATCACTGCTCTATAACGATAGTTGAAGTGGCCAAAAAGGACTGGATTGATTATAATGTAGATGCAATAACACAGACATAAAGATACTTGCAAAACAGGTCATTATTTATTTATAAGGCCTTCATAAATCTTGTTGACTACAGTCTACTTACTAATACAAGCAGTGACATGGATACATCAAAAACACATTTAAGGCAGTCCAGAAAGTTATGTTGGACTTGGAGAAACATGTTCACCTTAAATTTAGGTGCTGAGAACCAAAGCATTCCAGTAAGAGACTCTTAGTGTTGGACTGAAATTGATAAAACTATTACAAAGTTCGAGTTACCCTGTGGTGGACTGCTGACCTGGACATGCAGCCTTACAGTGTTTTTATGACCATGTTGGTGTTTCAACATCATAATTAATGTTGTTCCAGGAGCATTATTGAAATTGACCAGTCAGCTTGTTGTGCTCTCATAGCCAAAAAGGAAAAGACAGCAGCGGGAGAGGTTTTCTGACATAAACACATTAAACAGAAATGCTCACGGAAGTTAATGTTATTTTAATTTTTCATTATTTTATGGTTGCATTTTGGGCAGGTTTAGACAACAGAATTACTTAGATTTAGGTTAGTTTAATAATGTTTTATGTTAAAATAGAATATTTTACAGACCAAAATCATGTGTTAGTACAGTTTTCTTCTTTATTAGCATAAACACTGAAGACAAATTTATCAAATCTACTTAAGGGAAAGCCTCTCTCATCTTTGGAATATAAAATTTAAAAAATATATAAATGAATGGAGAGACAAAATTCAGTCTTTATGGACATTTTGCTGCACCTGCGACCATCATTCCACATAGATGATGTTGTACTGGATGGTTTGTACTGCTGTCTGTGTCTACACAACTAAATGTGTGACAACTAAATGGCAACATAAAGGTCTGTTTGCCCAACATTTTTGTTAACAATGTTGCGTAAACTCAAAAAAGCTGTGCGACTTGTTACTTTTTTATATTGAATCACCAGATTATTTTTTACAGTGCACATGTTCTCTAAAATGGACAAACCAGTAATCTGATTACAGGTAAAGAGCACAGTCCAATTTGTTGATTCAACTAAATGAGTTCTACCAAGTTGGGCCAACGACAAGCACAAAAATGAAATACTTGACTCAACTTGAATGTATGTGTTAATCTAGATCAGTCTTTCTCAAACTGTGGTCATGACAGGCAGGGCACGAGCAACCTGTGAGAAAAGACATGCAGAACAAATGTTGAATATTGAAGTAATTATCACAACGGAAGAAGGAAATCAGGTGAGCATACCTTAGCAGGTACGTTAGCGTAGCGACTAGCGAAAATCTTCACCGTCTTGTGTACATAGAGCCGTTGTGTCGCTTCACCACCAAGTCCCAACTAATTCAGTTATTAAAAGGTTAGGTGAACAAGAAAAAAATGCACTTATTTAAAATTAATCAAGTTGATGCTTCTCTATGCTTTCTCTATTCTCTGTGCTTCTTGAATGACTTTTCAAAGCTCTTCTTTGGATGTTGACTACCTTTTGTTCTGTTTTCTGTCAAGATGATCCCACACTGTTTTAATAATGTTGAGATCCAGGCTCTGGGGAGGCTAATCCATGACTGACAGTGTTTCCTGTGCATTTTTCTATCCAGGTATTTACACAGCTGGCAGTGTGCTTGGAATCATTATCATGCTATTACCAATCAGATACTTTCCAGGTCAGATTAACATCTGTGGGCACTTTTCTGCATTTGTAATTCCATCCAGTTTGATCACCAAAGATCACCAAAATCACTGACTGAACTGCAACCCCAAACTATGACAGTGCCTCCACCTTTTTTACAGAAGACTGTAGAAACGCACAGTGCCTGTTACTGTTCTGTTTCACTACAGTCAAAAATCCTCTAGTACAGATTGTGACTGCATGATGGGCTTTTAGATGCACATAAGCGACAAACCTCAGGATGTTTTCCTTGTAATGCAGAGCTGAAATGCTTTCTACTGTATAATCAGGATGAAAGCAAGAGTCTAACCTTCAAAGAGCAAAGCAATCACTGCCCCCCTTAAGGCCTGTTACGGCTATAGGTCAACACAGAGCTTTATTTTATTGACATAGGTGTGTGTGTGTGTTGTCTGTGGCTGGCTGGTTTTGTAAGACAGAAATAAAAAAAAGGAGAGACCTTAAATGAAAAGAAAGAACAGGTGCTGTGTATGAAAATTCCTCCCACTTTATTAGGAAACATCTATCATAGCCATCATTGGATCCCATCTCTTATTCTGTCTGTCAGATTAAATTTTTTTAATGTACATAAAAACGAGTATGACAAATTAAAGGAATAAATCTAAGCTTAGAATTTTATGCTTAGAATAAAGATAATTCTGTCATTTGCAAACAATTTTTGACAAAGTGTCTCCCAAATCTGTCAGCATCAAAGCATTTGGTCAGGAGTTAAAGCACTGCTTTGAATCAGTACACAACATGTGTTAAGATAACTATGCCACCAGTCAGTTCTGTAATGTTAAATTAAGCAAATTTCATAGAAAGAATTTTCAACATTGGGCATGAGTATCACAGCAAGTTTGAATTTATTTTTAATTTTCTATAATTCATATAGACATGTTCAAATATATGCATACACTCACTTAAATCTTTTAAGAAGTGGTGCTGAAGGTTCGAAAATGTCTTAACTTTACAAGCCCAGGGTCTAGTAACATCTTGTTAGTAATCAGGATTGCCAGAGATGGACGCGGCAGACACGGTCTCAGAAACGGTGTTGGATGAGGTGACGGATGTTATCGCCCAGCTCCTGATGGATGGAAAGCGAGTGGCCAAGGTCCAGGATCCTTATCAGAGACTGTTACGGGTGATTTTCCTGGATAGTTTTGTTTTGTCTAAACCCTGACTGCTGTCGCTGCCTGTCACTGCTTACCTGGCTTAAACGATAACTGAAGGAGGCCCTCCAGAATGAACTGTTTGGTATTAGCAGCTCTGGAGTGGAGAATTCTCCTCCTTCACCTCTACAGCCCGCTCCGGCATCATTGTCTCACCTGGTTTTAGAGTTTATAGATCTGTCTGGGCAGGTTGTAGAAGGGTCACTTTAACTTGCTTGAATTCCCCCACATAGAATGATTTGTCTGTGCTTTGGCCACTGCACCTGTATCCTGTTTGCTAGAAGGGAAAATGTCCACCCAACAAATCAACACCAAACAATACTTTCACTATCATATGGTATGAATTCAGTAAAGTCTATTTGTCCAAGCATGGATGTGCTGCCTATAAAATTTCAATACCTGTGCAGAGATTGTTAGTTGCACAAACTATACAAGAATGATAAAGTTTAGAATAAATTTGGAATCCCTTTGTAAACCGGTATTTCTGTAGGTGTTGTACCATCCTGTGTTAATTTTGACAGCAAATTTTGATTTAGTTTTAGTCATAATTTAGTCATCTGAATAGTTTTAGTTTTAGTCTAGTATTAGTCGACGAAATTATCCTAAGAATATAGTCGACTAAATCTACAGTCAATTTAGTCGACTAAAATATAAAGAGTGTAAAATGTAAATGCTTTTTCTTCAGTTCCCTTGAATTAGTCATTATACACACTTACACAAAATTAAACATTTATTAAAAGTTATGGAATATTATTAATAATATTAACATTAGCGTTTTACGTGATCACACACCTGATCATTAACACCACCTTACTGAGATAAGTTTTACAGCAGGACGCTCTGAAAGGTACAGGGCAGTGTTCAGGACTAAGATTAGGAAAGGCTAATCCACCGCGGTGTGGAGATTTTCTCTGAAAACAAACTGGGAAAAACACTTTACCCTGCGTGACATTAAAATGCTGACCTTTGCATGGAGATCTGTCGTGTTTTTACCCGAGATTGTCGCCCCACATGGTTTACACATCGTTTTGTTTGTAACAACATCAAAGGACAAATGTGTCCATACATCGGCTCTTTTTTTTCTCCCTGCTGACATTGTTTTCATAACTTAGTTCTATTGGAAGTAACGACAAATCACAGGCTAGTTTGTCCTTCCTGGGTTTAGAGCAAATTTGCGCAATTGTGCGTTTGATTGGATGTTTTCCTAACTTCTCCCGCCCTGTCACAAAATTAAATAAGTTCTGATTGGATTTCATCCCGCCAAGAATTTTCATCTCGTTTTCATTCATTGACGAAAGTGTCAATTTCGTTATCATTTTTATCCTTTTAAGTAGCTTTTATTTAGTTATCGTCTCATTATTGTCATGAAAAAAAGGGTCGTTGACGAAAACTATGATGAAAATATTTCGTCAACGAAATTAACACTGGTCCTTCCCGTGTGTCAGTTTAATATAACGAGTAGAAGAATGTTTGGGGAGACATGGTTTTCACTGGGGCCATACCAAACCTCACCTGTTATGTGAACCCCTGCTATCAGGTTGTTCTAAAAACTTCTTCAAAAACCTTCAGTTGATCCAAAATCCTGCAGCTACAGTGCTGACGTGGACTAGAAAGAAAAGTATAATTCTCTCATATTGGTTTCTCTTCATTGGCTTCCTGTTAAATCCAGAATCAAATTTAAAATTCTTCTCCTCACATACAAGGTCTTGATTAAATAGGCCCCATTTTATCTTAAAGACATCATAGTATCCAATAGAGCGCTTCACTCCTGGACTCCTGGCTTACTTGTGGTTCATAGGGTATTTAGGTATAGCTTTCAGGCCCCTCTTCTGTGGAACCAGCTCCCAGTTTGGAGTCAGGAGACAAAGATCCTCTACATTTAACATTAGGATTAAAACTTTCCTTTTTTGATCAAGCTTATAGTTAGGGCTGGATCAGGTGATCCTGAACGCTCTCATAGATTTGCTGAATAGGCCTAGGCTGCTGGGGGGGCTTCCCATGATGCACTTTGCATTTCTTCACTCACCTTTTTTCTCTTATGTTTATACACCACTCTGTACATAATCATTAGTTATTATTAGTCTCTGGCTCTCTTCCACAGTTTGTCTTTAGTCCTGTCTTCCTCCCCTCAGCCCCTCAACCAGACTCAGCTTGGTTCTGCCAGAAGTTTCTACCTGTTAAAGGGGAGTTTCTTCTTCCCATTGTTGCATTAGGGGTGATCTGATTGTTGGGGTCTTTACCTTACACAATCAATTCACTACATCAGCTGACATGATTTGACAGTACAGATATACTCACTTAAAATGGCTTCCCCCAACCAGCTAACAGCCAGGTACCAGCCGCTGGGAGTCCCCCCCCCCCTTCTCCGGGGGGGTATCTACTTTCCACTATTTATAGTGCCCCTTTGAGTCAATTGTTTCACCAAGAGATAGCGCTTTCTTCACAAAAATTTTGACTTGTATAGTTTCAAATTGTTTTGATGCTGAAATATTAAAACTTAATCAAAGTTATGCTTTGAAAATGTAAAATAGATGGACAAAACTTTACAGTCAATTTGACCATTCAGACATTTTGCACTGCAAAACACACTGCAAATCACAAAAACTGTTCATCCATTTCTATTTAATGTAATAAATATATACAATTTAAAGGAACATGAAATAAATTCTAAATTTGATTGAGATGTGTTGGATCAGGGACACATCTAAAACCTGCAGGACACCGACTCAAGGCCTGGATATGAGGATCCCTGTCCTACAACATGACAGCGCTGCAGTATAACTCAGGGCTAAGAGTATATGGAGTCTAATGTGACAAAATCATTTTAATCATAATTGTTTTTTGTTGATTACACAGTTTTGTGATCGTTTGGAGCCAAAATGGAAATTGAAATGAAAATTTGATTAATTGCAAAGCCCAAGTGGAGGTTCTGTCATGGTTTGAGACTGCATTTCAGCCAGTGGTGTTGGTGATCTTGTCAAAATGTATTTATTTATTCATTTTCAGTGCAGAAAAGTCCCATACACCCTGCCAATGCAGTAAAAGCATGCCTTGATAGTAACACACAATGGAACACTATCAGTCATCAGCCTCCCAGAGCCCGGACTTCAACATTACTGAAGCAGTGTGGGATCATCTTGATGGAGAACAGAACAAAAGCCAGCCAACATCCAAAGAAGAGCTTTGAATGTCCTTCAAGAAGCCTGGAGGACTATTCCTGAAGACCACTTAAAGAAATGACAGAAAGCTGCCTCAGAGTTCAGACTGTGCTGAAGAATAAAGGTGGTCATACCAAACATTGATTTTCAAGCTCACTTTTTAACCTTATAAACTCCATTTCCATGTATGTGTGCACGTTTCAATAAATGGCTGCACCCATTTCCTGTAAAATATTAAGAAAGAGATTTAGGCACAGTACTGTATAATTTTTTTATATACATTTTTCCTCTTTTTTTTTAACAAGAGAACTACCACTCAGTTGGTATTTTCTCATTTTCAGACAGTTCTCTGTAAACCCTAGAGACGGTGTGAAATAAATCCCAGTATTTCAGCAGTTTCTGAAATACTCAGACCAGCCCATCTGACACCAGCTGCCATGTTCAAAGTCACCATTATTTCCAGTCTAATCCTCAGTTTGAACTTCCATAGGTTGTCTTGACCATGCCTATATGCCTAACAGTGTCTTGAGATGACTGTTGTGATTTGGTGCTATATAAATAAAATTGAACTGAATTGGATTAAATGCACTGAGTTACTGACATGCGGCTGCGTGATTAGATGTTTTTGTTTAGATGCAGGTGAACAGTTGTACCCAATGAAGGGGCCAGCGAGTGTAAAAACTCCACATATGGCTAACCACTTCCACACTGTGCTCTCCCATCCCTGTGAAATGTCAAATGATTAAACACTGCGTGAGTCCCAAAAACTGCATCATGTAAGTTGGCAAACTTATAACATATTTCACCAAAAATAATCCAAATTTTAAATTAATTTTCAAATACTAATAAAAACTCCACAAAAATTAACACACCTGTGACTGACATGGGTTAGAAAACCTGTGATAACTGAAGTCAGCATGGCTTACAGTGAAGATTTTATGGCATTTATCAGAGAGGCATACATCCACTGTAAGAAGCTGGTACACCTGTTATCAGACAGTGTGAGCGTCTCTGAATGAAGTCAGTCTCTTTGGACAGTGTCTCTCTGCTCATCCAGCTTTCCTGGGGGGCAGTGATGTGTTCCCAAGCTAGCCAAGACAGCTCAGCAGGATTGAGTGATATGGTCCCACTCTCTCTGCCTTGTGAACTGAGTGACTGTCAAAACTGAGATTGATGTCATCCTCTGATCAGAGGGTAAAGCACTCCCAGACCTTATAGTCTATAACTTTGTATAATGGTATTTCATGCAGTACATGCACAGATTATCATTGTGCAACACTGAACTATCCATGCACTGTTAAATTATTTAGGTTCAGGTATTTTTCTTTTTCACAACAAATGCTAATTAATCAGTTTTAATGTGTCAAATCCATAATACAGACCGCATGTATTTGTTTTACATTTATTTTACTTAATTCCATCATTTTGCTTCTCTGCTACTTTCCGTAGAGGCTTAGAAATAAAAGTTTCTTTCACAGTTAAACCCACAGACAATTTGTTTGACAGTGTTAGTCTGTGCAGTGCTGCAGAGAAGAGAATTATTTGGACTTGTCACTCCTCTGATTTCATTCTCTCCCAGCCTTGTTTAATTCTTTCACTTTATTTCCTCCTCCATTCCCCTCTACTCAGTTGGCATTAACATATAACTGTTGTGAGCCCTGCCACAAACACAACAGAGGTTATCTGTGTAGTGTGTGTGCTGGTGTGTAAGCCAGGGTGCCTTTGATCCGATAAAACCTCTAATTTGAATGGTTGAAAGCGTTTTCACACTTTCTTTCATTTCATTGCTTTTCTTTAACTTTCCATTTACATACGGCTTCCCTCTGCTGTTGGAAACTGGCAGCTGAGGTTTCACTATGCAGACTAAACCAATGCCACAAGAAGGAAATATTTTGATGATTGGCTTTGTCAAATTTGGTTTGAGATTTCTTCATCGCCTTGCGCAGCAGACCATTAGATTAAAGCTGCGCTTGTGTAAATTCTTTTCACTGCTCATATGATTGATGTTCTATTTGAAAGTAAAGCAACAACAAACAAGTTCCCACAGAGAAAGAGCTTTTGAATTGCATGCCATTCATCATTGGCATGCTTGGCCTTTTACATGAGTGCCACAGTCTGGAAATGGGAAATGTTTTCAGACTCAGTTAACAGGCATTTAAGTCCTTGCTTTCTTAATATAATGTATAGAGACTAAATCAAAGTATCTTTCAGAGATTATGTTAGAGCTTCATATTTTATATTCCAGATTTCTAAGATTTAGATTTGCTATCAAAAGAGAAGAAATGCATAAATTAAATGTGCAACCCTTTGCTTTATTCTGTGTCGTCTCTCTACATCAGATCCATATCCAATTCAGAGTCCAGCACCAGTGGCTTATGTGGATGAAAGAATTGTCAGATTGAGATCAGCAGCAAGACAGAAGCACAAATTGAAAGATGTAGCACAAACACTCAGCACCACACAAAACTGCTCTTTTTTCCTCTCCTCTTTCCCCTCATCCTAAACGTGTCACAGTAGATGCCTCTTCAGCCACAAACACTATAATTTAAAATCGTAAAGATGGAATTTAATGTATTATACCAAACAGAGAGGAAGGGACGGTTATCAGTTATCGCTGAGAGGCCTATGACAGTATATTTCAGACTGACAATGTGAGGTGTTCTGCAGTAAACTGGACTTGGAACATAAGACCTGAAGCATCCTCTCACTTTTTTGGTAAGTTAATTGTGTGATTTCAAAGCTAACCAGTAATTAGCATCCTTAGCTAGGTGGAAGAAAACCAGTGTTTGTTAGCTAATCCGTGTTTACGACTGAATTTACCCTCATGAAATCATTCTGTTGTGCTTGAATGTTAATTAGAAGTTGGTGCTGAGGGTCAGGCATTAGCTCTGCTTTGACTGTACTGAGCCTCAGGATGTAAGATCTGCAGCAGGCAGCTCAAAATGAGGCAATGAAACACTTTATATGAGGAAAAAGTAATCGAGCCTGACCAATCACTAATGCTACCCTTACTGTACTTTCATTATGAGTATCATACTGTATACTGCTCCTGTGCAGAGCTGATTATTAAATATCTGTGAACAGCAGCATGTCTCTGTCTCTCTCCAAATGGACAGTAACACTAAAATAAAAGAAAGTGTGCACTTCAACAAACCATTAACAGCAGATTTATCTCAGTATTAACCAAAGATGAATTACTGACGTCTGAAAATGTCCTCACAGTATTCTTAGCCGACACTCACAAAGTGCCTGTAATAGCAGTACTAGTTTGTAGCTCATGTCTCAGTTTTTTTGATAACACAGCTGCTGACCAGAATTTATGAGCTAATTATAGGCCAATCTCCAACCTTCCTTTTCTCTCAAAGATTCTTGAAAGAGTAGTTTTAAACAGCTAACTGATCATCTGCAGAGGAACGGTTTATTTGAAGAGTTTCAGTCAGGTTTCAGACCTATGTTGCTTTTTTTGGGGGGGGAGGTCCAATGATGGTCTGAGTGTTTATTCTTTACTCACCTGTTTTCACTCCATTTATTTTGTTTATTTTTTACTTTTTTGGCCACAGCAGTTTTTTGTTGGCAGTAGAGGGAAACAGGAAATGGGGAAAGATACGGGGGAAGACACGATGGCGACAGGCCGGGACTTGAAACCGTGCCGCCCGCACCGCAGCATATACATGTGGTCACCTGCTCCACCACTGAGCCACCCGGGCACCCACTTTTCACTCCTTTTAAACACCACTCTGCATTTTATCAGCTATTAATCTCTGACCCTCTTCTATGATGTGTAGCCGGGTGGAAAACGTGTGGGAAGAGGTTTTCTGTTGCCACTTCTTTAGTTTGTGGAGGCTGTAGCTGAAGGAGGAGGACAACTACAAATACCACCTCAGGAAGCAGGAAGTGAATCAGCTCTGCCTCATTAGACCAAGCAGGAGGCCACATGCTAGGCTTGGGAAATAAGCAGTGATTTTGAGGTAAACAGGCCCATGTCATGGAATCTGCTCATTTGTAGCTTAAGTCAGGTGCACTCGGACTTAAGCTACAAATGAGTTAACTGCAGGTTAATCACTTGGAAGAACACTTGCTAACTGCTGACACACACACACACACACACACCTTGCACTCACTCTATTCAGTAGACTTATCTTTCTGGAAGACTATCAGATCCGCATCACACACAGGGAAAACACATTCTTTCTTTGCTTCTTTTATACTATATTCTTACCACATGCACACACTGAAGAGCAAATAAGATAAGATGTGCCTATCCTCGAAAAAAGAAGAAAAAAAAATCAGACAAGTGCACAAACATATCTGGAGAAGCCATCTCTGTGAGCTGACTCATTGCCCCATTGATGTAAGTGAGAGAAACTGTTGCTACTAAAGGATGAGTAAATACTTTGTGTGTCATGGTCCTGGGCCGTCTGCCCAGCATTTTGTGTTTAGCTCTGTTTTCCCTGAGTTTTGTTGTTTTTCAGTTGTTTTGATATGTTTGTTCCCTTCGTCCCTGTCTCCCCTGCTTCCATGGTCTTGTCTGTTTTGTCATGATGTCTTAACCCTGACCTCCTGTGTGTGTTTTCATGTTGAGTTCCTAGTGTTGTGACTAGTCTGCATCTCTGCCCCGTGTCTGTGTGCCAGTCCCCCGTATGTAGTCTGCGTGCACCTTGGTTAGTCACTTCCTGTATTATTTTGACAGTCTTGTGTTCCCTGTGCTTTGTGTTTAGTTTTGCTTCCCCTGTTATTAGTTTCATTTGCTTCACCTGTTGCTCCCTGCTGTTTCCTCTTGCCCTGATTACCTGCTGTGTATTTAAGCCCTCAGTTTTCCTCTGTTCTTTGTCGTGTTGTCGTCTTTGCCTCCGTCGTGCGTGTGCGTCTCTTGTAGTTTAGTTCTGGCTTCAGCCCAACCCAGTTTTTGTTATTACCTTCATTTCAATAAAACCACTAATCTCTTCACCTCTGAGTCCTGCGTTTTGGGGTCTCCCTGCTTCTGCCACACGGCCCGACATGACAGAACAACACGACCATTACACAGACCCCGCGGACTCTGACCTACGTGAACGGCAGCTAGCTGTACAAGCTCACCTACAGGAAGTGGTGAGGAGGAAGCCGTGGCTGGCTCCCGAGTATGAGAGACAGCTCCGCAGCTCTCACCGCGCCAGGGGAGATCCCAGCTGGGACAAAGGATCGCCGCTTCGGAGCTTGCCGCTCTCTCCACCTCAGCAGCCACAGCCCCGTTCACCAGCTGCACGACGGCAGCCGCTCGGAACAGCTGCCCCACCTCCGCCCCTGCCTTTAGGGATTAGGCTGGGCGGTTTCTCCCTGGCCTCTGACTCATCTCCACCTGCCTCTCCTTTTCCCACCACATCTCTTTCACGACCCGCTTTGCCGGCACATAAGCGGAAGTCTCGGCGCCACAGGAGTAAAACAAAGCTGCCAAATCCTGACTCGTCTCCTGCATCAGCCGCTGTGAGTACTCGGCAGCCTGCTATGGAGGAAGGCTTCGTTGACACAGACAGTAAAATTGTGGACATTGAACCCACGCCAGCTTCCGACTCAAATAGCCCTTTGGCATTTCTGAACGATAATAACTTTGTTTTGGCACCTGCCCCCGTAACCCCCACTGTGCATACCGCCACAACACACCTATCTGAATCTGAGTCCCCTCCGATTGATCCGGCAGATGCTGCTATCTTTACGGACAAAGAGCTTGGACAGGAAGTTCACAGATTTTTCAGAATCTCCTCCCGGATTTACAACTGCTCAGATTCTAAGACTTTTTCCGTTGGTTTTTCTGCTGTGCTCGGTCTTTTGGATGCTCACCCACGCTTGCTGCTGTCGCCCACTATCGCCAGCTGGATGGCCTCTGCTGTTTGGGTGGAGGCACAAATTAGAGAACTAAACTCTCAATCCTCGTCAGCTGCAGCAACCACCAAGCCTCACTCTGCATCCATTCTGTTTCCTCCGGTGGGAGTGGCTCCGGACCAACATGCTCCTGCACCCGCTTCTGTTCCGCGGGTGGGAGCACCCAAGCCACAGCCTCCAGCCGCTGCATCAGCCATCCCTCAGCAGTCAGAGCCCCCCAGTGTTAGCTGCAGCAGTCCCTCGGTCACTTCAGTCAGCCTCCCCAGCACCAGCTCTCCCTGTCTCAGCCGCTCCAGCGCCAGCTCTCCCTGTTTCAGGCCCCTCAGGTGGTTCTTTAGCTCCCTCTGCTTTGGTTTTTTTGGCCCCCTCATCCTCTAGTTTTTTTGGCCCCCCTCATCCTCAGTCACTTCAGTCCCCTCAGCCCCGTCTGGTTTTGTTCCCTCCGTGGTTTCGGTCTCCTCAGCTTCCCCACTCCAGTCAGCTTCCCCGGTCCCCACAGCCAGTGCCTCAGCTTTGCCCCCTTCAGTGGCTTCACTTCCCTTAAATCCCTTGGTCCCTCCAGTCAGTTTAGTTTCATCTTCAGTTTTAGTCGCAGTCTCCTCAGTTTCAGTCCCCTCATCTTCAGTCTCCTCAGTTTCCTCCGTGCCCTCTGTCCCTTTAGTCCCCTCAGTCCCTTCGGCTCCTGCTCCCCTGCTCGCAGCCAGCTCTCCCTAGCTCCTGGCCTGCTTCCACGCAGCCTCCGGTGTCAGCTCCCTCGCCCTCCATAGTGTCAGCTTCCACGCACTCACCATCACATGCACCCGGTCCATCCCCAGCTGCCCCAATAACGCAGCTCTGTGCCCTGCACCGCAGACCCAGCCTGCGCATCCGGAGCCTCGCCTTGTAGGTCCTGTTCAGCCCAAGGGTCCGGCCGCGTCTGAAGCCCGAGGATCACGCTCAGTCTGAGCATCTGGCTCAGTTCGGGCCCCCTGCCTCATCGTCTTGCTGCCGCTGCCGCCTGGAGCGCGGTCGGCCCCCTGCCTCACCGTCTCGTCGCCGCCGCCGCAGGTGCCGCGGTCGGCCCCCTGCTTCGACTCCTCGTCGCCGCCGCTGCTGGGAGCGCGGCCGGCCCCCAGTCTCGTCTCCTCGTCGCCGCCGCTGGAACTGCAGTCGGCCGCCTGACTGGTTTGGACTCTGGTTTTTTGGCCCCTTGGCCTGGGTGGCCCCCTGAACTATGGACTGTTTTTCCCCCTGGCCGTTTGCTCTTTTGTTTTTGTTATAGCTCCTGAACTTCTCCTCTGTTGGACCTCTGTTTTGGACATTGGAGCTCCCTGGCCTTGTGCCGTCGCTTTTTGTTTCATCCTGGTTTTGTTTCTCTGCACTGTTTCTGTTCCTGATTTGAACTGCCACTCTGGCCTCTGAAACACGCGCACACACACACTACCGAAAGGCGCTCGCACACACACTACCGAAAGGCGCTCGCACACACACTACCGAAAGGCGCTCGCACACACACTACCGAAAGGCGCTCGCACACACTACCGAAAGGCGGTCACGCACACACTACTGAAAAGCGCTCACACACACACTTATTGGAAAAATGGACTAAAGCTGAAAACGTCCAAAAGTATATTTCCAATTAGATAATTCAAATTTATAAATTAGAATGATTTCTTGTGAGTTTAGTCTTGTTTGAATGTTTCGCTGTATAATAATTTGTGTAGTCACATTGTAATGGAAAAAGGCTTAAAAGATGATAATGTAAATTTGATTATATATATCTCAAAATAAAAATATGCTGCTTACAACTGTTGGGAGGGGTAGACCACTGGCGAGTACTGGTGACCACTGGTGAGTACTTGATTTGCATTTGTATGACTCACAGAAACCTCCTTTACATATGAGAGCCTGCCCTAGACCTGAGGAGAGGGGGGAGCTGAGGGAGCACTGACACAGGTGCCGTTTACACGAGGCCGTTTTCACTGGAAACGGTGTCGTTTTGATGCGTTTCAGCCTTTCGTTTATACGATGGCATTTCAGAAACGATCCGCGTTTACACGAGGACATGTGAAACGATGAAAACGATGTAGTTCCCATGCCAGGCCACAAGTTGGCGTTGGTTTTCTCTTTGCAGTTTGTTTACGCAAGACGCGCATGCGTGGAGTGACACAGTAGGTAGTGCGGCAAATTGTTCATTACTTACAAAACGGCCAATGTGAGAGGTTTTGTGTGGACCGATGATGAGGTTGGATCGCTGCTGCACACAACGCTGAATTACAAAACGGTAAAAACACAGGAAAAGCATAAGAAGCACTCGTGAATCCGCGAGTACTGTTTATCAGTTTGCGCGTGCGCGAAAAACTGGCCGTCGCAACCATAGTGCGCATGTGCGAGTCGAGCGTTTTCAAATCACCCCGGTTTCAAGTGTTTACACGAAAACGCAAGCCGGTGCGTTTCTGAAACGCTCCACTCTGGACCCCGTTTCTGAAACACATCGTTTTCACTCTGTTGTCGTGTAAACAGAAGGCCGAAACGCATCAAAACGACACCGTTTCAAAATGAAAACGGTCTCGTGTAAACGGCACCACAGAGAGTCCACAGCAGTTTCCCTACAGTTTACTGTTCTGGCCAAAGCCTCCTGCTGAGAGCCCTAAAGCTCAAGGCGCGCAGCAATATTACATACAAGAAACTGTCGAAAACCCAACTTTTCATGCAGTGATTGTCACTGCTGCTCCTGATGGATAAACAAGGCATTACCACCAATTTTCTTAAATGCTGCTTAGGGGCATTACCACTCGTGATTGCATTGTTACAAGTGGGGGATCTTATTACAGTCAAAGACCAGCCAAGGATCCGCCATGGTCCTGTCAAGGACCTGCCAGCCATTTTAAGTGGCTGTATCTGTATTTAAAAACAGCATTTTCCTATTGCTAGGGCACCATGCTGAGTTAAATAAAGGCATTTATTTTCTAACCGAATTGGGCCTGGAGATATGCTTTCATTAGGACTGTGATTAGCATAGTTGTTGTTACTGGGCCTGTTAGCGAAACACAGCTGTCTGTCTGTCTCTACATGTCCCCTCATTACAAGCAACATGGAAAACAGCTGCAGACTGGAGTTATAGGAATCACAGACAGGACGCATATGTTACAGCTCAAAAACAGTTTAGTGGCTTGAGAAAAGAGTGACTGCTGATTTTAATGTACCTCAGCATATGGGCAAATAGGAGAGAGACTGGCTAATGTGTGGCGTTCATCTCCTGTGCCCAGTTGTGCTAACAAATAGTTTATTGGAAATTATCCACAAGAAAAACTAAATAGAAGGAATCTGAAACCAGGTTGTGGTGCTATATGGTGTTCCTGGCTTTAATCATTCCATCTATTATTGGTTTCTACATAAAGTACAACATGGTTTAAAGAGGTCATGTACAATAATGATGCTAGCTGTCTACTAAAGTATTTTTCACTAAGTTTTCCATTTTATTTTAGTGAAAGATTTTGAAATACATGAAATTAAGAGAAAATAGATTTATATATATTCTATGTACATATAAACAAAGAAAGAGCAGAAATTTACATTTTTAACAGTCTGATGTGAAAACACTGATTGCTGGAAGACTTCGAAGAATTATACCAAAATGACGACTCAGCAACTACTCAGTTAAGTGACCACCGATGTATTTCTGACTTTTGTGTTCAAAAACGCTTCCTTTTCAACTGTTCTTATATATGAGCTCATAATGTGTGAATTAGTCATAAACATTACACTGGCACTGACTTTACATCTGAATACAGTGAGTAAGATAAGTAAGATAAGCTTTGTTTTCTGCAGTCAGTGATGATCACAGAAGTCCTCATAGTAGTCACTGTGTGAGTGGACCGTGTGAACAGGTGAGGACCCAACAGCAGGACTCAGAGGCAGGCGGTGTGAATTAACAAAATGATTAACTTATTATAAGCTTAGTGTGACACACCGTAATGTGTGGTCACATTATGTGATTTGACTTTGTGGAATTGTGTGAATTTTGTTTGTAATTTTGTTAAATTAGGATCTTAGTTTTCTGATTTCTGTTACAAGATAAATGGAGTGCTATCCTGAGTTACGCCACAAGGGGGCACCTTCACCCCAGTGAGATGGCTTAGTGTGGCTTCCGCTTCCGTCTTCAGACTCAGCAGAAGCGGGAGAAGGAAACACACTGATGTTGTCCGTCTCATGATTTTCCTGTTCTTTTCAGGTTAGTAAGTAGCAAAATCACATATGTGATCCTTATATTTGACATACCGAGTAACAGTAGCGCCTGAGCAGTAGCTCATCAGAGCAGAATGTGTATTTGATTACGTTGTACTTTAAAAAGTGACGTGTTGCTGCTAAGACAAGAGACGAGGAGCTAGCTTAGCTCACCACACACCCTGTAGCTGTGCGTGGGAGTTATGATTGTGTTCTTTTCTAAACCTAAGGTTTCCTTTTTTTTGGTAATGATTGGATAGCACTGCTCCTGTACATGTATCAAAGTTGATGCGTTGATAGCGATTGTTCTGTGTGCCTTTGAAATGATTGTTAATGATTAGTGTAATGTTAATCCTCTTTGCATTGCTGAGTCCATTGAAGTGTACCACTACACTAATGTACCCTTGCTGTGGTACAACCCAGGAATGTTTGTCCTGTAAACCTATGTGAGAGTAACTATGCACTTATTGTATGTAACAAACAAAGTATGTATTACAACAAGCATGTATTCTATTGGGTTGCTTACAAACAACATCAGTTTATATTTTGTTATTGACTGGTTACATTTTGTTTATATTATTTGAGTTTATATTGAATTGTAGTCCATATTATTTTGATTTTTGGTAATAGATGAAGACAGACGTGTTTACAAAACATTTAGGACACATGAATGTGTAAAACAAATAAAGACTCAGCAGAAGCGGGAGAAGGAAACACACTGATGTCGTCCGTCTCATGATTTTCCTGTTCTTTTCAGGACAAAATATAATCTGTTGGCAGCCCACTCGCCAGGGGCCTGTTACATTAGACAGTGAAGGGGAACCGAAACCAGGACCAAAAAAAAAAAAAAAATTATATATATATATATATATATATATATATATATATATATATATATATATATATATATATATATATATATATATATATTCATAGTGGGTATGAATAAGAGACAATTACTGCATTAACACTATGAAAATGTTACTAGTGAGCTCCAGGGGCTATAACTGGGTTGGGTTAACCCAGTTTCCACTAGTACTGCACCTCTTTTTTTCATCAGTTCACATTTTGCGACAGGACAGTGATATACGTGCTACTTGACTGGCGCTGCATCACCAACATCAATGTCATGTTCACAGACATGGGTAAGAGAGGGCACATTGCCGAAGACTGGCCTGGGAATTCCTTGGGGTCGCCCTGGATGTGCTGGAGGAGGTGGCTGGGGAGAGGGAGGTCTGGGCTTCTCTGCTTAGGCTGCTGCCCTCGCGACCCAGCCCGGGAGGAGGGATGGATGGATGGACGGACATTTTTACTTAATATTATTTATATTATCATTAAAATTAATTAGTATAATTTGATTTTTTTTTTAATATAGGACAAAGTTCAGCTGGCTTTGTGCAAAAATAGCTGAGTGAAATGTCCTTAAACAAATTTCTTTTTACTTTCTTTTTCTGGATAAATTTTATATATGGATATGCATTTCTCTCTATTATTGTAGGGTCTTTACCTTACAATATGAAGTGCTTTGATGCAAATGTTGTTGTGATTTAGCACTACATAAATAAAACTGATCTGTCACGTGTAATGTAGGATTTGAAAATGAAAAAAAAAAGTAATTTTTAGAAAGCTTTCCATCCAGTTGCGGCCACTCTGACATTTATTCCAGAGCCCTCCACTTCTTCAAACTAGAGATTCTTATTATTTTTTACCTCAAAGAGCAAAGTGCCTAAAGGATGCCATGGCACATAGACTAGTGTTCTTTTTCTTTTTTGTCTTATTTCTCAGGTAGACAAACATTGGCTAGAGGGCAGCCAAAGAAATTTCATGAGTCAGTGAATACATGCTATTACTACTGTCAACAGAGCACACTTGCATGATCAAGTCAAGTGAACAGACAACTTATTCTCTCTCTGGGCTTTGGGTCAGTTGTAGAGTGAATACAGAAGGCTTTTCTTTCTAACAAATCAATAAAATTAAACACAGGCTGTGAGTTTGTGTACATGGCTTGTGTTCATTTTTTAAAATTTACTGTGTCATGGTCCTGGGTCTTTGACCCAGTCTTTTCAGTTTGAATGTTTAATTCTGTTTATTATTAAATGTTCCCTATTGATTCTTAGTTTGCTTTTCATTTGTTATCCTAGAGCTTTATTTTATTGCTTGTTCAGGTTGAGTTTTGTTGTTTATAGTAATATTGCATTCTGAGTTCAGTTATCTTTCTGTTTTCAGTTTATGTCAGGGTTTGGGGTTCCTCTGTGTGTGTTTTTTCAGGTGGAGAGCTGAGAGGGCTTATCTGTGGGCAGAGCTGCCGTTCCTGGGCTTGCACTTCCTCACCTCCTTTGAATCCATCCATTGTGGCTATGTTTTAAAGACTGGATGTGGCAGTTATTCTCCGCCACTCCATTACATCCACAAAGGTGTAACTGGACTCATTCAGTCCAATTTTTGTCAGTAATTCCATTTTACTGTTTGTCTCTCAGTTCCCTGCTTGAAGCCCCTTACCTGTTCTATGGAAAACCAGCCAGGAGATCTTCCATGTTAACCTGTTGAAAGAATTCCAGCAGCCCACGCAGCAATGCTTTGTTTGGGTGGTCAAGGATGAGGAAGAGTGAGAGCAATTCTTCCCTACGGACAAGGTAAAGCCAAGTTCAGTGTCTCTTGCCCACCTCCCACCTTCCCAGCAGGAAGATTTAAGACCTCTACTGGATCCACAGTTGTTTCAAGAAAAACCTGGTTTTACAACACTGGTAGAACACAAAGTTCACCTGAGGGAAGAGGCTCGACCTCACAGGAAGTTCTACAGGATTCCTGAACGTCTGGTCCCACAGCTGAGGAAGGAAATTGATTTAATGTTGGAACTTGGGATAATTGAAACCTCAACTAGTGAATGGTGCAGTCCAATTGTACTGGTCCCAAAAAAGGATGGAACACCGAGGTTCTGTATTGATTTGAGATACCTCAACTCTGTTTCCAAGTTTGATCCTTACCCAATGCCTCGCATTGATGAACTCTTGGAAGGGGTGGGGAGAAGTAAGTTTATCACCACTCTTGATCTGAGCAAGGGTTACTGGCAGGTGGCCCTAGCACCAGAAACAAAGGAGCTGACAGCTTTCAAAACCCCTTTTGGACTGTTTCAGTTTAGGGTGATGCCATTTGGTCTCCAGGGGGCACCAGCAACATTTCAACGCCTCATGGACCAGGTCTTGAGGGATGTGTCTGAGTTTGCTGCAGCATACTTGGATGATATGGTGACCTTCAGCCAGACCTGGGAGGAGCATGTGGTTCACCTGCAACATGTTCTCCACCTGATCAAATCTGCTGGGCTTACCATTAATCCTCACAAGTGTAAGCTGGCACAGAGGCAGGTGGAATACCTTGGTTGTGTGGTTGGATATGGACAGGTCAAGCCACAGGTGGGGAAAATGGAGGTAATCCATGCATACCCAGTGCCAACAACAAAGAGAAAGATGCGAGTGTTTGTGGGATTAGTGGGGTGGTACAGCAAATTAATTCCCCACTTTGCAGAGAGGGCAGCACCTCTCACAGATCTGACAAACGTTTCAGCACCAAAAAGGGTCAAGTAGACCAAGGACTGTGAAAAGGCTTTTAATGACCTGAAGTCAGCCATTGCAAGTGACTCAGTTCTTCATAGTCCGGATTCACACTGCAGACAGATGCGTCTGGAGTGGGCATAGGCGCCGTACTGCTGCAGGAGGTGGATGGAGTATGACGGCCAGTTGTTTTCCTCAGCAGAAAGCTTCAGGACAGAGAGACAAGATACTCCACTGTGAAAAAGGAGTGTCTAGCAATGAAGTGGGCAGTGGAGTCGCTGAGGTACTACCTTGTAGGCAGACACTTCAGACTGGAAACAGATCATCGTGCATTGTGTTATAGATATTTGATGTGTGTTGAGGTTAGCAGTACTCACCTTCTCCTAGTTGTCTTCAGCAGGATGTGGAGCAAAAGATTGGCGATAGCTTGATCACCTGCTTGTGACCCCCTGGGGCAAACCAAAGTATCATGTGAGGGGAGTTTGGATCAAAGAGTTTTAATATAGATGTATAAAATCAATTTTAAAAAAGCATGTTACTAAGATATTTTTATGAATTTGTATATATGTAAATACTTATTCTTTGTGTTAAATTTTGTTTGGTTTTGGGAATGGGATTATTTTGTTTTCCTTTGTTTGGCTGCACCCAAACTTGGACCATTCTGGATGCTCACCTGTGGCAGGGAGAGTATAAAAGCAAGCCGTTTGCTTGTAGAGTTGTTGTTGCTGCTGTCGTGTTGTTGACTTGAGGCGACAGTTTGTTGTGATTTGGCGCTATATAAACAAAATAAAATTGAATTGAATTGAAATGCTCCTGTTTATTTAATAAAGACTTCAAGTTAGAAGAGTTTATTTCAGCCTCATGCCTCTGTGTAAACGTCAAGGGACCGCTGGCCAAACTGACACCTTTGTTTAGAGTTGTGCTTTAAGTTAGTTCCTTGTATTAAGAAGGTTACAAGGCTGCACCAGAGTTTTCATTGGGTCCTGCGCATCCCCAGACACCCTGTGCAACCCAAGCTTGAACCTAACCCTGTGTGCCCTACTGTGCAGCCCCCACCACCTGAACCTGAGCCTGTGGGTCTCACACTGCCCGTGCTTCCCATGCCACTTGATCCTTAGGGTCTTGGTGTCCATCACCGTCCTCCTGCCAAGCTTCCTGAGATGCTTTGTCACCTCTGCCAGTGCCAACCCCGAGCCAAGCCACCTGTGGGTCTTTGCTGTCATCAACCTCCAGGCAAGACACCAGTCTTTGCCACTGGCCACAAGGCCTCCTGAGGGGTACCATCTTCTTATCCAACACCAGCCACCATACAAGCCATTGGAGGGGCTTCATCTCTGCCTCTGGTCTCCTGTCTGGCCTCCAGAGGGGCTTTGTCTCTGCCACTGGCCACCTGGCCAACCCCCAGAACTGCTTCATCTTCACCGTTAGCTACCCAGCCGACCCCAGAGTTGCACTCCTGCCTCGCTTCTTGGGCAGTTTAGACCCCCAGTGCCGTTCTTGTTGTTTGGACTTTTAGCTCTCTGTTTTCTTTGTCTTGGTTCTGGTCCCTCTATCCATCATTCATTATCCTAGAGCTTTCATTTTATTACTTGCTCAGGTTGAGTTTTTTGTTATTTATAGTAATCTTGTATTTTAAGTTCAGTTAGTATTGTCGTTCTGTTTTCAGTTGACACAAAGTTTTCAGTCTAGTCTTCCTCGTCTCCCCTACTACTTTCTACTTTGTTCTGTTCCTTGTTTCCTTTGAATCTGCATGCGTTTATGCAACATTTTGCATTTCATCATTAGTTATTAATAATCTCTGGCTCTCTTCCACAGTATGTCTTTTTTTCCTGTCTCCTCACCCCAACCGGTCATAGCAGATGGCTACTCCTCCCTGAGCCTGGTTCTGCCAGAGGCTTGTTCCTGTTAGAAGGTAGTCTCAAGAGCTTGAAAAAAAGGCGAATGGACTTGTAAAAGTTTTTTGAATATGTTTTACCTCTTATCTAAGAGGCTTCTTCAGTTTTAAAACCAAAAGGTGGAAGTTCCAGGTATTTAAACCTTAGTGGGGGTTGTCATTGACCCACTATTAATCATGTGCATCATCACATGAGCCAAGGTGAGAAAAAAAGGCAGTTTCAGGTGAAACCACTGTGAGACCTTGCCCTACCCTATCACGTGACCTGGAGTAAGGTGTGAGCGGGGGTTGAGGTGCCTGGGAAGGGATCTCAAGATTGCAGTGTAGGTGGCTGACAGCTGGTGTCATAAGCCCTCACCTCTGTTCAATGATTGTTCACAACAGACATAAATGTCTCTTTTAATCAACTTTTAAATCATCTGTCTTCTTGCCTTGAGTCACTTAGTTTGTGTCCTACAGCTTAGAAAGTCCTAAACCCGTGCACAGCGTCATCTACTAAGACAAAGTTTTAGTACTTTCATGGCCAGCCTGCTTGGGACTATAGTGTTAAATTGGAACTGTAGTCCACAAACATCATTTGTATACATGTTCTGCTCTGCTCCAGATGAGTCATGACAGTATGTAGGACTGTATTTATAGCATCCTCAACTATTTGCACAATATGCATATTGATGTTGGTCTAAAGTGGTGGGGAGAATAGATTTAATGTGGCGGAGGACTGGTTTTTCAAATCATTTGTAAACAATAGGTGTCAAAGCAGCTGCTCTGTAATCCTTCATGAAGCTGATGCTGGTCTGCTTGGGCACAGGAATGATGGTTGCAGTTTTCAGACAGCTGGGAACAATACCTTGTGAAAGGGAGAGATTAAAGATGTCAGTCATTACTTCTGCAAGCTGGTGAGCACAATCCCTGAGAGCTTTGCCTGGGATCACATTGAAATCTGATGCCTTTTTTCACATTCACAGATCAGTCACACCTATGGCCAATTTAGGACCACCAATTGACCTAACCCCACTACGTGCATGTCTTTGGACTGTGGGAAGAAACCAGAGTACATGGAGACAACCCATGTAGACGTGGGGAGAACATGCAAACTCCACATGGAAAGGCCCCAGCCAAAGGATGGATTTGAACAAGGACCTTCTGCTGTGAGGCAACAGTGCTGACCACCACACCACCGTGCTGCCCCTAGACCAAAAATGCAGCCTGTACTGTTGACCTGTTATATTTCATGATATACAGGTTGGATGTCAAATTAAGGGAAAACACTGAACCCTTAACTCCTACTATGAGTGCATCTGGAGACATTGTTTTGCTTTACAGGAGCATTTTACACATGTGGTTTGTATCCATTTTCAATTCAGTTCAATTCAATTAGGGCCAGTGCACAACAGCAGTTTCCTTAAGGTAAAGATCCTACAATACTAGAAAGAAAAATCTCTCACAGATCACAGTAGTAGTTTTTTTTTTTAAATGTTTAGGTATTTTTTTAAAAGTGCGAAAGTCTAAAAGTATTTGATAAAACATGCAAAATGTGCCATGTTATGTTGAAAAGTCAGATTTCATGTTGGTTAATGAGACAGAAACAGTCACTGGTGGCATGTCACATGCACAGTCTTACAAAGGAGATTGCAGAGGGATCATTCAAGTTCAAATTGTCAAGTTAGCAGTGTTATTTTTATTGCTGTCACATTTTTAATCCTCAATAGTTATACAAGTCTGATGTGCTTTTTGTGGGGTTGAACAGTGGTGAGTTTAGCTAGCAATGGTCCACCATCACTGTGGCTCCTGTGGTGATGAGAGATGTCTGGCAAGTGTTTATGCTTAATTTACAGATGATTAAATGAATCTTATGGTCAGGAATTCCTTTCACAGATTGACATTTCTCATTGTTATCTATGCAAGTTTATTTTTAGTGTCTCAGTTCACTGAAGGTCAATTTTTTTTATCTGTCTTTTTATGTTTTGTGGATTACTCATGCTTTCTGTCTCCCCGATTATGTGATCTACTTGTTTAGACTATCATTTTGAAGTGTATTTATTATGTTTAGTGTTTATGAATGGGGGATGGAAGGCAACAACCCATCTGTACTCAGACAGACCTATCATGCATCGCACACAATATTCGTATGAATGTGTGTTGGAAAGATGTCAAGATGTTGACTGTTGTCTCCAGTTTATATTGTCTTCTGTCAGGGTAGAGGTGTGAGGATCTGGAATGCAGAATACAAGACAAGCAGGATTAACCAGAAGGTGAGCCTTTTATTAACCCTTTAACCCATTGTCACAGATGCAACGAACACCAAGTGTATCACTGCTGATACATTTGCACAAGCATACTTTGCATTAGTGGAATTATGTGGCAGTTTGTCCTGTTGGAAAACTCCAAACGGTTTCTGAAAGCTGAGAGTGTGCTTCACAACATGTGGCTGTTGTGTTAGCTTCACTCACGCTGTTGCCGGAAGTTGGCAAATGGCAGGAAATTTGAAACACATCATGTTTCAGGTCAGCGTTAAAGGGTTAAAGCTGGTAAAAAATCCATTAGGCAAATCCATAGTGGTAACAAGACCAAATGGAAAGTAAACTATTACTTTGTGGCACAGGGAACTTAGATAAACTGGCGGAAGAGGAAACACCAGACAAACAGGCTAGAGAATGGAGAAAAGACTAGGACCAGGACAACAGACATCCTGACAACGACAAAGGAAAAGACCAAATCTATGAATACACAGAGGGGTGAATGGGACAGAGAGAAAACATCTAGGAACACAGTTGAAACTCATCGGGGAAACAAGACAAGGGAAGCTAAACAAAACAGCACACACAAAATGAAAGACTACCAAAATAAGACAGGAAGTAACTAAACACAGAATGACTAACTGACGAATACTTGACAAGAAGGTACAGTCAGGTGTGAAAGTAAGCCGGTAGGTCCGGTATTGCGTACCACTAAAAGATTCTGCGCCGGTACGCAGTACTGGGAAGAGTTCTTGCGGCTGTCTGCTGTAAAGCCCTCATTCAGAACTGGTCACGGCTGCACTTTGGGTAAGAATAGATCCGTTAGCAATAAGCAGTCTAAAACACGACTTAATCAGTTAATCAATTGCTTTTTTTTTCTGCTATACTGGAGCCTCAATTCTGTAGCTTCTCTCTGATTCCACCTTGGCCCAGGCCTCTCTCTCTCTGTGGAGTTTGCATGTTCTTCCCATGTCAGTGTGGGATTCCTCCATGTACTCCAGTTTCCTCCCACAGTCCAAGAGATGCAGTTACTGGGGTTAGGTTAATTGGCCACTCTAAATTGCCCAAAGGTGTGCATGGTTGTGTCTCTCTGTGACAGGCTGCCAAGCTGTACAGGGTGTACCCTGCCTCTCGCCCTATGTCAGCTGGCATAGGCTCCAGGCCCCCTGCCACCCTGAACAGGATAAGTGGGAGTGAATGGATGATGGAAGAGAGAAAACCAAACAATGTCAAGAGTAAAGGATTAAACACTAAGGTAAACAACTATGATGAAAATCAGAAACTAGAACTAATACCTAAGACAAATTTTTCTTTTGTATTCTAAAATTCTACACTTAACTTTATAATATACACCCAAAAGTATTTTGCAGACTTCAAGTAATGTGCCATTAAGTATGGAGGAGTTCATGCTGGGAAACAGATTGGACTTGACACCCATCAGCAATTTCTTTTTCTACTGCAGCCATTTTTACAGTCATTTTAAAGCTAAATCATCAAGCGAGCCCCAAATAACTTTTTATTGGTAAAAGCCATTTTGTTTTCAGAGCGTCCGTCCGAATCTTAGAGAGAGAGAAATTTGAAATTTGACACAAATGTTTGGTGGTCAGCACTCATTTTTGGCTCTTATTCAAGAAAGAAATTATAACAAAATAGCAGACAAAATGTGATGGTGATTACACAGAGTGACAAGAGGTGAAGAAGAAACACTCAGTGTATCATGGGAAGCCCCCAGCAGCCTAGGCCTATTGCAACATAACTAAGGGAAGGTTCAGGGTCACTTTATTCAGCTCTAACTTTAAGCTTTTTTAAAAATGGGAATATTTTAAACCTAATCTTAAAAATAGAGGGTGTCTGTCTCCGAATCCAAGCTGGGAGCTGGTTCTACAGAAGAGGGGCCTGAAAACTGAAGGCTCTGCTGCCCATTCTACTTTTAAATACCCTAGGAACCACAAGTTAGCCTGCAGTCTGAGAGTGAAGTGCTTAGTTGTGGTGGTAGTATGAGGTATTTAAGATAAGGTGTGGCCTGATATTTGATATTTGAATCTCACTTGTATGTGAGAAGACAGATTTTAAGTTCAATCCTGGAGTTAACATGGAACCAAGCCATTTTGGGAGAAAGTTCTCCTTCTAGTCCGTGTCAGTATGCTCACTTCGGCAGTTTGGATCAACTGAATGCTTTTCAGAGAGTTTTTAGAAGACAGAACTGGAGTGTGTTAGATAGAAATGATTCAAACCACTGCAGCACAGTACCTTTAATACATATAGCATGCTCTAATCTCTGTAGTATTATAGTCAGCAGTATTAAATACTGCACTGAGGTCTAGCAGGACAAGCACAGATATGAGTCCACTGTCAGAGGCTGTAAGAAGATCATTTGTAACCTTTAATGCTGTTTCTGTACTGTGATGAATTCTGAAACTCAACTGAAACAGTTTAAACGAACCATTGCTCTGCAGAGGCTTTATTTGCCAGTAGTATTTGCATGCAAGGTTTGGGCACATAGGGATTCTTAAGCAGAGCTCTTGAGTAACAGTAAATAAATAAAGAGAAAATTATAAAAGGTATGGAATAAAAAGGATGAGAATTTCTTACCCGGTGCTGGCAAAGAATATATTACAAAGTACAAGGTTAATGGACATTGTCAACAGCAGTTTTTGCACGCCAAGTATTCCAGTGGATATTGCATGGATAATGAAGTGTACATTGTGCATGTAGATCAAACAGATATTGCATCAGTTAGTGTTATTTATTTAGGAATAAAATGTTGCACATTAGATTTTACTTGCATGAGAAATATTGCACAGTGGATTTTTGTTGTGAACAGTCCTTTTACTTTGAGTTAAGGGATGTCGTCAGCCTGACTGTGGCAGGAAAGAAACTTTTATAGGATCTAGTCCTGTGTGTGATAATCCTGTCTGCTCTACTTTTCTCCAGACTGCAAGCTGTGTGTTTGGGCCTGTGTGTGGTCTGGGTCTCTGATGATGTGCTGTGGCTTTTTGCATTGTTGCATGTACATTGTGTCCATTGATGAAAGTTCAGTCCTGGTAATTTTTCAGCTGTTTCTATGACTCTCCAGACTCTCCACTCTCTGTCTGAGTGATGTTGCCATACTGTGCTGAGATACCAGTGGAGAGGATGCTCTCCACCAGGCCCTTGTAGGCTTGTGTGAGGTTTCCTGGGCAGTCTGATTAAGTGCAGTGGCTTCTGGCCTTTTTCACAGTGGCTGCAGTGAAAATCAGATAACACTTGAAGCCAGAGGAACTTGTAGTTGTCCACTCTCACCACTTTAGTGCCCCTGATGGTGAAGGGGAGCAGTTGAAGGGCTTTCTTCCTGAAGTCAATGATGATTTCTCAGATCCACAGATGACGCCATATCCTTCCTCCTCCACAAGACCCTTTCACACATAGACACTGGTAAGGGGAACTATGTGAGAGTGCTGTTTGTAGATTACAGCTCAGCATTCAACACCATAGTTCCCTCCAGGCTGGTCTCTAAGCTGCTGGACCTGGGCCTGGGCCCATCCCTGTGCAGGTGGGTTCACAGCTTCCTGACCAGCAGACCACAGGTGGTACGAGTGGGTCACCTCACCTCATCCTCCCTCACCCTCAACACTGGATCCCCCCAAGGCTGTGTGCTCAGCCCTCTGCTGTACTCACTGTACACCCATGACTGCGAGGCCACGTCAGAGTCCAACGTCATCATCAAGTTTGCTGACGACACTGCTGTTGTGGGACTGATCTCCCACAATGAGGAGACAGCCTACAGGAGAGAGGTCTCCCGCCTGGAGAACTGGTGCCAGGAGAACCACCTCCTGCTCAACGTCAGCAAAACAAAGGAACTGATCGTGGACTTCAGCAGGAAGCAGCAGAGGGACTACCATCCACTTGTCATCAGTGGTGCTGAGGTGGAAAGAGTGGACACCTTCAAATACCTGGGAGTGACCATCTCACAGGACCTGTCCTGGACTCATCACATAAACATCACTGTGAAGAAGGCCAGACAGCGTCTCTACCTCCTCAGGCGGCTGAGAGACTTCAAGCTCCCACTCAAGGTGCTCAGGAACTTTTACACCTGCACCATCGAGAGCATCATGCATGGGAGCATCACCACCTGGATGGGAAACTGCACCAAGCAGGACTTCATGGCCCTAAAAAGGGTGGTTCGTTCAGCTGAACGGACCATCAGAACCACCCTCCCCAACCTGCAGGACATTTACACCAAGCAGTGCAGGCTGAGGGCCATGAAGATCCTAAAACAGCCCAGCCACCCCGGACACTCTCTCTTCTCCCTGCTCCCATCAGGCCGGCGTTACCGCTGCCTGAGGGCTAAGACTGAAAGGTTGAAGAAGAGTTTTTACCCACAAGCCATCCGTCTGCTCAACTCTGAGCCCTAACTGGACCATTATTGCACAATGTAAATATTATAATTTATAAAAGTGTGTATAGTGTATAGTATATAGAGTATAGTGTATAGTGTGAATTACTTTTTTTTTTTTATTCTTCTTATTTATATGTGTGTGTATATAAGGTTGCAGGTACAAAATACATTTCACTGTGCATTGTACTGTGTATAACTGTGCATGTGACAAATAAACACTATCTTATCTTATCTTATCATATCTTTTCTATATTGAGGATGAGGTCATTTGATGAGACCTAGGATGCTCATGTTGTCAGTGTATTTGATGATGACTATGTTGGATACGCAGTCATAGATGTATTGGGTGATGAATTTGGGACTGAGGCAGCAACCCTGCAGTGATCCGTGATTGTGAACTCAGCAGAGACCCTTCTTTCTTTCAATCTGTACAATCTGTGGTGTGTAAGGAAATCCAGAACCCAGTTGCAGGTGGGGGTTGGGACCCCCAGGTGCATCAGTTTTACAGTTTTCCCACTCAGATGGTATTGAAAGCATATGTTCTGCTGTAGTTCAGGTGTTGGAGAGTGTGGTGGAGGGCTATGGCTACCACATCATCCACTGACCTGCTTGGACAATAGGCAAACTGAAGAGGGTTAACAGTTTCCAGCATCATGGAGTTGAGATGCTTGAGCAACAGCTTTTCCAGACATTTCATGGCAACTGGTGTGAGGACCACTGGTCTGAAGATGTCTAGGGTGGGTGCATCTGGTTTCTTAGGTATGGGTGTGGTGGTGTAGGTTTTGAAGATACGTGGGACTGTTGCCTGTGCTAGAGAGGCTTTGGAGATACCTGTGTACACACCTGTCAGTTGTTGAGCACAGGCCTTTAGGACTCCGGGTAAGACACCGTCTGGACCTGCTGCTTGTCGGGGGCTTACCTGTTGCCTGAATCAGAGTTACAGGGTAGTTTTGTGGAAGAGTCAGTGTTAGTCTATCAAACCTGGCAAAAAAGCTGTTGAGACAGTCTGGAAGGGTGTTTTCTCTGACCTCCATGTCAGAGTTTCTCCTGTCGTTAGTGACTGACCGAATTCCCTGCCACATACTACGTGTATTGCTGTCATGTCCTGGGTCCTTATGACCCAGTGTTTTTGGTTTATGCTTTGTTTAGTATTGTATTTTTCTTTTCTGGGTTTCTTTTATTGTGGGTTCTGATTATGTTTGGATTTCTAGTTCTTTGTGTTTCCCCCATGTGTTTTTTAGGTTTCTGTTATGGTCATGCTTAGGTTCTGTCTGTGTGTCTGTCTGCATATACTAGGTTTGGTTATTTCCTGTTTTTATTTTGACGGTCTCTTGTCCTGTGTGCTTGTGTTTAGTTTTACTTCCCCTTGTCTCATCAGTGTATTATGTTCACCTTTGATCCCATCTGTTGCCCATTCCCTCATTATCCCTCTGTGTATATATTGTCTGTGTTCATGTTCATGTCTTCGCGTTGTGTTTCAAGAGTTAAGTTTGTGCTGCTGGCTCCTGCCCAGCTCATTTTGTTTCCTTCTGGAAATAAAGTCAAAGCAGGCCCGTGGGTGTCCTGCTTTGGGATCCTCATCCTGCTGGCCACACAGCAGTTGCTGTCTATGTAGAAGCTTTGAGTTTTTGGGAATATGCCCCTTTAGCAGCTCCGATGGATTTACGCAGCTTGTAATGGGCCCACATATATTTTTCTCTGTCTCCTGACTTATAAGTCTCAGGTCTATTCCTGATTTCGTGCAGACATCTGCGTTGAACTAGAGTTTTTCATTTGGGAAAACACACAGATGTGGAGGGGACACAGATGGACGTACACCAGCTGATGTAATCGCTAACTGTCTCTGTGTACTCTGTGGCTTCTTTGAAAACTTTCATATCTGTTAGCTCTAGCCAGCTCTCCAGATTTGCCAGTGCACTGTCAGATCAGGTGTTGGTGGTTCTGGTTATGACCGGATCAGCTTTCAGCGATTTGATGTATGTGGGTTTCGGAAGAATTGCAAGATGATCAGATTTGCCGAAGTGGGGTTTGGGCTCAGCCTTGTATGCATTTCTGATGTTGCAGTAGCAGTGGTCAAGTATTTATTTATTCTTTTCCCCCTCTGGTCAGAAAATTGACATATTTCCTGAGGTTGCAGTGATTAAAGTCCCCAAGGATAATAAAAGCACTGTTTGGCTGAGTTTCCACCTCTGCGTGTCTTACCGCTCTTCATCGCATTGCGGTCAGCCCTAAACATGGTGTACCTGCTGGTGTTATGGGCTTGTTCGGTGTATCTTCCCCAAGGAATGGGGTCTAATACACATGTTGATGGTTTGGAGGAAGTAACTACTGAAGATAAGTCAGAAAGATCAATAGGAGAGAGAGTCCAGAAACCAGTATTGAAAGTAGCTGAACATAAAGATATGTCTTTGAGATGGTTATGAATGGTTCAAAACTAGTTAAGGTTAAAAGGAATACTCGGCTCTGACTCTCTGTCAGCCTGGGGCTGTTCTTATTTTCTTCAATCAGTGATGAATAATAAGATGTCCTAGATTTACAAAGAGCATTTCTTTAATATTTTTTCCAGGCTAATAAATGAAGATCTTGTAAATTATTGAGACACCATTTTCTCTTCAGCTTATGAGTTATTTGCTTTAAGCTACGTGCTTGTGAGTTATACCAGGAAGTCAAGCAATTTTGATTTGAGGCTTTCCTTTTCAGAGGAACCACAGTATCTAGAGTCGTACGCAGTCAAGGTATAAAACTACTAATGAGATAATTGACCTCTGAGGGAGCAGAGTTTAGGTAGCTGTTCTGCACTGTGTTGGTGCATGGCATTGAAGAAGATAATAATGGAGGAATTATATCCTTAAACTTAGTTACAGCACTTTCAAAAATACTTCTACTGTAATGATATTTATTCTCTACTGCTGTGAAATCATTACTGCAAATTTGAGGGTTATTAAGAAATTATCTGACAAAAGAGGGTTATTAGGAAATACAGTTAAATCTTCAGTTTCTCTGTTAAATGACAGAACAAGATCCAGAGTGTGATTAAAGTGGTGGGCCTAATAGTTGTAGCTAAGTTGCTGTCTTTACCAGTCACTTCCACTTTGCTATATTACCACTGACAGCTGACTGTGGAATATTTAATAGCTTGGAAATTTCAGGCCTGGACTTGTACAGGTGGCATTCATGATACCACGCTGGATTTCACTGAGCTCCTGAGAGCGAGCCATTCTTTCACTAATGTTTGTAGCAGCAGTCTGCATGCTGAGGTGCTTGGTTTTATACACCTGTGGCCATGGAAGTGACACCTGAATTCAACAATTAGGCAATATCATCAGTATCTTTTAATGCTCTAATGCAGTGGTCCCCAACCTTTTTTGAGCCGCGGACCGGTTTAGTGTTAGAAAATATTTCCACGGACCGGCTTTTAAGGTGTGGCGAATAAATACGTCAAAATAAATGATACGACCATAACCAAGTGTGATATTTTCTACGTATAATAATAAAAAACGGGAATCCACTTTGTATTCGTATGCAACTCTATCAGCAGCGTTCTCGTAACATCCCGCCTCAACATGAATAACAGGCTCTCTGCCCACAGCGCTCCCTGGTCAGCTGTTAGAGCCATGGTAAAACATGCCTTCAAAATAAGATACACCGCAAAAACAAATACAGTAGAAATCACCTCAGTCGGATTCAAATGGCCCAGTTTGGGGTCTATTATCGAATTTCGCTGCAATGGCTTCTGCTTCATCTATGAATTTGCTTCTGCAAATTTTATAATCTGAAATTTTACTCGTAAGTGCAAGTTTGTAGCTTACACTTGCCACGATTGTCCCCGGTGAAATGAACTGATATAAACACTAAAACAATTTCCAGGCGTTGTTAGTGTGTGTGTAGTTGTGCATGAACGAGCCGATGCATGGAAGTGGGCGGACAGGAGCTGAGGAGGGTTTTAGCGCTAAACTCATCCAGTTTATGCGATCACATTTAACTGGAAATTTATTACAATGGGACCAGATTTTTCATCCGAGGTAGGTTAATATCCGACGGATTTATGTGATGATTTTATTGGAATTAATGTTAGGAAAAATCAGGACCTGCAGATGCCATCCAACTAGAGCGAAAACCCGATTTGTGCGACTTCGACTTAGGTGATTTTTACTGTATAAAGCGCATGAAAAATACAACTCACCATAACACTGAATCAGTGTAAGCCCCCTGAGCTTGTTTCTCTGATACTCATTTTTGCTGGCTTCTGGTTTGACTGGGTTCGGCCGATTTCACATGGAGCGTGGCTGCAGAGCCGCGGTGTCAAGCGCTGGAGAGTCAGTTTGATGGCTGGGTCTACCTCACTGCTATCCCCGGTGTTGATAAATAAAAATGGTAAATGGACTAGTTCTTACATAGCGCTTTTCTACTCTTGTTGAGCACTCAAAAATTTAAAGAAGCGTTATGTAGGTCAACCAACCGATTTCGTTAGACAGGCCTGAAGCTTCTGGGTTTAATTTTAGCGGTGACGTATCATGTGAGCAGAAACGTCTTGACACGTCAAGAGGAAGTCATGGAGGGAAGTAACGGAGCGAATCCGCCCATTTTTCAAAATAAAATATAGTTTAGGCGCAGATAATAAGTAAAACGGAAATAATTTAAGTTATTTATTCTTTATGTGCGGCCCGGTACCAAATGTCCCACGGCCCGGTACCGGTCCACGGCCCGGGGGTTGGGGACCTCTGCTCTAATGTATCATGTAAAGTACTTTGAATTGCCTTTATGGAAAAACTACTGTATAAAAATGTTATATTGCCTGCAGTAGTTGAAGCGTTATCAGGCGATTCGTGCACACATATTTAAAGTTTAGTAAGTGAGAAAATGGAAAGTTGTGTGCATTTCTAGACATTTTATTGCACAGGAAGCTTTTTGAAAGTGAAAATGAGCCGATTTGTGAAGCTGAAAAAAAAAAATACATGTGTAAATAATCATTGTTTATTCAGGTTTGGATGTACATATTTGTAAAATAGTTGTGGTCAAATTGCTTTGTGTGGATTGGAGCACTAATTTGTGAGTCCTCAGACGTTACACACAAATCACTGCACATCTGTACATCTTAGTTTACGGTTGTGAATTTATTTATAACCCTTTTGAGGCATATTTCTCTCCATATGTTCCTGCCAACTAACCAACAGTTAAAAGGGAGGAAAAAAATCTCACTAATAGACTAAATGTAAAGTAGGAAAATACTTACTGTACTGTAAGATATTTAACATTATATATCCATACTTAAAATATGATGTGGTGATAGTTAAAATATAATTTAAAAAATGTATAAACAATCACTCAAATATGTGGCACTGGAGCTGTGAATACTGTTGCAATTGTGGTGACAGATATTTGAGGTCTTAACCTTTGCAAACCAACAACTCTACTCCAAGAACTGAACATTAACTTCAAACTAGTTTAAATAATTGCAGAAATATTCAGGTTTGTTATAATTAAGCAGCCAGAGGCACAGTTCAAGTCATTGATATGTTGGTTTATTAATAGAAAAAAAAATAAAAGCGCCAATAACACGACGGGAGGCTCATGAAGAATAACCTAAACAGGGGTCGGCGGCCCGCGGCTCTTCAGCCTTGTAGTGGCTCCTACTGACCTTAACAAAAAAAATTATAAATTAATTTGAGAAATGACCATTATTATTTGTTTTTGTTTCACAGTTATCTTGGAGTTTGAAGTGATGCATTAATATTGAATTATAATAAAGTTTTAATTTTTCAGTTAAAATACACATCACGTCCACGGCCCCGTCTTTGCCTGCAGGTGACCTTTGTGGTTTCTTGACCCCCGCCCTCAGTAGGCTGGTCATGAATAAATCCAAAAAAAGAAAAATCTCAGAAGAAAATAGAGATTTTCATTTTGTGTGAACAGATTGCTTTCACTCCCAATGATGCTGGCTTACCTGTGTGCTTGATATGTGGCGAGAAATTAGCAAACAACAAAAAAATGTACAGTGAAAGACATTTTCAGAACAAGCACCAAACTGAAGATGAGCGACAGAGAGCGATTTTGTAAAGTTGAGCAGAGCAAACATACTTTCAACAACTCTCCAAACGTAACTACAGCTGCTAGTTTTATGGCAGTGCAGGAGATCGTAAGGAAGGGAAAGCCGTTTACACAGAAAATGCATGAAACAATCATTCATAAAAATATCAGAGCATCATTTTTTTAGACTTCAAAAACAAAATGAAAATTGTTCAGAGAATTAGAGAAATACCTCTCTCTGCAAAGATCATCAAAGACAGGGCCATTAAAATGGCAACAAACATCACCAGTAAGCAAACTGAAGACGTCAATTCAGCTCAAGCATGTTCAATTACCTGTGATGAATCAAATCATATAAATTATTGTGCAGACAGCACTGTCACGCAGATACGTGAACTCTGATGGGCCACAGGAGGGACTGATTGAACTCATACCGCTAAAAGGCCGAACACAGGGACGAAACATTTGTGAGGCTGTTGTGAGCTGCCTAAAAGCCAAAGGAATAAACAACACTCACCTGGTGTCAGTGGCTACCTAGCATGAGAGGAGCACAGAAGGGCTTTGTGAATTTACTTCAAAAGTTGCTGGATACAAAGTTGCTGACATTTCAACTGCATCTTGCACCAAGAAGCGCTGTGCACTCCAACATCTCCCCCCAAATGTATTGAAGTAATGAACCTTGTTATTCAGATAGTGAACATAATAATGGCAAATGGGTTAAACCACCGACAGTTCTGTTCATTGTTAGATGAAGTCAACAGCGCATAACAGCAGCGGATCTCCTGCTACACAGCAAAGTCTGGTGGTTGTCTAGCGGAGAGGTTCTGAAACGCTTCGCTGCTTGTGTGGAACATGTGAAAATGTTCTTAGAGAGCAAAGGCCTCAGCTATCCTGAACTGGGAGATCACTTCATGGTGATTAGGGCAAATCACCTAAACACACTGAACACCAATCTCCAGGGAAAGGGAAGCACAGCTGTGCAGATGCTGGAGGATGTCTTAGCATTTGAGCACAACATGGCAGTGTTTGCTAGAGCTCCTCTCTCACTTCCCCTCCCTGAGAGAGTTCAAAGAACATAATCACATACATTTCAATACTGGAAATTATATATTATCATGAAATTGGAATTATCGCAATGCAAACTGGGGTGGGTGTGCAGTTCTCTTTGGAATGGGTGGCCGCGGGTCTTCGTAGGTCTTGATGGGCTGCTGGTGGCGTGGGCTTCCTGGGAGTTTTCTTTACCCACCTCTAGCTTCTGATGGGCGGAGCTGCGGCATTCTTCCCTCATTAAGTACCTTTCATGACACAAACACTCACGTAATCATAACACAAAATGGTTGGTTTTTGTAAATGTACTTTTTTTTTTGTTTAACAAGTGATGAACTATTTGATTTACTTACTCACACTCTTCTGTTTCTTTTTTCTATTTTCTCTCTATTTTTCCTTTTTTCTTCTTGTTCCTCTTTCTCTCTCCCTCTTTTCTTTTCTTTACTTTGTCTTTTCTTTTTCCTAAGCCTGTCAGCTCTGGCACAGTTTGTCACATAGTATGTTAAAAATAATTCAAATAAAATAAAGGGTCACACACTAACAAGAGGAGCCTATAGACAACCTATAGAGCTCATCTTGAAATAACAAATATGTTTGGCACAACAATGCATTCAGATCACAGTTCTGTTTGCAAGATCTGCCAGACACGACAGGCTTAAAAAAAAAAAAAAAAGATTCTCTGGTCTGATGAGACCAAGACTGAACTTTTTGGTGTTAATTCTAAGCGTATGTGTGGAGAAAACCAGGCACTGCTCATCACCTGCCCAATACAATCCCAACAGTGAAACATGGTGGTGGCAGCGTCATGCTATGGGGGTGTTTTTCAGCTGCAGGTACAGGAAGATTGGTTGCAATTGAAGGAAAGATGAATGCAGCCAAGTACAGAGATATCCTGGAAGAAAAACTCTTCCAGGCCTCTTTCCCACCAACAGGGTTTCGGTGCCTTTGTTTGAACCGTTAGGTGGGTTTTCCACCGCGGAAGCACTCGGTGCTCGGCCGAAAAACAGGTTCAACTCCGGCCCTGCAAACTAGCTGGTCTCAAACCAAGAACGTATGACGAAAGCAGCAGAAGGGCGTGACTCTGCCATCTCAACATCAAGTTTTCTACCATATTACATGTGTATTACATGAGAAAAGCAAAGTGATTTTCACGGCTGTGAATTAGGTTGGGCTCTAAGGCTGAACTTGCTGCTTTGTATCAGTTCATATCACAGATAAAAGGACACAAAGTGCGTACTTGTTGTCTTGCTCTGTTCTCCCACGTTCGTGCGTTTCGGCTTCCGTGTCCAGGTGAGGACCCGCCCACACTCATACATAAAGGAGCGGTTCACAGAAATGCGGTGGAAACGCAGGCCCGTTCTTAAGCGTTTCGCTCGTTCATTGAAACCAGCACTGGCATGAGCACCGGCTCCTCTGCGGTGGGAAAGTAGCACCAGAGTGCTCAGGACCTCAGACTGGGCCGAAGGTTCACCTTCCATCAAGACAATGACCCTAAGCACACAGCTAAAACAACAAAGGAGTGGCTTTGGAACAACTCTGACCATTCTGACCTAAACCCAGTTGAGCATCTCTGTAGAGACCTGAAAATGGCTGTCCACCAACGTTCACCATCCAACCTGACAAGTAGACATACAAAAGACTGAGCTGGCGTTCATCTAACCCTGGATTTTCTGTACTATGAAGGTGGTTCACCACGGTAACTCGTGCTGTGCTAGACTAAGCCTTTGTTTGAATTCTGTTATTATATTTGATATTTATTCTCCAACCATCAAGTCTGCATCTGAGAGAATAAAAAACTAAACCTGTGAGGACCAGGTTATGTTCAGAGTTTAAGTTTCAAATGGGCTGGAAGCATCACTTTTTCACAGATTCTTTTATTTACAGTATATTTTAGTATATTATAGATTCTCTGCTGGGGGCATACATTTTAGATGTGTAGCTTGTTAAGCTGTACTTTACTAAAACCACTGAATAAAGTGCAAACTGTGTGGTGTAGCATTGTCAGAGGAATGTGTGTGTGTGTGAGTAATGTGTGTGCGTGTGTATAATAATATCCTTTTTACAACAGAGTTAAATTTTACTGGTAAATTTTTTTTTTTTTTAGATTTTTAATCACCATTTTATAACATCTCAGCAGTAGGTGGAACTCATAGGGATCAATTTTCTGTGGAAGAAAACTCATGACCTGTGAAACGCCCACATTGATAACCAGCTTCATGTGACTGTTTATCCTGGTTGCCAACATTAGGATAAATTAATCCAGATAATGGAAAGATAACCTGGGTAAGTTGAACTTTCTTCGCAGTATAGGCCCAGAACTGACATCCTGTGTGATGTATAATTTTATTCTGGGGACAGGTTTCTTCATTTAAAATGGACTCTATCATCCCTCAGCTCAGTGAACAGAATATCACAGCACACCTTCAACAACTGTAGAAGGAACTCAGACTTTAGACTGCAGGCTCAGTACATTTGGATCCTACTCTAAGCGTCCCTGTCTGCTAATTAAAAGCGGTTCTAGTATCAGCTAGCCATCCAGGCTGCTTCATTTCTTCATCACATTACATTTAAACAGGGTGTGTGTGTGTGTGTGCGCGTGTGCACAGTAGTTGATCCAATTAGATGTAACCTGGCCAGGCTACCAGTCTCTGCCTTCATTGATCACAGTCAGACACTGTCGACATTCATTTAGTTTGCTGGTATTTAGCGAACATCCTTTACCAGGAAAACAACATGGAACTAGACAGAGAGAGTTTCCTCTCTGTCTGTGAGAGGCAAAAAAATTAAAGGGCATCAGGAGAGGACATTTGGAGTGTGTGTCTGAAAGAGACATCATTTCCTCCTTGGTATAGCTTAAATAATGTGAATCAAACACAGAAGAGATGAATAGTGTGTCAGCACGGAAGTTTCTCCATATATTTCATGTGAGCACTTAACAGAAGAGACACCATACACAGCTCCCCTCCCTCTCTCATACACCCATTCTCCCCACCTCTTTCCCTGGATCCTTTTTCTGTTGTGTCTATTCCTGTTTTCACTTTCAGCTTTTATGAGTGTACATATTTTTAATCCTCCTAGCTGGCAGAAAATAGGATCAAAAAAGGACAAAGTGCCAGCATTAAAGGATGTCACTGCATTGCACCACACAGATTCTGTTTAGTTTTGACTTTTTATGAGTTGTTCTAGTATTGCATTCACAGAACTACTGACTAAGATCTAACAGCAGCACTAACACCATGGCTACATTGTTTGTACACCATTTCTGAAGTAAATGTGTAGCAGAATTTAGGGAAGCTCTTCTGCATACCTCGGTTGTAACAAGTGGTTATTTGAGGTACAGTTACCTTTGTATTAGTTGAAAGCAGTCAGAGCATTCTCCTCTGACCGGCATTTTCACTCACAGCTGCTCACTAGATTATTTTCTGTTTTTCAGACTATTCTCTTTAAACTGTAGACATTTTATGTGGGAGGATCTCAGTAGAAGTACTGACAGCAGCCCCTCTGAGACCAAAAACTATGCCATATTCAAAATCACTTAAATCACCTTTCATCCTGTTGGTTAGTTTGACCTTCAAGTGAACTAGTTCTTATAGAGCACTTTTCTGCTCGGAGCACTCATACAACATGTTTGCATTCACCCATTTGTACAAGCACTTCATCTGTAGCTAAGTACTTACTGTCCACCATTCATACACATTCACACTCCAACGGTTGCATTCAGTATCTTGCTCAAGGATACTTTGGCAAGCAGCCCAGAGCAGCCAGGATTCAAACTGGCGATCTTCCAATTAGTAGGTGACCTGCTCTACCTCCTGAGCTACAGCCATCTTCAACAGGTTGTCTTGACCATGTCTAAATGCCTTAATATATTGAGTTCCTACCATGTGATTGGCTGAATAGATATTTGCATTAATAAGAAGTTGAACAGGTTTTCCTTAATGAAATGTCTAAGAGTATATATGAGACATTCAGTGTAGCCACAGGGTAAGACCACACAGCAAATTGTGAAGTGTATATTTTACACTTTAAGAGTAAAGTTTACACCGAACTCGGTGATCATTTGGGTCCAAATTCCGAGTGTTGAAAACACACTGGACATTGGAGTTAAATAAATAACACCAGAATAGTGTAAAATTCTTTCACTTTCAGAGTATAAATGAACTCTTAATGATATCATTCGACTCTTTCCAGACTGACAGAGAATAAAAATAAACTCTGACAGGGTGTCTAATCTATATGATATGGAGTACAATGTACCATGGAAAAGAGAGCCTATTCATCACCAAAACAGAGTGAATTCTAGCTTTATAGATTTGATCTTTGACACTTGTATCACTGCGTACTATAGCTTTAACCCTTCTACTACCACAGGGGTCACGATGACCCTGACCCCTGCGGTAGTAAAAGGGTTAAAATCCAACAACTCCCTCTTTTTCATTTATGCACACCTACAAAGCTACAATTTAACATTAATTAGAAATATTAACTCTTACTTTAAAGATAATTTTACACATGAATGAGCAACCAACAACAGAAAGTCCAAGTAGACTTTATTTTTAAAACAGGTAACTGAAGTGTTAAAAATAGCATTATGTCATCAGAGTTCAAAATATACAGCAACTTGAGGAAAGTAAGTTTGTACTGAACAAGTTTGTGGAAAGAGTTAGTCTAAAACAAGAACAAATTCTCTGTCAATGTCTTCTACAACAGCACATGTACAAGAACCACATACAGATCATTCCTCTCAAAACCATATGTTGTCTGAAGGTCAAAAGGTTGGAAAAACTGCAACTGGTCAACCCTCAGAAGAGAAGCATCAAACTCATTTCCCTTCGCCACATGGTAGGAGTGAAAATGCTCATCAAATCCAAGCGTCTCAAAGTGTTCAACAACAAGAAAATAATTCCCAGCAAAAACAATAATGTCACTTATTTGACTAAATATTGGCATTCCATCTTCAATCTTGGAACACACAATGAGACCAGGGCGATACTCTGTGCCATAACAGGCAACCCAAGACACCACATCCACCTCACAGTTCATGTCAGCATGCAGGTTATCTGCCACCATGTCCCCATTTGTTAACTCATACACTTTCACTGTCTTTACAGGTCCAGAATCAACGCCTTTCAAAGGCAATGACTCCCAGTGGTACGCTATTGCCATTTGATGTTTTTGGGCTAATGTCTTAGTGATGTTTTTGAAATTTTTTACAGTGTTCTTAAAAAACTTGTGCTTTGCCTCAAATCTGGTTGACCAAAAGTGAAGAATTGGGCCAATTTTTCGTATGATCCTGGGATAATGGATCATGAAGTGGTGTTTGGGTATCAAGTTTTGCTGTGGGTAGAGCTCTTTGAACAGCTGATGATGATCAATAATGAGATGCTTCAAACAAATGGTCATCCCTTCTGTAATGACTGGTGAAAACACAATATTGAGAATTTGAAGCAGCAGCAGCAATAGTCTCCAATAAGCATTGCCTTCTGGCACGACATCTCCAAATATTAGTGGGACATTTCTAATCAAACAAAATGTCTGAAGAGCATTTAGACCTATGGAATTACTCATCTGCTCCAAGTTTATTCTGTTGGGACGATTCTTTCGTTCAAGATATCCATAGTTGTATGAGTATATTCTTTCAGTGGCCTCATATTTGGATATGATTTTATTGTCCGAGAGGTGACCAAAAAGTAACTTTAACTCCAATTGCCCGACACCCTCCAGTATGTCATGCATAATGTCAACAGCATAGTTGTCAGAGACATTAAAATACTGCAGATCATTGAGTAAGCAAATTCGCTTCACCCCAAATGATGACGCCACTGTAGGGTCCTCTATATCAAGGCAATGCTGAACATGGAGTTCTTTGTTGCGCAGTATCAAGTCTGGTTCATCATCAGTGAAAAGCTTTTGACAGACATCTTTGTTAGCCACACAAAAACGGCAAAAATAGTTAGCACTGAAAGATTCAACATATCCAAGCAGTGTATGCAAACCTAAATTGTCCCCAGTGACTTGTGCTACTGTTCCATGAACTGGATTTTTGGAAAAAGGGACACCGATTCCTGAGGACTCAAGGATTTTCAGATCATGTACCAGGGGCTCCAGGATTGAGTTGATGCCATACTTTTTAACATCCTGACTGTGAAATAGTGCAACAAGATGGATATTCATGAGAGCAGAATTAATTTTTGGACTCAAGTTTCTAAGAACAAAGTAGATGCTTCCAATTTTATGAATTCCATGTTTAGACCCAAGTGGATTAGCAGTTTCAAACTCGTCAAAGAAAATCTGAATTTGAAGAGCATTTTTGTTGTTGGAGAAGAGGGGATGAGATTTAAAATAACTACCATCACAGAAATCTTTGTACACTCCATGTTGACCTGAAGGCTGAACAAAATGGCTACATATCTCTTTGTTGGAAAAAATAAATTTTAAAGTCTCTAATATGGGAATGTAAACAAACTTGTCTGTTACTGGAACCTGATCATATGTACAGGAGGTTTGATTTCTTCGTGCATCATACCGTACGCCAAGGGCAATCTCGACAGGTTCGACCACCCCCCATTTTTCCACAAAATGTTTCTTCCATTTTGTCTCTGTGTTAACATCACTGAATGGATTTCCTACACTTCTGAAATAATCCTCGAATTGGACTTTCAAATTTTCATTGTCAGAACATATGTTTAGAACATCATCTTGTATATTTGTTTGAACTTCATCTACAAGTTCCTCTACAGTTTGTACAACAGACTTTATTACAGTGGTTGCCACACCGCAGCCAAGCAGTTTTCCAATCAGAGATGCACACATCTCTTGAGTATTTTGCCTATTTCTTTCACTGCTTTGCAAACTATGTGGTGGCTCTTCAGAAGAACAAGGTGGCTCTTCAGAAGAACACTCAAATGACTGATCTACTGCTAAATTAGGGCATGTTACCTCAAAATTATCCACAATACAAGCTCTGTGCCTGTTATGAAGATGTTTTCGAAAGCCTGAAAATGTGCAAAATCTCTGACAACAGCCGTCTTGGTCACATAACAGTTTAAATTTCAAACCGGGGTAAAAGCCATGAGAGAACTTAAGATGGCGAACCAAATCTTTGACAGAGCAAAACAAACACTTGCAAACAAAACATTGAAGCATCTTGTTCGATTTGTTAATTTAGTTCACTCCGTTAAGGAGCTTCGCTCTAAGATCCTTCACCCTGGGGCTTTCATGACACAGACCAACATCAATATTGTAAATGGTGGTCTGCACAAATGTGTACATATTGTGCAGGGCCTGATCATAAGAAATGCCAAACACATAGTGTGCTTTGAAAAGTTCATCAAAGGCTGAAATTGAAGACTTAGCCTTGCAGGGAATGAGTTGACGATCCACAACAATGTAGTAGTCATTGATGGTGCGACGCGATGTTCCAACTGCTAAAATGTAGGGCTGCCTCCCCTGGACTGAGCTTGTTGTCTCTTGAAGGTTGCGGCATGACTGAAAGAAAATTTTCAGTGGAACAAAAATAAAAATCAGATAACAGCTTTCCAACTTCACTATAAACACACACTTCACTCAAGGTTGGGGCCACTTACTTTGTGAAACCAGACAACGTGGCTCAGAGCTTCTCGAACAGTGATTTTCACAGCCCTCTTCTTCCCACTAGGAGGTGGAAGCAGAAGGTACACCAACAGCAACAGTGCTGCCATGTCACTCTTCCAGGCAGACTCTACAAGATTTAAATGAAACACTGTCAGATATGCTATTCATAATTGCTCTATAAAAAAAGACATTTGTTGGTTATTTGCAAAAAATGCATCATTCAACTAAGTTGTGATATTTTGTCAATGTAATGGAAAAAGTGATTCCAATAATCTGCACATTTTAAAAAGAAGTATGCCAAAGCTAGGACTAACCTGATGATTCTTCGTTGTCCTCTGGGTTCTCCTGAGCAGACTGAAGGAGAGACTCCAGCATCGGCGTCCTAGTGAGGTTGTTTGCTTCTTTGATGACTTTCTGCCTCAAAGAGGTTTCCCACTTTTCCATTAGTTTTGATGAGATTTCCTCTCCAAACATCATTTGGAAATCCTGCAGCACCTTAAAGAAAAAAAAAAACAAAAAAAGAACAAAGAAAAAAATCTACATTAAATTATAAATTACATGGAACATCAATGCAGGAGAAAACAAGACAAGATACACTGAGTTGAGGTGAAAAGATAACGTTCAGCTAGCCACTATTACTGATGTGACCTAAAGGAGGTAAAGTTAAAAGGAACTGCCAAACTTGATTGGCGTGTGCACATGCGTACATGTCAGCATTAAGAAAAGGGAGATGCTTTGCTGGATTTATTAATGTATCAAAGCAGCTGTGAAGAATAAAAAAATTTTAGAGCAAAGCCTTCATCTTAAGATTTTCTGTTCAAAGTGGACTCACCAGGCCTCTTGTATCAAGGAATCTTGGGAACACGCTGAGGAGGGTCTCACACTTCTCAGAATCGTGAATCAGTGCTTGTCTGTACTGAAATGTTTGTTCCATTTTCAAGAAGATCTGCCTTTCATCTGTGGTGTGCCTCAGAAGGGAAATGGCCTCTCTGCACTGGTCACCCTCCAACTGATGCTCCGCAGTCACAGCCCTTGCAAACTGTGGTCCTCTGTTGCTCGATGGATCGCGACTGGTGCTGCTGCCCCTCCTGCTGCCACTGCTGAGTTCGCGCTGCATGTTTTTCAGTTTCCAAGCGATGTAGCCTTCATTACTTTTGGAATCAAAAAAGTGCTCCTGCAGTGAATAACATTATTTGCCAGGAAAAAAAAAAAAAAAAAAAGTTTAATCCTTAAATACTTATCACAATATTTCTCTAAAACTTTTTACTCAATGGGAATACTCACATATCCTTTTTCAGAGTACGGATCTTTCAGACAAGGGAACAGGGTGACAATTCCCAATGCATAACGTGTCCTGACATCCATCGGTGGAGCAGTCCTTAACATGATTTTAATATTAGACTCTGATGAGGATTTCTTTTTTCCATGGCCTGACATTTTTATTTTCATGTGTATCTGAGTATCCTGTCTTTACAAGTGTAACAAAAACAACTTACCCATACTGCTCAATCATTGCTGCTACAACCATGTTGACCAGTTTTTGTCGTAATGGGTCTTAACCTCCCCTGTTTGTGTGTATTCTTTGAGTATCTTCTCTCCTCCTGGCTTAGCATCCAGGAGTGTTTTGACAAGCTTAAAAGTGTGAAACATCCAAAGTTATTGAAATACAGGTTTATTCAGTCATCCAAATACATTTGTCAACCCACTCACATTTTTTCAGTTTGCAGCTAATATATGCAACTGTGTTAAAATAAGAATGTAAAGTTTAATTTGAAAGGTAAAATAGTGGAGAAATGCAGTATCTGTGTCTCACACAGCTATTAGATTGGCCCCACTCCATTCAGAAACTATTTCCCACATAATTAAACCAAGTAATTTTATATAAATAAAGTGAAAATATCACCTCTTTGGCTTGTAAGGAAATGTCATCACTTGAATCTCTTCTTGGGGACATCATCAAGGTGTCATCAATGCATCTTCGTTTAGGGGACATGAACGAAAGATCACTGTCCGATGAACGTGATGACACAGAGAGAGTGTCTGTGCATGAAGACTGCATTGGAGATTCTAAGGAGAAACCAGCAATACAAAGAGATAGTGGACCACCATTACATAATCTGTGCCTACAATGAGAGAATGATTTTGTCTGTGATGTAATTGAAGTACTAAAAACATAAATAAAAACAAAACCTTCTGAACTTTCTATACTTCAGTTTTAGTTGTATGAAATAATATAGGCCTAATTTTGTAGTGCTACTGTTACCCTCAACAGAAGAGGCATCAGTGAGAGTCCAGACAATGTCGGATTTCTCCTCCAGAACGTCACTGAAGACGTCTTCATCCACCTCCGTCCCAGTTTCATCCACAAGATATACATTTGTTTCTTCAAGGATGTCAAACTTCTCTTTGGCTGTAAATGCACATACATTTTTTGAGATTACTAAATTGTTCAAATATAGAATTCTGTCAGTTCTTTAGGTATCACTAATATTCCTGCAAATTTACTTCTATGACAAAAGGTGAACAAATATATAAAAATGCAGGCAAAAATATAATGTAGGATTTTAAGCAGGTCAACTTGAATAAACCAAAAAACATTACCTTGTCTCAAAAATGTTGAATATGACGCTCCATTGAGTTTGATGTAGCGTTTCTTTCCTGCATATTGGACTTTAAAGAGCATTGTCACAGATATCTGAGAAAAAAATATAAGTTCAACATTACTTAAACGGTGACCTGGTCATGTTAACAGTGTCACCACCATACAAGCAGAGCAAAACTGTTATGGGTTTTAACAGTCACTGGTTCATAGAGTGTAAAGGCAGACCCTTGTGGTCATGCCTAATCTAACTAAGAAAAAAAATAAAATTGAGGCAGGGGAGCAGCTATGCCATGTTTGCCCATCCCCAATGAAGGCTGAGAGACAGCTTCCATTAAGTGTTGTTTTTTTGTTTGTTTTTTTCTTGCTGCGTTTAAAATTTTTAAGTTTTATATAGTTTGTGTGTAGCATTAGCCATTCAGCGCCGAATGATATGCTGCTTGGCTACCATGCTGGAGACTAGGTGTGTTTATAGAGTCTGTGGTTATAGCAACCTGTTCTGGTGGCTACAGCTGCAATAAAGAAAAAAAAATAACAGCTGACCTTCTCAGCACAGCCAGCACAACAGGGTCGTTTTTTTTTTTTGTTTTTTTTTCAAATAATGGAAATCCGTCACAGCGACAGAGAGTATGGAATGCTCTGCTTACACAGTGATACTCGAGCTGCAGAATTAAAATGAAATGCAGTAATAGCGATAATAGCGTTTCGTCATTAAATTCAGTGACAGCAGAGTTCCGAAAGTGAAGCGTGAAATCCTCAGCCCAGTGCAAGGGCATCTCAGCAAGGCGCCTGGCGATCAACCGCTAGCTAGAACAGTGCAACAGGGTTGGGTCAAAATGGCGTAGCAAGTTTTTCAAAATTGCGGAAGAACTAGGGTGTGGATGGGATAGTGGCTTTCATTGCATTATATCGGCTATGACTGGTACTCTTTAGGCATCCTAAGTTACGCTACAAGACAAGAAGCCACTAAAGGTGGAAATGCTAATCAGCAGCAGGTGCTAGATCTCGAGAGCAACCGGTGAAGGAGCAGGACAGAAGGGCAAACACAGCGAACAGAACATGGAGGTAACAGAAAGTACAGTTTTTGAGAAAATCAGTGGGAATAATGACATGTCTGTCTCCTTAGTTTAAAAAAAAAATTTTTCAACTAGCACCGATAAATTGTACATCTGCCTTGAGTTGACATTTAGCACGTCTTGCGATACATTTAATTGTCAGCTGATGCCACTAACATTTGGTGAAAATTAAATGTACATACATAACTGTCAATGTACTTACCTGTATTTTCTGTTGTCTGAAAAGGCATTATATCCAAACTAGTTAATCCCGCCGAAAAATAACCGCCGTCTGCTTGTTTGGTGCATGCGCATTCAGAGTACGTCGCAACAGATACGCACCCGACGTGCACACGCACGGTACGTAAAATGCGAACCGTGAAGACTCAATCACAAATACACACCGTGAGAGTTAGTGAGTTTAATATAAACTCTTCACTAACACTGCAGAAATACCTGACACCAATAGGAGACACTGTTGCAACACTGGAAGTGTATCTAATTACTAACGAACTCCACAGTGTAAAAAAAACAACTCTACATACTCGAACTCTGGAAAAGTAACACTTTTGAATTTGCTGTGCATATACCATTATGTTCTGAAACACACATTGTAAATAATAATAATATTTGACCTTAATAAAATGTTAATTAAAATGTATCATTTGTAGTGATAAAAAATGAAAAGTATTTCTCACCATCTGCAAAGGCTGTTTGGTTCAACTATGTTCTGAAACTAACCGGCCCAGATACCAATTTTATAGCATGTAAACAAGTACATCCACCACACACACACACACACACACACACACACACACACACACACACACACACACACACACACCTATAAATAATAGTCAAATGCATGAAAGTTTTGGATCCAGGTAAATATACTGGAGCATGTCTATAGCAATTGCTATAGGCTTGAAAAACAAATTCCCTTCAGGAGTTTCACTTTAACTCTCTCAAGTATTTAAGATGATGTGACAAGATTCTTTATTTATCCAAGATTTGGGAAATTCTTTTGTTACAGCAGTTAAAAAGTTAAACACATCAAACATATAATAGCTTCAAAAAGTCGAACAGTACACAGCTCAATAAAATAAAATACACTATGATGAATACCTTCATGAACTAATCTGAAAGCCAAATAAATAAATTAAAATATCATTTTAAAAAATTCAGGAATCAAGACAGACCAAATTTATACAGTCTAAACATAGTTAAAAAAACAAAAAAAACCAAAAAAAAAACAGCATAGCAAATATCAGTTACATTGTTATTTGAAACACTTTAATGTAAAGGGTAATGGACAGTGTGGTGCAATAAAGTGTTTTAGTGGTAAGTGTGACAGTGGAGGGTTTGAAATGAAAGAACAGTCGATGCTCTGCTCAACAGATACAGTGGGTATGGAAAGTATTCAGACCCCTTTAAATTTTTTCACTCTGTTTGATTGCAGCCATTTGCTAAAATCAAAAAAGTTCATTTTATTTCTCATTAATGTACACTCTTTGTTGTTTCATCTAGGATAGTGGTTCTGACCTCCTCGGCCTCCTTCCTTCCACTTAGCGTACAGTCTCAGGGTGCTGGACTTCTCCAGTCCAAATGACATTCCAATGTCATTGCTGTAGATCCTGGTGGTATGGATCAGTAAATCAATATTTTGTTCACTGGCATACAGCTTGATGCCATCCATGTACACGAGGTGACTGATGTTTGCTCCATTTTGTAGTCGGTCTCCGTAGCCAGTCTTGTTGATGATCTGGCTGAGGGGATTCAGGGCTATGCAGAACAGAACTAGGGACAGGGCATCTCCTTGGTAAATCCAACACTTCATGGTGACGTGTTCATTTGGCTTGAAGTTGGCCTCTAGTGTTCCCACTGGATGTCTTGATGAAGGCTCTTAGGGTCCTGTTGATCTTGTATAGGTAGAGTCATAGGCTTTCTTGTAATCAATCCAGGTGGTGCACAGGTTGGTCATTCTATCTTACAGTCTTGAGTGATTGCTCTATCTACCAGTAGCTGGTGTTTTGCTCCCCTGGTCTTTCTGCCAATTCCTTTCTGAGCCCCGCTCATGTATTGAGCCACATGTTTGCTCATCTTAGCTGCTATGATGTCTGACAGGAGTTTCTGTGTTGTACTGAGGCAGGTTATGGGCCGGTAGTTGGATGGGACTGGCCCTTTCTTGGATCCTTGGGGATCAGAACTGTTTGTCCTTTAGTCGGCCATTGTGGGTGTGTCTTAGCCTCTAGCAGCTGGTTCATTTGCGCTGCCAGGTGCTCATGGAGTGCCATTAGCTTATTTAGCCAGTAGGTGTGAATCATGTCAGGGCCTGGTGCTGTCAAGTATTCATATGTCAGACTGTTTCTTGAATGTCTGCCACTGTGATGGTTACTGGATCCTGTTCATGGAGGTTACTGTGATGTGCTCTTAGATCCACTAGACACTGACCACTGGTGTTGTGTGTTGCATCCTTCTCCCATATGCTCTTCCAGTAATGCTCTATCTCCAGCCTTAGTGCATGCTGTTCTCATATTGTTCCCCTGCCACTGAAAGTACACCTTGGATAGTTCAGTGGAGAACATCTGGTTTATTCTCCTGGCTTCTCTCTCTCTGGTATACCTCTGCAGGTGGTTAACTAAGGCTGTGAGTCTTTGCTTGGCAGTCTCTAAGGCCTCAGGTATGGACAGCCTGTTGTACTTCTTAAGCATCGCTTTCTTCATCACACCTTTTTGCAACTGCCATTGTATAGATCTGGTTAGTTTCACTGATGGTCGAAATAGGAAATGTCCATAGTGCTGCATTCGCATCTTCTAGTAGACTTTCAGAGTCTTGATAGTCAACTTCAACTTTATCTTTCAGGTCAGCTGCTTTGGTATTCAGCACACTAGTTGTTATTTGAGGGTTTAGTACCCAATCTCAGAGTGTAGGGATGATATCTCCCCCAACTGATTGTCCTGGCTCAGTTGTACCTGTGTTGTACCTCATCAATCTCTATTTGCGATAGCAACTGCTTCTTGCGAATGTTGGAACACTGAGCTGAGTTGTTTTGATATTAGTCTGGATGTCGGGTGTCGAAGAATCGATAGGTCCCACAGCCTCTTCATGTAACCTCTTTCACTGGGAATATACAGTATGTGTAGTAGCATTCCAACAACTCTGTACGGCTTTAGCAGTCCTGCTTTGTTTGGATTTCTCCCTGAAAGTCCTGCTGTTACATGACTTGGAATATATTCACACAAGTAAAAAATTTTAAAGTGGCTCCGTGTGGTTCTACTATGAGCCCCTCCCTAATGTTTGGACACCCTTCAGTGCAAGCTCAATGTCAGATTTCATCTTCAAAGTTTTCCTACCTTTTTTACGATGAAGGCAGTGAGCACTGAATTTACTGTGCTTGAACTCAGAATTAATTGTAAAACTCTGTGAACTGACCAAATTTGACAATGCTGAACATTTACTGGCAAATTCACTGAAATAAGAGTTTTCTCTTTTATTTCAGTTGACTCAAAAACCTTATCAGTGAAACCAATCAAAATGCAGCAGTGTTACACCTTATGCTGCTCTTACACATCTCTGTATCTTTCACTACACTGGTTTGCACTTTAATGTGTACTTGCCTTCTCTTTTTCACATCTCTATCTTGCTTAGCCTTTATCTCTCCTGCTGTCTCCTCTTTCCTCTGACATCACCTCCCCTCTCTTTGTGCCTCTCTCCATCTTAATCTCCTTTGAGCTCTGTTGTACTCATCTTTTCCTCAGTCCAACTCTCCATATCTCTCCACCTCCCACTTTTGAATTCCTTTCAATCTACTTCTCCCTCCTCATCAGAGACAGTTTTATCAGGTGTTGCCCTCTCTGGTGTGGTGAAGCTATTCACAAAGCACACATCTCTGTCACCTCCAGCCTATTAATCCACTCCAGTCCAATCACAGACACCAAGGCCTGAGTATAGCAGCACACACACAGACTTGCACACATAAATTCTTCCATGCATAATTAAAGGAAAAGTCTGACATTTCAGGGCATTTGCTATTTGATGTTATCAAATTCAGTTTAATTTAGCTCCTTCACACTGAATGAAACTGATGCATTTTGGTTAACAAGTATTACTCACCTACATTTCATTCATCCCATGTTGCAAGAAAAATAGAGGTTTGAAATTTGTTATTTCTGTGTGTCCTGAGAAATTTGACTCTGATCCTGATCTAAGTTACAACTGCAGAGAAATACAAAAACGGTTTTCATTTTTTGTCTGCTTCCTGAACACACTAAGCAAAAAGGCTCATAGTGCATTGTGTATCAGGCTGGACACTAAGGAAGGAGTAAAAGACTTGTATCAGGTGGATAGGCAGAGACCTCAAGGATATGCAGTTAGAGTTAGAGTGATCAGGGACAGAAATGGAAATGCACTAACAAGGAAATTTGTGTTTTGACATGATGGAAGAAGTACTTTGAGGAGCTGATAAATCTGTAATGTGAGAGAGGAGGATGGATGGAGGACAGTTAGAAAATTAGTAAGGAGGAATTGAGGGCAGCTATTAAGAGGATAAGTAGTGGAAAAGCGGTTGGTCCAGATGACATACCAGTCCTGAACATATGGAGATGTTCAGGACAGAGGGAAGAAGACTTTTTGACCAGATTGTTTAACATAATCTCAGAAAGTGAAAGGATACCTGAGGAATGGAAAAGAAGTGTACTGGTATTGATTTTCAAGAAGAAGAGTTATTTACAGAGCTGCTGTAACTACAAAGTTGATGCCATACCATGAAGCTATTGGAAAGAGTTGTTGAAGCTAGGTTAAGAAGAGAGCTGATGATCAGTGAGCAGCTGTATGGTTTCCTGCCGAGAAACTAGTACAGATGTGATGTTTGCTTTGACAGTGTTGATAGAGAAGAACAGAGTGGTAAGAGAAGAGCTGTGGTACTGCATGAGGAAGTCAGGAGTGGCAGAGAAGTACATGTATGTGAGGCTGGCATAGGGAATGTATGGGGACAGCAAGACAGTGGTAAGGTGTGTGGTAGGAGTGACAGATGGTTCAAGGTGGGGGTGGGATTACATCAGAGATCTGCACTGAGCCACCTCTTGTCTGTGATGGATGGACAGGCTGTCTACATGGATCTGTAATGAGTAGGAAGCAAGTGGAAGAGAGTGTGGAGAGGTGGAGGTATGCTCTGGAAAGAAAAAGAGGAATGAAAGTCAGTAGAAGCCAAATAGAATACGTTGAGTATGAATGAGAGGGATGGTGGATATATTGGACAAATGATGCTGAATATGGAGCTGCCAGGCATGAGGAAAAGAGGAAGATCTCAGAGGAGGTTCATGAATGTAGTGAAGGAGGACATCCAGAGGGTTAGTGTGACAGGGGAAGATGCAAGGGTTAGTATGAGACAGAGGCAGATAGTCAACTGTGGCAATCCCTAAATGGAGCAGCCGAAAGAAGACTGAAAACACTAAGCAGTCCATCAGTCGATGCAACTAGTACAGAAGGAAGAATGCCTCACCATTCCTCCAACAAAACAACTTAACTTTTTCTGGGATCTCTTGAATTTAAAGACCCTCTATTATGCAAAACCACTGCTTCTTTTCCAACCATCTTGTTGTTGATTTAGTAGAATGCATATGGTCCTTGTCAGTGTTGTATCACCAAACATTTAATGAGCATAAGGTCCGATATTCTGGAACCACCGCTTTACAATTCTTTTCTTTAGTGAACACTTTCAACCTCCCCTCCTCAACAAGAGCAACTGTCTCCAAGAAGCTTTGGAAATTAGCAGAGCCATTTATTTTTCACATTCTGCACTGTGAATCCTCTGGCTCCATGGGTTACCACTATATTAATAGAATTCTTTTGGAGATTTTAAAATCTGAAATAATTCAAATTCCTTGGATGCATTTGCATGCTTGGCCAGTGAAGTATATTCTGATAGGATACAAGGTTGTAGCAGTGATAGCAGACACTGATGCTAATATGGAGGTAGGAGGTGGAGCGGGCTGTTTATAAAATGATCCACACATCCTCCATTCAGCATCCTTGGACAAGATGGAAGAACTATATGGATGATATGGTAAGCATATTTTTTCAGAGCAGATTTTTTTTTTCTTTTTGGTGTTGGAGATTTAACCAATGTCATACCAAAAGCTACTGATCCTAGATTAAAAAGTTATATGAACTTTCTTTTTTTTTTTCCTCCTCTCTATCCCTTTCCTTATTGCCTGTCAGGCCTGGCATAAAATAAAAAAATAAAAATCCAAACATTAAAAAGAATAGCCTATAGAAAACTTATAGAGCTGTTCTTGTAAAAGCAAATATGTTTGGTACATCATTGCATTCGGATCATCATTCTGATTGCAAAAACAGCCAGACAGGCTTAAAAAAAAAAACAAAACGAAACAACTGAGAAACAAAGTCATTGGCATCAGTCAGTTTAGAAAGGGTTACAAAGTTATTTCTAAGGCTTGGGGACTCCAGTCTACCAGGGTGAGAGCCATTATGGGACTGGCAAAATAAAAACAGGAATAACTAGCAAAAAAACAGACGGGAGACTTGATTTGATGTGACATGGGAAACATAGGGAGGGCAGGGAGAACTGAAACTCCAGAACTAAGATGCAGCAGTTCTCAGGGATGCCCGTACCATGGGATGAGACTTGGAGGGAGACGCCAATGGGAAAAATGAAGCTTGTCCGGGGGTCAACCAGGAGGCCAGCAGTGAAGCAGAATTACGAACGAAGGCAAAACCCAAGGCAGAGTACTGGAGTCCAATTTGACCCCAACAGAAACTGGAGGCTGATTATGAAGGAGACTCTCTGGGGCCTGATGACACTGAAAACGAAACTCCCTCAGGAGATCAGTGATGAAGACTTTCTGGGGGTCGGCAATGAAGGAGCCCCTCCAGAGGTCGATGTCAGTGGTGGTGACAGGACCCTTCTGGAGGTTCAAACAGCACTTGACTCTCAGGACACTTGGACTCAGGTTCAGGAAGCTCAGGACCTTCAGGTTCTGGCTCAAGACACTCTGGCTCAGGCAGAGTGGGACTCTGGCAGCGGCTGCTCAGCAGAATTTGTTGTCCTTTCTGAAAGCTGCGGCTGTGGCTCAGCATAGGGGACAAAGGAAGCACAGGATTCCCAGATAACTGGGGAAACTCAGCAGGGCACACAATCTCCTCTGATGACTGAGACTGATGCAGAGGTTCAGCCATCCCCACCCTGGGAACAGGAATAGGTGCAGGGAGAGGCTGAGCCTCAGCCACCTTCACCATGGGAACAAGGATGGGTGCAGGGTTCTCAGTATCAGGAGAGGCCCCAGGTGGAGCAAGTGCTGTGAAACATTAACAACTATCTTGGAATAAGAATAACTTTATGGATCCCAGAGGGAAATTCACATCTGATATAGTGCATCTGCTATTTGTATGAGAAGTGAAAAGCCTGATGGCTGTGGGTACAAATGATTTTCTGAGTCTTCCAATACTGATGTTTTTAGTTTCAGTTTTGTTCCATAAAGATGTTATAAAGTGGGTGATCATAGTTGTTCAGGATGGCTTCTATGTAAAATTGTGTGAATCCATTCATGTGGGAGGAGGGAGACTGAAGTCTCCTGAAGATATCAAGACAGCCTTCACGCCAAACGTCGGTTTTTGCCTTGGGTGGAGTGTACAATTCTAGTGCAGTGAGGCCCCAAGATTCAAACTAATGATCTCTCCTCCGCCACTGAGAGCCATGCTTTCCTCCTTTAGGGGACGGGGAGGCTGGCGAATAGCACACTGGCTGCAGTAGCGAGAAGCGGACTGGCTGTAAAACTGGGTAGTGGATGGCCAGTGAGAATAACTAATAACTGTAGACTTGGGCGGAGGGGATGCACAGCTGGGTCACTGTGACACAGACGTGATGGCCAATGTGGTGAAGAACTGACTCAACACCCAAACAAAGCTTGCTCCTATACTGATGATTAGATCTGGAGAGTGGAAGAAAAAAAAAAAAAAAAAAATAATGATGTAGCCACATCCTTATACTAGGTCGAAACTTAACATACCTGTCAAGTTTTGTATTTAAAAATATGGGAAATTTGAATATAGAAGTTGCTATATGATGCCATCGCCTAATTTGCATAATTGTTCATTTGCATATAGTTGTAATCGAGGCTGTGGGAGAGACAAAAAGTGAAAGAAAAAGAAAACACCCTAAATATGTTTAGAACTATAAATGAACTTTATGAAATAAGGTAATAACTTTAATGCCTTGCGTAGACCCACAATACATAGTGAATTTTATCCCGTATTGTTTGTTAGACTGTCAAATTTAACAAAAACACTAAAGTAAGTAAAAGTAAGTAAAACTTTATTTATATAGCACCTTTCACAGATAAAATCAAAAAGTGCTTTACAATGTGCAAGTAACAAATAACAATAGCCGATAAGAAAAACACTGTGGGTGAGACTGCTAGCTACATTTCAACCCTCCTTTATCTGGGCCACTGTTGCCAAGTTGTGTAAGAAAACTCGCTGTCGGCTGTCTCAAAGATTGATAAAGGCCAAAGCGAGGTCTGGGGATGGGAGCGGAGGGGGCGGGTAGGCAGCATCGGTGTTTAAGTGAGGTTCGGGGGTTGGAGAGTGGAGTCGAAGTGAGGTACAAAGGGACGCAGTAAGAATGTACTCAAAACATGGCGACAGCGGATGATTTCGCTGGCACTAGTCGCCTTTTGGGGGGAAAGCTAAGTTGGGAACACTGAGCCCAGCCGAGGTCCAGTTGCTTTTCTGGGTTTCTTCCAGCTGTTGGCACTAACCTCACGAGAACTGCCACCTGCAGTAGCCTGGGTGGCAGTTCTCGCGAGGTTAGTGACAGAATTCAGTTTGGAGTGGCACAGGAATACTTTAAAATTATAAAATATGGAAAATTTATGGGAAAATAAAAATACGGGAAGACAGCAGGACAAGAAGGGTAAAATACGGGAATTTCCCAGCCAAAACGGGAGACTTGACAGGTATGCTTAAGAATGCTGCATTGGCTGTGTGGCAGGTAGTGCAGGACACAGAACTTAAACTCAAAAATTCAGCTTTAATGCTGAAGGCTCTTACAAAATACAGTAGGACTGGTGTCAGAAATTCAAAACCCTGACACAAAAGGGAAAACACAGCACAGTATGAGGGGAGAAAGCGATAAAGAACTGAGTGAAACTGACGGCTTAAATACACACAAGGTAATTAGGGAGAGTGTTAACAGCAGGGGAGTAGAGGTGAACTGAATCTACCTAACGAGGCAAGGGAAACAAACCTGAGCACAATGCACACGAAAAAAGGGACCTGCCAAATAAACCAGGAAGTAGCTATACCCAAACAGAGATGGAGACTTGATGTGACACATGAAACATAGAGAAGGCAGAGAAAACTGAAATTCCAGAACATTACAAGAACATAATGGAATCTTTAAACCATAAGCAATTTTATATAATATACATATAAAAAGTCCTAAAATCCTTTATATATATATATATATATATATTAGGGGTGGGACTCGATTAAAAAAATTAATCGAATTAATTACAAGCTTTGTAATTAATTAATCGAAATTAATCGCATTTTAATCGCATTTCAATGTTTGACATGAGAAATATTAATTTAAGTTTAGTTGATGAATAAATCAATATACATAAGCTTAAACTTCAAAATCTTGTTTATTTTCCCACCAGTCTACTACACAGACCAATGAAGGGTGGAAGTGCTCCTGTGATAAGCAAACTCCTGAAATTAAAGTTAAGCATCATAACTGGATAGTTTTATTCAACATTAATGTCTCACTTGTTATAGTTGGAAATTAATCATTCTCTCAGTTGTATTCCTTGATGTTGAAATGTGTTATGCTTGTTTTAACAGCTTATTTTGAATAAAGACTTAAAATTAAACCACAAAAAGGAGAAAAAGTTCGTTCTCCGTTTAACAGCTGCTTTTACACAGCTGTGCTTCGCACTCACGGTTGCTAGGCGACATGAGCTACGCAGAGGTGACGGCAGCTGATATGAAGGCTAGCCGCTCACTTCCGGCCTTTGTGGTGTTCGTGGGCTGCGAAAGACGTGGGCCGGGTCCTTCGCAGGATGCGGCCCCTAATTTGGACATTGTGCGTCGATATAATCTGTATGCCGGGAACTCGCGCACTGAGAAACGTTCCACGGTGCAAAGTGCGATTAAAATGCGTTAAAATTTTTAACGCATTAATTTCCCCGTAATTAATTAATCGAAATTAACGCGTTAAAGTCCCGCCCCTAATATATATATATATATATACATACACATACACATACACACACACACACACACACACACACACACACACACACAGTGGCTTGCAAAAGTATTCATACCCCTTGAACCCTAAAAGACTTGCAGCTGTAACAGCAGCAAAAGGTGGTTCCACAAAGTATCGACTCGGGGGTGAATACTTTTGCACACCACACTTTTCAGTTTTTTATTTGTAAAAAATGTTTTGGATTATGTATAATTTTCTTTCCACTTCACAATTGTATACCACTTTGTGTTGGTCTTTCACATTAAATTCCAGTGAAATATATTTATGTTTGTGGTTGTAATGTGACAAAATATGGAAAAGTTCAAGGGCTATGAATACTTTTGCAAGCCACTGTGTATATATGGTTAGGATTCACCTATAGAGCAACGCAGTCCACAGAGGACGGCATCACCATAGCACCATCACCATAGCACTTCACAGAGTGCTGAGTCACCTGGACAACCAGAACACCTATGTGAGGATGCTCTTCATGGACTATAACTCAGCATTTAACACAGTTATCCTGGAAATTCTAACCACGAAACTGCTCAAACAGCAGATCACCTTCCCACCTGCATCTGGATACAACACTGACTGCCCACAATCTGTCACACGTGGCCCCCATCTCACCTCCACACTCACCACACCCCACTTGAAATAAATGATGAACATGTAGAAACTGTCACCACCTTCAGGTTCTTTGGCACCCACATCTCAGCTGACTCAACTCAAAACACCAAGGCACTAGTGAAGAAGGCTCAGCAGCAGCTCCACTTCCTCTGTTTTCTCAGAAAAATACATCTGGACAAGAAGCTGCTGCTGGCCTTCTATCGCTCGTCTGTGGAAAGTGTACTGAGGTACTGTCTAGGCGTATGGCACATAAGCTCCACAACTGAGAACAGAAAGGCAGTATAGCGGGTAATCAACACCACCCAAAAGATCATCAACTGCCCTCTGCCCTCCCTAGAGGACATATCCAGAACCTGCTGCCTCAGAAGAATCAGCACAATTACAGAAGACCCCTCACATCCTGCCCATCACCTGTTTGACAGCCATGTGGCAGTCAGGAACAGAGGCTGTTCAATCCCCAACTGATGATTCTGGATATAGGAAAGTGGAAGTCACTTCTCGGGAGGGGGGGGTTAGCCTGAGCTTGGGTGTGAGATTGCAAAGCATCAACTAGATGTAATTGGGCTCACCTTGATGCACTGTCAGTTTGGGTTCTGGAACCACTCTCCTGGTGAGGAGCTATGACGTTGCCCTTGGTGAGGTGGCAGGCAGGGGTGGGTACATTTGTATCCCTCTGGTTCTGTGCATGTGTGTTGGGGTTTTTCCTCAGTGGCTGAGAGGGTTGCTTCCCTGTGCCTTCAGGTCAGGAAACTGGTCTTGAGTGACATTGGCACCATTGCACCAATATAACAATAGTTCAGTGGAGTCTCTGGGTGGGGAGCCCCTGCTGGGGGACTTCAGTGCTCACATTTGCAACAATAGTGTAACACAGATAGGTGTGATTGGGATGACCAGCCTGTCCTAACACTCTGAGGTCTAATTCATCATTGCTGACCGAACCCTAACTCTAACCCCAAAAGTATGCAATCATTTTGAAACATGTCAAAACCTATCCACATTTTTTTAAAGTAAGTTTTGCCTTTCTCAAAAATTATAGTAAGGGTAAAGTGAACACCTATGATGACTCAGACCTTAAGGGTTAATTTGAAAGACCATAAAAAGAAAAATAATTTTTGGCTTAGCTGATGGAAATATCAACAACCTTAACCTTAAGCAAGGCCAAATGTTACAGTTAAAGAAGCTGAAGAAGAAAACTATTCAGGACCAAGAACCTGATTAATAGTATGAGTGAGCGTGCTGAAAAAATATGAGAGAACTGTGTCTTAATAGACCATTAAAAGGAAATTTCTTTCCAATTTCCATATAACAAGAACTAATGTTTTCTCAGAGCAAGGGAGAGAAAGGAAGGGGGAAGCGAGCATGTGGCACACTGAGTGATGGAATCATATTGCTTTCTCTTTCGGTTCATGCTGGGGTTACATGCCCTAAAGGTAGGAGCTTTTGATTAGCTTTTTGTCTTACAGCTGAGAAATCTCTGGGAAAGAGAGGAACATAATTCAGGCACCCAGTGAGAGAAAATAGCTTTGTTTCTGTGAATCATTTCTTTTTTCAATGGGGGAAAAACTCAATATCTGATTCCTGGAAATGACACTAAAGATGGCAAGATGGATTTGGTGGAGTCTTCTGTTTGGCCCATTGCTGTACTTAGGTCTGAGGGCAATTTTTTTTATTACCTTCAGGCCAATATGTTTGTGTGTTTGTATGTATCCAACAATTTAGTTTCTTTCTATTCCTGAAATTATTAATACTTCTTTTGGCATCAACACATTTCAATTGGACTATCACAGTAATATATATTAAACAGATTTTATGACAAAAGACAATAATCCACATATAAAGAGATTCTGATTGCATAGGTATCCTGCTGATATGCCATGATATTCAGTTTAATTCAATTTTATTTCTATAGCACCAAATCACAACAAATATTTGCCTCAAGGCACATTATATTGTAAGGTAAAGACCCTGCAATAATTAAATGATATGTCAATGGTATCATTTGCACACATCAAAAATGAGTTTAACTCAGCTCCTGGCCAGTTATTTTCCCTGTCATCACCACATATCACTGAATTTCATTGACCTTCCATGTTCTCTGGTCATCACTGCTGGTCTCTATCATAGACTGTATATAAAAAAGTCCAGGTAAAGTCATCACCCTAAGCTTGTGTTCATATGATATGTTCATATGAATAGTCAGTATTCAGTATACTTTTCACTGTCCCCCGGAACCCATTATCTCCTATCATTACGATTATTGTTCAAATTTATGGCAGGCTGTTTTAACATAATATCCGATTCACCACACTTACATTCCAGATATCTGAAACTGATTTATGACTAGACATATTAGTAAATTAAGATATTTTTAATTATATTTTGACTAGACAAATTACCTATTTGAGATATCTCTAATTACATTCTGACTAGTCAAAATGACATCAGATTTACCATTGAGTTGTGTGGCAGCTTCAATTCAAGATATCTTCAATGAATTTCTGACTATCTGAAACTCACATTTCAGATATGTACAATTAAATTATGACTAGTCATGAAGTGAATTTGAGATATCTTGTTTTTTATTCTGACTAGTCATAATTCTAATTAGAGATATTTTATATGACACCCTAATCTAAGATATCTTAAGTGTATTTTTAGATAGGTGATATATAATTTCTAGATATCTCTAATTTAGTTTTGCCTAGTCATCCTTTGCTTTCAAGATATCTAGAATTTAATTTGTACTAGTCAAAATGCCCTTTAAGATATCTCCAAATTAATTACAGATATCTTGAATTAAACGGCTTTTCTATTTAAGATATCTTAAATTAACATTCTGACTAGTCAGAATGAGGTTTGAGATATCTTGAATTATGGAGCATTTTGGCGGAATATTTATAAGGCACTTTGTTAAAACGGCCTGCTATAAAATCAGAGATTCTGTGCAGATTTCTTAAGCAGTCTTTAAGTACAGGATTCTTGTGCTCTCCGCATATCCCATACTGAATAGCTCTTTCTATATTGTTGCATTTTATTACAATTTTGTCCACAATGGCCAGCGCCATCACAGCCACCTGAAATTCTACACAGGCAATTGTTTGGACAGCTCAGTACAGCACAAAGGGGCTTACATGCAATCGTTAAATTCAGATATCTAAAATGTAATTTTGACTAGTCATAATTACGTTTGAGATATCTTAAATTGTAATTATGATTGTGTGACCCATCAAATGACGAATCCAGTGACATCATTTGAGGAATTTTGACTCATTAAAATGTAATTGAAGATATCTTAAATTACCCTTCTGGATAGTCAAAATGCAGTTTTAGATATCTGAAATGTAATTATGGATAGTCAGACAAATGGATTTTATGTTAAAAGCTGTTAAGCCACAATGATGAGAACATCAACAAAGCTGCAGGGAAAACATGGTGTCTTCCTGTATGTGGATGATCTGTTATTTTATGATAGACCCTGCCATTGGTACCCACAAAATAACCAGATTTTTTTTTGATGATTTTGATGCTTTTTCATTATGTGGATGTTAATATTACCCATCCAGCCAAGCGGCATTTAGGAAAACTGGGGGCAATGTCTTGTGAATCCCCCAGGAGGAGCAATGATGATGGAAGCACATTAATTTACAGCCTGCTATGCTGTAAATTCATACATTTTAAATTTCCTCAGGGGTTCTTTTATTCTAACAGAATAATAATGTTGAACTTTTCTGTATTTGCTTGCAGCCAGTAAAGGAGAAGATGTGCACAATGAACAAGCTACTTGCACTGAATGGTTATTGCTGACTAATGAACATGAAAGCAGAAAGCGATTAGTTGATTGTGCTGCTAATGTGTTTAAACAAAAAGTTCATTATTGCTGGGTCCTGTCAGTGAATGGCAAATTTAGATGTGATATGACAAAGAACAGTGGGACCATGCAGCAATGCTGTATGTACGTGTCACTCTGCTCTAAAGAAATATGGTAGAAATATGTGGAACTCTGTTCAAAACATTCAGGTTGAGGACTCAATGTAAAGCTACTTTAGGGGAGGGAACCAAAGATTTGGCTCTTACAATCCCATTCCATTGATGCGCAAGCTTTCCAAATAAATTAAGTCACAGTGACAACAAACATAGTCATGCTGCTTACTTTCAGCCGGAATTTACTTTAGTTTAATTGATGCACTGAGGTGTCTGTAGCTTATTTTAGTTCATCTCCTCTGTCATTCATTTGAATGCTCTGTTCTGCTGTGAAAGTGACCAAATGCAACAACAGACATGTTCTGCACAAGTGTCCAGCCGAATACTGCAGTATTTATTTATGTATTTATTTATAGGTGCAAAAACTGCATGTCATGATTCTGGGTGGTTTCCCAGCATTTTGTGTTTTGTTCTTTATTATTCTGTTTTATGTATTATGTGGTGTTTTGTATTTGGCTCCTGGTTTTGATTCACTGTGTGTTCTTTGGCTGTGGATGTTTTTGTGTTTATTGTTTATCCTCCTGCATATGTGTCAAATTCATGTGTCCTAGCCCTGGTCCTCGTGTTTAGTTACTTCCTGTTTTATTTTGGTATGTCGTGGTCATTGTGCTTTGTGTCTAGTTTGCTTCCTGTGTTTCCCTCCAAGGTGTTCCCTGTTGTCTCGTTACCTGTGTGCATATCTCCCTTTGTTCATTGTCAGATCATTGTTTGGTGTCCTCTGTTCCCGCTGTGCACTTCATGTTTCATGCCCATGCTTTAGTTTAGTAGTGGCGAATGATCGAAGTTTGGCGTGCCGCTATAAACACGCCTTTTGATGAAAACTCAAAAGCTTCACAATTTAACACAATCAAGTTCTTCAGATTGAACTCCCCAAATGATGACGTGTTCATGTTGATCTGATGAAATCCGTGGGAGTTAGTTAAACCATAAGCCCAGAAAATGGAGATAAATGCCCCACTGAAAAGAGACCCAAAATCAGAGCAATACCGTTTAATATTCTACAAAACCTTCAACAGCTTTAGATGGCTCACTTGTCAGGATGATGTTGAGTGATTTTGGTCTCACTGGGTTTAATGCCCTAGGACAAGTTTGTTAAAATAGAAGGCCTGAAAATGTCAAAAAGCAGAAGAAAAATCACACCTTAAATTCAAAATGGCTGACTTCCTGTTGGGTTTTAGGTATCACTCCGAGAGACTTTTTTGCACGTCTCAGGATGTTACACAAGCCTGCAAAATTTTAGATACTCAGAGGAAATGTAGCCCTGGGGCTGATGTTTTCAAAATGACAAAATGACACTGCTCAACTGAAGTTAGTACTCATATTTAGACAAACACAAAAATTTTAGATACTCAGAGGAAATGTAGCCCTGGGGCTGATGTTTTGAAATTTTCAGTGACTTGAAATTGAATAAAGCCCCAAATCAGAGCATTGCTACAGCAACACCGTCTACAAAACCTTAATAAATTTTGATGGCCCACTTGTCTAGATGATGTTCAGTAATTTTAGTCAAAATGGGTTGAACACTCTAGGACACGTTTCTTCAAATACAAGGCCTGAAAATGGCAAAAATCACCACAAAAATCACACCTCAAATTCAAAATGACTAACTTTCTGTTGCATTTTGGGTATGGCTCCAAGAGATTTTTTTTTTAATGGCTTAGGATGATACATGAGCCTGCAAAATTTCAGATCCACAGATGAATGGTAGCTCCAGGGCTGATTTTTTTGAAATTTTCTAGGTGGCGCCGTGGAGCGATTTTTCATATTCAGTGATGAAAGCTTTCATTATGACTGAATTATGTGCCAAATTTCATGATTTTTAGAGCTTTCCAAGCCCCTTATCAAGCACTTCTTGTTTCATGGAAAATTGGCTTGCTACCAGGGTGCACCATTAAAGAAAACTCACAATTTCCGTACTGAATCAAGGTCTGATGTTTATTCAGACCATTTTTGAGGTGGACTGGCTAAAACATCAAAGTATAAAACATGCTATTTCACATTTCCAGTTCCCAATAGGTGGCATTCTAACTATTATGGACTATACGCAAATCATGTAATACTGTTTTCAGGGCAGGAGTCTTATCAAACTACTGCAGTTTGGTATAGCTTTGAGTTACAGCCATTTTGTTCTCCATGGCAAGATATCGCCATGCCACCAGGGTTACGGCCTTTGACGAAAAACTCAGCTTTGAAAACAATGTAACGCCAACTCCTTAAGGCTTTCCTGACCAAATTTGAGGTGGGGAGTACGCTCGGCAGCCAGTAATGATCCTTCCGCAGGTTTACCAATGGAAATGTTGTTACAACTTTTACTTCCGTTAGTTAGACAAGTTTGATCACCGAACATTTTTTCTACACAAAACAAGGCTAGACTCGCCTTCAGCTGTGTTTACAATCTGATCATCACCAACAAAAGGGCTCCTCAGTGCAGCACAGTGCTGAAAATACTTCACGTCACATGATGCGATCTTGCATTCTAATTGGTTCTAGGGACAAAGAGGCATTTTCGGGCAATGGAAAGTGATATTTTGAGGCTTTTGATAATTCAGACTAGCCGGGCTTGATTTCAGTAATATTCAGAGGGCCGAATTGAAAGCCCTGGCAGGTTGGATGTGGCCCACGGGCCACCAGTTGATGTTCACTGCTCTATTGAGTACTTAATATTTTAAGTCAGATATACTCTTGACTGAGAAGAGACTACTCAAGATTACTGTTTTATACAACTAGTGTGACAGTAACTGCAACATATGAGTTCTTAGTTGCATTTATTTGAACAAGTGTCTCATTTACTTGTTTAAACCATGCAAAACAACTGCCTTAAACAAGAAAAGCACTACTTGTGTGACTTGAGTGCTTCAAAAATTCATAGAGAATACTGTAAAACAGGTTCAAAAATAGCCACATATAGTAAACATAATAAATCAAGGTAAAAATTTAGTTCAGAGTACAGAAAAATTGATTTTTTCTTTCTTTCTTTCTCTTTCTTTCAGAGTTGACACTGCTCAACTGAAGCTAACCATTCTTAGTACTCATATTTAAACAAACACAAAAACAGCTTGAAAAAAAATTACCAGTCCAGGTAAATGTTATGATTTAATAATGGTTCACTTGTTCAATTGTCCATCCAGTTGAGTCAAGTATCTGGTTGTATACTGTATAAACAAAGATACTGATTTGGTCTTTTCCCCTGTCTTTCCTCCTCCTCCTGGTGGAAACCGTGAAGTGCTTTAAAAAATAAAAAGTGAAATAAAAAGTTTACAGCACGTGTCCACATTCATGTTGAACACGTGCAATCAGCATTAATCTCTTCTTCTAATGCTCAGTAAGATATGTGAATCCAAAGCAAATTTCTCTGTGTGATCCTAAACTATAAAACCTTAGCAGTGTTGTAGTATTACGCAAGTGATCACCGTGTAAAATAGGGACGGTTTGCACTGCAAGGGTGTGCATTCCTGTCACATCTGGGTTTTAAAACTGAACAATGAACAGAATCCAAGATTATGAAATATTCCAAAGATACAGCACAACCAAGTTTGCAGAAACAATAAAAATACCACCATGTTTGACAGTACAGTTCAGTGGCTACCAGTTACTGACTGGACAAGGGACAATCAACAGGTATTGTTGCTAAAAGCAATGGAGCACAACTCCTGACAAAATACTGCAAATTACAGTATTTTGGGGTGGCTGTGGCTCAGGAGGTAGAGCAGGTCCTCTACCAAAGAATAGGTTGGTGGTTCAATTCCTGGCTGCTCCAGGGCAAGGTACTGAACCCCATGTTGCTCTCTGATGTAAGTGTTGGAGTATGAATGTGTGTGAATATTAGATAGTAAGCACTTAGCTAAAAGAAGGAAGTGCTTGTGTGAATGGATAAATGCAAACATGTTGTATAAAGTGCTTTGATTCTCAGCTAGAGTAGAAAAGTGCTAAATACAGTGGTATTAAAAAGTTTGGGCACCCCTGATAATTTTCCTTTATAAATCATTGGTTGTTCGGATCAGCAGTTTCAGTTAAATATATCATATAGCAAATGAACACAGTGATATTTGAGAAGTGAAATGAAGTTTATAGGATTTACAGAAAGTGTGCAATAATTATTTAAACAAAATTAGGCAGCTGCATAAGTTTGGGCACCCTTGTTGGTTTATTGATTTGAATACCTTTAGCACTAATTATTGACTGACTGACTGACTGAGGACCTCTCATGCCTATGTGGCATAGTGGGCGGCAAAAGATCGCCACAGGGCTCGGTCTTGTGCCCGTGTTTCGGCTTCTTCCAATGGAATATTCGATGTTCTAAGGTCTTGGTAAAATGACCTTCGCCAGGTATTGCGGGGGCGTCATCGGGGTCTTTTGGCACCCGGGGGCTGCCAGCGCACCGCTATCTTCGGGATCCTTGAGTCATCCATGCGAAGGACATGGCCGGCCAGTCGGAGTCTTCGACGTGCGACGATGTTGTGGAGTTTGACCGAGCCGCTCCTTTGTAGGACCTCTTCGTTGCTGATGTGTTCGGTGTAGTGGATCTTCAGAATCCGGCGAAGGCACCGTTGTTGGAAGACGTCCAGCTTGGTGTTGATGCTGGCCGAAGACTTCCAGGTCTCGCTGGCGTAGATGGCAGTTGGGATGACTATTGAATTCAGCAAGCGGAGCTTGATCTTGAGGGAGATGGTCGGGGAGGACCAGATCTTGTTCATCCTCCAAAATACCACGGCTGCCTTCCTGATGCGGCACTTGACGTCCACATCCGCGTCACCATCATGGGAAATCACACTACCGAGGTAGGTGAACTTCTCCATTTCTTCCAGCCTCTGCATCCCAACATAAATCCCCCGTCGTGGATCCGTGGAGCTGACGAACATGACCTTCGACTTCTCAGCGTTGATCCTCAGGCCAACTTTGCCGGTTTCTCTTCCCAGGTCGGTACTTGCGTGCTGTAACTTCATCTCATTTTCCTCGATCAGGGCGATATCATCGGCAAAATTCAGGTCACCAAGGCGGTGACCTGGTAACTCCGCCAATGCCGGTCCCAAGCCCGGATGAGAAAGGAGGAGGGTTGGGTGTCGGGCTAGCAACCCGTCCCCATAAAACCCTTACCGCTATACGGAAACGACAAACGAAAGCACTAATTATTGGAACACTAAATTTGTTTTGTAAGCTCATTGACCCTTGACCTACATACACAGGTGAATCCAATCATGAGAAAGGGTTAAGGTGGCCATTTGCAAGTGTTTCTCCTCTTTGCATCTTCTCTGAAGAGTGGCAACATGGGAGCTCAAAAATGAGCTGAAAACAAAGATTGTTCAACATCTTGAATTCTGATTGGTTCTAGGGACAAAGAGGCATTTTCGGGCAGGTCACAGTTCCCTTACCAAACTCAGACTGTGATTGGTTAAACTCAAGACTTGCTGGTTTGAGAGCCCCAAGTAAGTCTACAAAATGCACAACATGCTCTTCCCGGGGCTCACTGAAAGTTATTGTGCATTTCACAGTGTTCCTGAAACCATACAGAGTTCATTAACCACTGACCAGAGTATTCTTCACCTAAACATTAACAACATACAACTCAGTCACCTCATGAGCACACTCCCACACAGCCAATGGTACTTGAAAGACCTTATTCATATATTTAGCCTGGCCTGCTTGGTCAATACAATTTTCTAATTGATATGTGGGAAAAGCATCACATTTAGTCACACAGTGGACTTTCCTAAAGTCAACACAAACTCAATCTGTCCTCTCTTCCTGAGCAGCAAACACTGCTGGTGAGCTCCAAGCCTCTTTGGCCAAAACCCATTGAAATGATTTGAGGTTCCACCATGATGGGGCCAACAGGAATCTGTCCTCTGCTTCCCACATATTCTGCCATGTCCTCTGCAGAACTTGCTGTTGATGCTTTTTAACTTCAATAATGAATTTGTGGAGTGAAATTTCAGTTTAGAAATGATACTTACATTTGGTATTGATTACAGTTTGACCTCTTTCCTGTCTCAAAAAACAAAGGTGTAATCTCATACCCCTCAACAGATAATCCAGCACTGATTTAAATACTTTATCTGCAAGATAAATATTTGAATATTGATGTCTACAAACATTTTAGTTTGTAGACATCAATCAGTTACTCGCTGATTTAGGAAAGATCAAGTGAGGAAAACTTCCCTTTTTTCCCACCTGCAGATCATGTGTAGATGAAGACCCTGCTCCATTTCTGAGTGATAATTCATACTGAAGAACGGAACAGTAGCTTGCATAGAACAAAGTGTCTGACGATAACAAAAGCAGACTAACTTGATGAACACTCCATTTTTTCAGAATCAGAGTTGATGGTGCAAAGGTAAATTGTCAACCGAACAGCGAGTTGGTAGATTATCATCAGAAGGTTATTCAGTTCCAGGGATAATTCAATTTCCTGGGCTTTTTTGGTAGACTGCGGGTTGCTGTCAGGACACTCAAAGGTAAGAGAGGGCCCTCATCTGGAGTGGAGTGGTAGTTGTAAAATTTTGAAAATCACTTAGGCAATGGTATCACTGTGCTCTTGTGCACTGGCACTCACAGCCGATTTAACTGATGTGTGCACAAAGAAAGAGTGTGGCACCAAGTCACTACACTTGTGCTGGGAAGTCTGGCTTCCAACTCAGTGTAGACGTAGTAGCACACATATTCATGGAGCAGCTCTAAATCAGACTGAGAGGTCAAATCAGAGCAAGACATGTTCACTGAGACAAATGTAAATATGCACATGTTCAGTCACAATGGCACTATGGTGCTAGTGTATTAACTCACGTGTTTGTGCTGTACTTTGTGCTGTGCTGAATGCATAAGCACACAGACACACAAGCCAACTAGCTCAGGCCAAGTTACCGCAGGGCCTCTCTGTGATGGCAGCATGGCCACAGACACTTATCTCCCCTGTTTGTTTTTGGTTTGTTTTGTTTTTTTTCTTTCTTGGATGGGTGTTCTGGAGTGTAATTTCACTGTGTACATTGTGTACAATGAGGACTTGACTTCAACCAAATCAACCTTCAACTACAGCCAGTGTTGACAATATGGTGTGAGACAAGGTTATTATCGTTAACGAAAACAAACAAAATAACAAAAATTGAAATTGAATCATTAACTGAAATAAATAAAAATGCTAATTAAAAGGGAAAAATGATAACTAACTGAAGCTGAATTGTGTGTTTACAAAACTAACTAAAACAAACTGAAATTATAGATAAATGACCTTCGTTTTTGTGTTTGTACATTTATTTAAAAGCCTTGTGGACTGATATGAAATCATATTTTTTTTTTTGCTCTACCAGTTTTAGTTGGGAGTGCCGTATGGCACCTCACTGTGTGTGTAAATGGTAAATGGACTAGTTCTTATATAGCGCTTTTCTACTCAGTATGAGCACTCAAAGGGCTTACACAACACGTTTACATTTACCCATGCACACCCATTCATACAAGCACTTCCATGATTAATTAAGCTAAGTGCTTTAATTATCTAACATTCACACACCGACCGTTGCGTCGGAGAGCAACTTGGGGTTAAGTATCTTGCCCAAGGATACATTGGCATGTAGCCTGGAGTAGGCAGGAATCAAACCGCTGACCTTCCGATCAACTGAGCTACAGCCCCCCCCCCGTGTGCGCGCGTGCCCGTTCACCGCCACAAAGTAATGGCAGCAGTGTTTGCCGAGAAAGCAGCAGTCCCATATGGGGTTTCTTTGAGTACGATAGCACAGATAGAAGCGAGTGTCTTGTTGTAGATGATGGCAAAATTTGCGGAACGCTTCTCAAGTGGAAAAACCACCAACATCAAAGTCCACCTGAGAAATGCGCACAGAAACTGCTCTGAACCTATGCAGTAACCTACAACACAACCTCTTGAGAAATGTAACTACATGTCAAGTCCACTCAGCATACAACAACTGTGATTGGCCTGTTCAGAACTGCCGAGCCCTCTTGTGCATTTCCGGCTACTTTTTGCCACAGTGTTTGAATGTACCAGTCAGAGAATAACAATCAGGAATAATTATCAAAGCATCGATATAAAGACTCACATTTGTCAGCAAATTCCTGGAGGGAGCGTGCTGAAAGTATCAGCAAAAAAACTGACTACAAAGAGTGAGGACCAAGGAGAGGAAAAAGTCCCAGCCGGCACCGCATATAAAACACAAGCTAATTAACATAATCCAGCTCTCACAAGCATAAATGCAGCAACGACAACGGCCGCTTGCATAGTTTTCGTATATACGCCCTGTAAAGACCAAGCACTGGAGTCTAATTAGCGAACATCTAACCAAGCTAGCTCTCTGAGCAGCTCCGACAGAGAACCAGCATCATGTGGTGGATATCATCAGAGCTTTGATTCCTTCAAAGAGTTTTTTTTTTTTAATCAAATATTCACTGCATTTTGATGTTATACACCACATGTGAGGTATTGTTAATCTACTGCACTGACACCGATGTTTATTGGGAGTTTCCTGCAGAGTTTATTGGGTTTTGGAGTTCATTTGTGTCCTTAAGGTTACACACATTTAGCATGTAATGCTGCTATCTTGAGAACAGTTGGTTGTAATACAGTTTTTTAAATGGTATCTTTTGTCAAGTTCTTATTATGCAATAGTTACTCTTGCACCTTGAATCTTGAGTAATAAATACTTTATTACCTGAGTAATAAAGTAGGAAAAAACTAAAACTAATTCTAAAACTAATGAAAATTAAACTAAAACTACATATAACAAAAAATTAAAATGAGCAATCCCACTCTAAAAATGAATTAAAACTATTGAAAAATAAACTAGATTAGTGTAGACTTGTGATTACTCACAATAATGAGGAATTTTACTTGAATATTTTATGATACAACTACTTTAAATTAATTAATTACATTTAATTTATTTAATTTAAATGTTACACTTTTAAATCTAAAACAGTTATTTGTTTAATGCAGATTCTGATTTTATATAACGTTATAAAATGATCTCATTAGCAATGCTACATGCAGTATTGCAGATGTAATTTCATAACAACAAACCAATGTGTAATCACCACTGTCAAAATCAGACAGATAAAGATCCGCTGATATGATCTGTCCAGACACGGATGAACACCACAAACTATTGCAACAAGAGATTGATGAGGCACAACACAAATGATAGAGCAGGGAGCCAGGATATCAGGTTGGGGGGAGAAGTCATCATCCCCACACTCCAAGGTTGGGTGCCAAGCCCAAAGAACAAGTGATACGTTTAATGTGGGACCAGCTGACATGTCTGAGAAGATCATGGCTAAGTTGGAAACCTGGACCCTCTGTGGCAAGTTACCAAGACAGCATCTCGGTAGTCTCTTTCAAATACCCTCTGAAAGTCTACCAGAAGACGTGAATGCAGTATTACAAATAATGACCAACTGGCTGATCAATACCACAGCAACATTGATCCTTGAGATGCTTGGCTAAAGGATAAACAACAGCTACAAGGAGCAGTACCCTCCATGGAGAAGGACACAGAGGCTGAAGTCAAGGCAGTACTGAAGGTAGTTAGCTAACTATCAGAGCTGTAGTAAGCTGTGATGGAGAAAAGAGTCTAAGAAGTACAACAAGCTGTCCATATATGAGGCCTTAGAAACTGCCAAGCAAAGACTCACAGTCTTGGCTCACCGATTGAACAGGTATTCCAGAGATATAGAAGCTAGTAGAATAAGCTAGATTTTCTCTATTGAACAGTCTTTGGTGAAGTCTCAATCTTATGACTCAAAGCTTCAAACATGGATCTTGGAATGCACAGAACTGTAAATGATCAACAGGACACTAAGAGCCTTCATCAAGAATTCAGTGGGGATGTGGAAAACAACACTAGAGGCCAACTTAAAGCCAATTGCTCAAGTCAACATCAACTGTGGGATTTACCAAGGAGATACTCTGTCCCCACTGCTGTTCTGCATAGGCCTGAACCCCTCAGCCAGATCATTAATAAGACAGGCTATGGATACCAACTATGGAATGGCGCCAGCATTAGCCACCTACATTTGGATGACATCAAGCTGTATGTCAAGAGTGAATGAAACATTGATTCACCGATCCACACCACTAGGATCTACAGCAATGACACTGGAATGTCATTCGGACTGAAGAAGTGTAGTCAGGTGGTAAAGTGAGAGAGCCAGTCAGAACTGAGCAGATTGCACTACCACTGCAGATCAGTGTAATAGCTACAAGTACCTTTGAATCATGAAGAGGCCACTAGGAAAGCTGTAACTGCCAAAATACTTGCAGAGAGTAAGACAAGTCCTGAGGAATCAGCTGAATGGCAAGAACAAGATCCAGGCAATCAACACCTATGCCCTGCTGGTCATCAGATACCCTGGTGATATAATGAGCTGGCCAATGAAGGACATAGAAGCCACTGACATCAAAACAAGAAAGCTCCTTACCATACATGGAGGGTTTCACCCCAAATCCAGCCACCCGCTTCGAATGTTATCAGTCCATTAAATGCACATTATCAACAGTTATCAGACCCATAGTTAAGGTCCAGGAGGGGCCTTCTCCACATCCTAGCTGGTCAAAAAGGTTGTTATCATTGTTTTAATCGAGGAACACTGTTCCAGTGTGACGTGGACTGGAGAGGGTGTTTGGAGTGGATCTGGATTCATCGTAGTCCCTCCCAGCAGCCAGCTACTGCTCTAATTCAGCTGATTTGAATATTATCAGTGCTTAAACACACGTTATTAACAGTTTTCAGTCCCATAAGTGTAGTTCAGACTGGCCCTCCTGCACCTGCTGGCCGTCTCAGTAGGCCGTTATCACTAATTTCAGCGGAATCCAGATCCACTCAAGACATCCTCTCCAGTCCACGTCACACCGGAATAGTGATCACAACCTTTTTGGCAGCTAGGAGATGTAGACGGCCCCTACTGGTCCTTAACTATGGGTCTGATAATCGTTGATGACATGCATTTAATGGACTGATAACACTCGAATTGGCTGAATCCAGCACACTGGATGCTAAGTGGAAGGAAGGAGACAAAGGACTAGGTCGTATCAGAACCACTATCCAGGATGAAACAGCAAAGGAGCCTATAGCCTATCCCAGCTGTCATAGGGCGAGAGGCAGGGTACACCCTGCACAGGTTGCCAGCCTGTTGCAGGGCTAACACAGAGAGACAGACAACCAGTCACACAGGGAGAACTTGCAAATTCCACACAGAAAGGGCCGGGCCAAGGTGGATTCAAACCCAGACCTTCTAGCTGTGAGGCAACAGTGCTAACACCATGCTGTTAATTGGTGATACTAAATAGCCCATGATTGTGAATGGTTGTCTGTCTCTCTGTGTTAGTGCTGTGACAGACTGGCGACCTATCCAGGGTGTACCCTGCCTCTTGCCCTATGACAGCAGGGACAGGCTGTAAATCTGTATCACACTTACTGTATTCCTATAAATAAAAGTGCTGCTATGTCAGATTCAACTCATTGTCACTGTGCACACAAGGCACACAATGAAATGATCATTCCAGATCACTCATCTAGAGACGAGCATCTGCAGTCATGCAGCCAGAGACAGGCGCTACCCGTTAGGCAATGTGGTTTAAGTGTCTTGCCCAAGGACACAACGCAGTGCAGGGAAAGGGGCTCGAACCAGCAACTTTCCGGCTGCAAGGCGAGCGGCTACCCACTGCACCACTGCCACAATAAACTCAGAGGTGTGCTGTACTTTATCTAAATACACAAAACAGATTTTTTTTCCTTGTAGATTTCTCAGAACAGTCTCCATCAATCACTGGAATGTGGCTGCTGTATTTTTTGGGGACCAAATAGCATCTCCTGAAACTAGGCCCAAAAAGACAAATACAGGCAGTCTTCTCCTTTCAAGGGAAACTGTTGAGATTGTGGGTTTCAAATGACTGACTACTTCATTTGGCAGTGAAAAAGACACAGGCTCAAAGTGGCAAAAAGCAACAGAGGTTGATGTGTGAGCAGATGGGTCAGTGGCATAGGGATAATATGAAACCTGATTTTAGCAATCTTATCAACAAAGACCTTCAGTAAGTTTTCACACATTTCTTCAGAGCACTGGGAGGATTAAGAATGGACTTAATAACACTGCATAAAATACGGGCTCTGTGACAGTTGTTAAACACAATGTCAGAAAAATACTTTGTTTTAGCTGCTCTTGCAGTCTTCTGATAAATTAACAGAGCTTCTCGAAGTATATCAAAAGATACCAGAGGTTTATCCTATGTTTGGCTGTTCTACACATCTGTCTGAGTGCTCTGGTGGCACTATTCATCCAAGGCTTAGTTGAAGTCAAGGATTTCTGAGCAGGTGGAATTAAAGTGGTCAATTAAAGTAAGTGCTCAGAGTTCAAATTAATGGAACTATCAAAAAGTAAGGCATGATTACTGTTTTGATACCAACAAGCAAAACAATCAGCAGTAAGTGAGGTAACTATGTAAGATTGGTGTGTGGGCACATCAGGTTTGACAGACTGACATGAAAGAGAAATCTCATCCTTCACAGGCATGTGACTGGACAAATCAACTTCACAGATTTCAGTGGCACAGAGAGGCAGGCCACTAGACAGCAAGATCCAAAGTATGTCCATGTTTCATGTGTTGAGCCTTTAACTGACTGCAAAAGATTAAGAGTCCATAAGAGTTAAGAATTCATTAGTCAGCAGCATGTGTAAGCAGCAGACAGGAATGTTACATGTCCCCTAGAATTAATTCAATTCAATTCAATTTTATTTATATAGAACCCAACATCGGCTATTTCTAGGCTGGACTTTTGTAATTCATTATTATCAGGCTGTTCTAAAAGCTCCCTGAAAAGCCTTCAGCTGGTTTTCCTGAGAGAGACGTCAATGGAGTAGACGTGTTTATCTGCGCTCCCAAACTTTAATCACTTCTACTTGGTCGTCCACCTTTTCTGACCCTATTTTTAATGTACTCTGTGTCTTGGACTGTTTTACATCTACTACCCTTGCAAAATGTCAAAGGGGAGAAAGAGGGAAGAACAGGAGCGAGAAGAATCGGTGAGCCTTACCAATACCATTACCGCCGTGCTAACTGATAAGCTAGCGGAGCATAAAGCCGAGATTTTAGCAGAGATCAGAGACACTTACGCAAGGTACGAGTCCAAACTGGACACTATTCAGACAACTGTTAATGATCACGGACAACGTATTAACAGTTTGGAATCTTCGGCTACGGATAACAATGCGGGACTAATGGACATTCAGGCTAGGCTCACGGCTATAGCAGCAGAGAATGCTAGGCTAAAAGCTAAAGTGGTCGATCTAGAGAGCAGGAGCCGGAGAAATAATATCCGCATAATTGGTGTCCCGAAAAACATTGAAGGCCCTGCGCCAACTGCATTCTTTTCCCAGTTGCTGTTCGATGTGCTAGGCACTGATATTCTATCATCGCTACCGGAGCTCGACAGGGCCCATCGTACACTCGCTGCTAAACCAGGCCCCTCTGATAGGCCTCGGCCTGTCGTCGTGTGTTTTCACAACTTCAAGACTCGGGAAATGGTGGTGCGCGGAGCCCGGAGGCTTAGGGGAAAGCTGAAGTATAAAGGCGCTTCTATTCATATTGTTGAAGACTACAGCCCCGAAGTCTTGGAGCAGCGTACCTCATACCGTGGCATCATGAAAAAGCTTTATGACATGGGCCTCAAACCGGCTCTGCGTTACCCTGCGAAGTGTCACATCGTGCTTGATGATGGGACAAGGAAGTTTCTACCCTCCGTGAAGGAAGACTCCTGACTTAAGACTTGGATGAATACTCTTCAGCTTGGAGACTCAGGCAGCCACGCAGTTCTGACTGACCACTGCTCAGTTGCCAGACTATATAACCATTGACTGCAACAGGACTGAATGCAATCTGGAACTGTATTTGACTTTAAAAAGAAAGGACTTAATGTTATTATTGTTTTTTGTAATAAGTCTTAATTAAATCCCACATTGTGGTGACTTTTATTTTGGTTATTTTGATTTGGAATTGCCACTCATTTCTACCCTGGGGTAATGTATGCCAAAGAGCAGATTTTTTTGCCATTCTTAGTGAAAGCCTAATGTAATAAGCCACACTTTTCACAGTTCCATTTGATTAGAGCCAACTAAGGGCACACCAGCACATGTGAGTGAATAGAATTTGTTTTTCAATGTAATCGGCACAATAATAAACTGAATGATTTTGTTGACTTCAGATGACGTAACAGTAGGACACTGATTCGCTGATTTCAATTTGAGTTGAAAGTGCAGACTTCAAACTACATACCACTTTTTAAATCATGCTATGCATTTTCCTGTATATTATCCTGGCGTTTGTGTGCAGGAGAAGGCCAGGAAGTTCTTGCTAGCAAAAACAAACACACACACAAAACAAAAAACACAATGTCTTGTTACCTATTGGATGGAAAAATGGAGCACAACAGCCAATCACAAAATTATATGGCAACGTTATTTGGTATTTGGTTGCTGAGGCACAGGTGAAAGGGTGGTGAAAGACGAGTGATGTTTTGCTTTGCCTTGGGATGGACAGGAACTCTTCTTTGGAGTAGCACAAATAATTTCTGACACCTGATTATTCTGTAGCTGTACAGGTTTATTTTAGTTGTATTGTAATGTACTTGTAATTGTAATAACTTTTTATTTCATATATTTGTGCATATATTTGCGCATATATCTTAAATATCTTAAGAATATTACATGCTAACATTTACATAAGCCACATTTTACAGAAACAGTCAGACATTATTTCCAAATGTTCACAGGACGTTCAGAGAATGTCAGGGGTGCACCAAGACAAAAAATGGAAATTTGGTGAAAAAGTATTGTTAACAACACTGCAGATGTAAAAGATATAACTGACTAAATAAAAGCACAGCAAAAAAAAAAATTTCCATGATGAATGAACGTTCAGTGAATGTTCAGTGAACATCATTTGCTTAACGTTGAACATGAGACTTTCAGGGGACGTTTAGTGAACTTCTTCTGAACCTTTGCTTGCTAGCTGGGATCGCACCCCAAACCATCACTGACTGTGGAAACTACACTGGACCTCAAGCAACGTGGATTCTGTGCCTCTCCTCTCTTCCTCCAGACTCTGGGACCTTGATTTCCAAAGGAAATGCTAAATTGACTTTGATCAGAGAGCATAACTTTGGAGCACTCAGCAGCAGTCCAGTCCTTTTTGTCTTTAGCCCAGGCGAGATGCTTCTGACGCCGTCTCTGGTTCTAGAGCAGCTCGACACGAGGACTGCGACAGCTGAAACCCATGTCTGCATACGTCTGTGCGTGGTGGTTCTTGAAGCACTGACTCCAGCTGCAGTCCACTCTTTGTGAATCTCCCCCACATGTGTGAATGGCTTTTGTTCCACAATCCTCTACAGGGTGCAGTTATCCCTATTGTTGGACACTTTTTTCTACCACATCTTTTCCTTCCCTTCGCCTCTCTATTAATGTGCTTGGACACAGAGCTCTGTGAACAGCCAGCCTCTTTAGCAATGACCTTTGGTGTCTTGACCTCCTTGTGCAAAATGTCAAAGGTCATCTTTTGGACAACTGTCAAGTCAGCAGTCTTCCCCATGATTGTGTAGAGAGACAATTTAAAGGCCTTTGCAGGTTTTTAGAGTTAATTAGCTGATTAGAGTGTGGCACCACGTGTCTTCAATATTGAACCTTTTCACAATATTCTAATTTTCTGAGATACTGAATTTGGGGTTTTCATTAGTTGTCGGTTATAATCATCAAAATTAAAAGAAACATTTGAAATATATCAGTCTGTGTGTAAGACAACCTCCAGTCACTGCCTAAAAAGAATATGCTCAGAGCTTTTGTGGAGTATTTTTTCACATCCAGACATTTACCAAGTAAAACAAAGGCTGTGAACAAAGTAGCTGCTTGGGAGAATTTAGAGAAAGCCAAGGAAGAAGAGCATTAAGTCCAGCAATGGGTTTAACTGTCAATAAGATGGAACATGACAGTACCTTTGTTAGTCTGCTATGTCATGGATAGTGCGTTTTTTTTCCAGTCATCCAAAATTACTTCCAAAGCTTTGAATCTTTTTGGAAGAGGCCTTTTGAAATTCTACAACTGTTGCCTGTGTCAAATTTAAAACTCACACCTAAGTTCCATGGCTGTACAGTATTATTGAAAATTAAAATTTCACTGGGCAACAAAAACATAAAGACAAATAAAGAGATACAGAAAATCATTTTTACCCACAGATATCAGGTTTTTCAATTCTCATAGAAATAGCAAATGAACTAATGAACAAATGAACTACAATACACCTTGCCACTTTTCCTCTTCCTTTGTCTTCAGCCAACAGGAGCAGTTTTCACTGACACCCTTTTGGCCAACAGCACTGGAGGTGGTCATTTTTAACCTGGGCCCCAAACCATCTGGTATGGAAATCACATTCTTGATGATCCGCATGTTCGATTTGGCAGTTGGACTCGGGTTAACAACAACTGCCCCCAGTGCTAGTGGCCAACAGGGTGCCGGTGGAAACTGTACTACGGCAGCCCAAAGACAGAAGATTAGAGGGGCAAGGAAGGTGTCTTGGGAGGCAGCAAGAGAGAAGGAAAGGCAGGAATGTGGCTGTAGTGAAGGAGGTGTGACAGAAGAGGATGTTATGGATAGGATGAGACGGAGGCAGATTATCTGCTGTGGACACACTTCATATGAATGGGTGAGCGTGTCCAAACTTTTGACTGGTACTGTATCATCTCATTTAATCCACCAAATCAGCCACCTCGAAACCTTTTTCTCCACTCGCAAGCATATAAGTACTGTATCACCCACAGACTCGGTGCTAAGTAGTAAGCAGGAATCATTCGCAAACAAACCTGTGACCACACCCATGCTTAGGTGCTCCTCTACAGCTCCTCATACCTGACATGGGACTGCTGATTTTTCAGTGTTGAGCATATCATTATGGTAATTAAACCTCAATGGGCTGCATCTGAAAACCTCCTGGCACATACCTGAAAATAGTTACTACCTGTTAGTTGAGTCCTTTCACTTGTGTTCACTTGTTTCAGTCTGTTTGACTGATGTGGCAGCAGCTGAAAAAAAGGTGATGTAGTTACCATGGGTTGATGCGCAGCAATGAAAGAACAGCACTTTGAGTCTGGTATAAGAGGCAAAGCCATCAACTGTTCAGGTGATGACAAGAATACAGTGGCCTTAATCCTCATCAGGGGGAAAAGATGACTCCAGTTTCACATGATGGTTGTATTTCTATTACTTTTTGCCAGGATTTTAACCAATCACATCAACTGGCAAAGTATTCTTACTCATTTTAGAACATGATGTTGAGTATTCTTTTCTTTTTCATATGCAGAAGGAAATATAGACCTTTTTCCCTATCAGATTCCAGCCTGAACAGTCACACTATTTTCCTCCTGTTTTGTTTATTTAAATTTAATACACCAGGGTCAGTAAAACATAGATATACTACAGACTTTTCCATAGCATTATTCTCATCCCCGGTTCACACTAGGATCAGGGCTACCATGGCATGGCTCTGATGCATTCTTAATGCTGTTTATGAGTTTTCTGTGACATCCATACTGGTGTGGGACCGGCAGACCAGATAAGGTTACCAGGCTCTGGAGAAATTCCCCACTTTTTTCCCCTCCTGCTTTGCTTTTCTTGTCTTTCTCTCTTAGTTGTCTCTATTTTTGTTGTTATTTAGCTCTCTGTGCCGCTTCACTTTTTGTTCTTTCTTTTCATCTTTCTACAGTCTTCATTCTGTGTCTCAGCAGCAGGGCAGAGAGAGGAGGGAATGGTCCTAACAATCAGACAGAGGACATTAAATATTGATGAAGAAGGTATTGCAGCAGTATTTTGTGTAAGCAAAACTTGCAGGACAGCTCAACTGACAAACACCAGTGGGCTGCTGAACCTGGATACTAGATCTAGTTGTAGACTGATATGTAATTGTTACTGCTAAAAGTAAGCCATATCAGTGTCTGTGTTGAATGTTATTTTCTGTAGCTGGTGGATAAGATCACCACATAAATTATGATGTGTCTACTGATATCTGGCCACAAAGGTAGATAACCCAAAGAACACACTACACTGAAGTAGAAAGTGATTTAAACACTAATAGTGCAGTGGACTGAAGAATAACTATTTTTCCCCACCACCTCTCCCAGCATGTCCATTCTGCCTCCAATTACAGAGCCAGATTTCCTCACCAGTTTGCCCAGTCTACTTGCATTCTTGTTTCTAATGTTGCCACCCCAGCAGACTGCAGTATAGAACAGCACACTTGCCACCATGGACTGATCTTCAGCATTTTATTGCTGATGTCAAAAGATCTTAGTTTTCTTGACAAAAAGAGACACTCTGCCTCTTTTGGTATAGTTCGTCTTCATTCAGGGACTAGTCTACTTTGTTATCTAGATGTAAGCCTAGGAATTTATATATTTTTACCACTTCTATGTCCACCCCAAAAACATTCACAGGCTGTAGAGGGGGCCTTTATCTTCAGAAATCTATTATCATTTCCTTTGTCATAGCGGTGTTCAGTATGAGGTGTTTTTTGTGACTACTGCCATTGAAGGCTTTAGCAAAATCCCTATAGTCAGATTCCTTTCCATTCCTGATACACACCACAATGACAGTGTCATCTGAGTAACTCTGGATGTGGCAGGACTCAGAATTGTATTTGAAGTCTGCTGAAAGTGTGTGAACCTGTTCTTTGAAACCAAACATAACTGTCATATAAGCGCCAGATTCCTCCAGATGAGCTAGGGCATGTAGAGGACAGCATCATTTAGTCCAGTGGTTCTCAAATCCAGGCCTCGTGGCCCGGTGTCCTGCAGGTTTTAGATGTGTCTCTGCTTCAACACACCTGAGTCAAATATAGAAGTCATTAGCAGGACTCTCGAGAACTTGACTGCATACTGAGAAGGTTTTTCAGCCATTTGATTTGTATTTCCTTGTCCAAGCCTTCACCTTTGCACCAGCACGGGAACCACAAAAACACCTCTTTATCTCAGCTGGAATAGGGTGGTATCTTCTAGAGTTTCTCCATTTCTTCTCCCCACAGAAGTATCCGTCAGTACTTAAAGAAAAAGAAAATCAATAAAAATACAACAAAAATAAAGAGATTAGAGCTACCATACTTTGCTGCTACCAGTTGAAGTGCATGTTCTAGAAGACACTGTATATAAATATGAATATCAGAAAGTGTGACTGACTTGCTATAGTTTGAAGCCCAAGGCTGCAGCTTATGCTGGGTAACACTGGGAACCATACTCATGGACACACACCACTAACTCAGACCTAAATGAATACATACCCAGCTCCATTGCTACTGCGTGTTTTCTTACACACAAATTTTTCTCTGTGAGGACCAGATGAGCCTCCTGCACTTTGATGTCTGGGCAATGCTATTACTGTGTGCTCGGCTCTCACTTGCTCATTCATTCTCTTGCCTCCCAAGTGATGATGAGATAAGCATTCTTGTCTTCTATTTTGTGCAGGCTTTGCCCTTTAGGTTTATCCACTGCATGCATGCACAGCACTGAAAAACTGCATGAGGATAACCAACCGGCTCTCAGTAGGTTTTATTGTTCCCAGCGTATGTCCTGACACAGAAAATGAAATGTGCTTCCATTTTGCTAACTACACCATTTAGACTCACTGGCTGTGCATGGAGCAGTTATGGCTTTGTTTGTTGAAGTAGGTCTGTTTGTGGTACCAGAGGTTGCAAAAGTACAGAGATTCTTTAGTAGAAGTAGAAGTACAAATATTCATGTTTAAAAAAATACTCTGGTAAAAGTTTAAGTATTAATTCAACTTCTTTACTCAAAAGTGAAAAAGTGCGGGCTCTGAAATGTACTCAAAGTAAGAAAGTTAAAAGTGGCACCTTGAGGGATATTTCTACCAACTATTTTTATGCAAATCTAACTGAACTTCATACTACATTAATATAATAATGAAATAATATTTGTACATGGAAATACAACTTTGCCTCCAAACCTGAACAGAAAAATGAATATAACCAAGTGGGATTTAGCAGTTGGGGGAACCCTAAAATTAGTTGTAGCAGCATAGTGTGAGAAAAAGAATCACAATTCACAATAGTTTCTATTGTGAACTCCAGTTGACTTTCTTTGTGTTCAGGCTGTCATCAGCTGGCCTGTGCTGTTACTGCTCTTTGTGGATTTAGATAACTGAATTCAGCAAGATGTAACACAGTATTAGACAAGCTATCTTTGCTAATTTCCATTCCCTATACTGACAGTATAGTGTTTATACTGTCATTAAACTAGGCACCATACATTATATTGCTATAAAGGCTGAAATCAGTGAAGCATCATCAGCTTAAATTCAAATTCATCTCTGCTACACTTCATGTTACCTTTTTTTTTTTTTTTTTTTTCTCAGCTGATGGCGGTCGCACTTTTCTTCTCTCCCCAGCCCTTCCTTTTTCCCCTGCTTTGCTGCTTGCTGCTTCAGAGCCTCTCTTCACACAACTTCCGAACTGGAATTTATAATTATGGATCTGGTCAGCTGGTCTCTCAACGCCATTGTTTTTAATCAATTTTTCACCATGAGGAGATTGGGGGAAGGAGAACCCTATTCCCTCTTATCAATTGACATTCCAGCTGGCTACGTTATGGATTCCTGTGTGGTGTGGAAGATGACGTGCCTGGCCGTATTGTCAATGGAATACACACACATTTGGCTTATTGACACTGGGGTTTCTCCGAATTGGACCGGGAGATACCTGGTTTGTCGTTGCAATTCAGGAAGTCTAGGCAGCTGTCTGGCCTTGGTAAGGCTGCTTATGACGGGAACGCGGGAAGGTACAGACTCAAACTCAGACTCTGTATATCTGGAGCTGATTCTGAGGGGTAAGATCTTGGAGATGTATGTATCTGTTTCTGCACGGCGAAGGAACGAGCCAAGAAGATTCGGATGAATTGGATTTTTCGCCACAGAGAGGTGCCAGAAAGACTGAAGGCTGTCAACAATTTAATCAGTACAGTCTGTACCAAAACAAGTCATAGAATCAGGAATTTGGCTCCCTGACGTTCTTGGACTGCCGCTTATCAAATTGTCTCCGGGATGTTTGTAAACAGATGCTCTATCCCCCCCGCCGTCCTGTCTTCTTCTGACCTGTGTTGGACTGATCTCCCTGACTTAGCTGCTGATGAACTCTACATCTTATCAGAACTGTTAGCTGAGGAGGGAGTTTGAGTCAGCCCCACAGTAGCCCCCCCCCCCCCCCCCCCCCCCCCCCCCCCCCCCACTCGCCTCCGCTGGCTCCCCTGTCCATCCCTCCCCACCCTAGTGCTCCCATGCTATATGTTTCTGCCCTGTCGCAGAGGTTTTTGTAACCTTATACTGTGTATGTGTGAATGTATACAAAGTATGAGATGATTTTTTTCCTCACTCATCCCTATATGTTTTCACTATTGTTTCTGTCTTTTTAATGGCAGCGCCTCCAGAAGGGGGGCAGCATGGCCACAGTTCACCTATCTCCCCATGTTTGTTCTGTTTGTCTTCTTGGATGGGTGTTCTGTTAACTGTAATTTCCCCATTGTGGGATCAATAAAGTATCATCATCATCATCATCATCATCATCATCACTGACCATGAACACCACAGCCAGTGTGCCAGGCCAACACAAAGCTTTACTATAAATTCACCACAGTACGGCAACCTGACCTGTTTATCCTGCACTAAACTGACAAGAATTTTCATGCAGCCTTTGAAAAACACAAAGTTAGTACACTTCGATTTGTTTTACAGGACGTTTCACAATATGAAAAAACACAATTTCACATGATATACAGATCCAACATCTGATTTAAATTAAAATTTCCAGTTTATCAAACATCACTGGGCAGTCCTTACCTTAAATCTAACCTCTCTTCTTCCTCTCCTTTTCTGTCTTTCTTACATCTTTCTCCATCTCTGAGTGAAGTTATCGCTCATTCTTTTGTCTCCCTGGGAAACACAGCAGCTGGACCTTGAGCTAGCAGATACACTGTGTGACAAACTGCACACAAACGGTTTGCATGTTTGCTACATATTTGTTGTGCTGATGCATTTGAAATTACCTGCCACTTAAAAAACATTACTCCCTTTATGCTCTTCTTCTGTAGTGCTAGCTAGATGCTAACGTATCACAGCTACAACCTATGGACATCTGCACAGACGGTGCACATAGAAAACAAACAGAAATATTGCAAATCACTTTTTGGCACAACTTTGTGGTTTGTCTGAAGCACACTTCTCCAGGCAACCCCAGGTCCACCCCTGCTCCGTCATCTCCTTCTCCACTGTCCTCCTCTAAGCCTCGTTTGGTCTGCCCCTATTTCACCAGGCATCTGGAGTCCATCTGAGGGCTACTCGCTGCAGTGACGCTGACGGCATAAGCAACACATGTTCAATCCATCTCCATTGGCGCATCTGAACTTCTTTTGTGTTGGATTTTGTGGAAGTTCTCCGGTGTAGTTCAGCACTGGAAATGGGGTTTGGCCAAAAGATGTTCAGAATTCTTTTTAAGGCAACGGTTCTGGAAGACTTCTAGTTTATGACTAATGGTCTTGGTCATGTTCCATGATTCTGCACCATACAGAAGAATGCTCAGGACATTGCTTTTGAAGAGCCTGATCTTGGTGATGGTGCTGATTTTCTTTGTTCTCCACGTACTTCTCAGTGCTACAAAGGCCTGGCCAGCTTTGGAAATTCTTGCCTTTATCACCTTCATCCCAGATAGGAGCAGTGTTCCACATTTCTATTTCTTCCCATTGATAATAATGGGTGCTTCCGTGCTGCTGTTTATTCTAAGATCTTTGGTTTTCTTGGCACTGATCTTCAACCCGATCTGCTCTGCTGTACTTGCCATGATGATGGTCTTTGCCTGCACATCTTGATGACGGTGTGAGATCAGTGCCACATCATCCATGAAATCTGTCTTTTTCCCTCTGCAACTATCTTCTTCATGATCCAATCCATTCCTAGGATAAACAGAAAGGGAGCGAGGATGCATCCTTGCTTCACACTGCTGTTGACATGGAATGCCTCAGAAGATTTTATGTTGCAAATTACTTTTGATGCAAAGTCTTGGTACAGCATCTTCACTATCTTCTCTGGGATGCCATACTGGCAAAGAAGCAAAGCCTTTTCCATATCCACAAAGTTTGCCTAAATGGGAGCATTCCACTCCTTGCCCTGTTCTAGGATTTGTCATAGTATGAAAATGTGATATAGGCAGGATCGATTTGGTCTGAATCCTGCCTGTTCCTGTCTGATGTGGCTCACCAGCGCCTGTAGCAGTCTTGAATGACTTTGCTGAAAACCTTGCTGGTGGTGGAGCTTAGTGTGATCCCCCACCAGTTATTACAATCTGCAAGATCTCCTTTCTTGGGAATTTTGACAATCAGTCCAATCTTCCAGTCTTCTGGCACAGTCTCCTTCTCCCAGATGTCTCTGAGGATCTTATTTAGCAGCTGCGGTGTTTCTATCTCCTCTGCCTTCAACATGTCTGCTGTCACATGATCCATGCCTGGTGCTTTCCCATTCTTCATTGCCTTGATGCCTGCCTTAACCTCCTCTAGGGTTGAAGGCTCTATGCTGATGTTTATGTCCTCTTCTGATGGAATTATCTCTGCAACTACTGATGTAGTTCAGGATGTGCTGGAAGTGTTCCTTCTACCTGGCAACCTTCTCAGCTTCGCTTGAGAAAATATTTCCTTCTTTATCTTTCACAGACCCATCAATGTTGTTAAATCCCTCCAGGAGCGTCTTTGTGATTCTGTAGAGTGTCTTTAAGTCTTGCGTCCCTGTCGCTGCTTCTGCTAGGCCCTCAATATATTTCTTCTCTTTGGCCATTTTCTTTACCTCCTTGTGCAGTTCTGTGTATCTTTCCCTTAACCGGTTCTTGATCCTCTCTGATCTCATGGAATTGATTACCTGCTTCACCTCTTTCCTCTTGTCCATCTTCTGCCAAGTTCTTGTCTGTATCCATTCATTCTTCTTTTTTTTCTTAAATCTCAGGACTTTATCTCCTGCTTCCTCAAGAAAAGATACCTGAAAATTATACTTAAGTACAGTAGGTATTTGTAAATTTTTTATTTTTATTTTTGGCCATAGTGGCTTTGTTCAACAGTATAGAGAGACAGGAAGGTGGGAGGAGATTTGGGGGAAGACATGTAGCAAAGAGTGACTTGTGGGGCTTGTGGGGGAAAGGACCCAAAAGCGTTTATTTGCACAAATCCAACAAAGTTTGGGGGGTTGTGTGTGTTAGTTTAGGCAGGGGGAACTGTGTGGGGCTCGTCTTCAGCACTCCGTCAGCCAGATGATGTGTTTACTGACACTCAGAATCCTTGGCTTAATGGAATCCAGCTCGGCTCTGGAAGGGGCAACAATCCAGCGAGGACTGAAGATTTCCCATGGCTTAAATACCCATCATGTGAGCATTCAGGAAAACAGGTGAGTGATCAGTGATTGTCATCAGGTGTGCAGCTCACTGCCGGAAGAGGCTTGAGCCTGCCCAGAAAGACAACACACCCACACAAACGCACTGTCAGAAAATGCCAAAGTTTGTGTCTTGCGCAGGCCATTTTTTTCTGAGCTACAATTTATCTTTTTAGTCATTACTCAGCACATATACAGTATGAATTCATATTAATTGAAACATTTCACAAATGAAGCAATAAATGTTATAAAAAGTGAAGTTACATAAATTATTATTTCAAAACCAAAATAAATGCAAATTAATTTAACATATATTTACATATCTTAGATTCAACCAAATACTTAAAAATGAATAATATATGACAGTCATAAACCAGATAAATCATTTTACATTCACACAACCTCTACACAACATTTCTTCAACATTGGCACGCAATTACTCTTCAACATTGTGTTACCACAACCTGAAAATGGCAACAAGGTACCAAGAATGCCATGCTAGTGGAAACACAGGATTTCTCTTAACTCATGTATTCAATATTATAACATAATTTATGTTCTTTGTGAGATGTCTTGCAAAACAAATTGAAGTATATTTATTTTGTGTTATTCAAACTTTGCATGAAAATTCTGTAGGCCTACTTAGTAGTTTGGTACAGTTTAGTGCAGGCTATACTGGTTAGTTTGTAGTGTTGTGTTATGTTTACAGTAATGCACTTCATGTTGGACTGGTACAGAGCAGACATGATGTTCATAGTCAGTGTTAGGTTACATTAAGGGTAGCAGACATCAGTTTATATTTAAGGTGATGATGCACCACATTCGACCTTTTATACTAGCTTCATAGAGGGGTTGGAAAATCAACCAGACAGCTCATGAAACATTTGCTTATATCTTATATCTTGTTGAATTCAGTTGACTAAATTCACAAAGAGCAGTGTCAGAGTAACAGCACAGGTCAGATGATCACAGAAATAAGTCTCATAACTTGTTTTGTGAGGCTAAGTAATTCTTTTCCCCACACTGCACCACAACTCCCAATCTTAGGGTTCCCCCACCTGCCAAATCCCACTATAACCCCTGGCTACCAGAGACCATGGAATGTCATTCAAATTCAGTGTCAAATAAAATAACCATTAGGAACACAAAGTGGACAGAATCCACTTTTCCACAGATTCCACTTTTCTGTTTTGAGGAGAACAGTTGAAGTGACTAACTATAAAGCTCCTTGAGACGACTGATGTGATTTTGTGCTATATAAATAAAATTGAATTGAACTAACAAGAGCAATGAGAGTTGGCTTATATATGATAGGAAAGTAAATACACTACTCAAAAAAAAAATTAAAGGAAAACACATACTGCTGGATATCTATACCTATATGGATTAGGTAATGTATTAGGAATGAAAGGATGCCACATCGTTTGATGGAAAATAAATTAAAAGACACCTCAAATATCAAAGTGAAAAAATGATGTGGCAGGCCGGTTAATTGTCAACTCAAAATGGTACTCAGTAATGTGTATGGCCCCCACGTGCATGTATGCATGCCTGACAACATCGGGACTCCTAATGAGACGATGGATGGTGTCTTAGGGGATCTTGTCCCAGAACTGGACCAGGCCATCACTGAGCTCCTGGAGAGTCTGAGGTCCAACCTGACGCTGTCAGATGATCCTAGCATTGGATTTAGGTCAGAGTGTGGGGGCTAGTCAATGGTAACTGTCTGCATAGTGTAGCAAATAACTATGTGTTTGTAGCATAAATTTTGTTTTAAACCAGTTTTAATCAAAAAAACAAAACAAAAAAACCATCTAATCCTTCACCATGTTTCCTTTATTGGTGAAGAAAATCTGCTGAAACAAAATGTATCCACTCCCTCACATGCATATTTCTAAACCCCAAAAGCAACCCAGTTCCAAAGCTCAGTCAATACATTGCTACATTTCTTTCTTGTTTTTGACCAGGATTGTGCAAAGGAAATGTTTTCCTCAAGAGGCCCTTAAGTCACTGTTCTTTATTTCCTGCTTTTTCGTTTTACAAATCAATATGTCACTAATGGTTTTGAAAATCAAATGCTAACCTTCAGACATGAAAAGTGACTTTTTTTCTTTCTTTCTTTCTTTTTTAAAAAAAGGACAGGGTGATAAAGGGGGACTCACATAAGCTCTCTCTCTGGCTTTCTCTCTCTCACTCACACACTCACACACACACACACACACGCACAGAAACAAATTGATCACTTGAGTTGCTCAGATAAAAGGACAGTGTTTGGCTTTTATCAAGTTTCAGCCACTCAGTGGCATAATAGTTACCATGCATTTGTAGATTTTTTTTTTTTTTTATCTGTGTACTTGTTCATGTTTACGGTCCATATCAGAAATTCAAACAAGTATTTCTATGAACAGCATGCCTGTATTATTCCTGAGCAACTCACTGAGGTAAACAAATAATAAAGACTAGAAACTAAACCAAACCGAAGACCATCTCAGTTCAGCTGTAATCAAACCTGTTGCTTCAGCACACTGTGTGTGCAAAAGAAAGATCACTCACATTAAAAAAAGCATGATAAAATACTTATAATAGACAATAAATAAAAGACCAAGTGTCCCCTGTCTCTCCATGGGGTTTCATCATTCAGAGGGACTCAGGCTCCACAACCTTGAAATGCAGTTTGTGATGGTACTCCTGGTTCTGCTCTGCCTCAGTAAGCTAGCAGCACATGAATCAGTTCTCAACCAGCTTCACATTCTGGTTGAACCTTCTAGCTCACAGAAGATCTTCAGAGCAGAGTACCATCACTAACTGCAGTCCAAGACAGTGGCACTAGCTTTATGACAAGTTTTAGTTTGTGCTATTTTTAGTAAGCACTGTTTAGTAAGCACTTGCTTGCCTTGATGCAATGCAATTGACACACATGTAGACAGATGAAAATATTAAGCCACAAGTTCACAGTGACTCATTGTGTTATTGTGAGTGCAATAAAAGCATCCCAGCGAGTATTAATCAGAACAAAGCATTCAATCTAGGTGAACACTAAACTGTTTTTCATTAACTTTATAATTTTAAAGAAATTCTGAACACTGGAGGATTCTCTGACTCGTTCATGGGAATGCTTCATCCCACAGTCAATGCCAAGAAATGTAGTATAGATCAAAGTTCTTGACTTTTATGTATGCCTGATGGTCATTACTATTATTCAAGATCTTTTAATTACAACACACACACACACACACGCACACACACACACACACACACACACACACACACAAATAGTACTGTGCAGAAGTATTGAGCCACCCCTCATGTCTTTGTATTTTGCTAGAGAACCATGTTTTATGAATTGCTGTGGACACTCTCTGTTGTACCTCTCTCTTGACCTCCCTCATACATATTGATGAACATTTCAACCAAAGATTTCAAATTTGTATTCATCACGGCTGAGACCTGTTGACACTGATTTTCAGTTCAGTTCTTGTATAATTTGGCATACTTCAGCCTTTTTTTTCTCTGTTTTCCTTCCTTAAGAATGGCTTCTTGACAGCCACCCTTCCACTGGGACCATTTCTGATAAAGCTTTGGCGAACAATAGATCGATCACCTGAAGGTCGAGATGCATCTCTCAGGGTTAGGATTAGGTCTTTGCTGGATTTTTTTCCCCTATTTCTTAAGGACATGATTTTCAGATACTATTCATCTGCTGTGGATCTTTTTGGGGGTGTGGGGCTGCCACTTGTTCTTTTGTACTCCACTTGTCCAGTTTTTTAACCCAGTTTACAAATATTACAATAGAAAAATAAAGCAATAAACACCATTAAATAGAAAATTATAATGGTTACAATTAATGTTGTAAATAATTCATAAAAGGTGTTTAAAAGTGTGAGTTTCTGGACTATAATTTTGAGTGATGTTATGCCTTAATGTTGTTTTCTCGTTTTGAGTCAAAATGGATTTTGATGGTGTTCTGTAGGAACTTTGCCAAAACTACCAGCTTCATAACCACCTTAATTGTTCACTGCAGACATTCAAAAAAGAGATTTTAGTCCATAATGATGTGACAGCATCACACAGTTGCTGTAGATTTTTCAGCTGCACATCTATGAGGCAAATCTGTGGTTCCACCAGTAGAGAACCCAGAGTACCAAAAGGAACAGGTAATGTTTGTGTCTGTAGTTTCTCTGAATACTTTACTACATGTGAATAAATGTGTGGTTAGGTATTTGAGGCCAATACTTGACTGCAGTTGTATGCCTCTAACAATGTTTGGATCAACATCACCAAGACTAATGTGTCCAAAGTAAAGCTCTATCCCATAACAAAGTCATTCTATAGTACTAACGTATTTAAATAGAGGGAATACTAAAAATCCTACAGGTTTGTAAAATAAACTGCAGAATCACATTACCTCATCTTGATCTGTACAGTGTACTCTGTGGATTTTATCCCTCTTTATTTTTTTTCCTTAATTGGACTCATCCTGAAACGTTACTGCAGTCTGGCCTGTTTGAATGTCAGAGAGAATTAGTGTGATCAAGAACTGCTCCACATGTCTCAGGAGCATATCCACGACTTACTTCCAGTGAGAGTGGAAAAAATGAATTAAAAAAAACAACAACCTGGAGTTTGACTCTGGGAACATGATCAATTATTAAGCCTCTTCTAATTTGAAAGGGGAATTAACAATCTGTGGACTATGATGAGAGCAGCTAACCTTCAAGTATAATTATCGAAATAAACTCACTCATGACATTTCTAGACATGTCTAATCACCAACAGTGTGAAATGGAGTTTACACAGATGCGCATAATGGCCTATCATACATGAGGGGGAAAAAGCCATTTTATGAAACAGTGAGACTTGTGGGCGATTCAGTCCCTGTACAACCAATATAAGCTTTATCAAAAAGGAAAGAAAGTGAAATCTCAGATCGATCACCTGAAATAAAAGCAAGTATTATCAGTGGTATAATTTGTTTTTTCATTGGGCCTCAGGAAAGCATTGACAGGCTTAAACATCTGTCACTTGGTATTCTTCTGATATATCAGTAGCCCTTATTTGTGTGCATTTGTGAAGACATGCATCTGATTGTCCCCAATATCCAAATCCTGTCAACGGCAGCAAAATGCATCTCAGTAGAACCAAGAAACCAAACACCTGTGAGGACACGTCCACTCTCAACAATGTCACCAGCATCACCCATCTGCTCCCAGCACAGAGAGCCACCCACCCATAGAGAGACCAGGAGAGGCACACCAGGTCAGCCCCCAACCCCAAGAACAACAGAGGACCAGATCCAATAGTCACTAGGATGAGGACAAAGACAGCAGGCGCAAAAGAGAGAGAGACGCAGGGGCCCAACGTCACCCCACCACCACCACCACCAGCAAGAAGCCCAGTAAGAGACAAGGGGCCCTAGGTTGACCCAACAACCCCCACCCAACCCCGTATCCCACTATCCCACCCCACAGACCTAGCACCCAGAGGAGGCCTTAGCCCATCACAGGCCAGCAAGAGCAAAAGGTCGGCCCAGAGGACCTACCCAGGGATCCCCAGAGGGGCAGAAATGGCAAGAAGGGGACAAAACTGACGGCATTGAGGGCAGCGATATGTCCACAGTCAATAGGGAAAAAGTCATTAGGTGAGGCAAAAGTAAGTAACCAGAGGGAGGCAGAGCAATGGAGGAGCATAGTATAGAATAGTATAATTTTTTGGTGAGATTTTATTACCAGCCCTGACTAACTAAAAGCTAGAGTTTAAAACGTATTTTTGGCATCACTGGAGAAAAAGAAAATCCATGTTAAACTTTCAGCATATTGTAATTAAGGTGGTCTCAGAGGGAACTGTGCATTCAGTCTTTGAAAAATAAAATAAAAATAAATAAATTATAGATTACAGATTATAGCCAATTATAAGTCCTTTCAAACAAAACCATTTTTTTCATTTTTTGTTGTCCCAACAACCTACAGGTATGAGCCTATATATGCTCATGCTCATTTGGTGAACAAACTCAAAAGAGTCACAATATTACCACATATAACACAAGCCAGCAAGTTTCAACAGTCCTCCTGGCTAATGTCCACTTACTAGACAGCAAAATGGATTATATCAGGCTGTCTAGAAACTCCCAATGCAGAATGAGGGATTGCTGTGTTTCCTATTTTTTCTGAGCCCTGGCTCAGCTGGAATACTGCAGTGGAGTTAGAGGGTCTAATGCTGCACAGAGCCAACAGAGTGGCTCTGTGCAGCATTAGCAGGCTTGGTGGTTTACATCAACAATTCACTGTTTGGATGCTGAGGTGGTTTCACTGGTTTGCATACCAGACCTGCTGATGCTGAGATGTCGTCCCTTCTACCTGTCACGAGTGTTTGAGGTGGTCATCGTTGTGCCAGTGTTGGTGCGTCCAGTAGATGGCTAATCCAGATGCCTTCTTCACAGTAGTGGGGGGTTTTAATCAGGCAAGTCTCAAATCTGTCCTGCCACAATTCAAAACCAAACAATGTGTTCAGATCATACACGCAGCAAGTAAAAAGATCAATTTAATTCAATTTTATTCATATAGTGCCAAATCACAACAAACAGTGGCCTTGAAGCACATTATATTGTGGGTAAAGACCCTACACTAATTACAGAGAAAACCCAACAGTCAAAACGACCCCTATGAGCAGCACTTGGCAACAGTGGCAAGGAAAAACTGCCTTTTAACAGGAAGAAACCTCTGGCAGGAAACTTTCGGCAGCCACAGAACATTTGTTAGACACCACAGACACCAAGATACAGCATCCAGGGCATGTAGTTAACAGGAAATGTAAAACAGCTAACTGATCATCTGGTTTATTTGAAGAGTTTCAGTCAGGTTTCAGAATTCATCACAGTACAGAAATAGCATTAGTGAAGGTTACAAATGATCTTCTTACAGCCTCTGACAGTGGACTCATCTCTGTTCTTGTCCTGTTGGACCTCAGTGCAGCTTTTGATACTGTTGACCATAACATTTTATTACAGAGATTAGAGCATACTATAGGTATTAAAGGTACTGCACTGCAGTGGTTTGAATCATATTTATCTAATAGGGTCCAATTTGTTCATGTAAATGGGGAGTCTTCTTCACACAGTAAGGTTAATTATGGAGTTCCACAGGGTTCTGTGCTAGGACCAATTTCATTTACATTATACATGCTTCCTTTAGGCAGTATTATTAGAAAGCACTGCATCAATTTTCATTGTTATGCAGATGATACTCAGCTTTATCTATCCATGAAGCAAGATAACACACACCAACTAGTTAAACTGCAGGAATGTCTTAAAGACATAAAGGCCAGGATGTCCTCTAATTTCCTGCCTCTAAATTCAGAGAAAACAAGTTTTTTTTTTTTTGTTTTTTTCTGTATTTGCGCAATATTTCTAAAATTAGACACATCCTTTCTCAGAGTGATGCTGAAAAACGAATTCATGCATTTATTACTTCTAGGCTGGACTATTGTAATACATTATTATCAGGCTGTCCTAAATGCTGATTCAAAAGGCTGCAGCTAGAGTACTGACAGGGACTAGAAAGAGAGAGCAGATTTCTCCCATATTGGCTTCTCTTCATTGGCTCCCTGTTAAATCTAGAATAGAATTTAAAATTCTTCTCCTCACCTACAAGGTCTTGAATAATCAGGCCCCATCTTATCTCAAAGACCTTATAGTCCCATATCACCCCAACAGAGCACTTCACTCTCAGACTGCTGGCTTACTTGTGGTTCCTAGGATACTTAAAAGTAGAATGGGAGGCAGAGCCTTCAGCTTTCAGGCCCCTCTTCTGTGGAACCAGCTCCCAGCTTGGATTCGGGAGACAGACACCCTCTCTATTTTTAAGATTAGGCTTAAAATGTTCCTTCTTGATCAAGCTTATAGTTAGGGCTGGATCAGGTGACCCTGAACCATCCCTTAGTTATACTGCTATAGGCCTAGGCTGCTGAGGGGTTCTCATGATGCGCTGTTTCTTTTTACTCTGTTTATATTTCACTCTGCATCATTAGTTTTTATTAATCTCTGTCTCTCTCCCCTCAGCCCCTCCCTGAACCTGGTTCTGCTGGAGGTTTCTTCCTGTTAAAAGGAAGTTTTTCCTTCACACTGTCAGCAAGTGCTGCTCATAGGGGCTTGTTTTGACTGTTAGATTTTCTCTGTATTATTGTAGGGTCTTTACCTACCTGGAGGCAACTGTTTGTTGTGATTTGGCACTATATAAATAAAACTGAATTGAATTGAATTAAGTGTATTTAGCAAAAGATTACTGTAGTCAGAGTGATATGACAGTTTTAAATGTACATAAAAAAACCACAGAAACCAAATGAAAAGCATGTTACTGTAACTCACTGAGATTCATTCTGCAGCATCATGCCTTTCTGCGGGGTCTGGCCAGAGGACTTCATCTACCTCACAGGCAATATTTTTCCTTGCCAGACAGCAGGGCAAAAAACCACTTGTGTGCTGAACACAGGCTTGACAAGTCAGTTATATCATTCAGGTGTGTTCTATTGCCTCCAATAAAGTTTCCCTGGTGTAGGGCTGTCATTCAAACACCTTCCACCTCCACGGAGAGAAAAACTTGCACAAAGCCATTAAAGGTTCCCCTGTTTAGGACTGTCGGTCAATACCCCCATGCCTCCTTTCTGGCAGATTGAACCCTGCTTTATCAATGAATATATATTCACGCTGCCTTTCTATGGAAACCAGTTCAAACACTCTCTATAAAAAAAATTGATAAAGAGTAGTTTACTGTAAGTAATACAGAAGGACAGACTTCTGAAACAGTGAATTTACAGTATCATATCGTATCAAATCAACATTTATTTAGACCGTGTAAGTAAAATATGTAACATGTTACATAAAACATAAAAATCTAATTCACATGCAATCAGTATATGCATTCCAGATTTATATCCAAAACACTATGTTTACAGTACTGTAAAAGTGGCAACTACAACTACTAGACTATAGTAAGAGTAGGCCTATGAACACAGCATTGTACTGGAAGCATCAGTACTGAAAGTGTGTGTAGGTTACACTTACTTGCACACACTGATATCATAGATCTTTGACTCTTGCAGAGTTGCACTCAAAGGGTACTCTGTACACTTGCTTCATGCTAAATTTGTTGCATTGGAGGACACAGTCAATAGCTAGCAGTAACACACTGTTAATTCCATCTCAGTTGACAATATCTTCAACCACTCTGCTGGATTTCATGGAGTCAGATGGCATTATTTTGAAGAACCGTGTCAACAATGAGTGCTTTGTGTTGGGGAAAAAGAGCAGTACTTCCATCCTTATTTGGCCTTATTTCATCTTTCAATTCTAGAAAAGGGGAAATGCAGTTACAAACGTATGCAGCCAGTAAAAATAGCATTGTAATGGACATTACAGTACTGACAGTATAGTATGCTGTATAGCAAATGCTGCACAGCAAGGAACAATTACCTGTTCTCTGAATGTCCTGATGATACTGGCCACAGAGAATCTGCTCCAATTGGATTGGACTCTTTGTCCTGCTTCCCTCATTGTCATTGTACAGGACATGGTATACGATAGTTGGCCAAATTTCAGTAGTAATGATGGTTCTTGGTTGTCCTCTTCCCCTTCCCGCTCATTCGCCACCACTCATATGAACTCTTCCTTCTCTGCCTCTCTATATGTCTGTCCATTGTAGATGTACATGTGCCACGTGTGCACTCTGAACTGACTTTTATCCTGCCCAGTTGGTTTGATCACATCATCAGAAAAATGTGTGTACAATTGTGAGTTGCTGTGTAGGAAGATGACAGTTGTGTTCACATTTTGCTGCCAGTGATTACAGTTTTGCAGCACAGGTGTTAAATGTGTTCACTGACACAGAATGCATTTAAGGTTTTGCAAATTGTATCTAAGTACCTGAACAGTGTTTAAGGTTTGGCCAAAAGACTGTTTAGGCTACTGAGAATTTGATTTAGAGAATGAAGTTTAGTGTTTTAGCAATTCAGAAACACTGTAACACTATAATTCCACAGCAACTGGTGGAGAAGCTGAGGTTGCTGGACATGGACAATGGCAGCTGCAACTACCATTGCCATTGTACAGCTAAGGGCTTTCTATCATTCACACTCCAACAGTTGCATCAGAGAGCAAGTTTGGGTTCAGTATCTTGCCCAAGGATACCTTGGCATGCAGACTGGAGCAGCCAGGGATTGAACCACCAATCTTCTCATTAGTAGGTGACCTGCTCTACCTTCTGAGCTACAGCCACTCCAAAGGTCTTACTTGAATCTGAAAACATTTATTTTCATTTAATTACTGAAAAAGCTTGCAGAAGATTCTGATTTGAACCCATTCTAGAATCTGTGTTTCTACTTTGCTTTAAATCTTATTAGTCTTTTTTGTTTTTGTTTTTTTATCTTGACAGAATTAAGAATACAAGAATGTTTCAATGTCATGAACAAATTCAAAGCCTGCCGCTCATTTGAAATGGAAAGATAGATAAGAAGAATAGTTTTCTTGGTATATTACGAGTCTTCCATTGTTTTTTTTTCACTTTGTAGGATCTGAATTTAAGACTGCTTATTTGAGGGGAGCTTCAAAGATACCTTACAATAATGACACAGTGGAATAATCAGTTCTATAGAGTTTGCATTGTGTGTTCTAGTTTAAAAAAAATGCTTCATAAGTTGTTTGATGAAGGGAAAAAAAAAAAACAATTTGAAAGCCTGGCTCTCTTTTGTAGAGGACCCCACTGTGCCTTCATTTAGATCCACTTAACAAGACCACTCACTGTACTCACTATATTTATCATCCTGTACATAAGTGTAATTATTATATTTAAGGCCACTAGGACAGAGCTGTGCATAGAGATAGCATAGGTAAAATAAAGAATTATTAGAGAGAAACGTGATAAATGTCTATGTCTAGGTGCTTTTCGTTTCCAAAGCTCCAGACACTGCAACATTTGCAGTCATTATGCAAATGTACTGCTTATAAGATTGGGGAAACCTGCAGTCAGCAGAGACTGAAGACTTCTTCAGTCTCAGCTGAATGCATCACTTATCCAAGTGACTTCATTTGAATAAATGATGAAACTTTCTCCTTTTGAAAACACGATGTCCAGATGAACAGAATTAACTTTCTAGGATTTCTTTACGTGGATGATTAAGCATGCATCAAGACAATTTGAACTAAAAATGTCAAATACTGATTTTGAGTCCAATTCTTGAGTTTGTGGCATACCTCAGCCTTTTCACCCTGTTTCCTTCCATAAGGATGCCTTTCTGACAACCACCTTTTCACTGAAACCAATACTGATGAGGCTTCAATAAATAGCTGAAGGGTTGGATTTTATTTCCAATTTCTTAAGGACATGACTTTCAGAAACTGTTCAGAGACAAGAGATTAAAGGACACTGAGCAACCTATGTTTCAATAGGTCCCCGGCAAATAACATGAGGTCCAAGGCTGCCATTTGTATTTGTCTGTTGTGTGGTGTTAGACTCAGTTTGTTTTGCAACATTTGTTTTGCATCAATGGAAAGTAAGGGCAGGTCTATCGGTGGTTATCGCCGCTGTTAAAGGGTTAAGATGTGGAGTTTTTTTCTTTCTTTCATTGTGGTTTAATTTTCTAGACGGACCCAATCAATGGCTGTAAAATGATGAAGGGATATCTGTCTACAAAAGGAGTGCATGCTTCAGAGAAATGAACTGTTTCAGTGCTTGGGACTCTGCATGAGCTTTACCAGCAAGGAAGATTCCATTTAGCCTTTCATATGTATTAATGTTTACATGTTTAAACTGTTATAAAATACAGTCACCATTAGCCTTTATTTATTACTTAAATAAGTGACAATATAATGTTCAAGTCTTTGTTCTTTGATGTCATTTTAAGGGTGCTCACAATCTGAATCCTATGCCATATCAAGCTGGGTACAAGGGTCACACGCTTCATTTGAACCAAAATGAAAAAAAAAAAAAAATGTCTGTTTGGTGTAACCCATGTCCTAGCCATCGATGGCTTCAGCAAAAAAAAAAAAAAAAAAAAAAAATTCATGGCTCATTCATCAATGCCAATCAAAAATAACCTTATCATCTATGATGTTGTCAGGTAACGCTGTATGTGCAAGACTGTCTAAAGGGTACGGTTTGAAGGAGTACTTAGCCAGTACTGTTGCAGAATGCAACCCGTTGACAATATTTTCCAATCCTTCATGTCAAAAAGAGTACTTATAATCATTATTCATTCTAACTATTGCTTCCTTTGTACTACATTTAAACTATATATTTGTTAGTACTAATATTTGTCATTTGCGCCATCAATATAAATATCAATATTTTGTGTCAAAAAATCTTCTTTTTCTCTTTGTATACCAGATCTGCAGTGATTACTTACGGGATGTGGGACCAGGTGCAAGAAGACGATGGCAATGAATTTTACTTGACACAGTTCATGTAAATGATGTTGTTGTGATGCTATCATCAAAATCAAGAAAGAACACCTTACTTACAGATTTTATCCACAGGGTAAAACTTTAATATCACTACCTACATTATTTTGTTCCTGTTTTAATTCAATAAATTGTCACAAAACTTTCTTTCTACATCAGAACCACACAGTTGAGCAAATCTGGCCAGAGGTCAACAACCAGGTAAACTACCCACTCAAAACAGCACTTCTTCAGCTACAGGATCAAGAGCAGATTGACATGGACAACAGGCTTGTGAAATACTGCATGTCCAACCTAATAGTCGAGTTGTGCCAGATTGGTCTGGAGAGAGTTGTGGAGTCATGGAACGCACACAGGATTCCAGGTAAAAGAAACTACTGCCTAAAAAAGATTTAAATAATTACAACAAGCATGTGGTTCATGAACATTTATTACTTCATGTTTGCTCAAACAATACAGTGTGCTTTACTTCACAGGAAAAGGGATCCCAAACCACTTGGACAGGGTGTCCTCGAAGAATTTCTCAAGAACTACTGCCTTATGCACTTGAAGCAGCACATGTCTACAGACAGCACCTGCGATCATTCCTAACAATGTACTCCACTTGATCCTTTTACAGCTGAACAGGACAAACTAACTGCTGAGAACTGTTTTGCAGAGAAAAATCCAGATATTACAGAACTGTTTTCTAGAGCAGTAAATAATAATTTTGCTCCATTTAAAGAGTCATTACTTTACCTCATACATACAGCAGAACAACATGTTTGGGGGAGCAGTTTACAGTTTAAAAGAACAATTTCCAGAACATTTAGCTGAACAAATAACTTTTTTCATTTCACAGTCAATGTGCTTTTTGTTTTAGTTCAAGCATGACAGAACTACTCTTGTACAAAGAGAGATTTCAAAACTGAAATCACTTGTTATTCCAGTCACAGTAAGTGCTGGTTGATTAACATTGCTCTCTCTACATTTTGCACAATGCTGGGAGGACTGTTACCACTGCTCCACTTTTGTAGCACTGTGAAAACACTGGCTCCTCAATGAATTCTGTTAAGGTAATAGGGGAAAGACTGGTAAGGAGGAAGGTTTATTAGTCAGTTTCAGCTGTGTCGTACACAGGACGCTTTAAAAGAACTGCTTTGGTTACCTAAAGAACTTGTTTGTAGTACAAGTGTGAGATTTCTAAATCTTTAACTTGTGTCACGGCCAGCAATGAGGTTTTGGGGGGAACGAATACAGAATACAAAATGCTTCTGATGGTAGACACAGGAACTCACTGGCACAGTAACATCAACAACGCGACAAAGGGCTTAAATACACAATGGGTAATCAGGGTAAGAGGAAACAGCAGGGCACAGCAGGTGAAGCAAATGAAACTAATAACACAGGGGAAGCAAAACTAAACACAAAGCACAGGGAAAACCAGACCGTCAAAATAAAACAGGAAGTGACAAACCAAGGTACATGCTGACTCAACATGGGGAACTGGCACACAGACTCAGGACATAGATGCAGACCTTAGATACAGGGGAAGACAGGGACAAAGGGAACAAGAAACAAAACATACTGGGGAGACAAACTCAGGAAATATGAAACTAAACACAAAACGCTGGGCAAACGGCCCAGGACATGACAACTTGTAAGTGATAATAGTTCTTTAATATTTAAAAATATATACCGTATTTTCCGGAGTATAAGTCGCACTTTTTTTCATAGTTTGGCTGGGGGTGCGACCTATACTCCGGAGCGACGTATATGTGACATTTATAACACATGAACCAAAATACTCCAGCCACTTGACATCTCCGTGAACTGCAGCTTTAAGGCAGTCTTGCGTAACCTGTGGGCGCAGTGGATGGAGAGCACAGCTTAACGGCAACTGGGAGAATGCGCCACCCAACTTTCCTGGAAGTCATTGGATGGATCAAGAAAACATGGGCTTCAGTGACAACCAAACCATCCTGTTGGGATTCAGAAAGGCTGGAATAATTGGAACTGCAGCTGACGACGAGTCTGACTAACGCGACACAGAAGAGGAAGCGGCGCTTCGTCTACGGAGTGTACGGAATTGTTTAGAAGTGACACCGAGGATGAAGAATTCAATGGATTGATGGTTTGGTTAACTTGTTAGTATGTTCTTTATGCTATGGTTATCTGAATAACTTAATGTTACGTTAACATACCGAACACGTGTTCGTTGTGTGTCATGTAGCTGAACGTGTTACGTTAGCATAACGTAGGCGTAACCGTGTTCGTCCTGTTCTTTAATCCATTATTATTTTAAATTGCCGTTCAAGATGGAATTTCTGCTCTGGGTCTCGGATTCTATCAACCCCCCCCCCCCCCCCCCCCCCCCCCCCCCCAAAAAAAAGTGCGACTTATAGTCCAGTGCGACCTATATATGTTTTCTTCTTTATTATGCATTTTTTGGCTGGTGCGACCTATACTCCGGAGTGACGTATAGTCCGAAAAATACGGTATATTTTAAAAATATTTTAAATGTATTCACACTCGCACATCACTTTTACAAAAATGGTTCTTCTATAGCGTGACCCAAAGACAAATGAAGCATCCATCTTTAATGTAGTGTTGGCATCATGAAGTGTCTTCGTTAAAGAAAAGAAACCTGTTTTACATATGTTGCGTCTAAGTAAAAGGATTTTTCCAGTTTAATATTAAACCATTCAATGTACTCCCAATAAATGATATACAATTAAATAAAGTACATACTCAAACAAACCACACAGGAGAATCTCTCTTTGACGGTTCGTAGCTGAGGGGCAGTGAGGATGACTCTTTGGGCAACAGGTTGTTGAGCTCTCTGACTGCAGTTGTGACAGCTGGCGGGCTCTGGGATGCCAGTAACAACTCTATAGCCCTTCTGACTTCTCCTAGGGCTGTACTGTCTTCATCTTTTCAGCTAAAAAGAGACAAGTGAATTTAATTTTAAAAGGCTACACAGTGAAATCATAATTTTAAGTCTACCTCCCTGTTTCTACATTAGCTGTCTATCTGGTCAGCTCCACTGATCATATAGGACATGTTGCAGTTCTATAATTACTGTAGTCCTTCTGTTTCTCTGCATAACTAATTATCCTCCTTTCACAACGTTCTTCAATGCTCAGGACCTCACAGGAACACCACAGAGCAGGACTCCCTGGACTGCACTCATAAAATTAAAAATACAAATATTAAAATTAAAAAAAGAACCCATTTTTTAATATCTGTTTTGAAAACGAAATAATCCAATTTTCATTTTTCAACATCAGTTTTGCTCAAAATGCATATTGAAATAAGAAAAACAGGTCATTTTTAAAATTTTCATTTTATACTCCAAATCCATACAATGTAAAACAAATTATATTTCTGTTAATCCATTTGAAATCAAAACAGAAATTTGCAAAGAATAGGAAATGGATAAAAAGTCCATCTTTTTATTTAACTCAAACCAGAAACACGTGTTTTGTGCCATCAGAGAAACTTTCCCATCGATCACTGTGAAGTTACTGTAAGATCGACAGTACGTTGTTTTCGGAACAGCAAACAATTGTCTCTTAGGCGTTGACACCTCCACCTGCATCAGAGAGTCCACTTAAGACATTTTGAGGCACTTTGTTACCAGCAGCATGTTGCAAAAGCTATAAAAAAATGTGAAACATACCATTCAAAAATTAATGTCTGTTACTGTATGTGTAGACACACCACTGGTTCATCCCTCGAGTTAGGTGCCTTTTTTATACCCAAACATTCATAGGCCAGTGTTAAGTGATTTAACATGAAAAAAACTAAAGGAAAAAAAAAAAAGATGGTCAGGTCCGAGGACTGAAAAAGTGAAAGAGCAGCCAAAATGGAACAACTGAAGTATCTTACAAACACAAACTTCAGAAAGAGAACTCTTGCTCATGACCACAACAAGAACATTGTGGAGAACATTGAGAGCATTGCCAGCTCTCGCTGCATTAGCAGAGCAAAGAAAATCTTGGCAGAGCCCTCTCACCCCAGTCAACACCTGTTTAACCTGCTGCCATCAGGGAAGAGACTCAGGTCCCACGAAGGCAGGATGAACAGGATGAGGATCAGTTTTTACCCCTGGGCCATCAGACTCTTGAACACTGCACAATAATACATAACACAGCTTCACGGACTTCTTGCTCACTTCTTCTTCTACTATCTCACTGTGTTATATTAGTATATTCAGGATACTTACATAACACTCCTCTATGCAATAACTGCCATTTGTGCAATTTTGGTATATTTTGTATATTTGTCACATTTATTCACCTGTAAGTGCTTGTGTTTTTTGATATACATACTGGTTTTTGAGTATTTTTCTTATTTTCTTGTTTAACTTTTATAGGGAAATACACTGAACTGTGTCAGCTGCTACATTTTCATCATGCTCTGTGTTTGATGGCAATAAAAGCTTTCTATTCTATTCTGACTCCTTGGAAGCAAATACAGAATAAATGAGGAGTGGTTCAAGGATTTTGCACCATACTGAACAAGACATCGTTTAAAAGTTAACACACTTTGGTTTCTAAAAATTAGCCTGTTTAGCTTGTGGTTAAAAAGAAAAATAACCCAGCGCTGGTCATCTGTGATTTAGTGTTCAGATAAAGTAATGTAAAAATGTTCCAACCATTTTACACAAAAACACACACAAAACAAAACAAACAAAAAAACACAAGCTTTGTCATATAGTGATCCATTTAGTAGAAGCTATATAATCCACAGCCACTGGGCACTGGCACCGTAACAATGATGCAGGCAGATTTTTAAAGTAATCTCATACAGCAAGCAAGCAAGTGGAAAAATGATGTAATTTCAATAAGGAGGGATCATTCGGAGAAATTAAACAAGATTTACTGAAAATACAAATCGCTGATTTAGGGATTAGACTAGAAGGGAATCCCAGTAAATAGGATTTAGACAGGAGCCCCCCCCAGGTCTAGACACTGGTGGTGGAGACTAAGATGGATGCTTGGAAGGAGCTCTTGGGTGGTGAAGGGGAGGAGGTGGGTTGCATGAATGAATCTGGAAGGGAGAATGACAGATAAGCAGTGATATTTAAAGCGGAGGCTGATTGGCTCGTCATATAGAGAGGTGGGCAAAAAAACCCGGGAAAGAATGCAGATGAGTGATTTCAGATCGTTCTTATTGAACTTATGCCTAAGCTTAATTAACATTAAAAATTAATGTTAATTAATTAACATTAAGAATTAACATGATTTAAAGATAATGTTAATTCAGAAGAATATGCTTAATTTCAGAAACGTTACCATGCTTCTATGAACTTAAGACACACATTCCAGCACAGTAACAAATATTTTTACTTCTCATTACATTGGCTAATTTGTTTATCATATTAGCTTCGACTTAGCATAACCAGAAATAAAGAACATTTCAGATTTCTGTGGGCTAGGACTTTTTTCTTCATTTTCTAAAGATACATATGCAACTGTATATCTCAGAGCCAACTGATTTTTTACTCATGGTTATCTGCTTTTAATGACCATCATCAGTATAATGCCTGTGATATTTTCCATTTGCTTGAGCTGCTTGAGCTGTGAGAATGCTACTTTGTGAGGCTGGAGTCAGAGAAAGAGCTGTGATTTTCAGATTAGCCTGCAAGCCTATTCCTTCTTCTGTGCCACCTTCACATACAGTCTTAATGGAAGGAGGACAAAGAGCTTGGTGCACTGTTTCCTTGTAAATTAGTAGCCTTTGGATATGCTTCATTTCAACACAAAAAGCATGAGGTGCTATGACCTAACTCTGTGTGTGTGTATGTCTGCGCATGCAGTGTGAGCAGGTTTTCTACCTTATACCTGTAGGGGGAGGTGGGAGGTGAAAGAGGACAACAACTGACGACATGGAGCATGTCTGTCATATTCAGCACAGCTCTCCAATTCAGATTGCCTCAAAAGCCATGGGCTCTATCCAAACCCTAAAACAGATATATCATTGTTAAACATTAATGCAACCTTGTCAAAATAACCATAACTCATTTTTTTAATTACAGCAAATGACCAAAATTCTTTGGATGTGGCGTTTTCTCTTTAGTGGAATTGTGTCTGTGTAGGTTCTCAGTCATCCAGGTCATGGTAGTTTTCTCCAGTGTAGTGGTCCAAGGTCACATGATAGGTCAATAAGTCATATTATAAGATGGGGCATCTTGGCTCGTGATGATGCACATGATCAATAGTGGGTCAATGACCACCTCCAAAGAGGACACCCCCACTTGGGTTTAAATACTTGGCATACTTGGTGCAAAAAACATTTCTCAAATAACAACTGGTAATCAGGTAATGCCAATAATACAGGTCTGTTAAAAGACTGGGGAAACTTGTGGGTGTATGTATCAAGACTTTTGTATTTTTCTTGGAAATGTGGAACTGATGAGACAACATATCAACTAAAATATATGAAGAGTTCAGATGCAAAACCCTCTAAATCTGCTTGGATGCTTTTCTTTTAAAAGGGCTTTTTTTTTTTTTTATATGGCTCTTATGCTCAAGTTCAGTGATTTCATTTTACAGGCAATGGTGAGGTTATTATTGAGAAAACAAACTGCCTTTCTTTTCAAAAATGTAAATATAGTAATTTCCCTACTTTTTAACAAATAATGTCTTGTTTTGTGGCAAAACCAGCTAAATCCAGAGGAACTTTTTTTTTTTTTCAAAAGCCTCTAAATCAACTTCTCCCATATAGACCTAATTAAGAGTGGCAAAATCATCTTTGATTGAACTGGAGATCTGGGTGACTGGTTTGCAGATGTCGTTTAACCTGTTAACTGGCAAGGGCCCGCCCCCGGGCCCTCTGTAGCGATTTCCGACTTTGAAGCCTCATAGCGTCACAGTAACGCTGCCGTTCGCCCTCACGATGCTTTTATATGACAGACTAGACCCTCAGAATTCGATTGACACCTCATTTAGCCAATCATGTTATGAAATGGATTTTCCAGAGCCAATAATATCCAGAGATCGTCATGTGACATTTAAGGACATGCCCCCAAATGTTCTCCAATCGTTCTTATTGGTCAACTCTAACCTGAAATCTAAAACCACAGATGGATAGCCAATAAAATTCCCGACACGTGGGTATATGGCACTATGGGGTGTGTTTTCACATGAAGGCATAAACTCCCTGCGTATTCAGTGCGTATTTGCTGCGTCCTCCATGCGTAAACCAAACAGGAAGTAGGAGTCTATGCGCTGACGTGCATAAACAGTATTTACAATGTTTTCTCTCGGCAATGGATTGTCAGAATGCATCAAAAACAGACTACATTTATTCAACGAAGTGACTAAATGACTCACGAGAGTGGATTATTTTGTATTAGAGAATGTCGTCGCTGATTTGACCAGTTTTATCGCTGCAAATGAACACCTGTTACTCAGAAGGCAGAAGGTAAGTTTTTATTCTCAGCTCGTCCTCGTATTATATGCCGTTCTGATGTAAATATGTATGTAATGCTGAGCTTGGCATGCACCATTACACAGAAAATATAACCGTGCGCCGCTGTGGCGCCACTTATATTGTGTGTTTGCGTGGGCGCTGTATAGTGGTGTGATTTACGTATTGAAATGTGCCAGATGTTTGGGGGTAGGGAAAGGTGTACTGTAAGTATCGATTGGGGGTTTCGCGGGCTTCTCTATTACGTCAGCATCACCCGATAAAAGGGCAAGGTGAGGTGGACAACGTCTCAGAGCTTCATTTGAGATTCGTCGTGATCGCATCGTTGTTTTGGAGTTTTGCGAAATGGCACAGCGGGCCGCCGGCAAGACCAAGTTCAGCGCTCAGGAGGTTGTGGAATTGCTCACACGGAGAGAGAGCGACATTTCAGCATCAGACTTTTTGGGTTCAACTGATGATCCAACATCAGAAGAAGATTTGTTTTCCGATGGAGATGACCAGTAAGTGTCTAAAGTTTTACAAGTTGGGGGTGGGGGTTATTGTATGGGAGGAGGTTGTACATTTTGTATCAGACAAGGACTACTGGGAGGATTGTGTGGTTTTTATTTTATGTGTGTATGCACTGTCTGCATTTACTGTAACTTTTTTTGATATACAATGTATTTATTTGTGTGTGTAAGGGAATCACTGAAAAATGACTGGGTTTTTGGTGCATGAAGGCCTGACATTTTCCTTCTTTTACAAATTAGGGGAACCTCTGATCATGAGTGGCAGCCAGCCAAAGAGAAGATGGTGGAAGAGGCTTCTTCATCTGATGAAGAGGATCTAATGCCTGTTACAGCACAGGCCAGAAGGGCCAGTGCACCACATGTGACAAGCCATTGTGCTTTGTCCCAAACAGAGACTGCTATAACCAGTGGCACATTGAAAATTCCATGTGAGGGGGGGTGGGGGTAGAGCAGAATAATTGTAAATAGTTGCAGTTTGCTGTGCTGTGTTTTTTTTTTTACATTACTCTAAAAAATAAAATAGCATTTACAGAAATGGTGATTTGTTTTGTGACTATTTCTTTTTTTTACAATGTACAATAGTGTCATTCATATTTTATTGGATTAATATGGCTTTATTTATGATTTATTCAGTAATTTTGTGTGTAGTACAGGATTCCTCAGGACAGTATCTTTGATTAGAGCCCTCATTGATGACTGTATGTTGAAGCATTGAGGAGTTACAGCCCTTTAAAATTTGCATGTCAAAGGGGGCTTAGATGCGGCACTTGGACTATCCAAATGGCACATGAGAGAGCACGCCAGGGCATCAATGCACAAAAACCTTTACAAAACAATAGGCTTTTGTGCTATCTTGATGAAATTCGAAATGCACGACAAAAAGACTTCATTCTACAGCTCCAATGTATTTTCCAGTCGTTACCTTCTATATTCAGTGTGTAGTTACTTGATAACAATCAGGAAAAATCTAGGCGAGGCAAAAATTGTCTACTTTTTCTGTGTTCCAAACTTAATAGCTACAAACTCATTACAGTTACAGTGCTTTTGACTACATAAATGAAAAATATAGGTTGTCTGCTTCGCAAAGACACTAAACTTTTGTGTGTACTCCAAAGAGTTCAGGAACAGCAGCTGATTTAATTTGGGTATGCTTTTTCAGGCGTTTTTTGTTTTTTTTAGCCGCCAGTTAAGTGGTTAAGATTTTTCATGTTTTTTACCCGAGATAGTCGCCCCACATTGTTTACACATCGTTTTGTTTGTCACGGTATCAAAGGACAAATGTGTCCATACATCGGCTCTTCTCTTTCTCCCTGCTGACATTGTTTTCATGACTTAGTTCTATCGGAAGGAACGACAAATCACAGGCTAGTTTGTCCTTCCCGGGTTTAGAGCAAATTTCTGCAACTGTGCGTTTGATTGGATGTCTGTGTAGATTCTCAGTCATCCAGGTCATAGTAGTCTCTGGAGCTTGAAAAAAGGCGACTGGACTTCTTTTTGTTTCTTGAAGACGTTTCACCTCTCATCCGAAAGGCTTCTTCAGTTCTCAACCAAATGGTGGAGAGACCCAGGTATTTAAACCCCTGTGGGCGTAGTCCCCTGGAGGTGGTTATGACCCTCTATTGATCATGTGCGTGAACACATGTGCCCAGGTGTGAAGGGGGCGTGGGTCATATTTAATCAGTGGTTTCAGTTGAAACCAATTTAGGACTCCGCTCCATTGTTTCCTGTGGCCTATTGAGGTCACTGGAACAAAGGTGTGAATGGGGGTTGAGACGTCTGGGAAGGGAGCTCAGGACAGCACTGTAAGCGGGGGAAAGTTGGTGACGTAATCCACCTCCTCTGTTCAATGATGGTTGTTCACAGTGGACATAGATGGCTTCTTTCACTCCTCTTTCAAACCATCTGTTTTCCCTGTCCAAAATGTGAACATTGGCATCCTCAAAAGAGTGCCCTTTTTCCTTCAGATGCAGATGTACTGCTGAATCTTGTCCTGTCGAGGTGGCTCTTCTATGTTGTGCCATTCGTTTGTGAAGAGGCTGTTTGGTTTCACCAATGTAGAGGTCCGAGCACTCTTCACTGCACTGAACAGCATACACTACATCGCTGATCTTGTGTTTGGCGGGTTTGTCCTTGGGATGAACCAGTTTTTGTCTTAGGGTGTGACTTGGTTTGAAGTATACTGAGATGTCATGCTTGGAGAAAATTCTTCTGAGTTTCTCTGACAAGCCTGCCACATATGGGATGACAATGTTGTTCCTCTTGTCCTTCCCATTCTCTGTAGTTTGTGTTTGGCCTTCATTCCTGTGCATCTTAGCTGATTTGATGAAGGCCCAGTTGGGGTAACCGCATGTTTTGAGGGCTTTCTTAATGTGTGTGTGTTCCTTATGCTTCCCTTCTGCCTTAGAGGGAACACTTTCCGCACGGTGTTGTAGGGTCCTGATCACCCCAAGTTTGTGTTCCAGAGGGTGGTGGGAGTCAAAGAGGAGATACTGGTCTGTGTGTGTGGGCTTCCGGTAAACTTCAATGTTGAGGCTTCCATCTTCCTCGATAAGCACCGCACAGTCCAGGAATGGTAACTTGTTATCTCTGGTGTCCTCCCTGGTAAAACGTATGTATTTATCCACTGAGTTAATGTGACGAGTGAAGGCTTCTACTTCTTGGGTTTTGATTTTGACCCAGGTGTCATCTACATATCTGTACCAGTGGCTAGGTGCCATCCCTTTGAAAGAACCAAGAGCTTTACTTTCCACTTCCTCCATGTAAAGGTTGGCTACAATGGGAGACACTGGGGAGCCCATGGCACATCCATGCTTCTGTCTGTAGAATCCATCATTGTATTTAAAATATGTTGTGGTAAGGCAGAGATCTAAAAGTGCACAAATCTGATCTGGGGTGAAGCTGGTTCTGTTCAGTAAGGAATCGTCTTCCTGTAGTCGTCTTCTGACGGTCTCCACTGCCTCAGTTGTAGGTATGCAAGTGAAAAGTGAAACCACATCAATTGATGTTTGATTGGATGTTTTCCTAACTTGTCCCGCCCTGTCACAAAATTGAATCACTTCTGATTGGATGTCATCCCCACCAAGCATTTTCGTCTCGTTTTCATTCGTTGATAAAAGTGTCAATTAATTTTTGTCAATTAACCGTTTTTAACCTTTTAGAGAGTTTTATTTAGTTATCGTCTCGTTTTCATCATGAAAAAAAGGGTCGTTGACGAAAACTATGACAAAAATATTTAATCAACGAAATTAACACTGGTTTTAACAATAACAGAACAGGTGGTCGTGACGATGGAGAGACGCAAACGGGGACTGCGACCGGTGCCACCCACATGCAGGTAAATGCCGAGCCAACGACCTGCCTGGCTTTCTGCAACACCCAGTTACCGTGCAAGCAGACCGTGAAATAGAGCCCCTGCAGCAAAGGAAACTGGAGGACCGCTGCCTCCACGCTGGCCGGAGAGTCTGCTTGGCAGCCAGTAATGATCCTTCATCAGGTTCACTTACAGAAATCTTGTTATTTCTTCTAAATAGTAAAGTTTGATCGTTGAACATTTTTTTCTACACTCAAAATAATGCTAGACTCACCTACAGTTGTGTTTACAGTCTTTACCTCCAACAAAAGCTGGCTCCTCAGTGCAGCACAGTACAGAAAACACCTCATGTCACGTGATTCGATCTTGCATTCTAATTGATTCTAGGGATGTACAGTAATCCTTCACTTATCACGGGCGTTATGTTCCAGGACCACCCGCGATAAGTGAAAATACGCGAAGTAGGGACGCTATATTTATTTTAATAATTATACATTATTTTAGTAATTATACACAATTTTAAATTTTTATAAACCCTCCCCACACACTTATATACCAAATACATACATTACTGTACAACACGTACTACGCCTGTGAAGAACAATTACCGCAAAAATCTGTGAAACAGCAAAAATACCGCAATAAATATTTTACACTAATATTGATTGAAAACCTGCGAAACAGCGAGTTTGCGAAAAGTGAAGTAGCGAGGGATTAGTGTAGAGGTTTTTGTGGGCAATGGAAGTGACGTTTAGAGGTATTTAGCAACACACGGATAAGTCAGGCTTGGTGGAAACGGTGTTTAGAGGGTTTTAATAGAAAATGATTTGATTGGTGTATTGTACGTAGGGCTGCATAAAACGATTATTTTAGTAATCGAGTATTCTATCGATTATTCCATCGATTAATCGAGTAATCGGATAAGAAATACTTTTTTTATTAACAGTTTATCTGCATATTTTAACTTCCATACTGCAGTTTTTCGCCGTGTGAACAAACAGCAGTGGATGGAGCAGCTACAAAGTTCTCTTTTCTTCACCTTAACACTTGCTGATCAGGTGCTTGATGAAGGACCTCCAGCTGTTTCCCAGTAAAGATTTAATGGTGGTTACTAAAAGAAAAAGCTGCTGTTTTGGATGCTGGAAAAACATTTCCTTTTGCACTACTTGAGCTCACCGCCTCTTTGCGCTTGCGCAGTTAAAACCGCTGCCTGCTATGAGTATTTTGAAAAACTAGTGGCTGCGGGAGCCATGGCGCATATGTGAGTAATGGTGTAATGCTTTGTATTCACAAGCATTCTCAAAAATACATTTCTACTGCAGGTCTATATTTAGTCACTAATAAGGGATTAAAAAAATTTTTTTTTGACGGAGCCTCCCGGTCCTGGGGGGCGGGCCTTCCGGTACCGAACCATCGCTAGTGCTAATGGCCCGCGCTCTCTAGCAAACCAGTTGTGCTAGCTACAGCTGAAGTAAAGACAAAAATAACAGCTGAAATTCTCAGCGAGCACAACACACACAGACACACAGAGAGCAGTGGAGGCGTGGAAATGCATGTCAGCGATAGTTGCCACCCGTCCGGTAAAGTACGGAGGAACCCCGCATGTTACGGAGCCGTATTCCGCGGAGTCCCGTAACATACGGGGTTCTGTATTTTATGAGACAGGTGGCAACTCTAGTGATGATCCACTCTGTGTTAAATGAAATCCATCGCAGTGACGGAGAGCTTTTTAGAATCTGTGTGTATGTGTGTGTGTGTGTGTGTGTGTGTGTGTGCGCGTGATTCACACTCCAGTCCAGTAGGTGGCGGTAATGCAGTTCTATGTTGGTTTGCCAGCCACCAATAAACCCACAAAAAGACTCACTAGCACTAATGCTAGTGAGGAGCGCTGCTTACACCGAGACAGCTGAGCGCTGCAGAGTTTAAACGAAGCATCGACACAGTAAATTTGTGTCGATAATTTTTTAGAATCGATTTAATCGAGTTAATCGATGAATCGTTGCAGCCCTAATTGTACGTTTGGAAAGGATTCTATAAATATCCTTTTCTGATTTTTGACGGAGGAGGTCTTTATCGGATTTTGCATGTGAACTCTTCATATGATCACCCCAACTGAATATTAATTTGGTTCTTTAAAACAGTTCCAGCTTCCTCTGACTTGGACTCTACCAAATCTGTTGAACAGGACATTATCAGCAGATCCTTACAGTCCTGAAAGCTATGTTGGAAAAGCTTATGGATTAGTCTCGTTCAAAGACATATGTGACACATGCAACTTTGCTAATATTTTCACAACAGCATGTTGTTTGCTTTGTTTCATGTGTTTGCAGAAGTGTGGTAAGTTTTTAATTAAAATATTCCAGTATGGTTGTTTATTATTTATTTTTTACGCTATTATTCACCAGCCCTAGCTATCAATTGACAACTCAACAAAAGAATTTGTGAATGAGACACTGCCCCATTGGTTGAGACATCAGAGAATTTTCAAGCGTAATAAGAACTTGAAAAACAGGACTTTTGAAAATGGCACTTGCCAATTTTTTTAGAAGCACAGGTACAAGGATTAATATCCTTGGATCAAATGATGTGGTTAACTTTTTAACCTTGCAGAGATTGCCAGTGACATATTTAAGGTTAAACGTAACATGTACCCCCTTTATATATAAGTTTGACTTGTGTGGTATATTCAAATGAAACTCCTTGGCGTGCATGCGTTCTTAAGCATAGAATAAAAATGTGTGATTTGGTGAGTGAGTCCTGTAGCAGTAAAAGGGGCTTTGAGTGCTCAGTTAGACTGGAAATGCACTCTATATAGTCCATATAACCAAGCTTTGGTATCCAACTATTTTTACAGGACTGAGAGAAAGGCATTTCATGGTACAACTCTAAATCCTACGTTACCATAAAACTAAACTGCATTTTCAAATATGTTTTGAAGGAGCAGTATTTTCTTTCCTGGAATGGTATGTGCTGTATGATTTTGTCCTCTGATGATGCAGCATACATGTTACCAAGGCACAACATTTATGTCAGTAAGTAAGTTAGGTTCAGTAAGTTCAATACTGTACTTGGTAGAATGGGGTTTAAGTCATTTTTGTGGAATTGGAATTTCAAGGTTTTAATTTGAGACTTTCCATTTTCAGTGACTATGTGGTAAGGTAAAGGCACAAAATGTACTTATATTGGAGCCTTCACACAATTAATCACATTAAAACATTGCCCTCGGTTTTCTGGATTACCAGTGTAATGGGGCTAGCCAAATTAATACATAGTTACTGTCAAATAGTCCAAAAATTGACCTCCCATGTATTTTCCTAATCAGTTTTCTTGGCCTCAACAGAAAATGTCATGAGGATGAGGGAAAATGGATGAAAGGAGATAAAGAGATTCATAAAGAGAATGCTCAGAGTCTAGTTGCACTTCTAGACTGCTTGAAACAAAGCATCATGAAAATGAACTACAAAAAGCACATTTCACCTTGTGTGCTGTTAGTGATGTGTTGTTTCACAGACACATAACACTTAATTTTTAAAGAATTCAAAAAGTTGAAAAGTACATGGGCATCCACACTAAAACGGGCGAGCGCTTGGCCAAAAACAACACCCCATTTGGTCCAATAACTGAAGCTGGAGGCCTGCAGTGTGTGAGCTGACCAGCTCTCATTAAGGCTGCATAGCAGATAGCCACTTCACTCAAAAGTAAAGTAAAATTTATTGTACTATAAATTACTATAACCACAACCAATATCTCATTGCCTGAAAGTTACTGTCAGTAATGGAAAGTGGAAAGTATTATTCTTAGGAAATAGGGCTGTGTGATCAGTGCAAACTGGAGATCAGACATACACTGTTATTTAGCAACACTTTGTTAGTCCTATATCTGAATATGCAACATTTGTGAAAAAAAATAATTTCCCTTGAAATTTTGAAAATACAGAATAAAAATCTTTAGGTTACATGGCTTTATGATGACTACAGGTTAGGTTGTATCATGAAGCCACCATCCATATTAACAGGTCCTGCACCTGGCAAAATTTCAAAGAAGCACATCCATAATTGAGCCCATGTGCTCTTCACTTAGGGCATGTCAAAATGTCTGCCATGGAAAATGCCCTAATAACTAATATAGCAGGATGTCATGACTGTAGGTGTCTGCCATCTGCTCCAACATCATTGGCTGATGTGTGTAACATGCACTGATGTTTCCATAGGAAACTGCATGATCTGGAGTTTATATTTCTCTTTTGTTCTGTCATTTTCTGCCTTTTTTTGCAGCAAAAAAGAAAAGATTCATACTTTGCAAGCTCACTACATACACTGTAGTGGTGATACATTTGAGATGGTTAATTTGAGTCACTCAGTATTGTGATTTGGTTCACTTGAGTCCCCCACCACCACCACCACCACCACCACCCACCCTCAACACACACACGCACAAACGAATAGGATTAATTAGGTTACACATGTTTATTTTATATTTTATTTTAGGTTTCACACACCAAAAGATAAGACTTACACACAAATAACAACAAACTGAACAAAATTACAAGATAACCAAAATTAAAATACATTAAATGTAGAACTCAGTCAAATTCAAAGAATGCCAAATCTGCAAAAGGTATATGCTGAAAATGAGATAATAAAATACAGTAATATAAATAGCAAAAAATGCAGTGTGCAAATAAGAATATAGACTAAAAATTAAACATTTTAAGTAGGTATGTAAATAAAACCAAGATGAAAAAAGCTAAATGTGCAAATGACAATAGCATGCAATCAGCCACATAACAAATACCTGTGCATTTAAGTAATTATTTATTAGAATATTTAACTTATTTGCTTAAATCACTGACTGAAGTCAGTGACCTGGTTCAGCCAAATCACCTGAGTCAGCAATGTTTCCAGTGAGTCCATCATTCACCCAATTCAGTCGAATGACCTTGGTGCAACAGCATTTAAGTCTGTGACGCCGCTGTATGCTCTCACTCACGCACCTTTAGTGCTTAGCAGCAGCAGCTAGAGGACTCATATGATCCAGATTAATGGAGACTTTGTGATTCATGATTCAGTAGGAAGATTCGACTCAGCAATCATTTACTACCCTTACCTTTAAAAGCCAACTTTCAGAAATTGAGGAGGAGATTTTGTTTCCCCTGGACACTAACACATTTTTCCCCAGCTTTCTGTGGTCTGGCAGCCACTCTGGGTAGCTGAATGCATTTTACATGTGGGAGAGTGGCACCTCTCAATTACAGTAAAAGGGGAAATGACCGGGTGTGTAGTAAAGATACTGTGTTGTTCATTTCTGTGGATTACTCTTCTGTATCAGCCAACAGATTAGCACAGAGAGACCTGTGCAAATAGTCTCAATTTTGGCTTTCTGAACCGTAAAATGTATGGTCATTACGTTCAAGGCAAGAGAGCGGAGAGACACAGGTTTGTATGTGTGGTCACTCACTTTTGTGACCTTCTAAGAATGTGCAACCCAGAGAGATTGTGCTCACAAAATAATCTGTACAATCTTATGTGGACATGAAATGGCCCTAAATAGTCCTTCTGGCCCTCCACTAGTCACACTTTCCAGGTGAGTTCCAGTTATCCCCATGGAGATGTGTCATTAGGGGAAGTAGGGTCTTGTTAGCAATGGTGCGCTTTGAGTGCTCAATTAGAGTAGAAAAGCGCTATATAAGAACTAGTCCATTTACCATTTGGTCTCTCTGTGTGAAGATAACAAGATTCAGGCTGACATCACAGCTTAGGAGGGGTAATGTGTTTCTCAACTGTCAGGGTTTAGACCCAAAAAGAGGCTGATTTCCCCCCAATTAGGAGGGTTAAGCGAAATGTCAAAAAAGTAACTTAAAGGGCCAAATTGTACGTTATTTTTGACATCAATTCGCGAAGAGGAAGTAGGGGCGGGGCCGGAAGCAGCCCACGGGCCGGGAGTTTGGGCACCCCTACTCTAGAAAGTCATACTTCCTATAATATAAAATAGAACTTCTAAAAATATACAGAAAACAAAACAATGTATAAATATATACATTGTAAAAAATAAAACATGTATATACATATAATAATGAAGATGGTGAGTATTGCACTAGTGAATGAATACTGGATATTACACAATATAGGAGTAATGGATATTGTTCAGTATGAATAATATAATATTGCACAGAGATGTGGGTGTTGCACAGTTACAGTGTGTGAGTTCAGGGTGGTGATTGCTCTGGTGAAGAAACTGTTCTTGAGTCTGTTTGTTCTGGCTTTGATGCTCCTGTAGCTCCTGCCAGAGGGCAGCAGGTCAAACAGGTCAAAGCCAGGGTGTGAGCTGATGTTCCTGACTCTGCTGAGGCAGCGGGAGGTGTAGATGTCCATCGGGGAGGAGAGAGGGCAGCCAATGATTCTTTGTGCTGTCTTGACTACCCTCTGAACCTCACCCTGTCTGCCTCAGTGCAGATGCGTACCATACTGTGATACAGTACGTCAGCAGGCTCTCAATGGATGAGCGGTAGAAGGTCAGCAGCAGGTTTGAGTCCAGGTTGTTCTGCTGAGCCTTCTTGATAACAGCGGTGATGTTATCTGACCAAGAGAGATCAGCAGAGATGAGGACACCAAGAAACCTGAAGGTGTGGACCCTCTCCACACACTCGCCGTTGATGTAGAGGGGAGCTGGGTCAGTCCTGTGCTTCCTGAAGTCGATGATGATCTCTTTGGTTTTCATGGTGTTCAGTGCAGGTTGTTCTCTGAACACCAGGCTGTCAACTTCAGGACCTCCTCTCTGTAAGCTGCCTCATCTCCCTTTGAGATGAGTCCGACCACTGTGGTGTCGTCAGCAACTTTGACGATGAGGTTGTTATTGTGGGTCGGACTGCAGTCATGGGTGTTGCAGCAGTACAGGAGGGGGCTCAGCACACAGCCCTGTGGGGAGCCAGTGCTCAGTGTGTGGGAAGAGGAGAGATGGGGGCCAAGTCTCACAGTCTGGGGCCGGTTGGTTAAGAAGTCCAGGAACCCTGGACGAAGCAGATGAGGAAGCAGATGGGTGGTCCTGAGGTGTCTCAAAGCGAGCAAAGAAACAGTTAAGTTCCTCTGCTAGTGACACACTCACGTCTCCTGCAGTCACATCACAGCCTCTGAAGTTTGTGATGTTCTGAATGCCCTGCCACACCTCCCGTGTGTTATTAATGGACAGATGGGACTCTGTTCTCCTCCTGTAGTCTGCCTTGGCTTTTTTAATTCCTCTTTTCAGGTCAGCTTGAGTGGAACATAGAGCTTTGTTGCCTGACCTGAAGGCAGCATCGTGGGGTTAAAAGAGAGGTAAAATAAAGAAAAAGCCATTTCTCTAAGTAAAGTTTTTGTGCTGAAGAACTTAATTTACTAAAGCACATGAGTCACAAAATAAATGACTAATCATTTGGTAAGCCTCAGTCCATTCATTGCATTCAATTCATTTACGTAAATCTCTGCACTTGTTTCTGCAGTCATGATTAACAGCTCAGTTGACAAGTCCTTCATGTACTTGTGCAGTTTTTCCTCACCTTTATGCCTTGAAAGGTTCATTAGCATCTGGAGTTCTTTATGATAAACTCCTTCTCCTCACATACAAGATCTTGAATAATAAGGCACCATATTATTATAGCAACCAAATTGCAGGCTTATTTGTGGTATTTAAAAGTAGAATGGGAGACAGAATCTTCAGCTATCAGGCCCCTCTTCTGAGGAACCAGTTTTCCTTTGGATTCGGAAAACAGAAACCCTCTTTATTTTTAAGCTTAGGTTTAAATTTTTCCTTTTTGATAAAGTTTATAGTTAGGGCTGGATCAGGTGATCCTGAACCATCCCTTAGTTATGCTGCAATAGGCTTAGGCTGCTGGGGGCTTCCCATAATGCACTTAGCATTTTCACTTTACAGTTAATGTTTAGTTATTGTTAAACTCAGGACAAAAGCCAAACTGTAGAAGAGTCTAGTCTGTGCACTCATAGCAAGCCTTATATACAGTGATCATGCATAACATTATGATCACTGATAGATGAAGTGGATAACACTAATTATCTCTTCATTATGGCACCTGTTAGTTGGTGAGATATTTTACGTAGCAAGTGATTTTGTCTTGTGAAGCAGTAAAAAATGGGCAGGGTAAGGATTTGCGGGAGTTTGCCAAGGGCTAAATTGTGATGGCTGGATGACTGGGTCAGAGCATCTCCAAAACTGCAGCTCTTAAGGGGTGCTCCCAGTCAAAAGTGGTCCAAGGAAGGAACAAAGGTGAACCAGTGACAGGGTCATGGTTGGCCAAGGCTCACTGATGCACCTGGGGAGCAAAGGCTGACCCGTGTGGTCCAATCCAACAGACAAGTTACTGTAGCTTAGATTGCCAAAAACATTAATGCTGCTTTTCATAGAAGATGTCAGAATACACAATGTATTACAGTTCTTTGTGTATGGGGCTTCATAGCCACAGATTAGTCAGGGTGCCAATGCTGACCCCTGTCACCTGCCAAAAGCACCAACAATGTGCATGTGAATATCAGAACTGGACCACAGAGCAATGGAAGAAGGTGGCCTGGTCTGATGAATCACAGTTTCTTATATGTCACGTAAATGGCCGGGTACATGTGCCTTGCTTACCTGAGGAACACCTGGCACCAGGATGCAATATGTGAACAACGCAAGCCAGCAGAGTCAATGTGATGCTTTGGGCAATGTTCTGGTGAGAAACCTTGGGTCCTGCCACCCCTGTGGATGTTACTTAGCCAGGCACCAACTACTAAAGCATTTTTGCAGATGTACACCTTTTCATGGAAATGGTATTCTGTGATGGCTGTGGGCTCTTTCAGCAGGATAACGCACACTACGACAAAGCAAAAGTGGTTCAGTAATGGTTTGAGCAGCACACTAACTACAGGACTTAAAGGATCTGTTGCTAACATCTTGTTGCCAGATACCACAGCACACCTTCAGGGTGGAGTCCATGCCTCAGCTGGTCAGAGCAAGTGTTTATAATGTCTCTTGATCTGTGTACAATAGAAACAGTATAATGTCCAGCAATTAATCTTAATTTTTATACTTAAAACTTTCAGTTTAATACTACACAATAACTAATGCCATACAATGTTTGCATGTGCACAAGACTGCACAAATTCTGTTCAACACATTTAATCAAACGGATACAAAATGAATAGGAAAAGAAAGGGAGAAGCAGTGGGGGGGTGCATGAGAACATGCAACCCCTCACAGCTTTTATTGTGGGTTCTTGGTATTTTTACATTCTGACCACCTGTACTTAGGCCTCCTATGTCAAAACACTGACCCTTCAACTGCTTTTTAGGATACAATTACAGGAGACAAAACTAGTGAGCAAGGAAGACGAAGAGCAAAGAATGTGTTGGTGTGTCCACAAGACAGTTTTTGTGATGACACATACAGGTGCTGCTCATAAAATTAGAATATCATGAAAAAGTTGATTTATTTCAGTAATTCCATTTAAAAAGTGAAACTTGTATATTTATTCATTCATTACACACAGACTGATATATTTCAAATGTTTATTTCTTTTAATTTTGATGATTATAACTGACAACTAATGAAAACCCCAAATTCAGTATCTCAAAAAATTACATAAGAATATAATGCTTTTCTACTCTAGTTGAGCACTCAAAGCACTTTAGACAACACATTTGTATTCACCCATTCACACACGCATTCATACAAGCACTTCATCGGGAGTAACTTGGGGTTCAGTATCTTGCCCAAGGATACTTTGGCATGCAGACATCAGCTGATGCAGGTGGGGAGGCTGACTCTGGCTTCTTATGGCCTCTGACAGTGGACTCTTCTCTGTGCTTGTCCTATTAGACTTCAGTGCAGCTTTTGATACTAGTGACCATAACATTTTATTACAGCGATTTGGGTATGCCATCGATATTAAAGGTACTGCACTGCAGTGGACTGAATCATATTTATCTAATAGAATCCAATTTGTTCATGTAAATGGGGAGTCTTGGTGACTGATATGATGCCCATAATTCAAATGGAAAAACTCCATAAAGACTCTAAAGATACCTTTTCACGCTACTGAAATCCCTTCCTAGAACACAATGTGTGCTTGTTTGTATACATCTGCACAAGTATGTTTATGTATATATATAAATTGTGTGTACACTATTTGCTAAGTGCAATGGTTAACACTTTGACCTGTGCCTCTGGGCCCTGTTTGTTTGTTTGTTTGTTTATGGGTTTATTTGTTCTGTTTTTTTATAATTATTAAACTTTGAAAACCTAAAATAAAATACAAAAAAAAACCTAAAATTAAAAAATAAATGGGGAGTCTTCTTCACACACTAAGGTTAATTATGGAGTTCCAAAGGGTTCTGTGCTAGGACCAATTTTATTTACTCATGCTTCCCTGAGGCAGTATTATTAGAAAGCATTGCATAAATTTTCATTGTTATGCAGATTACCCAGCTTTATCTATTCATGAAGCCAGATGACACACACCAATTAGTTAAACTGCAGGAATGTTTACACGAGACCGTTTTCATTTTGAAACGGCGTCGTTTTGATGCGTTTCGGCCTTGCGTTTACAGGACAACAGAGTGAAAACGATGTGTTTCGGAAACGGGGTCCAGAGTGGAGCGTTTCAGAAACGCACCGGCTTGCGTTCTCGTGTAAACACTTGAAACCGGGGTGATTTGAAAACGCTCGACTAGCACATGTGCACTATGGTTGCGACGGCCACAGTTTTTCGCGCACGCGCAAATTGATATACAGTACTCGCGGATTCACGAGTGCTTCTTATGCTTTTCTTGTGTTTTTACCATTTTGTAATTCAGCGTTGTGTGTAAACAAACTTTGCAAAGAGAAACCAACGCCAACTTTTGGCCTGGCATGGGAACTACATCATTTTCATCGTTTCCATCGTTTCACATGTCATCGTGTAAATGCGGATCGTTTCTGAAACGCCATCGTGTAAACGAAAGGCTGAAACGCATCAAAACGACACCGTTACCAGTGAAAACGGCTTCGTGTAAACGGCACCTTAAACACACAAAGGTCTGGATGACCTCTAATTTTCTGATTCTAAATTCAGACAAAACTGAGGTTATTTAACTTGGCCCCACAGGTCTTAGAGGCATGGCGTCTAGCCAGATACTTACTCTGGATGGCATTACTTTGGCCTCCAGTAACACTGTGAGAAATCTTGAAGTCATTTTTGACCAGGATATGTCCTTCAATGCACATATTAAACAAATATGTAGGACCGCTTTTTTTGCATTTGTACAATAATTCTAAAACCAGAAACATCTAGTCTCAGAGTGATGCTGAAAAACTAGTTCATGTTCTCATTACTTTTATGCTGGGCTACTGTAATTTATTAATATCAGGCTGTCCTAAAAGCTCCCTGAAAAGCCTTCAGTTTATGAAAAAAATGCTGCAGCTAGAGTACTGACGGGAACTAGAAAGAGAGAGCAGATTTCTCCCATATTGGCTTCTTTTCATTGGCTCCCTGTTAAATCCAGAATAGAATTTAAAATTCTTGAATAATCAGGCCCCATCTTATCTCAAAGTGGAGTGGAAAGTCGAGGTGATGACAGGTAGAGAAATGGCAAAACACCTGAAAAAGAAAGTGGATGAGTGATTTCAGATCATCCTTATTGAACTTATGCCTAAGCTTAATCTAACTGAGACTGTCGTATGGAGAACCAATAATATATTGTGGTTTTTCACTCAGCTGAATATTACTTTCAATATCCCATAAAAACATCAGGATTAATTACACATCTAACATTAGTTTGGTTATATTGCTACCTAAGCAGGGTCTGCTCGGGCTTTGAGGGCTACCCAGGCCACACTTTTGTAGTCCTTTGAAGGGTCCAGCTCCTTAGTTATGGCATACTTGAGTCTGTGCAGTAGGGATTTGGTGTGAAGTCTCTGTACGGTACTCCTGCTCACATGCTTTCTTGAATTGACTATGAAAATATTCCCCTGCACTTCTTACGTAGCCCACCTTCTCAAGTACAATGTAAAGTCACTGAAGGTAAGAAAAATGAAGTTACTAGGCAAAAGGGAGTTGACTAAAGTTCTGCGGAACAAACACAGAATTTTTTTCCATTAATTTGCAAGAAAAAAGTGACAAATTTGCAAGAAAAAAGTGGAACCACAGCCTTCACTCTACAGAGATCAATCACATACTATGAACAGTGCCTATAAACAGGGAAAGTTACAGGCTGAGGCATGGTTGCATTGGGTAGGCTTATGTATCATAGAATGAATGAATTTGAAAATATTTTTATTTATTTAATGAATAATGCACATCAGAAATAGTGTGTCGTAACCCACTAACTTTGCCTTTATGGCAAACAATCTTGTAGCATCTCACCTCCTAGTACCTAGATAACACTAATGCAAGCAGCTACATATGCAGTATATGCATCTACAGCAGGTCCATGAAATTGATTCATGTCTTGTGAACTGTCATACTTTTATTTAATGTAATGCCTATTTATTTATTCATGTTATTGTAATACTTTGGTTAGTAGTATTTGTAATGGTTAAATCATCCACATGCAAAGGCTAAAGAACAGGATCTGTTTTTGAAATACTGTCTGGCATCATGCTGACAAGTACAGGCCAAAAATTCAGTGTTGCCTTAGTGTTGAGATACTTGACACACTTTGAACCACCTCACTAGGCATCAGTACAGTCCACTGGGGGAAGTGCTTTTAGAGATTCAAAACCACAAGAAGTGTCATTTTTCATAAGCTGGAAGCTCAGGGTGTATTCGGATGTGTTTGCATATGTTCTTCAGATAAAATGGTCACAACCTCGATATTACAACCATTCTGTAGGTCTTGTGCTGTTCAAGCTGCCAGCTACATGCTTATTAGTTTAGCCCATTAAACTAATTTCAACTTTTGTTATGATGAATGGTTTGCAACCTTTTCCTCAGAACATACATTGGATTACAGTGCTTCTTAGACTTCTGGAAAAAGGACAAGTTTAATAAACCATGCAATTTGCAAAGTTTTTCAATAATAAAAGTGATTGCTAAAATTATGGCCTATGCTAAAAGTCAGTTGAAAATTTTTCCTGCATCCTTTCAGAAGTCATTCTTTCAAGTGGTAGGCAATGTGATCACATCGTAGGTACACGCTGGGCATAATGCAAGTTTTTCATTTCATTTATTTTATTTTGTTCACAGGACTGCGCAGGTCAAAAGAAAATTGTTTGGTGTTAAAGAATGAACTCATCACTATAGGACTTTAGTCACTATGCAGGACACAGAAAAATCCAACTGAGGAGGATCTGAAGCACATTTTTCTGTCATTCTGTTTAGGATATCAAGTCCTAAATGGGTGATAAAACGTCAGATATTTGGATCTGATCATCAGGGATGATCTCTCTGATGATGATGATGATGATGATGATGATGTGCAGCACCGGTGCTGTAAACTGGATGCACAAGCAAATATGCTAACCTGTGAATTCATTCAGGATCTTGCTCAAACTTCCAAGATGGCCAAGCCAGAGCCACTGCAATGCTGGTGTTATTATATATGTATACAGTCCAGCACATTGTAGCAGGATGTAAGATGCAAGCTGGGACAGTGTACACTGAGATCCACAACCAAGTGGCTGGGATAGTGCACAAGAATATCTGTTCCGCATATGGACTAGAAGTCCCCAACTCCCAGTGCGAGATACTGCCACAGGTGGTTGAGGATGACAGGGCTAAGGTTCTGTGGGAATTGAGGTTCCAGATAGAGAAGTAGCTGCTGGCCAAGAAACCTGACACAATGATGGCTGACAAGGAGCAGAAGACCACAGCTGTGATGTTGTAACCCCAGTGGACAGCGGCATCAAAAAGGAGAACATGAGAACACAGACATGGACTGAAGGAACAGCTGGAGCAGATGCAAAGGGAAAAGTCAATAGTGTTAATAGGAGCATTAGAAGCTGTACATCCAAAACTGGAAGAGTGACTCCAGCAGACTCAGAAATCTCTGTCCAGAAGAGTGCGCTCCTAAGAATAGCTAAAATACTGCACAGAACACTCAAACTCTGAGACCTCTGATAAATGGACTGGTATTAATGTAACGCCTTTCTACTCAACTTTGAGCAGTCAAAGCAGTTTCAACTGTGTTTCATTCACCAAGTCACACACAGATTTATACAATGCTTTTACTGAAGCACTTCTAACATTCACACTCACTATGATGGATGCATCAGTATCTTGCCTAAACATACCAGTCTCTGGGGGAAAGCGGAGGGGAATATACATATATTTGGATCCTTCCTGCTTCTTATTGGGGACGGGGGGGACATGATCTACCCACCCACACCACTGTGCAAATGCCTACAGTGCAGTTTTTATTTATGTCATTACTTAAAACCAGCCAGTGATATTAAGAAGCATGGTATATATATATATATATATATATATATATATATATATATATATATATATATATATATATATATATATATATATATATATATATATATATATATATATATGATGAAGTCATATATATGATATATCAGGGAGAAAGAGCAAGATAAGGAGAAAACAAGACCTTCAACCCAGTTGGGGGTCCCAGCAAATGCTTGTCTCTAACGTTTTTTTTTTTGTTTTTTTTTAATAACAACAGCATTGCAGTGGATTTGTCCTGATCTTGTAAAATTATGAATATTGATTTGTGTGATAGGAGAGTGGACTGAGTGGGGAGGGGGAAAGCCATCTCTTTGGAAAAGCCCCAGCAGCAGATCCAGGTTCATAATGGTCTGATGGAAGTGGCTCAGTGGAGAGACATTAGTATTTTTAAGTGTAGCCTTTTATAATTCTGTGCTGTCATACATACTGAATGCAATACAATATTGTATTTTCCATGTTTTTCTCTGAATGCAGGAGGATGTTTTTCATATTTGACTGAAGGCTTTTTGAGATTAAAAAAAAAAAAAACAGCGCCAAGGAAAATGCGATACTCTTGACCTGTGTTGCCTTTGTTGTGCAGCTGTTCATTAGGTCTTTGTAGTGGCCCTTGCCTGTGCTCTCCTTAGATTGAGGGGCATTTTGGCCAACCAGACCTGTGTTCTCTGAAGCCACCTAAATATTGAAACAGCAGGATGTAATCCTAGATTTGGAATGGGACAGACTTAGTTAAATGTTTGCCCAGCCACAAATCTTGTCGGGTGGTGCCAAGTGGCACTCAGACAGATGATACCACTGGGCTGGAACAGCAAAAGTGGTGATGCATTTGAATAAGAGGAATGAGAAGGCAACTGCTGAATAGAGACATTCATGGAAGAACTGATGAGTGGTATGGCCAAGGAAAGCAATACAGAGATTACTAGAGCTGCTCACAGCCCAGACGTTTTCTGGCGAGCCCTATACATGCTCTTGTGAGGCTCCAAAAAGCCTTCGGGCTGCCTCCCAAAAAGCCCTCAAACTTGTCCCTGATGACCTCCTGCTGTGACAAGAACAACATGGTTCAGCCACCTGCGCTAAACATAGCCGGAATCATGCCAAAATGCCACTTTAAAACCAACAGTTAGTGCTATTGTAAACCACCACAATTTCTTCAGTACAACCATAGATTCATGTGAATTTTAACCTAAAAAAAAAAAAGCAGATCCTCACAATATTTAACAAGCTTTCTTTCCCTTTAAAGATTACAATATCTGAAAAATGTACTAATTCTTCATAAATATAGACTCCCAACTAGCTCTTATGTTCCATTAAATATAATCACACCTTTCAATTTAGTAGGATGTGCAACAGGTTAGGGTGGTTAAGGATAGAGATGAAATGGACTAATGAGCAAACAGAGGGTGTTTAGAAGGTGGAAGGAGTACTTTGAGGTGCTCATGAATGTAAAAAAAAGTGAATCAGGAAGTGCAGAAATTTAGTGAGGAGGAAATGAGGGCAGCTATGAAGAGGATGAAGAGTGGAGAGGCAGTTGGTCTACATCACATTTGTGGAGATATGGAAACATTTAGGGGACAGGGCAGTGGACTTTTTAACACAGTTTTGGAAAGTGAGAAAATGCCTGAGGATTGGAGGAGAAGTACAAAGTTAGAGACACCAAATTGAGATGGTTTGGACATGTTGGTGGGAAGGTTGGTTGGAGGGTTGGAGTGACAGAAGAAGATACTAGAGATAGGGTGAGATGGAGGCAGATGATCAACTGTGGCAAGCCCTAAAGGGAACAGCTGAAAGAAGATGAAGAAAACTTTCAATTTGGTCAATATTAAGTATAATAAGATGGGGTAATTTATTTACCACAAATATAGAATTAATTTCTAAGATGTTTTTATATCTCTGCCAAAGAAGCACATGTTGGAACATGATGACTGTGCTATTTAAAGTATAATTCTTCTAGATCTGGGAACTTTGTGATGTACAGTGAAGTCTAGTTATGTTTGGAAATTATTAGATCTGAAGAAGCCAGTAGCAACGCCAAGTTATCTCACACTATTTATTTGAATGTAAAATTTAAAAGAGATAATGACTGAAGCTAATTATTGTGTACTGTGTAGGAAAACTTTAGCTGGATGCTTTTCGCAATTACAGGAAATTGTCAGTAACTGAGGGTGGGTAAAGAGTTTTACAAGTCTCAGTTGTTAAACAATGATCTCCACACAAAACAGGAAGTTCTGAACTTGATAATTATTTGCTATCGGGACCCCTGGATACATCAGAAACACAGGAAAAATGGCCGTTACCATCAGAGGATTATGTCAGCAGACTGGTAAAAACATCAGAGGATTATACTTGATAAACATGATAATTGCAATTGTTGAGTAGTTGTGTGTAAACAAAGGGCTGTGATGTTTTACCCATGTCCAAATTCTCATGTCTTCTCCCTAAATCTGAGTGGTCACATATTCAACCCAATTCAGAGGGATTCCCAAAATTCAATTGTGGGCTCCCAGAGTGTTGCTGGCTTTGATTCCCAGCAGCCACAAAGACAGCCTTCCCATGGTTGGAAAGGACCAGAAATGCTTCATCCTCAGAATGCTTATCTAGCTGTGAGTGGTCGGGCACTGACTTAATCACATCTGACTTGCAAACCTGAGCAGCTTAATTGCATGGAGAGAAATGTCAGAAAGCAAATGAGTCTAACATGTCAGTGTGTTAATTCTGCTATCGATTTCATTAATGCACTATTCACACTCTCAGCTCATTAAGGCTGACGTGTCAGGCCACACATGCACATACAATCACACAAGCATAAATACACACATATACAGAAGTTTTGGGGTTTTTGTTTTTGGGATGGGTGGGTGGGTGGGTGTGTGGAGTTGACCAGAGGCCGCACATCCCGAGGGCGACTGTGTTCGTACCTCAGAAGAGGAAGGAAGGAGGCTCTAGACAGAGCACTCACGGCCAAATGACAAAAGACACAAGAACAAGAGGCAAAGGGTGGCCCATTCCACCAGAGGCTGGCCATCCCAGCAGAGAATAGGGCCCCAGGCACCAAGAACCATCTGACACCCAACAAAGCCTCCCCTCCCGTGCCACTGAGGGCCATGCAACCACAGAGCACATCCCTCAAGTGGGCAGCATCCATGCCAAACATCTGTCCCTGGAACCCAGAACCACCAGATACCCAGATCTTTGGGGAGGCAGCAATAACCGGTGGGTAGCAGTTATCCATACCTTCCACAGCTGTCCTAAAAGAGCCACAGCTCAGCAAGCCCCAGACCTGGGCCCAGCCATACATATATACATACACACACCAACCAATCCACATCAATGCCACCTACAGAGTGTGGGCGAACCCCCCCAATAAAGCCAGCAGCGAACCTGGAATGCAGCTGACCTGGCCAACAGCTAACCCCCAACCTGAACATGGCGCAGGAAACAGGGGTGTGGGAAGACAGCCCCCCCCCCCCACACACACACACACACACACACATAACGGTATCTTGGTGACAGGGAGGAGTACCAAGTTATCTGCAAAGACTAGCATGCTTTATTTTGCAAGCTACATTGTGAAATTGTACAATGCAATGTATACTGTGGGAGTGGGTAGGTGCTCGCCTTGCATCCAGAAGGTTGCAGGTTCGAGCCCCTGTCCCTGTGCTACATTGTGTCCTTGGGCAAGACACTTAAACCACATTGCCTAAGGGTAGCGCCGGTCTCTGGCTGCATGACCGCAGATGCTCGTCTCTGGATGAGTGATCTGGAACCATCATTTCGTTGTGTGCCTTGTGCGCACAACGACAATGAGTTGAATCTAATCTATAGCCATAGATCCCTGCTTTTTAGTGCTAAAAGAGGTAAAAAAAAAAAAAGCTATAATTTCACTCTACAAAACTTAGTCTGCAGCACACATATTATTTGTCAGATCCATTAAAAATGTTCCATAGGGCATTAACAGCACAAACATAGTAGAAGGGTGCAGAAATAAAGAGGAAAGTTGCAATGGTGTAATAGGTTTCTCTAAGCCTGGACTGTGAAATATTCTTAATGTGATGCCTTAAAATCTTGATTAATCAACTAAATAAACAATTTAATTTGAGTACTCCTTGTTCACGTTACCATGTTCTTTGGTGCATGCATGATGAATCTAAGCTTCTAATAAATTTTGGTGTCATAAGTTTATACTTATCATTCTGGTAGGTCTTTCAGATTGGTTGGTATGCAATTAAAAAAATGGGCTGGCCTTGTAAGATCCCATTTGGATCATTGTTAATGGAATTATATAAATACATTATATGGCTTGCTGTGCTGAATAGACTGTCCAAGACTACTGTACCTCAATTTTATGTGTTACTTAACAGTAGTTAGCAGCATAGTTAGGTCATAGTACGAGGTTGCAACCAGAAGTGTGTCTCAAACACATTAATCATTTAAATTTAAAACAAGCACACAAAAGAACTTAAAAAGTATCCACAGTGCATACATGATTACAGCTGTTCTGGCTGCACTGGGAACCTAACCAGCTGGGGTTCCAGTGGTTTTCTATGTGTCTCTGAGTAGTTCACCAACAACTTCAGATTGCTTGAACACCTGTGTAGACATTGAGCACTGGAACTACTGCTGTGATATGAGTATGCGGCACTCTTGTTGCGGTTGCACCACAGTTGTGGAGCACCACCTCAACAGGTACTCGTTTTAGGTAAACACAAGCTTTATACTTGACTTTTAGTGCTGAAACAACGTAATTTTCAAGCATTTTCATAACTCACTTAAATCACTATGTTGTTTATGAACACTTTATATGCTCCATCAAGGATTTTACCATCACCTTATTATTAACACCAGTGAATCCTGTCAACCCTTTGCCTTCTTCTCTGTGCAATTCATGTAGATGAAGACGAGAAGTGGGGGGCAGGTAGCGGAGGTGTGTGTGTGTGTGTGTGTGTGTGTGTGTGTGTGTGTATGTGGGGGGGGGTAGAGAAAAGGAATGGTTGTCATAGCAACTCTGTTTTTTCAAGGGCAGTCAACCATTCATTTCTACACAACTGATCAGTTCTGCAAGGGAACACTTAACTCTGTTCTTTTCTCCCACCTTCCCTCCGGTCTCTATACCTCACTTGCCCTTGCTTAAGTGTCAGTCAGACATGAAACATCCCAGTTTTCAGCTGCCACTCTACCAGATGTCTCCATGTCCATTTCCCTTATCTTTGCTCAGTTTCCACCTCGCTTACTCACGTTTGCTAATTCATTCTATCGCATTTCTTTTTTCGATTAAAACTACATTGTGTCCATCTCCTCTTTGGCAGTGATGCTTTGTTAGGGTAAGTAATGCTTGTTTAGTGAAGTCTAAAATTTCTATTTTGACACTGTTACATGAGGTATCATGGCTGATTTCCAAACCCTGGACAGCATAAAGCCAGTATAAAGGTGGCATTCAGTGAATTAATCTAACTGGCATCATCACCTTAAGTTTAAAGTGATGCCTGCTACCCTTGATGTGTAACCAAACACTGACTATTAGCACCAGTCAAGCATGGTGTATTACTGAAAACCTAACCACAATGCTGCAAATTAACTAGTATAGGCTGCATTAAACTGCTTACTATGTTCATGCAACCTTTGAATAACAAAATGTTAGTGCGCTTAATTTTGTTTTGTAGGATCTTTCACAGTATGAAAAAACAAGACTTCATCAACACATCATATGTACATCCAATATCTGTTCAGAAAAACTCTGAAATGAACAATAACATTACATGAAAGCTTTAAATTTCTAGTTCATCAAATGTCACTGAGTAGTCCTTATCTTTAAAAATTATCTCTCTTCATCCTCTTCTGTCCTGTATTTCTCCATGGGAGTGAAATTATGTCACATTCTTTTTTTTCTACCTGAGAAAGACAGCACCTGCACCATGGGAGATGTTCAACTTCACTTTCATGTTCAAATCAATCTTTCACCAGTCTTGCTGTGTGTATTGGTGCATTGTCATCCTGATACACGGCACCGCCTTCAGGATACAATGTTTGAACCATTAGATGCACATGGTCCTCCAGAATTGTTCGGTAGTCCTTGGCAGTGACGCGCCCATCAGAATCAGAATCAGAATCAGAATCAGAAGGTTTTTATTGCCATATGGGTGAACAGGTTCACAGCATTAGGAAATTGCTGCGGTACTTCGTGCTTACAGAGAAAAAAACAAATAAGTATAAAAACTATAAGACAATATACAAGTATACAAATTGCAAATATACAGAGATATTAGAGCTATAACTATAGCACAATATTACAAAATTACTAAATATACAGTGCAGAGACTAATTAAAAGATAAAAGAATGTAGACTATATTCCACTAATATGTACATCAGTGCAGTCAGACAGGTGCATAGACATAGGGTCATCAGCGTTTGTGGAGGGTGGTGGTAACAGTCTTAGGGTTATTGTTCATGAGTCCAACAGCAGAGGGGAAGAAACTGTTCTTATGGCGGGAGGTTCTGGTCCGTATGGACCGTAGCCTCCTGCCTGAGGGGAGAGGGTCAAAAAGTCTGTGCCCAGGGTGAGAGTGGTCGGCTGTGATCCGACCTGCACGCCCCAGTGTCCTGGAGGTGTACAGGTCCTGGAGAGATGGGAGGTTACAGCCAATCACCTTCTCAGCAGAGTGCACAACGCGCTGTAGTCTCTGTTTGTCCCTAGTGGTGGCTCCAGCGTACCACACAGTGATGGAGGAGGTGAGGATGGACTCAATGATGGCAGTATAGAACTGCACCATGGTCCTTGCTGGCAAGTTGAATTTCTTCAACTGCCGCAGGAAGTACATCCTCTGCTGGGCCTTTTTGATGACAGAGGTGATGGTGGGCTCCCACTTGAGGTCCTGGGTGATGGTAGTTCCCAGGAAGCGAAAAGAGTCCACTGTGGTGATGGGGGTGTCAGTCAGGATGATGGAGGGTAGAGGGGCTGTGTGCTTCCTAAAGTCCACTATAATCTCCACTGTCTTCTGGGCGTTCAGTAACAGGTTATTGTGGCTGCACCAGGACACCAGACGTTTGACCTCCATCCTGTAGGCCGACTCGTCCCCGTCTGAGATGAGTCCGATGAGAGTCATGTCGTCTGCAAACTTAATAAGCTTGACAGACTGGTGGTCAGAGGTGCAGCAGTTGGTATACAGGGAGAAGAGCAGAGGAGAGAGGACACAGCCCTGAGGAGTGCCAGTGCTGATGGTCCGGGAGTCCGAGACATTCTTCCCCAGCCTCACGTGCTGCTTCCTGTTCATCAGGAAGTCAATGATCCACCTGCAGATGGGATCTGGCACGTTCATCTGGGACAGCTTGTCTTGGAGGAGATCAGGGATGATGGTGTTGAAGGCAGAGCTGAAGTCCACAAACAGGATCCTGGCGTAGGTTCCCTGGGAGTCCAGATGCTGTAGGATGAAGTGCAGAGTCAGGTTGATGGCGTCGTCCACAGACCTGTTGGCTCTGTAGGCAAACTGCAGGGGGTCCAGAAGGGGGGCTGTGAGGGACCTGAGGTGGGACAGCACCAGACGCTCAAATGACTTCATGACCACAGAAGTCAGTGCCACAGGTCTGTAGTCATTTAGTCCAGTGATCCTTGGCTTCTTGGGGACAGGAACAATGGTAGCGGTTTTAAAGCAGACAGGCACGTGGCAAGCCTCCAGTGAGGAGTTGAAGATGTTCGTGAACAATGGGGCAAGCTCGTTAGCACAGTGTCTCAGTGTGGCAGGTGAGACACCATCTGGACCTGGAGCTTTGCGAGCTTTGACACTCCTGAACTGCTTTAGCACCTGGTCCTCCTGAATACAAAAGACTGTGGGGGTGGGGGAGGAGGGGGACTCTGGGGTGGGAGTCCTTGATGATTTGGGCTTCTCTGAGGTGTGGGGAGTGGGGGAGGTTGGGGGGTGAATATTTGTGTTGGCTGTATTGTAGTTGGGACTGGTGGAGGTGTGAAGGCTGCTGAACTGACCATCAAAACGACAATAGAACTCGTTCAGTCTATTTGCAGTTTGTAGGTCGTCTGTGGAGTGGGGGGTTTTAGGCTTGTAGTTGGTAATCTGCCTAAAACTTTTCCATACAGAGGCCGCGTCGTTCTCTGAGATCTGCTGCTGTATATTCTCAGAGTGATGTGATCTAGCAGTGGCCACTTCCTTGCTAAACCTGTACTTGGCCTCTTTGTAGCAGTCTTTGTCCCCACTTTTAAAAGCCTCCCTCTTCTCTATCCACAGCTGCTTCAGTTTGGGAGTAAACCAGGGTTTGTCACTGTTATAACACACCCTGGTGCGTGATGGCACAATGCTGTCCTCGCAGAAGTGGATATACGAGGTTACAGTGTCCGTGTAGTCATCCAGACTGTCACAGGCAGCCCTCATTGAGTCCCAGTCTGTAGTTTCGAAGCATGTGCGGAGCTCCTCCACAGCCTCACGGGTCCACTGCTTTGTTGTCCTCACCACAGGTTTTGAGAGCTTCAGCCTCTGTCTGTACGCGGGGATCAGGTGGATCATGTCGTGGTCAGAGAGGCCGAGTGCAGCGCGGGGCACTGCGTGATAAGCCCCGCTTATCGTGCTGTAGCAGTGGTCTAATGTCTTCTCCTCTCTGGTCGGACATGTGATATATTGTTTATATTTGGGAAGTTCCTGTCTCAGGCTGGCTTTATTAAAGTCCCCAAGTACGATGATAAGAGAGTCCGGGTATGTCCGCTCCATGCACAGAATCTGCTCTGTGAGCGCGCACTGGGCCTCGTGCACGTCCGCGTCCGGCGGGATGTAAACAGCAGCCAGTATGAATGAAGCGAACTCCCGCAGAGAGTAGAACGGTTTACAGTGAATGAAAAGATATTCCAGTGAGGGAGAGCAGTGCTTAGCAATCTCTGTCACATCCGTACACCAGCCACTGTTTATGTAGAAGCAGACTCCTCCACCTGTAGCCTTGCCGGAAAGCGCAGCTTGCCGGTCTGCGCGGAGGAGATGAAATCCCTCCAACTGGAGCGCGCAGTCCGGTATCTCCTCACACAGCCATGACTCCGTGAAGCATAACACACAGGATATGGAAAAGTCTCTATTCATGCTCCTCATCAGTGTCAGTTCGTCCATTTTGTTCCTAAGTGAACGCACGTTGGAGAGGAAAATCCCAGGTAAGGCTGTGCGTAATCCACGTCTCCTTAGCCTCACAAGGACGCCAGCGCGCTTCCCTCTCTTTCGGCGTCTCACTTTCTGGGCCAGAGTGTGTAATAAATCCGCCGCAGATGCGACAAAAACAGGAAATAAATCCGAAGGTGTTGTGGACCTAATGTTGAAAAGCTCTTCTCTGGTGTAAGAATACCCAGAAGAGTGTCCAGACACAGAAATAACGCACAAAAACAAACAAAACAGAGCGCACCGAAGTACCAGGGCATCCATTCGCGGCGCCATCTTGGAAAGATCTAGCACAAGTATTGGGCCAAGAGAATGCCATGATATGGCAGCCCAAACCATCACTGATCCACCCCCATGCTTCACTCTGGGCATGCAACAGTCTGAGTGGTACGCTTCTTTGGGGCTTCTCCACACCGTAACTCTCCCGGATGTGGTGAAAACAGTAAAGGTGGACTCATCAGAGAACAATACATGTTTCACATTGTCCACAGCCCAAGATTTGCGCTCCTTGCACCATTGAAACCGACGTTTTGCATTGGCACGAGTGACCAAAGGTTTGGCTATAGCAGCCCGGCCGTGAATATTGACCCTGTGGAGCTTCTGACCGACAGTTTTGGTGGAAACAGGAGAGTTGAGGTGCACATTTAATTCTGCTGTGATTTGGGCAGCCGTGGTTTTATATTTTTTGGATACAATCTGGGTTAGCACCCGAACATCCCTTTCAGACAGCTTCCTCTTGCGTCCACAGTTAATCCTGTTGGATGTGGTTCGTCCTTCTTGGTGGTATGCTGACATTACCCTGGATACCGTGGCTCTTGATACATCACAGATGCGCCAGCAAGACGTGCACCAACGATTTGTCCTCTTTTGAACTCTGGTATGTCACCCATAATGTTGTGTGCATTGCAATATTTTGAGCAAAACTGTGCTCTTACCCTGCTAATTGAACCTTCACACTGAAGATTGGCCACCAGGCTGGTCCAATTTAGCCATGAAACCTCCCACACTAAAATGACAGGTGTTTCAGTTTCATTGTCCAACCCCTGTATAAGCGCTTTTAGTGCTTAGACTGAGTAGAGTCCATTTACCATATAAACTGGATAGGCAAACTCTTATGCATGCTCGAATATCCTTGAGAGGATGAAGAGCTGGTCCAGCATTCCATGACCAGGACGAAAACCATATTGTTCCTCTTGAATCTGAGGTTTGACTAACTAGCTTTCCAGCACCCTGGCATAGACTTTACCGGGGACACTTGTTGCCTCTGCCAGGCATTCCCAATGCACCCTCACAATACATTTAGGTGCACCAGGTCTGTCCAGCATTCTCCCCTCCACCTGATCCAACTCACCACCAGGTGGTGATCAGTTGACAGCTCAGCTCATCTCTTCACCCAAGCGTCCAAAACATATGGATGCAGATGTGATGATAAGATTACAATATTGATCATCAAGCTGCGATAGGGTGTCCTGGTGTTATGTGCACTTATGGACATCCTTGTGTTCGAACATCATGCTCGTTGGGGACAAAATGTGGTTTGCACAGAAGTCCAGAAACAAAGCTCCATTCAGGTTCAGATCCCAATCACACCCCTCCAGGTCTCACTGTAACTGCCCACATGTTAAACACATTGAATTCTCCACAAATATTCTCTGTCTGCACACACACGTCTGCCACCTCTCTGCAGAATTTTCAGCAATCTGCATGTGTTCTGAACATGTCAGACACCATTTCATTGCATGGTGCATGTAATGTGCATTCTATTAATTATGTACATTTTACATCCCCCATGAATTTCTGCAGATTGCTTGTGGTTGCTCATCCACAGCCCTTCTTTTCATCAGTGTGACAGGGGTCTTAGTGGCTTAACTCATCTGCATCTGACATGCCTGCTTCTCAATATTACTGCTTTGTTGTGTAGGGCTTGCATATTCACATGGAGAAACTGATCCAACGGAGACAAAAGATGACAAAGGATTTAGAAAAGTGAAAGGAGCAGAGTGAGCAGTGCAAAATGCATCTGCAGCCTGGGGAAGTGCAAAAATGCCATTTCAGATGAGGACAGACTGTTAAACATAAAGCTTCCACATCGGTGGCCTCAGAATCTCATCTCTGCTTTTTACAGATGACGTGGTCCTGTCGTCTTCATCAGATGGTGGCCATCAGCTCATACTGGAGTGTTTTGCAGCCAAGTCTGAGGTATGAGAGTTAGGACCTCTAAGTCTGAGACCATGGTCCTCAGCCAGAAAAGGGTGGAGTACCCACTCCAGCTCAGGGATGAGTTGCTGCCCCATGTGGAGGAGTTTAAGTATCTTGGGGTGTTGTTCACTAGTGAGGGGAGAAGGGACATTGACAGATTAATTGGGGCTGTGGCTGCAGTGGTGTGGATGCTGCACCTGTCCATTGTGGTGAAGCGGGAGGTGAGTGTGAAAGTGAAACTGTAATTTACCGGTCAATCTATGTTCCCACCCTCACCTATGGTCTGGTAGGAGCTTTAGAGATAGAGTGAGTACTGCAGCCATCCCGGAGGGGCTCAGAGTAGAGCCAATTGAGGTGGTTAAGGCATCTGACTAGGATGCCTTCTAGAGGCCTCTTGGGTGAGGTGTTCTAGGCATGTTCTGCCGGGAGGAGGCCCTGGGGCAGACCCAGGACATGCTGGAGCGATTATATCCCTTGACTGGCTTGGGAACACTTTGGTGTTCCCCCAGTTAAGCTGGAGGAGGTGGTAGAGAGAGGGAGGTCTGGGTATCTCTGCATAGGCTGCTGCCACCGCAACCCAACCACAGATAATCAGAAGAGGATGGATGGATGGATGGATGGATGGTGCTAGCTTGCTTTCAGTATTAACATCAAGCTATTCTGACCATCCTGTAGCACCCTGTCTAATACTTGCACATTCTAATACTTGTATGATGGTGGTAAAAATCTGCTAGTCTGAATCTTTGTAACAAAGTGAATAAGCAATGTTGCTGTTAAGTGTGACGTAAACTTCATGATACTGGTGTTTTTGGACCATTCACACAAGTCAGCACTGGAAGTACAAATTATTGTACATCCCATTAAGAACACTATAATAGATCCAGAAGGTATATTTATAATTCTCAACTCTATTCAAAATATGGGTTTGTGTATTGCTAGCACATATGGGCCAAATACTGATTATCCATCTTTTGTTTATACCTTCTTCACTTCACTTTCTAACTGGAGATTTAATACATAATGTTTTATTAGAGAAGTTATTAGGCCATGACTTTGACAAGTTAAGAAACATTCATGTCTTAAATTATTTAATTGAATCTATGTATATATACTGTTCAAAGGAAAACAAATGAAGACTTTTTAATTAGAGTATAACATCAAGTCAGTTGAACTTAGGGGATATTGATCTGGTCAGTTATGAAGCAGAGGGGTTGTTAATTAGTTTTTGCTGCTTTGGTGTTGAAGAAATTAACAAAAGCTGCACTAGAGGGGCAACAATCAGAGAACCCTCTAAAACAGGAATGATTTTACACGTGGAGGGCACGGATATAGTTTTTCTCTCATCATCTTTTCTGACTGTTTCTTCACTAGTTTTGCATTAGGCTAGGGCAGTGTCACTACTGGTTAGTTGACTTCACAAGGGTAGCCTGAGGGCCTGATGTCCTCTAGTTTTTTTTTAGAGGACTAGAGGACATCAGGCATCAGTTTAGGCATTCAGTCTTTCCTAACACATTACCCAGTCCATATCAGTACATTTGACATAATTTTTTCATTGAGATCTGATGTGCTTTGAAAGTGTTCCTTTATTTATTTTTTCTGTTGAGCAGTCTATTTCTGGAGAAATCCTTCCTGTTTGCTTTTTTTACAGTAAAGGCTTGACTATGCTGCATTTACTATTTTCATAAGTTGATTTTAAACGCTACTGTTTGAGAACAGTTGTAAAGTTATAGTTATAAAGTAACCCAGGTTCCCTGAGTGGTGATCTTCTCCACCCTACATATTCCATATGGAAAAGTGTCCTGTGGGGTTGTACCATTGAGCAAAAGATACCAATGAGCAGGGAGATTCCAAGGGTGTCCGTGAACAAGCAGTGTAATTACTTAGAACCAGACCATCTGGCACCAATTGGGAGTCGCCAGAATAAGGCTCACTTCTCCTTAACTCTGAATGAGGGGTGGAGGAGTTTAATGGAAGGGAAGGAATACGGGAGGCCCTGAGGCCACTGATCTGCCATCATATCCATGCCTAATGGAAGATGGTCTCTCCTTTTAGTGAAAAACAGGATACAATGAGTTGACTACCTGGAGTCAAAGAGATCTGCCATGGCTATGGCAAAGGGGTTCCAGATCTCACCTACCACCTCTGGATGCATCCTCCATCCTCTTGGAAGGGGTCCCTCTCTAGACCTTTGATTTTCTGCAAGGTTGGCTCAACCTGACATGTGTAGTGATAGCAGCTCCCTGGCTTTTACAATGCTACTGGGTATTTGATGGCTTGTGCAACTCAAATAACATTGTGTTATCATTTAATCTCAGACTCAGAACTATCATCCAACTGTTATGTCTCAGTTAATTGTACCTGTTCAGTCTCGGATTCTCTTTCACTTTGTATTGTCTCTTAAATTTTGTTAGGAATTTTGATGAACATTTAAGTTATTTAGAACTGAAATGAAGAAGAAGAAGATGTGGCCTTAAGAGACAGAGAGAACAGGAAGTGTTCTTGTTAAGAATAGGCAAAGGACAGAGTGGAGAAAGATCAGGAATGATGCAGATAAAAGACCTTGAGCCAGATTGGACTGGTTCTCTTTTTTTTTTTTTGTTGTGATTATGTAGCAAACACTAACATGTATACTGTATGTACCCTTTCTGCCTCATGGTAAAATGCGCCACAAAAAGAGATAAAAACCTTAATTATTCAATATACTGATGTTCACTGGCCTCTTGCCATCCCTGTCTAATTAATGGAGCTCAGATGTGTGTGTAAGAGTGTCATACAGAATAAAGCAAGTCAGTTCTGTATAGGCTTCAACATTCAGACAAGGGGAAATGATGCAGATGGAAAATTGCTAGACTACAGGGTTGTCATTGACCTGATGTTGCAGGTTACCTGGTGGATAAAAATCATGTGTATACTTTTTTCTTTTTTAAAAGCTTTCTTTTTATCTTCCTCCCAAACAAAATCTGTTAGTATGTAACTGTTAGGGTAAATAGCAATCACAAATTTTAAGGTGATAGTTTTATTATGAAGGAAATGTCTGTGGTTTTGTTAATGTAGTTTGAATTTTGGATTTGTGTTTGAGATTTTGAGAAAATGGGTGGAGTTTTCAAGAAATGTGTTTTAGCAAATCAGAAAACCTGTAATTAATCCCTTGTCTCCGGGCTGCTTCGGTAATGGTGAGGAAGAAGCGAAGTCCACTTACCGACACACCCACCTGGGAACAGACTCAATGGTTATTGGAAACTCTGATTTGAGAAATGAGAAGCTAGAGACACCAGCAACCATAGTTAATTGTTTTCCAGGGGCCAGAGCAGGTGACATAGCCAGCAATTTCAGATTTTCTTCTAAGTATAAATGTAGATTTTGCCAATATTTCACATTGGCAGTAATAACACCCAGTTACACCAATCAGAGGCCACTAAAGTTAATCAAATTAATGTTGCCATAACATATGGGGTGGCTGTAGCTCAGGAAGTAGAGCATCTCACCTACTGATCGGAAGGTCGGAGGTTTGATTCCTGGCTACTCCAGGGTACATGCCAATGTATCCTTGGGCAAGATATTTAACCCCAAGTTGCTCTCCGACACAAGCATTGGAGTGTGAATGTGTGTGGATGTTAGATAATAAAAAGCACTAAGCTTAGTTAATAAATGGAAGTGCTTTTATTAATGGGTGTGAATGAGGTAAATGTAGGCGTGTTGTATAAGCACTTTGAGTACTCAGACAGAGTAGAAAAGCGCTATATAAGAACTAGTCCATAACAATGTCTGACTGTCATTTTCTCTGGGCCCCTCCCCAGTAGGATCAGAAGTGACATGTTTAGCAGCATGTTCTCCCTAATTGGAAAAGTAAAAAAAAAAAATGTTTTGTTATCTATCATCCACCTGGTCCTTACTCAGGTTTTCTCGCTGACTTCTCAGACTTTTTATTTGATTTAGTGCTCAGTTCAGATAAAATAATTATAGTAGACGATTTTAACATCCATGTACATGCTGAAAATGACAGCCTCAACATTGCATTTAATCTATTATTAGATTCAATTAGCTTCTCTTGAAATGTAAATGAGCCCACACACACACACACACACACACACACACACACACACACAATCATACTCTGGATCTTGTTTTGACAATGGCATAGAAACTGAAGACTTAACAGCATTCCCTTTGTCTGATCATTTCTTAAAAACATTTGCATTAAAGGATTACACCAAATTGGGGGGGTGGTGGATGGATGGATGGATGGATGGACATATAGATAGATAGATAGATAGATAGACAGATAGATAGATAGATCAATCTAACCCCAGGGTCATCCAGAGTTGCTTTATTCTGACACTCTTAGATTTTATTAAAACAAGGGAACTGTTTAACATGCCCGGGATAGGGTTACCGAGATCCCACCGTGGAGCCAGGCCTGGGGAGGGAGCTCAAGGGAAAGCATCTGGTGGCTGAGTATTGGCCTGTGGTGCTCGGCCGGGCGTAGCCGGAAGAGACAACATAGGCCCGCCCTTCTGTAGGCCCACCACCTGCAGGATGCATTGTAGGGGTCGGGTACAGTGTGTGTCAGGTGGTGGCCAAGGATGGATGCCCTGGTGGACCAATCCCCGGCTATCAAGACTGACTACTGGTGGGGAAGGAGCCCGAGCTAGTGCGTGAGGTTGACATCCACAGTACCAGTCAAAAGTCTGGATACACCCATTCAGGTGTGTCTAGACTTTTGACTGGTACTGTAAGTGCAAGACTTGCACATCACATAATTAAAAATAGCATTCCTCCAGCTCAGTAAGTATATAGTGATTTTGTTCACGAGCCAGCTGCTTTGGACTTTAAGACCTTGTGCAGTGACTGTAAATCCAAAGACTGTGTTTTCTGCACTGGCAACTATTGAGACTATGAGTGATGCGCCAGTGAGGCAGCTGACACAACACCTGTTCCTTGGGTGGGGGCAGCCAGGTCCTAGTCGGGTCTTCAGCCGCAGTGTGTGGAACTGGACCCTCAGAAACAGCCCCAGTTGCCTTTGGTGATGCGGTCATAATATACAATATTGCTGAGGCGAGAGAAATGGCAGTCTCCAAGTTACCAGTCAGCAGCATTTTCGTAAGCAGCAGAAATATGTTGCATACGTGGTTTTATCAGTGCCACCCAGCTCTCTAATCCCTAGCAGTACACTGAACCTTTTGAGACAGCAACAAATGCAGAAAATACTAATCCAGAGCATTGGACAGAATTCCCACACACACAGACTTACACATATCCATTCCTCCAACACACAGACAAACACATACCTACCAACCTATGCAAAAAAAACAGTCAGTATACAAACACACCTGACTGCCAACCGAGTACAACCAGCTGACTAACTGTCACCTGGGAGGCATCACTTCTGCATTTACTGATAGCACAGCTGTTATACTAACAAATTATTATTCTAACAATTCTATCATTAACTTTTTTGCTGTATTAAAAACTAAAAGTAACTAAGTAATGTATTAAGTAATTTGTTAAGACATTACTTCTATTGAAATAAGTAACCAGTGGAAACGGTGGCTTTATTGTCCTTTGCTTGGGCTCATGACTAAATTTTTGCAATAAAAGAGCTGCCTAGCTATTGGGGTTTTTTTGGACTATTTTAGGAAGGTGTCAACACACCCTTCCCATTTCAGTTTAACCTGTTAACCGGCAGCACCAAAATCACCTGAAAAAACTACATAACGCCCTCTAGTTATTATTTGCTCAGGAAAACCCATTCTGTAGCCTATTACCTAGCCACATCCCGTTAGTGGGACGTATGAAGTGTGTTTTATATGGCAGGCTAGACACCTCGTTTGGCCAATCATGTTAAGAAATGGGTGTCACAGAGCCAATAATACCCAGAGGGCGTCACGTGGCTTTGGCAGGTGATTTGGTGTGGCCATGATTGGCCGAATGAAGTGCCAATCAAAAAGGGAGGATCTAGCCTGCCATATAAAGCCTGCTGCTAGTGGCTCAATAAAGATGACAAAATGTGAAGGAGAGAGTGGGCTGATTGAACTTGATAAAACCTGTTTGGTCAGGATGTTTTTTCTAATCTTCTGGCAACTACGTTGCAGATGATTTTAAAAAGCCAGACTGCAGTGAAGTGGACTTCACCAAAGTGCTTCCTCCTGTGTGTACTTCGTCTCGTACTGTGGCACAGACTAAATGAACAAAACTCCATCCTTCACTCAGCAGGATTTTATCCAGTAAATCCATAGAGATATGCACTGACGTATCACAGCAACGGGCTCACCTGCTCAACCTGCTGCATCATGAGGCCACGAACAGACCCACTTCCACTATTAAGGTCACGTGACTTACGGTACAAACCAACAGCCAGGGACTCTTGGGGGTCCGGGTAATGCCAAAGCCTACGAACGGACGCAATACGAAGGCTGTATGTACACAAAACATGGCGATAGTGGAGGATTTCAGCGTAACTCATGTCACCTAGCAACCGTGACAGCCGAAGCACAACTGTGGAAAAGCAGCTGGTTAAACGGAGAACAAACTTTTGCTCCTTTTTGTGGTTTAATTTTAAGTCTTTAATTCAAAATAAGCTGTTAAAACAAGCATAACACATTTCAGCATTAAGGAATACTGCTGAGCGAATGATTAATTTCCAACTATATTAGAATAGAATAGAATAGAATGCCTTTATTGTCATTATACAGGATGTACAATGAGATTGGAGGGCCACTCCTGTTCAGTGCCATGTAACAGAAATCAAACTCTCTAAAATGAAAATAGAAATGTTATAAAAATATTATAATCTAGTATAATCAATGTGATCAGAGATATACAGAAAATAAACAATGTGTAAAATATACAAAAAATAGAATGTATAAAATATATACATACATACCTACATTGGTGCATCTGTACATTGTAGGAAAGTAAATGCGTGTATACATATAATAATGAAGATGATGAATATTGCACTTGGTGAATGAATATTGCACTAGTGAATGAATACTGGATATTACACAATATAGGAGTGATAGATATTGTTCAGTATGAATAATATAATATTGCACAGAGATGTGGGTGTTGCACAGTTACAGTGGGTGAGTGTGTGAGTTCAGGGTGGTGATTGCTCTGGCGAAGAAACTGTTCTTGAGTCTGTTTGTTCTGGCTTTGATGCACCTGTAGCGCCTGCCAGAGGGCAGCAGGTCAAACAGGTCAAAGCCAGGGTGTGAGCTGTCCTTGATGATGTTCCTGGCTCTGCTGATGCAGCGGGAGGTGTAGATGTCCATCAGGGAGGGGAGAGGGCAGCCAACGATTCTTTGTGCTGTCTTGACTACCCTCTGAAGCCTGACCCTGTCTGCCTCAGCGCAGCTGCCATACCATACTGTGATACAGTACGTCAGCAGGCTCTCAATGGATGAGCGGTAGAAGGTCAGCAGCAGGTTTGAGTCCAAGTTGTTCTTCCTGAGGACCCTCAGGAAGTGAAGTCGCTGCTGAGCCTTCTTGATAACAGCTGTGATGTTATCTGACCAAGAGAGATCAGCAGAGATGAGGACACCGAGAAACCTGAAGGTGTGGACCCTCTCCACACGCTCGCCGTTGATGTAGAGGGGAGCTGGATCAGTCCTGTGCTTCCTGAAGTCAATAATGATCTCTTTGGTTTTCATGGTGTTCAGTACCAGGTTGTTCTCTGAACACCAGGCTGTCAACTTCAGGACCTCCTCTCTGTAAGCTGCCTCATCTCCCTTTGAGATGAGTCCGACCACTGTGGTGTCGTCAGCAAATTAGACAATGAGGTTGTTATTGTGGGCCGGACTGCAGTCATGGGTGTAGAGGCAGTACAGGAGGGGGCTCAGCACACAGCCCTGTGGGGAGCCAGTGCTCAGTGTGCGGGTGGAGGAGAGATGGGGGCCAAGTCTCACAGTCTGGTGCCGGTTGGTTAAGAAGTCCTTGATCCAGGAACATGTGAGAGGGGGGAGGCCCAGGGTGTGCAGTTTGGTGGTGAGAATGTCCGGGATGATTGTGTTGAACGCTGAGCTGTAATCCACAAAGAGCATGCGAGCGTAGCTCTGCTGCTGCTCCAAGTGGCTCAACACAGAGTGGAGAGCTACAGCGATGGCGTCCTCTGTGGATCTGTTTGCACGATATGCAAACTGATGGGTGTCGAAAGTGGGGGGCAGGTGGTCTTTGATGTGCTGGAGAACAAGCCTCTCAAAGCACTTCATGATTACCGGTGTGAGGTGTTGGGGAATTAATCTTACACCGTCTTTCCCCCTCCCGGGTTCGTAATGAAAGAGTAGAGATCGGACTTTCAGTTTCATTTTTAACAATTTATTAATCACCACACATATTACATAAGGTCAAAAATAATGCAGATTTTAACACAAGCATGCTTGGAGATTACAGATTAATCTTCCCTTACCGCAGTCACGCTGTTGTCTCCCCCTAAGCGCCCTGCAATCTGACTGTCTGTGCGCGCCCCCGTTCTTTATGGTTCGGGGCCATAAAACCCATATAAGGATATATGTTTACCTCTCAGGCCAGCTCTGCTCGCTCAGTTATGCGACCCCCACTCTACTCCTCCTCTACTCTACTCCTTGCTGCACCTCTCCAACTTCTTAAGATAAACACAGTGTGCTCCCCAATAAGCCTTACATTCCTTAAATCTGCAATAATTAATTCCCTCAGAGGGCCACAGGGCGGTAATCATTTAGGCTGGTGACAGATGACCTTTTGGGCACGGGGATGATTGTGGCTGTTTTTAGGCAGGGGGGGATGACTGCTTGGGCCAGGGAGAGGTTGAAAATCCTGGTGAGAATCAGGGTGAGCTGGTGGGCACACGCTCTGATCACCTTGCCAGGTACTCCGTCTGGTCCGGCAGCCTTCCTGGGGTTCACTGCCAGGAGCACGCGCCGTACCTCATGCTCCTGGACGGTGAGTGGGGTGCAGCCTGGTGGGGGGGGCAGGACTGGAGCAGATGGGTGGTCCTGAGGCATCTCAAAGCGAGCAAAGAAACAGTTAAGTTCTTAATTAAGTGAGACATTAATGTAGATGCTTAACTTTAATTTTCAGGCAAACCGATTTGCAAATGAAACAAATGAAACACTGAAATAAACCAAACATCAGCCGTTAAAGATCATCTGAGTGAATTATAACTGCTTAAGTTCCACTCAGTGGCGAAAGCCAGCGGGGGTTTGAAAGGATGTGCCGGCAGTCGGACATTCTCTCCAGCTAAAGTGAGCCTTGATAGCCCGGTCAGCTGACAGCTAGCGAGGCGAGCCGCTGGTAGAGCAGCGGCAATGGACAGCTCCAAAAACAACGGAGCACTTTTTGCAATTAAGCGATATCTTGATAAAACGCGCTGATATTTGAGGTTTATACATTTACATTCTCGCCTGAAAACATCTTAAAAGTTTATTTTATGTCACAGAAACAGTTATTTTTCAAACTTTTTGTCCGCTATCCTCCACCATTTTTGTTTTGATGCGCAATGAATTGTGGGATATGGTAGGCCACGAAGGATACACCGGACCCATCCTTCAAATTTGAGAAAAGAAGGACACATTTGGAGGAGTCTTTGAATTTGGACAGCCTTCGTCGCCTCGCTGTGACGTAATCGGCCTACAAATGCAACCTTCTGAGGATGCGGCCCCTGATTTTGGACATAGCTAAAGTCGCTAGGGGGGGGTCTGAAAAGCCACTAAATCTAGCGACAAAGTCACTAAGTTGGCAACACTGGTTTGGATAAAACCTTTGACAGTTTTCTTCGTTTGCCTTCTCTGGTATTCCAGGAAAAAAAGAGGTTATCCCCCATGCTGTGTGGCTGGAGCTCAATAACAGTTTGTTTCTTTGATTTTTTTTAAAAATTTCTTCTGAGAGCTAGGTCGTCCCCTGATGTTCAGTATGCTGCTATTTCACCGACTCCCTGAGAACAGCATTTTCCACAGCGAGTGTTTCCACCCGGTGCTGGCTGAACTCTAAAGACTCCTGCAAAGCCTGAAACTCTTTGTGGACAATTTCCACTAGTTCCAGGCATACATCAAAGCTGGACAGTTTTTATTTATGTAATTCAAAATGTCCACCACGTTGCTGGTGTGTGGTGAGGCTGTCTCTGGGGAATCTTTAGTGTGGCTTCTCTTAGTGGACAGAGTTCCTTTGCTGGTGGAGGGAGTCGGTAGCTTGTCTGGTTTCCCCATGACGACTCGCTCGAAACACTCGACAATGTAATGCTGTAAACTATCCAGGTCTTCGTTACCGTCCTCCAGAGTGCTGATGTTAATACAGATATAGCTAGAAATACATTTTTATTACCTTAAAGACTGTCTAGTAGTAAACTGACAGAAAAAGCGAATCACTGAAACGTTCGCACACCGACATGTACAATACTGTCGAGATTCATGTGAAGCCTTGCGTTACTATGGCATTGCATCTCTCTCTGAATTTTAAACTTGAACAGTATCGAAATGGATGAGTTAAAATATCAACACCTAGATTATGAAGAAGAAAAACATCCATACAGGCCCAAACCATTTTTGTACCAGACTGTAAACTTGCATTCTGAAGCCTTTTAGCAATGGGGTTTATGGGGATTGAACAACCTTTAGAGCCAACCATAAGGGGTCATTAGAGGAATGCAGTAATTGGCACTTATGTGTTAGCTTCATTTTCAGCCCTAGTGATTGAAACCTGGTAATAGCAGACAATAATAATTTGTTTAGATCAAACATGAGTGAACAAAAAGAGGGAAGATTTTAAACAGAAAAAGGCAGAAACACTCTGGATGCCTCCACAGCCTTTGTTTTGTTAAAGACATGCTGCTGAACCTATTAAAATCTATTATATCACTGGAAACCCATCTAAGATTAAAAGCCAGGCATGGCTGTGTGTTGATCCCTCACAGAGCTTTGCATCTGCAAGTTGTACTTGTGTACTGTCAGTCGGGATGGTGTGAATAATATGTGGCATCAATTCAATTCAATTTCATCAGTTCAATTTTATTTATATAGTGCCAAAACACAGCAGTCACCTCCAAGCACTTTATATTGTAAGGTAAAGACCCTACAATAAGTACAGAGAAAACCAAACAATCAAAACAAATCACTATAAGTAAACATTCGGCAACAGTGGGAAGGAAGAACTCCCTGTAAACAGCAGGAAAACTGGGGGGGGGGGGGGGGGGGGGGGGGGGGTAAATGCACAAGAGGGATAGGCTCCAGTACCCCTACAACCATGAGAAGGATAAGCAGAAGGAAATAGATGGATGGACTGGATAGGTGGAAAAACAGAGTGAAAAGAGGTGAGTGAAAAAGAAATACTCAGTGCATCATGGGTACCCCCAGCAGCCCAGGTCTATTGCAGGACAACTATATCAAGGTTCAGGGTCACCTGATCCAGCCCTAACTATAAGCTTGATCAAAAAGGAAAGTTTTAAGCCTAATCAAAAATAGTGAGGGTGTCTGTCTCCTGAATCCAAACTAGGAGCTGGTTCCACAGAAGAGGAGCAAAATGATTTGTGAGCTACTCTTTTTTGTGTTTGCACTGAGGTTGGTCCATTAACTTTAAGCAATGAAGTATGACATGAAACCAAGTTTTAAAACAGTGAAACCTATCAAACGAGCAACTGCTGCGTTTCCTGTGCTGCAATTTTTATTTTTGAATATTTTCTCACATTTCTTCCACTTCAGTGAACTCTACTGTTATCTCCTTCCTCTTCAAACCAACTTTTCATCCAACTAGCATTCCACTTCTGCATAGCATCATTAAAATCAGACTGTTTGTTTGTTTGTTTGTTTTTGGAGAGTGTGCCCAAGCACATCTGGGTAGGTTACATACTTAAAATCCTTCAATCTATGAAGTGAAATACCTATGCAAGCAAACCCAAACAAAGTATCATGAATGCTGCTGCAGGGGTACAGATAGAATTTGGTTTCAGTTAAGAGTCACACATGGGGTAACTATCACTCAGGAGGTAGAGCAAGTCGTCTACTAATTAGAAGATTGGTGGTTCACTCCCTGGCTGCTCCAGGCTCCATACTGAACCCTGCTCTCTGATGTGTTCATTAGAGTGTGTGAATGTTAGATAGAAAGCACATAGGTAATTATAGTAGGGTCTTTACCTCACAATATAATGTGCCTTCAGGTGACTGTTTGTTGTGACTTGGAGCTACATAAATAAAATTGAATTGAATATCCAAAAAAAGTCTTGTATGAATAGGTGAATGAGGCATGTTGTAGAAAGTGCTTTGAGTGCTCAAGTGAGTATGTAGTAGCATAGAGTAGAAAAGCACTATATAAAATCGCAACACCCAATGGAAGCTTTCAAAATAAAAACTGTAACTTCTTTTGAAATGTAAATATATCCACAGTTGTATTGCCAGTGCCACCTTAAGAGGTTTCTGGTTTCTCTTCATTTTGTGCTCTTCGTCCCTCCTTTTCCAGTACTTTCTTCATCATATCATTCATAACCTCTGCCACTCTGTTCTCGTGCCTTTCAAGTCTGCATCTGTCCTCTTTCTCATTTTTTCTTTTGTCCTTGAGTTTGTTCTTCCATGCCCTGCTCTATTCTCTGCCATCCCCTCTCTCTGTTTCTTTCTTTCTTCTTCCATCTCAGTGACTGTCAGTGATCTGAGGAGGTCAAGAGTGTTACATAGAAGTGAAGAGCAGATAATCCTACATATTAAAGGCTTTAAAGCCTGCTGATGCCAGATCAAATAGGGAGGTATTCACAGCCTGAGAAGCAAAGCTGACTGCTCCTGATCACTATTGCAGGCTAGCTGAAAAGATGGGCAAGCTTCTTGCTGAGCTTTTGTTAGTCACAATGAGATGGCATGGTTCTTCCATAGAGACTACTGTGGTTGGCTTGAAATATATAAGATACCTGGTGCTGGTAATGAGTGTTCACACACTCTGATGTGTGGAATATGCTCAGACTCTCTTTTAATGAGAAACAAAGAAGTCTGCACACCAAAGCGTTCCTGGAAAAGATTTTAATCCCAACAGACCTTTAAAACGTGACCTTTCAGACCAACATGCCCTTCTTCAGACTTAATGAGGTAATGTAATGCACATGTTTATATACCCGCCCACTGTTGAGGTGGTCATGTGGATGTGATTACTCAATGCCCAAATCAGGAAAAAAAGGGAGGGAATCACACAAAAACAATCAAGAATAGTCTAAATAAATTGGAAAGCTGAAAAAATTAAAAAGACTCTTTGTATAAAATCTTAACATGTGTATTACAAATCAAAAAGGGTCTTCGAAAGTAAAGATAAACAAATTAATCTTATTAGAGGCTAATCACAATGACAGAATAAATTTTTTTGAAAAAAGTTTAATCTTTAGTGAAGCTGTTAACCCTTTTCTGCCCTTTATATCCTACTGGAAAAGGTACATTGATGATATTTATTTCATATGGTCTGGTTCTCAAGCACAACTGACTGAGTTCTTGAAATTTGTTAACACTAATGATTATAATCTTAAATTTAACATGGAGTATGATGTTAATACCATGCATTTTTTAGACATCAGATTATGTAGTAGCGGCAATCGACTTGACACCAATTTATTCCGCAAAAGCACGAATTGGAATACCATTGTTCATGGACTGTCATTCCATCCTCCTGCTCTTAAAAAGAGCTTGCCCCTTTCACAATTAATTGCATCCGACGCATTTGGAGTTCTAATGAGAATTTTCACCTGCAATCAGACATTTTAGAACAGATGAGACAATATAAACATGAATGGATTACAGAAACATGTGAATGATTCTCAGACATTACATAACTAGATTGTCTGCATTATACTAAACCCAAAAAGGTAATTAATAATATTAATTGTTTTATACAATATTCTCCCTTTTCCACCATCATAAATAAACATTAAATGGCATGTCATCAGTTCAGATCAGTCTCTTAAATCTTTACAGGCACCACCTAGGTTTGTTTATAAGACACCTCTGAATCTGGGAAACTTTTAAGTTAGATCCTGCCTCCCGATCCAAAAACCAGTCACTTCTTCAGTGATACACTATCTGGTAATTATCACTGCGGGCATTGCACTCAGTGCAATTTCAGTCACAAAACCAAAATTTTCCATCACCCGCGATCAGGTGAACCCTACAGAATAAAGGGCATCATTGCACATCAAACCACTAACGTCATATACATGCTTAATGCCCGTGTGGTTTGGCTTATGTTGGCAAAACCACACGACAGTTGAAAACTAGAATCTCAGAACATCGCTCGAACATCTGTAATCATGATACTAAAAGCTCGGTCGCAATCCATTTTACTCAGGCTGCACACAACGTATCTTCTTTACATTACTGTGGGGTAGAAGCCATTAAACATCACGACGTGGTGGCAAAATTAATACTCTCTCACTTAAGAGAGAAGCGTATTGGATATATATATACCCTCAACACCTTATCTCCCTTTGGTCTTAATGAAGAATTTGAGTAATCACAACCACATGACCACCTTAAGAGTGGGCGGATATATCAACATGTCCATTTCATTACCTTATTAAATCTGAAGAAGGGCATGTTGGCCCGAAACGTCATGTTTTAAAGGTATGTTTGGATTAAAATCTTTTCCAGGAGTGCTCTGGTGTGCGGACTTCTTTGTTGCTCATTGATTCTTTGTTTTCCTGCACCCTTTTATTTTTGGATGTGTGTGTTCTACTGAGACCAAGACTCTATTTTTAACTATTTTTTTATTTATATTTACATATATATTTACTTATTTACTCAAAACCTGTTGAATTTGATTCAGTATTTTGTCATTTTAGGTTTTTCACGAGATGTCCATGTCATTGTTAGGAGAAACAGCATCCATCCCACTTTGGATGAAGCAGCCCTCATTTCCAGAAATCTGGCCAAATTTATTAACCCCTCCAAAATGTGACTATCCAGGAAACAGAGTTATAGTCTTACACGCCTCTCTGTCATCCCCCTTAAAACCCCATCTCCATGAAGACTGTGTCTGCTCCCAGACCACCAACGAACCAACCAAAAACCAGCAAAATATGATTTAAGCATAGAAATTCACAAAGAAAGAACAATATAACATCTTCAACTGCACCATATTCAACAGTTTAATTTGGAATATTAAACATTAGATCCCTTTCTTCCCTATTAGTAAATGATTTAATAATTAATCAACATAAAGATTAATTCTGCCTTAGCGGGTACAGCAGAATTAATGTTAGCTTAAATTAATCAACACCCTCGAGTCATACTGTCAGAATCCTCGAAGGACAGGCTGAGGAGGAGATGTATCATTGGAGCGTGATTGTGTGTGTGAATGTCAGATAGAAAGCACTTAGATTTAGAAAGTGTTTGTATGAATGTGTGTGAATGAGACATGCTGTATAAAGCACTTTGAGTGTTCATGTAGAGTAGAAAGGTGGAAGAACCCATCCATTTACCATTCATCATAGACCCAGACAAAGTTTTAAATTCATCTGAAAGCCTGACTTTTAGCCTTGCACACCCTAACTGGAAAACTCAAAAAACTGTTTGATTCGTTGTTCCACCTGGCCCTTCTGTCTTACTCAGAGTTTCTGTCTGATTTCTCACACTTTTTATCATGTTTAGTGCTCAGTTCAGATAAAATCATTAAAGTGGGTGAATCACAAATCCAAAGTCTTCATTAACTTGGACCATATGAGTTCTGACTTGCTGATGCTGCTAAGTACAAAAAGTGAATGAGTAAGAGTGGACAGCAGAGTAGTGAAAATAACGCTGATTCAGCTGAACCAGGTCTCTGACCTCACTGCAGTCAATGATTTAAGTAAATAATAAGTTAAATATTCCAATAAGCAAGGTTGTTTTTGTTTATATGGCTATTTAAAATAAGTAATTCTTAGTCTATATTCTAATTTGCACAGTCTCTGGACTTTTTGTTTTTTGAAGACCTTTCACCTCTCATCCGAAAGGCTTCTTCAGTTCTTAAAGCAAATGGTGGAGAGACCCAGGATTGGATGAAACCAATTTGGGACTTTGCTTCATTGTTTCATGTGACCTATTGAGGTCACTGGAACAAAGGTGTGAATGGGGGTTGAGACGTCTGGGAAGGGAGCTCAGGACAGCACTGTAAGCGGGGGAAAGTTGGTGACGTAATCCACCTCCTCTGTTCCGTGATGGTCATTCACAGTGGACATAGCTGCTTCTTTTACACCTCTTTCAAACCATCTGTCTTCCCGGTCCAAAATGTGAACACTGGCATCCTCAAAAGAGTGCCCTTTCTCTTTCAGATGCAGATGTACAGCTGAGTCTTGTCCTGTCGAGGTGGCTCTTCTATGTTGTGCCATTCTTTTGTGAAGAGGCAGTTTGGTTTCTCCAATGTAGAGGTCCGAGCACTCTTCACTGCACTGGACAGCAGACACTACATTGCTGATCTTGTGTTTGGCGGGTTTGTCCTTGGGATGAACCAGTTTTTGCCTTAGGGTGTGACTAGGTTTGAAGCATACTGGGATGTCATGCTTGGAGAAAATTCTTCTGATTTTCTATGACAAGCTGCCACATAAAGGATGACAATGTTGTTCCTTTTGTCATTCTTATTCTCCCTAGTTTGTGTTTGACCTTCTTTCCAGTGCATCTTGGCTGATTTGATGAAAGCCCAGTTGGGATAACCACATGTTTTGAGGTCTGTCTTTACATGTATGTGTTCCTTTTGTTTCCCTTCTGCCTTAGAGGGAACACTTTCCACCCAGTGTTGCAGGGTTCTGATCACCCCAAGTTTGTGTTCCAGAGGGTGGTGGGAGTCAAAGAGTAGGTACTGGTCGGTGTGTGTAAGCTTCTGGTAAACTTCAATGTTGAGGCCTCCGTGTTCCTCAATAAGCACCACATATACCCCTTTTCCACCACTGGGGTTCCGGTGCCGGTGCTGTTGCCAAAAGAACCGGTGAAAAGCTTAGGAATGGGCCCACGTTTCCACTGCACTTGCGAACTGCTCCTTTACAAGTGTGGGTTTACGAGTGTCAGTTCCCCTGTGGAGTGCTTTAGAACCTGTCCTGGTACTCCGTCAGGTATGGTAGCCTTTTTGTGGTTGATGTATTGCAGACTCTGTCTCACCTCATGGGGACTCAGCACCAGTGGTGAGGGTCCCTGTTGTGCCTGTGTCTCTTGATATCTTGTCTAGATTGTCAGTGCAACAAGTATTTATCAGTTTTTTGTTTTTATATATCGTCAGTGCGACAATTTTACATATATATATATATATATATATATATATATATATATAGAGAGAGAGAGAGAGAGAGAGAGAGAGTATAGTTGTACAGCTCCACAGCTCAAGTTCAGATTCGTCTTCATTATATCAGTACAAAATTAAAAGAACACAGCACTTAAGACCTTTGTGCCAACTACATACACAAATACAAACAGACAAATTTAAAAATATCTTCTTCCCATATGTATTTTGTGTATTTCCACTTTATACCTGCATTTGGACACAAGGCACAGCACAAAAGCTTGAAAAATTATGACTAAACACTTTCTACTCAAAGTCATTCTAGCACTCACCATTTTAAGCTAAGCACAGTTTTTCTTATAATAGTACTGTGTCTATCTTTGCATGTATATTTGCAGACTAACAGCAGTAGAAGAGAAGCAGGGACTTGTGTTGCCCCATAATAACAGAGAGTAGTTCCAAAGCCTAGGCATTAATCATTATAAGCAGCTATGACAGGAAAATCAAAGACTTGGCCCCTATAGCCCTCCTCTCTGCCTCGGTGGCCTCAGTGGACCCCAGATGCTCTAGCTTACTAACTGACTTCAGAAAGAGGAAGTGAGAGAGAGAGGTGTCATGCAGCAGTTTGTACAACCCAGGAGCATCATTCATCTTTGTTGAGTGTACATCTAACATTTGCTAAGCCATCATTGAATGATGATGTGTGCTGCTATGTCTGACCACACACACACACACAAACACACACACACACACACACACACACACACACACACACACACCATGTATACACTTTGTAAATGTTATGGCCTTCATTAGATGGTCACAATTGCTATCACAGAGCAATAAAGCTGACTGTATCCTCAGTTAGAGAGACAATATGTCATCCTGGGTTTGTTACCCAGCATTTTAAGTTTTTGGACTTTGTGGTGCTTTGTTCATTTCTAATGTTGGTTTTATTCCTAGTTCTCAGTGGCCTTAGAATTTAGTTCTCCCTCTGTGTTCCAGAGTTTCAAGTGAATTCCTTGTCTTCGGAGTCCTGCATTTGATTCCTACTTTGCTTGCCACACAGTTGGACCTTGACAGTAGGATGTAGCCCAAAATAGACCCAGCAGACTCAGATCTGTGGGACAGGAAGCAATTTGGTGGAGTTTGGTGGAGGCCATGGCTCGCTCTGGAGTGTGAGTCACTCTTCTGGGGAACTTGCCTGGTTTTGGTTGTGATGCGGGACAGTGCGGAGCTTGGCGATCGTAGTGACCTTTTTTTTTCCACCTCTGCAGCCCCCTTCAGCCTCTGCATTTGCCAGCTCCTCTCCATCATTTCTTGGTGGACGAGTGGCATTCTGTCCAAGACCTGTGACCTTTGCGGAGCTCTCTTTCTTCTGGTTTCTGGGCTTTTCTTGCTCATTGCTGCCAAGCTCATCTGCCTCAACGACACCTCATTCATCCACCTCAATAACACCATTCTGCTTGTTGGAGGTCTTGCTCCCATCGGAGGTATTTTCTGCCCCAGCTTCATCAGCCCCCTCTTGCTGGAAGAAGCAAGATTCTCACCATTGGCACACCTTGCCATAGTCAGAGACTGTTTCTCAGTTCACGTCCACTCTCACTGGTTCTCCTCAACCCACCTCATCGATGGTGCTCACTCAGAGCCTAAGATGATTGAGACAGTGACTTTTGTTCCTAGCTCCATAAATATTTAGATTGTATTTTCTGTTTCAGAGCTGGCTTCTGACAAAGTTTCATGTTTTCTTGAACCAGCCAACAAAATACATTTCAATTTTATTTATATAATGCCAAATCATGCTATGTATCTGAGTCAGTGAATCAACAAGTTTCATGTTGTTTTTGAGATGGCAAATCAATCTTGGTATGGGGGTCTTTTGTGGGCCTGAGTTTTGTTTCTCAGTCTGCCCAGTCAGAGACTGTTTTGTATAGCCAAGCAGGCTCAATCTGAATTTGAACATTATGTTCCTCAGCCTGTGTTTTGCAGGCAGTTTGGCGTGAAACTTTGTGTTTGGAGCAAGCTTCTTCAGAAACAGTTTTGATTCTGAGTTAGCCTCCTCTGAGACAGTGTATATTTCACAGGCTGCACCTTCAAGTACTGTTAATCTTGCTTACATGCAGGTCTCTCCAAGGACTGTTACAGTTCCTCAACCTGCTTTGCCAGTGATTAGGAATTTCCTTAGAAACTAAGTGCCCTGCACCTGTTCCTGTTCTCAGGGTGGGGTAGGCCAGATCTCAGCCTATCCCCACACCCATTCCTCTTCTCTGGGTGTTGGCGGCCAGAGCTCAACCTGTCCCTGTACCTGTCCCAACTCCCAGGGTGAGCCTCTGCATCAGCCCAAGTTAACTGTGTCAACTGCTGAAGCCCCAGTCATCGGAGGAGACGGTCTGAGTACCCCGTTGATCCTGACTATCCCCGAGTATCCTGTTGGTCCTGAGTATCCTGAGTATCCCATAAGTCCTGAGTCAGAACTGCTATCTGTGAGCCCTGCACAGTTCCTGGCCTGTCAGGCAGCAGAAGCATCCTGAGCCACCTGAGCATCCTGGGCTACCTGTGCAATTTCTGAAACCTGAGCCAGAGCTGCAGCATCCTGAGTGTCAAGAGCCTGAACCAATGAGTCCCACATCGCTTGTGTGTCCAGAATCTGTGCCTGTGTCCAAGGGTACTGTGTTAGAGGTGTCCCATCGACATCAGCTAAAATTGAATTAGGCCTGAGTAACATAAAAAGGTCAAATTTATCATATTAAAAACATTAACAGAGGGAATTACAACCACAGTGAGAGCTTGGTCCGTATAGCCGGTAATAAGTCGGATTCGTTTCCTGTGGGTGTTGGACTCCGTCAGGGCTGCCCTTTGTCACCGATTCTGTTCATAATTTTTATGGACAGAATTTCTAGAGTCACATCTCTCGTCTTTGCAGATGATGCGGTCCTGTTGGGTTCATCAGGGGGTGGCCTCCAGCTCGCAGTGGAGTGTGAAGCGGCCGGCATGAGAATCAGCACCTCTAAGTCTGAGGCCATGGTCCTCAGCCGGAAAAGGGTGGAGTGCCCTCTCCGGCTCAGGAATGAGTTCTTGCCCCAAGTGGAGGAGTTCAAGTATCTCAGGGTCTTGTTCACGAGTGATGGGAGAAAGGAGCGGGAGATCGACAGATGGATCGGGGCTGCTTCTGCAGTGATGCAGACGCTGCACCAGTCTGTCATGGTGAAGAGGGAGCTTAGTATAAAAGCGAAGCTCTCGATTTACCGGTCCATCTACGTTCCTAGCCTCACCTATGGTCACGATCTTTGGGTAGTGACCGAAAGAATAAGATCATGAATACCAGCGGCAAAAGTGAGTTTCCTTCGAAGGGTGGCTGCCCTCTCCCTTAGAGATAAGGTGAGGAGTGTGGCCAACCGGGAGGGGCTCAGAGTAGAGCCGCTGCTCCTCCACATTGAAAGGAGCCAGTTGAGGTGGCTCGGGCATCTGATTAGGATGTCTCCTGGCCGCCTCTTGGGTGAGGTGTTCCGGGCATGTCCCTTCGGGAGGAGGCCCCGTGGTAGACCCAGGACACGCTGGGGAGATTATATCTCTCGGCTGGCCTGGGAACACCTTGGGGTCCGTCCGGATGAACTGGAGGAGGTGGCTGGGGAGAGGGAAGCCTGGGCTTCTCTGCTTAGGCTCCTGTCCCTGTGACCTGGCCCTGGATAAGCAGAAGAGAATGGATGGATGGAACAGAGGGAATATATATATATATATTAAAATCAATTAAAATCACTTCCAAAGACTCACTGACAGATTCAATCATGTAACTGCTGAAACAAACAACTTACTTAACTTGATGTCCTTAAATCACCCAGGCTTAAGTCAACCGAATTCATTCTGTGCAGTAAGTACATGGGCAGTGAACTAACCATGGAATCCAGAAAGTCTCTATCTATGGCAAATTCTGAGGCTGAAAACTGAAGCCAATGCAGAAGTGCCAACAACTGCAGTTCCATTAATGACACATTAATGGCACATTCTGAAATCACTCCCCACAGACTCCAAAGTTAACATGCTAAAAGGTTTGCAGTTAGGGCCTTGGCTGTTTTTTTTTTTTTTTTTTTTTTTATAAATATGTTTTTTATTGGTTTTTGCAATAACAAACAAGAAAACAAAACCTTCAGCACAGGTTAAGACAGTCAAAAGTGAATGAAACAAGTAAAAAAAAATAACTAAATATATGCATTACATGAATTGCACATACATACACAAATTGCACTGGTACTCTACCAGGGAAAGAAGTTACATTACTATGATTTATTTGTGAAAACTAAATGCGGTCGCCCCTTTTGCAAGAAGTCTGCAAGATCACAAGGAAGGTATGCCAAATAAGGCTGCCAGATAGAATAGAATATATCATCATTGCCCTTGAGTGTGGCGCTGATACGTTCCATTGGAAACACCTTGAATGTCTCTCTATACCACTGAGTTACTGAAGGGGGTTTCTCTCTGATCCATTGGAACAGAACACATCGCCGTGCCAGAAGGAGAAGTTTGCCCATTAGAGACAACTGTCCCGCAGATAATGAGAGCTGACCCGTGGGCACGTTTAGAAGAAATAAAACTGGTTCTGCCTTTAGCTTTTTGTGGAAAATTAAGCTGAGCTCTCTAGTAATATTTTTCCAATATCTGGATATTAACGGGCACTGCCAGATGCAGTGAAAGAAGGTTGCCACCTCCTTTTTACACTTCACACAGAGAGGAGAGATTTGGGGGTTGATTTTGTTTAGAAAGTAAGGGGTGCGCTGCAGTCTATGTAGTATTCTGTACTGACTCTCTCCGAGTCTGTTGCAAGTACTCATTTTTTTAACAGATCCAAAAGCCCTTGACCATACACTGATATCAAGTTCAGTTTCCAGGTCTCTATTCCATAGTTCTATATTCCTGTTAACAGCAACAGGACAGATAGAGTGTAATTTAGCATAGAACCGGGAGATGAAGTTCTTGCTATTCTGAGCAGCTGTATTAAATTTGAGAAGGAAGCTGTCAAGTGGGCCTTCTATTGGTAGATCTGTTGGCGTTGGAAAATTCGATTTTACAAAGTGTCTCACCTGGAGAAAACCAAAAAAGTGGTTATTTGGTAATCCGTACTTTGTTTGAAGCTGTGTAAATGACATAAAATTACCATCCTTGAATAAATCAGCTACAAATCTTAAATTCTTTGAGTGCCATTTCTTGAATATACCCAATTCTACACCTGGAGGGAAGGCTTTATTTTGAGTTAGAGGCTGTAGCACTGTTGAAAACCTTCCCTGGCTAGCATGCCTGGTAATATTGCGCCAGATCTTAAATGTGTTAACCATGATATTATTTTTTATCCCAGCAGGAAGTTCACTTATTTTGGTTGAGATAAAACTGAGAGGGGAGAAAGGGGCACAACACCAAGCATCCATGGGGAGCTCCTCCTGATGTAAAAATTGTTTCAGCCAATCTGATATTATCTGGGCATGGCAGGCCCAATTATAATAAAGAAGGTTAGGGAAGTCCTGACCGCCCTCACTTATTGGCAGCTGTAGTGTCTTCATTTTCAATCTAGCTTTCTTTCCATGCCATATAAAAATTGAAAGAGATCTTTCGATGTCAGAAATAGTTCTCTTATTAATTATAAGTGGCAGCATCTGCATTGGGTATAGTATTCTAGGGAGCACATTCATCTTTACCAGACTGATCCTGCCCAGCCATGATAGGGGGAGATCGAACCAACGATTAAGATCATTTTTAACTGCCACCAGAGTTGGTATGAAATTTAATTTGTACAAGTCCTTAATATTTGCGGATACTCTGATTCCCAAATAGGTGAAGCCTGAGGGCGAGCATCTGAAAGGGAGATTGATAGAACTTGTCCAATCCCCAGAATCTCCCAATGGGAGAGCCTCTGATTTGTTATAATTAACTTTGTAACCGGAAATCTGACCGAACTCATTAATAATAGATGCTAAAATGGGTACCGAGCTCTCTGGGTTGGTAATGAACAGCAGGACATCATCAGCATAAAGTGAGATTCTGTGTTCATCCCTCAGAGTGACACCAGACAAGCCCTGGTGGCTTCTAATAGTCTCGGCTAATGGTTCAATTGCAAGTGTAAATAATAATGGTGAGAGGGGGCATCTGTCGGGTTTTTTTGCGGCTCTCTCCCCCTGTTGCTCTTACCAGGCGGAGGGGAGACTAATGGGAGCAAATGCACCTTGAGAAAAGCTCCACACTTCACAGAAACTCACTGGAGATGAGCAGGTTTCGTTTCCAGGATTTATTAAAGCACAAAGTTAAACAAAGTACAAGATAGCAAAAGTTAAACAAAATGCAAGAAAGCAAAAAGCCTCCCGAGAGTGAGTGCCTTGGTGCTGTTATAAGGTGGTAGAAAAGCAAAGAAATAAACGTCCAGAGTTTAACAGAATATAAAAAACAGAAGCCCTCTCGGGAGTGAGAGCCCAGCAGCCGCTGCAAACACGGGTGAGAGGAAGAGCAAAGAAGAGCGCTCCCTCCCAAGTTTGCCATGCCCTTATATAGCCCAATCTCACACCTCCTCCAGCTGTTATCAGGCGGAGGGGACATATTAAGATGCTCTTTAGGCAACAGTTCTATGAATTGTTCTCGGGGGGCTAGCAAGACACCCAGCTTTCCCACGGAAGGAGTCCAGGTGCGCCTCTTCCCCTCCCTTTCAGGACTCACTCCGGCTACTCGCCCTCCCCTCGGGAGAAGCTGGGTCAAGAGTGCACTGTGTAAAAGGTGAAGCTCCTCACAAAGGTGGGGGCTAGCATTACTCAATGGAAAAATCCCAGGTCGCGGCAGGCCTTTTCCACCTACCTATGCAGTGCTCCAGTGTGTGAGTGACAATATAGGTGACAAATAATATATAATGTGACCATTAGTTAGAGTGTGTGATTAATATATATAACAATACATGATATAAAAATATTGATAGAAAATACTGATGTCATCAAGATAAAAATACACGACACATCCTTGACGTGTACCTCTGCTCAATGGGAAAGCATCAGATACTGAGCTGTTTACCAGAACTCTGGCAGTGGGGGATCTGTATAAAAGCTTGACCCATTCAATAAATACTGAGCCCAAACCAAACCTGTTGAGAACATCAAAAAGAAACTCCCATTCTACTCGGTCAAATGCCTTTTCAGCATCTAAAGATACTGCAAGGGCCTTTGTCTTTGTACTGTGTGCAAACTGAATAACATTCAGGAGCCTGCAAATATTGGAGTGAGAGTATCTGTTCTTGATAAAGCCTGTTTGATCTGGCCTGACTAGGGTAGGTAGCACCTTCTCCAATCTCCGTGCCAGGAGCTTTGACAGTATCTTACAGTCCACTCCAAGCAAGCTTATTGGTCTGTAAGATGAGCAGTGGTCAGAGGGTTTACCTTTCTTCAAGATCAGAGAGATGTGGGCCAGGTTTAAAGTTGGTGGAAGCATACCTTTTTCGAAAGACTCAACAAACATATTAGTCAGAGGTCCCACCACTAATTTGGCCATTTTTTTATAAAATTCAGGGCCAAACCCATCCGGGCCGGGAGCTTTCCCACCCTGTAAAGATTTTATTGTCTCCAGGACTTCCTGTTCAGTAATTGGTTTACACAAATCATTTCTGCATTCTGCAGCTAATGTGGGAAGGTGTATTCTATCCAGAAATTTTTTCCTGTGCTCTAATGTATTCTGGCATTCTGATGAGTATAATTTCTGATAGAAATCCTTTATTATTTTACATATAGATTTAGTTTCAAAGTGTTGTGTACCAGAGCTGTCCATTAGTGATGCTATTGTGCAAGATCCTGTACGACCCTTGGCTAAGCGAGCAAGGAGCCTACCGGGTTTATTACCAGATTCAAATAATCTCTGTTTGGCAAAAAATATTGCTGATTCTGCTCTTTGAGTTAACAACTGATCTAAAGCAGATCGGGCCGCCTCTAATCTTTTATAAGTAAGTGTTGAGGAATTGGCTTTAAAATCTCTGTCCAAAATTGTGATTTGCTGTTCAAGTTCTAATTGTTTGGCTAACATATTTTTTCTTTGTGCAGCGGTGTACGAAATTATAGCGCCCCTCAGGAAGGCTTTCCCCGTTTCCCATAAAGTTGATGCAGTGACATCGGGTGTGTCATTTGTGGAGATGAAAAGTTTCCATTGCGATTCTATGTATGCTAAAAATGAAGGGTTGCTGAGAAGAGATGGATTTAGACGCCAGTGTCTACATAAGGGGTCATAGTAAGGTGGTAGGAGTTCCACACTGACTGATGAGTGATCTGAGAGAGCACATGTGTTAATAGAGCAAGTTTTGGTCCTGTCTAAAATCATTCTTGAAACAAAGATGTAATCAATTCTTGAAAAGGACTGGTGGGGGTGTGAGAAAAATGTAAAGTCCTTCTCTTGTGGATTTATAGTCCTCCAAGCATCATATAGGCCTAGGTCTGAACATAGCTCTATCGTAGCTTTGGCCATTTTAGAAGGAGGAGTAGTTTTGGGTGGATTCTGATCTATTTCTGGAACCAAAACACAGTTGAAGTCCCCTCCAATTATTACTAGTGGAGGACAGCTGGAAGAGATAAAAGCCAGTAACTTAGGATAAAAAGTGCTGTCAGAAGTGTTGGGGGCATAGACACTTCCTAAAAGAATACGTTCACCATATAGATGCCCCGTAATGATTACAAACCTTCCCTCCTTATCCTGTATGACTTTGTCAAGTGTGAATGACAGATGTTTATGGATGAGTATAGCTACTCCCCTGCTTTTTGAGTTAAATGAGGAAAAGTATATTTGGCCCATCCAGTCACGCTTTAGTTTTAAGTGTTCCAGATCAGTGAGATGTGTCTCTTGCAGTAATGCGACTTGTGTTTTATCCTTTTTGAGCATGGAGAGTATTTTACGCCTCTTCACTATGTGGTTGATACCTTTGACGTTCAAAGTAGTGATTTTTGTGTTACTCATAAAATAAGTTACCTCTCATGTTATCAGTAAGAGAGACCAGATATGCTTCCCAAAAGGAAAAGTGCAACTCATAGTCATAATGAAAAAAAAAAAAAAAGCTGTGCTGAAATAAACAAAGCCATCTCCAACAGATGGAAGAACAAAGAACTTTTCCATGCTCAGAGAACAGTGCAAATATGAAAGTAGAATGAGTCTGAAAAAAAACAAACAAAAACAAAACATAAAAAAGCAACCCAGAGGTTGGTGTTACAGGGGTGCGTGTCCCCCAAGGGAGTAGTCGCTTCTGGAGGGTCAGGATGCCTTCCATATCCCACCCCCGCTCCCACATCATAAAGGTCATTAGTAAGCATGTCATTTAAATTTAACAGTTGAACTACCTGTAGTATATAGGTGATCAATAATGACATCTCTCAACTGCAGATTCACCATATTAAAATGTCAAACACAAAGTAGTTGCATCATTGTGCATAAGATACCCGAAATGTAACGATTCAGCTGTGATTTTTTTTTTTTTTTTTTTTTATAAGTTTTACGTTTTACAGGAACTATTTGAACTTGTTGTCTCTGAAGTACCCTTGGTGAAACTTACTCAGTCCTCAGTGAAGTGTGGCCATCAAGACCCGCAGTGATCGGAGATCTCAGTCCAGTGTTGTCTAGTACCTCTATTCAAGCGTTTTCAGAAAATCTTCTGCCTCACTCCGTGTTTGGAACCGATGCTCCGTGCCGTTGAGGTTTATGCCGAGGACAGCCGGGTAGCGCATGTTGAATCGGATCCTCTTGTCTATCAGGGCTTTGCAAACGTTGTTAAAGGCTCTACGCCTCTCTCGAACCGCGGAGGACAGATCCTGATGGATAAAGATCCGCCTTCCTTCATATTCCAGGTTAGGCTTCGCCCGCATCGCTGCCAGTATCCTCGGTTTATCCCTGGAGTTATGAAGTCTAATTATCACCGGCCGTGGGTGTGCTCCCCACGATCCCAGGCTACGGTGTGCCCGGTCGATTTTAATGCGACTTTTAGTTCCAGGGTTCCCCTCTAACCCAAGCACAGTGGGTAGCCATGATTCAAAAAACTGAATAGGATTTTTTCCCTCCGTGCCTTCTTCCAGATTGAGGACGCGAATGTTGTCCCGTCTACAGCGGTTCTCCAAATCGTCCATAACATCAGCCATTTGCTTCACTTTCTTTTCTGTTTCGGCCAGTCTGGTTTCCAGGCCAGCCATATAATCCTCGACATCCGAGACTCTCTGTTCCGCCTCGGTGATGCGTTTAGACTGGCCCTCTAAGGTTGTGGAAATTTTTTCCAGAGTCTCGGAAATCTTAGAAAGTTTTCCTTCCACAATGTCGCTGAAGTTCTGAGTTACCTCCTGAATTAGAGCCGCAGTGTCCATAGTCTCTGGGAGCTCCTTACTTGGTGATGGAGAGTCTGTTGGTTTGCTAACATTAGCAGCTGCAATGCTAGCCCATCTCCGTGATTGAATTTTGGTCTGTTTCGACATTATTTGTCGTCGCTTTCCTTCTTGTCACTAGATCAACAGATACTGTATTTGAAAGTTATGCATAGAAGGGTACCTTATTCTTCGGATATTCTGACAGTTATTGTGTAGGAGCGGGAGCTCAGCGAAAACACGTCCTTAGGCAGCCATTACCACGTGACCCATCGGGCCTTGGCTGTTTTAATTGATAGTTGTGCTATCTGCTATTTGCTAGGCCTCATCTCTACTAACTTGAGTCACTGAATTGGATCTCTTTACCTTGTTTGGGGTGTTTTATGACTATTAAAATGGTCTACGATGTGGCCCAGAGTGTTTAACAAGCTTTGTGCTCCAGCTTTGGTGAGTGAAATTTTCTTGTATTAATTTTTGATTTTCATCCTGGTCATGGATGAAAATGCTGGACCAGCTCTTTATCCTCTTGGGGATACTCAAGTGTGTGTGGAAGTTTGCCCATCCAGTCTACATGTGTTTTGAGGACTAGCAGAAGGCATTTGACTGCATCCCTCGGGGTATCCTGTGTGATGTGCTGTGGAAGTATGGGGTGCCTGGCCCATTGTTGCGGGCCATTCAATCCCTGTACAACCGCAGCGAGAGCTTGGTCCTTATTGCTGGCAATAAGTCAGATTTGTTTCCTGTGGATGTTGGACTTTGCCAGGAATGCCCTTTGCCATGAGTCTACTCATAATTTTTATGGATAGAATTTCTATCTATAGCCAAGGGGTGGAAGGCTTCTGATTTGGTGGCCTCAGAATCTCATCTCTGCTTTTTGCGGATGATGCATTCCTGTTGGCTTCATCAGGTGGTGGCCTCCAGCTCGCAGTGGAACAGTTTGCAGCCAAGTGTGAAGTGGCTGGCATGAGAATTAGCATCTATAAATGTGAGGCAATGGTCCTTATTCAAAGAGGGGTAGAGTGCCCACTCCTGCTCACGGAAGAGTTGCTGCCCCAGGTAGAGGAGTTTGAGCATCTTGTTCACGAGTGATGGGAGAAGGGAGCAGGAGATTGACAGAGGAATCGCGCCTGCGTCTGCAATGAGTCAGATGCTGCACTGGTCTGATGTGGTAAAGAGGGAGCTGATCGTGAAACTGAAGCTGTCGGTTTACTGGTTAATCAACGTCCCTACCCTCACCTATGGTCACAAGCTTTGGGTAGTGACCAAAAGAATGAGATTGAAAATACAAGCGGCAGAATCGAGCTTCCGCCGAAGGGTGGCTGGCCTCTCTCTTAGAGATAGGGTGAGGAGTGCAACCATTTGGGAGGGGCTCAAATTAGAGCCATTGCTCCTCCACATCAAAAGGAGCCAATTGAGGTGGTTTGGGCATTTGACTAGGATGGCTTCTGGGACTAGGATGGTGAGGTGTTCTGGGTATGTCCAAGCAGGAGGCCTTGGGGCAGACCTAGGATACGCTGGAGAGATTACATCGCTTGGCTGGCCTGTGAATGCCTTGGGGTCCCCTCGGACGAGTTGTAGGAGGTAGCTGGGGAGAGGGAGGTCTGGGCTTTTCTGCTTAGGTTGCTGCGCACACAACCTGGCCCCGGATGAGCGGAAAATAATGGATGAATGGATGGAATTTTAAATTTTATTAGTTCAATATAAATTTTTATTTTGTTTTCTTATTTGTGTAACGCTTTCAGCTTTAATCCTTGTAAGACACAGATGACAAAGTGCTTCTCTCAACTTGGACCAGATCAGAAAACGTAGTTGCTCTCAGGGAGGACAAATGAAACATGGACAGAGGTTTGAAAAAGGTAACACATAGGAAAAATTTATTAACACTGAAACAAGATGGAAAAAAAACAAGGATTCAGTAACGACTGAATTTCTCACTGTATAAAAAAAAATAAAATATCAATTTATAAACCTTTTGAAAGAAAACTGGGCCCAAAAAAATATATAATAATCAAATAAAAAAAATAGTCAAAAGTCAGGTCAATGTCAGTTGTCTCTCTGCGTAGTGTTCAGAGGTTTTTCTATGTAAAGTGTTCACAGGTCTCTCTACCCGGGTAGTTTGATTTCCTTTTGGTTTCCTTAGGTTTTGTCTTATCTGGAATATTGGGATGGGTGTCCCCTTTCCTTGGATGAATGGCAGAACAGGCCGCCGGCATCACACCCTCCACGCGTGCAACCCCGCGTCCCGCCTCTCCACTCGTCGATTCTCCCTCTGGCTCGCGATCTTCAGAATCCACCCAAAATGGGGGGTGGGGAAAAAAACAACCTGCATAAAGCAGTAATTGATATATCCTCTCTTAAAAGAAAACCAATATATTCTTTTTTCTATCTATATTCTTAAATCTGTCAATCATGAACTGTACAGTATGTTTTCTCCATTCATAAATCAATGAATATGAGTTATTCAACATCAATGTAGTGGCACATTAAAAGTTTGTTTTTTTATAGCCAATACACCACAAAGTGTACGGATTTGTCATCTTACTCATCACATAGTGCACATAGTGTGATAAGATAACCACATCAAGTCCACATTATGCATCATTTGAATTTACCTCATGTAATCAACTAAACTACACACGCTGCGTGTGTAGCTAATGACACAGCAATAGCTAGACTCGCACAAGAAAATCAGAACAAAAATTGAACCACCACTGAACATAATACAATAAATCTGGCTCCGACTGGTTTTGTTTTTGTTTTCTCTTTCCATTCAATTCAATTCAATTCAATTCAATTCAATTCAATTCAATTCAATTTTATTTATATAGCGCCAAATCACAACAAACTGTCGCCTCAAGGCGCTTTATATTGTGGGTAAAGACCCTACAATAATACAGAAACCTTTTGACACATACAAAAGAAATATTTATATTCAAAGAATAAGTAACAATATAGTCAAAATTGCAGCGACTAGCATATTAGCCTACGCTAAAAGAAACTCACTCACCGGAGCTTTTCCACTCGACAATATACCAATCTGACGAGGCGATGTCCATCAAAGCAGCTCACTCCCAACTCTCGACACAACATTCAAAAAGTATAGTTCCACTGTTAATCCTGGAACTTAACAGGCAGTAGAGCGAATGAATCCCTTCCTCTCCGCCATGTGAAGTAAAAGCGGAAAAGAAAAAACAGAAGAACACGTCGCTGGCAGCATAGGTGTGGGGTGTATGCGCACCCTGCTGGCAGAAATAAGAATTGCATGGGGTTTTTCACTAAATGCTCCAGAACAGGAAAAATCTGGAGGTTTCCTTATTAGTGCAACTAATGGGCGTTACATCTGCTTATGTTAAAACAGTCTATAATAAAGCATATCTATCCATCCATTCATTTTCTTCATCTTATCCTTTATAGTATTCTCAGGTACACCATAGCCAGGTTTTGTTTATCAAAGTCACTTGCAACTTCCAATATTCTCACAAATAGAAGAGTAATTTAAATATCACAGCTCATAGTAAATTACACAATTTAAAGAAAAATCAGATCGCACATTGCCAAGCAACAAGCTCAAACTTTTCTTTTTAATTAAACAAAGACTGTGACATTGTATATTTAAAGGATGCATTAATCTTCTTGCTGTTGTTATCTGTGTTTGATGAACAGATATCTGATAATAAGTTAGAGAATAACTAAATGCATCCCTCTTCGTGGTGCGAGCCTGGGTGGCTGAGACCAATGAGTAGCAGATAAGAATCAAACACACAGAAGAAAAGAAAAAGGAACTAACTGTTCAGAATGAAGTGGATCTTTGATAAATGAGTTTGTGAAATTTCCTAAGATGAAAAAATTACAGCATAGTGAGTGTTGCAGTTGTGTTAAATAATAACAAAAAATCATAGAGATGAGAAACAACGAGAGAGGCAGAGGTGAGAGTAGAGACTTAGAGACAATGGTCAATGGAGAGAGCGGGCTGATATGATGGAGAGAAGAATCTGATATTGTTTTTGCAAAGTTACACACTGATTCGATATTGCCTTTGGTAACTTCTGATTAATGTAAAAGGGTGTCTTTACTGCTGACATGAATTATTATTTTACAAAATCTATGTTTATTCTTGACCAACATTTTCAAATTTCCTTCTGTGGAGCTTGCTTTGACCTGTGAAAGGCCATCAACTAGGGTTGCTAGAGACTCTAGCTTCACGTTTCTCAAAACAGAGTTACCAATAACCAGTTTGTTTCTCAGTGGGTGTGTAGCTGAGTGGGGAAAAACTATTCAAAATGTGAACAGGTTGGTGGTGTATCGGTGGCTTCTCTTTAGAACTATGCTTCCTCCTCACAGTCAACCATCTTGCCTGATTTCCAGGCTGCTTGGGACAATGTGCTGGGGGAGAGCTAATGGCTGAGGAGTAACTTAACATTTGACAGAAAGCAGAAAAGGGCAGGAGGGACAGGTGAAGATGCCATGCTGTTAGTGACTTGGCTAAGAGCCAATCTAATAGCTACACTAACCTAGCGAATTTCTAAAGACACAATAAGTGAATACTGTGAATATAATTTGCAAGTGATTCAACAGAGAGTGTGTTTTGGATAAAGCACATGAAGATTCCACTATGATAGGTAGAGATTTATAATTAATTAAGCTACACAAAAACACCAGTGTGCTCTGTAATAGGAACAGGAAGTGACACAATACTGCAGTGAGAGCCAACACCAAGTGAGAGCGCCACCCAAAGAGAAGTCCAGAATGCCAAAGTAATTTACCTTAGAAACTGAACCTCAAATTGCTGTTTGACACATTCATTGGTGTGTAAATGTGCACTATGTGCTGGTGACAAAGTGCTATCTCGCTTCAAAAACACCACGCTAGATTTGAAGAAACATTTGAAGTAGCAGCGCAGTGCAGTCAAACTTACAGAGAAAGTCCCACCAGGTGGTGAAGCAGAGCTGCGGCTAATGCAGGAGGCCCCCCAGCATCCAAACAAAAGCTGGACTTTGGTACAAAACCAGTAAGTCGAGGAGAGCTGAAGAAGTTGGTCGGACAGTATGTAGTAGAGGAAATGCTGCCCTTAAACACTATTAACTCGTCCTCGTTTCATGGTTTCAAGTGATTTTCGGTGTTTGCCAGAAAATGATTTCTTTTATTTAAATGGCTGTAAATGACTTGTTGACCTATAATCTGTGAACCATATGTCAAACATATCTGTCATGAATGATATCAGGTCATTTTGAGAAACAGCATTTCTATCACAAGGTAGAAGCTGAAAACAGTTTTCGGCAAAGCGACTTTTATATATTCGTTTTTCATCAAGGTAAAAACTGTCATTGACATTAAAAATTTCTTTTTTTTAACATTTTTGGCCACAGTGGCTTTTATCATCAGTGGAGAGAGACAGGAAACGGGGGAAAGATACAGTGGAAGACACGCAGGCAAATTGGCGACAGGCCAGGACGTGAACCCGCGCCGCCTGCACTGCAGCACAGCATATGCACGTGGCCGCTGGCCTCACCGCCAAGCCACCTAGGCGCCCTTAAAAATGTCTTTTTGAACAGAAATCTGGTTAAGAAGGCTGCAGAAATCACAACAAATATAATATCAGAGTTCTATGAAGACGTTTTAAGTGGCCAAAAAGCACTGGACTGGTAGGCAATTTCTTCATTTCATACATAAGCCCTTCATAAATCATGTGGACTGCACTCTGTTTACCAATATAAGCAAAGACATTACACATAAGAGCACATAGAAACACTGGAATCACACCGGCAGCTGTTGAAAGTAACTAATAAAGTAACTAGTAATCTAACTTTGTTACTTCTAAAATTAAGGAATCAGTCAAGTAACTGCGTTGCTTTTTAAAGGAGTAATCAGTAATCGGATTATCTTTTCAAGGTAACTATGCCATCACTGGTTGTCAGGACCTGGAGCTTTGCTAGAATTTATCTTGCAGAATGCTCTCCTCACACTGTCTGGGGACAGTCTCAACACCTGGTTGTCAGGAGGGGATGGGAACTTCTGGGCAGGCATGTTGTTATGCACCTCAAACCAAGTAAAAATCTGTTTCAACTGATTCAGCAGAGAGATGGAGCTGTTGCAAGTCTGCGATGAGGCTTGTAGTCCGTCATTGCCTGTATCCCCTGCCGCATGCTCTGTGAGTATCTCTGTCACTGGCCCTTAGCTGTCCTCAGGCCTGTCTGGTCTCCTGCTCTGAAGGCAGCATTTCAGGCCTTCAGGAGTCTGTAGACCTCCCCTGTCAGCCATGGCTTCTGGTTGGCCCGGACAGTGATGGTTTTGAGGTCTGTCATGTCATCAATGCACATGGTGATGTAGGCAATGATGATGTCGGTGTACTCCACAAGGTCAGTGGTACTGACCTTGTGGTCTGTAACAATGGAACAATATAGACAAACATTGTTCCCCAGACCTTGAGTACATGTCTGTAAGATGTCGACCTTTTTTTCTGCCCAGAGAGCTAACAGTAGTGATCATCACAGCTGTGTATATTCCACCTGATGCTAACTGTTAACATGGCACTCTCTCTCCCGCTAAATGAACAGCAGCGGGCCCATCCCAGTGGTGTTCATATTATCGCGGGAGACTTTAACAAGGCCAACTTGAAGACCATACTCCCGAAATTCCATCATGTCAAGTGTTACAAGAGGGGAGAACACTCTTGACCATGTTAAGAGCCAGGTCCGTTCACTCCTCAAAAGCCGCAATGCTGCCTTCAGGTCAGGCGACAGAGCTCTATATAGTGCTGCTCGAGATGACCTGAAAAGAGGATTTAAAAAAGCCAAGGCGGACTACAGGAGGAGAATATAATCCCACCTGTCTAGCAATAACACACGGGAGATGTGGCAGGGCATTCAGAACATCACAAACTTCAGAGCCTGTGATGTGATAGCAGGAGACCTGAGTGTGTCACTAGCAGAGGAACTTAACTGTTTCTTTGTTCGCTTTGAGACATCACAGGACCACCCATCTGCTCTGCCTTCAGTAGAATCATCTAGGACATTCTTACTACCAAACTGCCCCCCCCCTAGGCTCCCTGCATGTTCCTGGATAAAGGACTTCTTAACCAACTGGCCCCAGACTGTGAGACTTGGCCCCCATCTCTGCTTCACCCGCACACTGAGTGCTGGCTCCCCACAGGGGTGTGTGCTGAGCCCCCTCCTGTACTGCCTCTACACCCATGACTGCAGTCCGGCCCACAATAACAACCTCATTGTCTAATTTGCTGACGACACCACAGTGGTTGGATTTATTTCAAGGGGAGATGAGGCAGCCTACAGAGAGGAGGTCCTGAAGTTGACAGCCTGGTGTTCAGAGAACAACCTGCACTGAACACCATGAAAATTAAAGAGATCACCATCGACTTCAGGAAGCACAGGACTGACCCAGCCCCCCTCTACATCAACGACAAGCGTGTGGAGAGGGTCCACACCTTCGGGTTTCTTGGTGTCCTCATCTCTGCTGATCTCTCTTGGTCAGATAACATCACAGCTGTTAACAAGAAGGCTCAACAGGGACTTCACTTCCTGAGGGTCCTCAGGAAGAACAACTTGGACTCAAACCTGCTGCTGACCTTCTACCGCTCATCCATTGACAGCCTGCTGATGTACTGTATCACAGTATGGTACGGCAGCTGCACTGAGGCAGACAGGGTCAGGCTTCAGAGGGTAGTCAAGACAGCACAAAGAATCGTTGGCTGCCCTCTCCCCTCCCTGATGGACATCTACACCTCCCGCTGCATCAGCAGAGTCAGGAACATCATCAAGGACAGCTCACACCCTGGCTTTGACCTGTTTGAACTGCTGCCCTCTGGCAGGAGCTACAGGAGCATCAAAGCCAGAACAAAGAGACTCAAGAACAGTTTCTTCACCAGAGCAATCACCACCCTGAACTCACACACTCACCCACTGTAACTGTGCAATATTATATTATTCATACTGAACAATATCTATCATATTGCACACCTATAATGTGCAATATCCAATATTCATTCACCAAGTGCAATACTCACCCATCTTAATTATATATATATATATATATATATATATATATATATATATATATATATATATATATATATATATATATATATATATATATATATATATATATATATATACAGGGGTTGGACAATGAAACTGAAACACCTGGTTTTAGACCACAATAATTTATTAGTATGGTGTAGGGCCTCCTTTTGCGGCCAATACAGCATCAATTCATCTTGGGAATGACATATACAAGTCCTGCACAGTTGTCAGAGGGATTTTAAACCATTCTTCTTGCAGGATAGTGGCCAGGTCACAACGTGATGCTAGTGGAGGAAAACGTTTCCTGACTCGCTCCTCCAAAACACCCCAAAGTGGCTCAATAATATTTAGATTTGGTGACTGTGCAGGCCATGGGAGATGTTCAGCTTCACTTTCATGTTTATCAAACCAATCTTTCACCAGTCTTGCTGTGTATATTGGTGCATTGTCATCCTGATACACGGCACCGCCTTCAGGATACAATGTTTGAACCACTGGATGCACATGGTCCTCCAGAATGGTTCGGTAGTCCTTGGCAGTGATGCGCCCATCTAGCACAAGTATTGGGCCAAGGGAATGCCATGATATGGCAGCCCAAACCATCACTGATCCAGCCCCATGCTTCACTCTGGGCATGCAACAGTCTGGGTGGTACGCTTCTTTGGGGCTTCTCCACACCATAACTCTCCCGGATATGGGGAAAACAGTAAAGGTGGACTCATCAGAGAACAATACATGTTTCACATTGTCCACAGCCCAAGATTTGCGCTCCTTGCACCATTGAAACCGACATTTGGCATTGGCACGAGTGACAAAAGGTTTGGCTATAGCAGCCCGGCCGTGTATATTGACCCTGTGGAGCTCCCGACGGACAGTTTTGGTGGAAACAGGAGAGCTGAGGTGCACATTTAATTCTGCCGTGATTTGGGCAGCCGTGGTTTTATGTTTTTTGGATACAATCCGGGTTAGCACCCGAACATCCCTTTCAGACAGCTTCCGCTTGCGTCCACAGTTAATCCTGTTGGATGTGGTTCGTCCTTCTTGGTGGTATGCTGACATTACCCTGGATACTGTGGCTCTTGATACATCACAAAGACTTCCTGTCTTGGTCACAGATGCGCCAGCAAGATGTGCACCAACAATTTGTCCTCTTTTGAACTCTGGTATGTCACCCATAATGTTGTTGTGCATTGCAATATTTTGAGCAAAACTGTGCTCTTACCCTGCTAATTGAACCTTCACACTCTGCTCTTACTGGTGCAATGTGCAATTAATGAAGATTGGCCAGCAGGCTGGTCCAATTTAGCCATGAAACCTCCCACACTAAAATGACAGTTGTTTCAGTTTCATTGTCCAACCCCTGTATATATATATATATATATATATATATATATATATATATATATATATATATATATATATATATATATACACTTATTTTATTTTTCTGCAATGTATATATTTTTATACATTCTATTTTTTTTCTTTATTATTAGAAGTTTTATTTTATATTTTAGAAAGTGTGACTCTACATCATGGCACTGAACAGGAGTGGCCCTCCAATCTCATTGTACATTCTGTATGACAATAAAGGCATTCTATTCTATTCTATTCTATTCTATTATTGTAGGTGGCAGCAGGGGCGGGGTGGCCATAGGGAGGTTCGGGAGGTTTCCCAAACGGCCGGTCGTTTCCAGGCGGGATCGGCCGGTGATCAGAATTTTTTTTTTTTAACCCAATTAAGCACAGCAGCGCTCGCGCAGCCACAGGTGCAGGCAGTGATGGTCGGTCGCGAATGTTTCGGCTCTAAGAGCTGGCTCTTTTTTCATCAGGAGGGGCTACAAACACAACAGCCCAGCAGTGTTAATTTTGTTGATGAAATATTTTCGTCATAGTTTTCGTCAATGGCCCTTTTTTCATGACGAAAACAAGATAACTAAATAAAAACTACCTAAAAGGATAAAAACGATAACGAAATTAACTGACACTTTCGTCAATGAATGAAAACGAGACAAAAATTCTTGGCAGGGACTAAATCCAATCAGAACTGATTTAATTTTGTGGGAGGACGGGAGAAGTCAGGAAAACATCCAAATTTGCTCTAAACCCGGGAAGGACAAACTAGCCTGTGATTTGTCTTTACTTCCGATAGAACTAAGTTATGTAAACAATGTCAGCAGGGAGAAAGAGAAGAGCCGATGTATGGACACATTTGTCCTTTGACGTTGTGACAAACAAAACGATGTGTAAACCATGTGGGGCGACTATCTCGGGTAAAAACATGACAAATCTTAAACGACATCTGCAAACCAGTCACCCAGATCTCCATGCAAAGGTAAGCATTTTAATGTCATGCAGGGTAAAGTGTTTTTCCCAGTTTGTGTTTAGAGAAAATCTCCACACCGCGGTGGATTAGCCTTTCCTAATCTTAGTCCTGAACACTGCCCTGTACCTTTCAGAGCGTCCTGCTGTAAATCGCTCATATTATCTCAGTAAGGTGGTGTTAATGATCAGGTGTGTGGGAAGCAGGTGAAACACTAATGTTAATATTAATAATATTCCATAAATTTTAATAAATGTTTAATTTTGTGTGTGTATAATGACTAATTCAAGGGAACTGAAGAAAAAGCATTTACATTTTACACCCTTTATATTTTAGTTGACTAAATCGACTGTAGATTTAGTCCACTGTATTCTTAAGATAATTTCGTCAACTTAAACTTGACGAAAACTATTCAGATGACTAAATTATGACTAAAACTAAATTAGATTTTTGTCAAAAGACTATGACTAAAACTAAATCAAAATTTGTTGTCAGAATTAACACTGCAGCCCAGCCAGCACACCATTAGGAGAGGTGAAGGGCGAGACACCAGCTAAGGGGCGGGAAGGGGGGGGGGGGGGGGGGGGGTTGACGATCTTTTTACCCCTTTTGCTGCTCCGTTGTACGATCAGATAAAAGGCCTCTCCAAACCAAGCTCCCGAGCTGAATTTCAACCCCAGCCCACCCCTGGGTGGCAGCTTGTTTGAACGCATCCCAGTCTGTGGAGTTCAAACAGTCTTGGAGGGCTTCTGAGGACCCTTCTGGCCACACTTGTACCTGTTTTGGAACTGGTTTGATGACTTTAACCAGTGGTCTGTATACTGGCAAAAGCATGACAGTGATGTGGTCTAATGCTTTGAGGTGGGAGAGGGGGAAGGTCTTCTACACTCCTCTCTAGGTGGTGTACCCATGGTGCTATATGTTGATGTAGTTTGGGTAGTTTGGGTCTGCATAGTTAAAATCCCTTGCCAGAATGAGGAAAGCATCTGGTTGGACTGTCTGCTGCTCGTTGATGATGGGATGGCTGTAGCTCAGGAGGTAGAGCAGGTCATCTACTGATTCAAAGGTTGGTGGTTTGACTCTTAGCTGCTCCAGGTGACCCCAAGCTGCTCTCCGACGCAAGCGTTGGAGTGTGAATGTTAGATAATAAAAGCACTTAGCTTAGTTAATCATGGAAGTGCTGGTGTGAATGAGGTAAATGTAAACATGTTGTTTCAGTGCTCAGACAGAGTAGGAACGTGCTATATAAGAACTAGTCCATTTACCATGTGCTGATACAGTTCATTCAGTGCAATAGCACTCAATAGCATTGAGTGACCTTGCTTTGTGTACTGATGCGCAGTCATGTTGAAACAAGAAAGGGGTCATCACAAAACTGTTCCCACAAATTTGGGAGCATGAAATTGTCCAGAAGCATGAAGCATTAACCTTTCACTGGCAGTAAGGGGGGAAGCCCAACTCCTGACAAAAAACCCTCAGACAAGTACTCGGCAACCGCCAAACCCTGATTCATCCATCAGATAACCAGATGGAGAAGTGTAATTTGTCATTCTAGAGAACACATCTTGACTGTTCTAGGGTCCAGTGGTGACTTGCTTTACACCATTGCATCCAAATTTTTGCATTGCGCTTGGTGTTGTAAGGCTTGAATGCAGCTGGTCAGCCATAGAAACCATTCCATGAAGCACTCTACATACTGTTCTTGAGCTAATCTGAAGGCCACGTGAAGTTTGGAGGTCTGTAACTACTGATTCTGCAGAAAGTTAGAAACCTCTCTGCACTATGCACCTCAGCATCTGCTGACCCCACTCTCTCATTTACATGGCCTACCACTTTGTGGCTGAGTTGCGGTGGCATATCTAATTGTGAGGAAATTTCATAACTGGAAATTTCATGATTGGGCCACTGAAATTCAATGATTTGGATGAGTGATTGAATACTTTTTGGCAATATTGTGCATCTTAACCCTATAACACCAAACGTGTCCTCCGGGAGACAGCATATTTCAAATGTCCTGCTATTTGCGGGATTCCAGCAATAGTTAATGTAATAACCCTACATTGGCTGTGAAGCGCAATTTCACAGCTTTCAGAAACCATTTGGATTTTTCTGAAAGGACAAACGGTCGCATAATTACGGTTTCTCCAGTCTGTGGTGCCGTTTACACGAGACCGTTTTCATTTTGAAACGGTGTCGTTTTGATGCGTTTCGGCCTTGCGTTTACACGACAACGGTGTCGTTTTGATGCGTTTCGCCCTTCTGTTTACACGACAACAGAGTGAAAACGATGTGTTTCAGAAACGGGGTCCAGAGTGGAGCGTTTCAGAAACGCACCGGCTTGCGTTTTCGTGTAAACACTTGAAACCGGGGTGATTTGAAAACGCTCGACTCGCACATGCGCACTATGGTTGCGACGGCCAGTTTTTCGCGCACGCGCAAACTGATAAACAGTACTCGCGGATTCACGAGTGCTTCTTATGCTTTTCCTGTGTTTTTACCGTTTTGTAATTCAGCGTTGTGTGCAGCAGCGATCCAACCTCATCATCGGTCCACACAAAACCTCTCACATTGGCCGTTTTGTAAGTAATGAACAATTTGCCGCACTACCTACTGTGTCACTCCACGCATGCGCGTCTTGCGTAAACAAACTTTGCAAAGAGAAAACCAACGCCAACTTGTGGCCTGGCATGGGAACTACATCGTTTTCGTCGTTTCACATGTCCTCGTGTAAACGCGGATCGTTTCTGAAACGCCATCGTGTAAACGAAAGGCTGAAACGCATCAAAACGACACCGTTTCCAGTGAAAACGGCTTCGTGTAAACGGCACCTGTATTCCAAAGTATATTTGGCCAGAGTTGAACACCGAGTGGCTCATCTGAGAGTGAATGTGTGAGCAAATGTTTTATTTTAGTGATTTCCTGCCTATACTTTCTCTAATAACTCAGAGGTTTTGGATGTTATCAACGGCATATTTGTCTTGTCCTATCTACACATGAGGGGGAATCTAAATTTCAAAAATGGTGAGTTTTCACCAGAGGGCGTGGCAGTGACAACACAGTGAATTTCGATCATTCACCAGGAAATTTTGATTGCCTCTCGTTCAAACCTGCATTATCCAATCTGGATCAAACTTCCGCAGTAGGATGACGGTCTGCCCCTGAACCCATACATATGATAATATTTACTGACAGTCGCAGCGCCACCTAGTGGGTACAGGAAATGTCATGTTTGACACTTTGAGGTACAGCTCCAAGGTGGTTGAGCCAAACCATCTCAAATTTCCCCTGGAAAGCCTTAAGGAGTTGGCCTTACATTGTTTTCAAAACTGTGAGTTTTCGCCAAAGGGCGTGACCCTGGCAGGATGGCAACATTCAGTGTTTTACCATGAAGACAAAAATGGCAGTAACTCAAAGTCACATTGCCGAATCTGTGTCAAATTTTAGTGGTTTGATAAGCCTCCTGCCCTTAACACAATGATACGCATAAAGTCCCTAAGTGTTAGAGCACCACCTTTTGGGACCTGGAAATATCATGAAATACCATGTTTTTTTGCATAGCCCCGGAGCTACATTTTATCTACATATCTGAAATTGTGCAGGCTCACATGCCAAAAAGTTTCGTGGACCCATACCGGAAACCCTACAGGAAGTCAGCCATTTTCAATTGAAGGTGTCAATTTTTGCCATTTTCAGGCCTGCTATTTAAATCATCTCCTTCCAGGGCATTTCACCCAGTGAGACCAAAATGGCTCCAGATCATCTACACAAGTAGCCCATCAAAAGTTATTCATGGTTTTGTAGAATATTCAGCGGCCTTGTCACACCAAGTCGTTGAATTTGGGCTTCCTTTTTCTCTCGCCATAAAATTGTTTGTGCACTCGTTCACATGATTTGTCCGATCAAGACAAAAATGTAATCATTCATGGCTGAACCAAGAACTACAGATTTAACGCTATAGATGCAAGAGCACCCCCTACAGAAGCAAATGAAAATTTGTATAGCGTCCACAAAATTAATTTCTCTGAAGTGCATGAAATTGGTTACAGACATTCTTGATATCTTCCTGATCAAAAACGTCAATCAGACCCATGCCCAAATTTGTACGATTCAGCTGTGACCACACCCCAAATACTGCATTGGGTTTATATGGAGCACAAAAGATTTAGTTTCACAGAAATGTATGAAAATGCTTACAGACATTCTGCACACCATCACAATCAAAAAAACCTCTGAGTGTGCCACGGGTTGACACGCGCTGGGTGCGAGGACCTGATCATCATCACTTGTGATTTTAATTTAATAGTGTTTTCTCAAAATGTGATCTTTTATGGCAATGCAGTTTTTTCATACACTGATTTATTCAAAATGAAATAATTAAACTCCTTCTTTACAGTCTGACTTCCTCTATCCCAGCAAGCACAGTCCAATCACTTCATCTCTACAGATTCAAAAAAAAAAAAAAAAAAAAAACGTGGCTAGGTCAAGGAAAACAGCACAGTGTGTAGGAGGCACATACTGGTATAACTGAAACTTAGACACAGAAACACACACACACACACACACACACACACACACACACACACACACACACACACACACACACACACACACACACACACACACACACACACACACACACACACACACACACCACTTGCTCTGCTACCATTTGAGCCAGTAACAAAGTGTCCCTGTGGGAGACTAAATAAATAAGTGTGAGAGCATTGGAGATAACAGCACATGTGTACATACAGTATGTGTGTATACTCTCATGTTAGTAGGTGGTGATGAATGACGAGAGATATTGTCAGTCAGAGGCAGCCATTATTCATCCTTAGCTTCCAGACCGTCCTCATTCATTTGTTTTGTCCTCTCACTAACACTTCTCCTGGACATTTATAGAAAACACTAGTCTTGTTCCCATTGTTCTTATTTCTTATCTTATTTCACTTGTATGTAAAGCAATATTTCATTAAATTGTACTACTCCTCACAAGCATGCAAAGAAATATTATGATTAAAAAATATGTTAATGGCAGGATCAACCAGATAGCTCAGTGGGAAGCTGTCTGGTCGTTAAATACTCAAGCCAGACACTGGGACTAGGGGCTACTGAGCCCTCCAGCTGGACGTCCGTGAAGAGGACAAGGCTTCAAAGGTAGCATGGTGTAACGGCCACACCTTAGGCTGAGGCCCTGCCAACTATTGAACGCGGGGATCCTGTTGGGACTTGAGGAAAGCCTGCAGGTCAGAGGAACCAACTACCTAAAAGCACCGGAATGATGGTTTGGTCACATTTGCTAATTGTCTTAGCCCTTTGAAAAACTGACAACCTGTTCAGGGTGCACACTGCCTCTTGCCCTGTGACAACTGGCATAGACTCCAATGCCTTGTGATCCTGAAGTGGATAAGTGGAAGATGATAAATGGATGGATGGATGGATGGATGGATGGATGGATAACATAAGAAAATATATACATAAAGCAAATGTATAAATACTGAGCCTTGTTTTTGATTATGGTTTTTTGAAAATCTGGACCAAATCTAGACCAAAAAGACTTCATCTTTGTTTAAGGCACAGTCTGAAACAGTTCAAAATTTGCTTGTTCACTATGAGCAATTCAATTCAGTTTAGATCAATTCAATTTTATTTATATTGCATCAAATAACAACAACAGTCACCTCCAGGCAAACAAATTCAGGTAAGAAAATAGTGCTGAATCACTGATTCAAATGTGCAATGTTTACAAACAGATTTGTGCATAGCAGGTTATGAATGGGACACAATTTTCCTTTAGTCTTTCACATTTTGTGCACATGTCTAGTCTATTTTTTAAACATTATTATAGCTAGAGGTCAAGCCACAACCTCTGGGGATCAAAAATTGAAATTAAAAAACTGGCTCAAAAAGCAGATCACTTCCTTTAGACTCCTGTGTGGTTGAGCAGGCGATCCATGTACTGAAGGCTATAATCCAGCTATAACAGGGGCCTATGAGTCTGCACAGACCATTTCCTGTGTTCCATCCATCCTCCCTGTTTCCTCACTGTCCTGTTACTTTCTACACTGCTCTAACAAAATAAAACTTAAAAGACAAGAAAACAAGTAAACAGTTAAAAAAAATAACAGAATAATGACAGTTTCTTACAAGTCTTATATGTTTTCTTACATGTCTTTCATCTGACTACAGCAGGGCTCTTCAACTCCAGGCCTCGAGGGCCGGTGTCCTGCAGGTTTTAGATGTGTCCCTGATCCAACACACCTGAATCAAATGGCTGAATTACCTCCTCAGTATGCAGTCAAGTTCTCCAGAGTCCTGCTAATGACTTCTATATTTGACTCAGGTGTGTTGAAGCAGAGACACATCTAAAACCTGCAGGACAGGGGCCCTCGAGGCCTGGAGTTGAAGAGCCCTGGACTACAGGCTGCTTTGATTGACAGGTGTGCCAGCAAAGGGAGCAGTAGATAGTGACTGCTTGGCCTCACCTAACTCAAATCGCCACAGTGTTCGTAGTTTTGGTAACTTTTGGAGGAATTTTTATGTATTAGCTTGTCGAAGCCTGCCATGGTTCAGGCATGTATGAGATTCCGCACAGACATATTTTCAATCCTCTGCTGTTCAATCCATTCAGCTTATAATATGAAGTCTGACGACGAGGTTTTGAAATTAAGTCTTTTGTCACAATTATTTCTGCAAATGTTTGTGGGTGTCTAGTAAATGAATTATCCTGATGTTAATTAACAAACCTTCTCAGTTATACATAGATAAAATGTTTTCCATTTTCAGATTAAATTTATGGCTCAGCTTTTCAAAAATGATTTAGCTACACACTGTATACACTCTGTGTGCTGGTTATTAACTTGCTTTATCAGCACACTCCTTTTTCGCTTGCGTATATGGGTAGGTGTTGAATAGTTTCATACAGTACATAATTTAATTCCCTTAGCAGAATTAATTGACCCATTTTCTTTGCTTTGGTTATTTAAGTATAACTTTTTATTGTTTGACTCAACCAAATAAGTTATGCTCTTGCTTTCCTGTTTCTAATGAAAAAAGTAAAGTTATTTTTTAATAATTTGGTGATATAAAATGGTGCAATCATGGTAATGTAATACACTGACATTCATATAGCACCTTTCCAGTCTTCCTGATCACTCAAAGTGCTTTAGAATATAAGCACATTAAACCAAAGATTCATATAGCACTCTATACACTCTATATCTCCCTCGCATCCATGTCCAATTTAGAATGATCAGTTACCCTAACATGCATGTCCTTAGACTGTAGGAGGAAGCTGAATACCCAGAGGGAACCTATGCAGGCTTAGAGGGAACATGTAAACCACACAGACGGGCCCCAGCTGGAGATTTGAACCAGGAACTCTCTCATGTGAGGTGAGAGTGCTAACCACTGCACCCCCATGCTATCATCATATAAGCACTCAGTTTTCTTCCATTCCTTGTCGTGCCCTTTTAACACCTGAACAGTGGGGGTCACCAATTGACAGGTAATCGGCTTGTTTGTGAAGGAAGACACCTGAAATACTTTAATTAAAAAGTAAGACATTTAATATATTAAAGAATCAGAAGAAATCTCACATGCATGTGGGGACTCAGAGGAAGAGACAGGCCTGTGTGTGTGCTCTCTCTCTCTCTCTGGCCTTTTTTCCACCAACAGGGTTCCGGAGCCCGTGCCGTAATTTGAACTGTTAGGCGGGTTTTCCACCGCCGAAACACTCGGTGCTCGGCCAAAAAACGGGTTCAATTCTGGCCCCGCAAACTAGCTGGTCTTGAACCACGAACGCGTGACGAAAGCAGCAGAGGGGCGTGACTCTGCCGTCTCAACATCAAGTTTTGTACCATATTACATGTGTATTACATGAGAAAAGCGAAGCAATTTTCTAAGGTTCTAAGGCTGAACTTGCTGCTTTGTATCAGTTCATATCACAGATAAAAGGGCACAAAGTGCGTACTTGTCGTCTTGCTCTAATCGCTGTCTGTGTTTCCCTCTGTGCTGCACACAGATGCTGCAGTAGTTTGGTTTGGACAGTAAAACATATTTGCAGCACAAAAAAGGTTCTCCCACGTTTGTGTGCTTCGGCTTCCGTGTCCAGACGAGGACCCGCCCACACTCATACTTAAAGGAGCAGTTCACAGAAACGCGGTGGGAACGCGGGCCCATTCTTAAGCGTTTCGCCGGTTCATTGGGAACAGCACGGGCACTGGCACGCGAACCGGTTCCTCGGCGGTGGGAAAGTAGCATCTCTGAGCCCGTGTTCCTGTCTAACCATAACATCTTTATACTGCCACGTATCTAAACATAAGCAATCTGGATGCTGTGATCTGGCCTTGTCTTCGGTCTTGTTCAAGCTGGTTTTTCATGACCCAGATTTCTCTTATCAGCCGTGGAGTCATAAAGCACATCTTCTTCCTGATGTTTTAATTAGTCATACAGAGCAATCTTGTGCAGATTAATAACAGAACATGGTGATACTGGTGATGTTTTAATCGTGGCCGAACCTCCAAAATAAGATGGCCTGAGACAGAGCAGTTAGTCAGCACTTTCTGTCTGTTGCTCTCTGTCTAATGTATTATTTAATTGTTTATCATTTGGTTGATCTGCTGTTTATTAATTAACTTACTGGAGTTTACTTTTAAACATTTGTCCTTTTATTCATTGAGTAAAAAAAATAATCCCTAACATCCTCCTTCATCACGTATGGTTGTGTGTTTCTCAGTTCCATGTTTCCAGTTTGTACCTGCCCAGCTCTATGTATACTGGGGTTTATTCTTTGCAGTAAACAGCAACAAAGCTGAGTTTTTTGAGGTTAAGTTTGATTCAGGAATCCTGCATTTGGGTCCATGCTCTGCCTGCCACACAGATCTACTATGACATTGGACTTTTTTTTTTTTTTTGCTTCTCTGTGATATTTATTTTTATTCTTATGTGACTCTGCTCTTAGGTACTCTTATGTAATTCTGCTGTCCTCTAAAACTCATAAATTCCTTAGTTTTAGGTTGTTATCAGAAACACTTAAACCCCATCCACCACTATCACCACCATAGTTCCTCCAAAAACATCTTGTGATGTCTGAGATGTGATAAATAAATAGATTTTCTTCTTTTAATTAATGCTCCACAGTGTCATAATGTAAAATGTCAGAGTAAATGGGCATAGAAGTTCTTCCTCTGAAATGAGTTCTTGTCCATAGACAGTTGTGATCGAACTGTCTGCTCCAATATTGACTGTCTAATGGAGACCTTATGAAACCTTTTTATGTTGAGAATCACAAATGCACCAAAGGCTGGGTTTAGTTCCAGAGACCTGAAGTCCACGATGAGATGATTTACATATAAATAATATTATTAAAATGATCAGAAAAAATTGTCTGGTTGTAGCTGCTTCGGTTGGAGAATTTGTTGGGTTTTTTTTATGTTTTTTTTTTTATATTTAAGTCTTCTTTGTGCATTGTTTCTCTCTATACCAGACATTTACATTATGCTACATAAAAAAAGACCCTATGAAAATTGTCTTTAACATTGACAGTAACAGAAATACACAAATAAAACACCAAAAGTGTTGACATAAGCACTGAGGATGCATTATAACCACTGTCAGCCATTACATTTATTACTATTATTTTATATGAAAAACAAAAACAATCTGGATTTATATCTTAGGTAAAATAAGTAAGTAAAGGACTATGGATGTGAATATTCTATGTATGTAAGCATTTTTGAGATATTTTTCTTCTTCATTAAACATAGAAAAATGGAAAAGACATGATGTGCTAAAACCTGAAATGCAACCCCATAAATGGTTGGATGGATGGATGATATAACAAAAACATATCAAATCAAAAATATGTAGCCAAGCATCTCCCTTTTCCAAGTCAAACGCACGTGAACTGACGACTAACGCAGTGACATGATGAGACAAGGGGAGGTTTGATCAAATTAGTAAGCCAGTAAGATCTGTGGTTGGCTACCCGCTCAGCCATGGACAGAGGTAGTCACCGACACTTTGGTCTCCCAATTAGGTGTCTTTAGAAACAGTAAACATGCAGCTAGGGAGATAATGAGCCCACCATGTTTACCCCCTCCCCCCTCTCCAAAAAGCAGAATGAATCATAATTTGGCAGTTAAATAAATATGAACTGCTGAAGTGTGACAGTACAGCCTGTGTGAACAACCCAGGTCCTGTTGTTGTTGTTGTTGTTGTTGTTAGGATGATTTTTTTTTTGTTATTGTTTGGATGACTGCTTAATGTTGCATTCAAATAATTGTCTGGAATGTTTGACAGGACACGTGTCTGAACTTGCTTACATCCACACATTGGATTTAAGCTCATTTAAGATCAGGTTGCTCATCAGCTATTGTCACACATGAATAGTAAAAGGTTTAAACTGCTTCATCAAGCAGTGACATCTCTGCTGAAAAGTGCTCATCTTAAAAACTGGAACACTGAAATCTTAGGAATTTCAGTATTCCAGTCTTTAAGATTAAATAAAGTAAGATATATTTTATTTATTCCTGGTTTTGGAAATCCTTTTGTTACAGCAGTTAATATAAAACAATATTATTAATAATAATAAAAATATGCATATCCATCATTTTCTTCCACTTAGCTAATTCAGGGTCGTAGGAGGGGCCTATCCCAGCTCCCATAAAGGTGGGGTACACCTGGCACAGGTATTATTATTATTGTTCTTAGAAATATCAGATTTTAAGTGTTTTGAGAGTGCAGGGTTGAAAAACAGTGTCATAATGAAAATAGTTGATCCTCTGCGAGACAGATGTGTTGTACTGAAGATAGTTATTGTAGGAAATATGAAAGGCATTTGTCCAGCACAGCTGAATCAGTCTGTTAGTGAAAACGCTTTGCTGCCTGTCCAGAAGGTGGCAGAGGTTGCTATGGCCTAATGCTAGGTAATTAATTTAGCTGGATACTACTCGCACTTCTGAGGGGGGGTTTGTTTTTTATAAACTGCACATCAGTAGGGTGGGTACGATGGATGTATGTGGACGTGGATGCTGCACACACTAACTATAAAACATGATCTATGTACAACCTTTACACGTTAAATGTTTTATTCTTTACATCATTTAGCTATGTTCAGAGAAGAACTACAGTCATGAACAGCTTCAGGACCAGAAGGATGTGGTTAGTGCGAATCAGAATCAGAAGGTTTTTATTGCCATATGGGTGAACAGGTTCACAGCATTAGGAAATTGCTGCGGTACTTCGTGCTTACAGAAAAAAAAAAACAAATTAGTATAAAAACTATAAGACAATATACAAGTACACAAATTGCAAATATACAGAGATATTAGAGCTATAACTATAACACAATATTACAAAATTACAAAATATACAGTGCAGAGACTAATTAAAAGATAAAAGAATGTAAACTATATTCCACTAATATGTACATCAGTGCAATCAGACAGGTGCATAGACATAGGGTCATCAGCGTTTGTGGAGGGTGGTGGTAACAGTCTTAGGGTAATTGTTCATGAGTCCAACAGCAGAGGGGAAGAAACTGTTCTTATGGCGGGAGGTTCTGGTCCGTATGGACCGTAGCCTCCTGCCTGAGGGGAGAGGGTCAAAAAGTCTGTGCCCAGGGTGAGAGTGGTCGGCTGTGATCCGACCTGCACGCCCCAGTGTCCTGGAGGTGTACAGGTCCTGGAGAGATGGGAGGTTACAGCCAATCACCTTCTCAGCAGAGTGCACAACGCGCTGTAGTCTCTGTTTGTCCCTAGTGGTGGCTCCAGCGTACCACACAGTGATGGAGGAGGTAAGGATGGACTCAATGATGGCAGTATAGAACTGCACCATGGTCCTTGCTGGCAAGTTGAATTTCTTCAACTGCCGCAGGAAGTACATCCTCTGCTGGGCCTTTTTGACGACAGAGGTGATGGTGGGCTCCCACTTGAGGTCCTGGGTGATGGTAGTTCCCAGGAAGCGAAAAGAGTCCACTGTGGTGATGGGGGTGTCAGTCAGGATGATGGAGGGTAGAGGGGCTGTGTGCTTCCTAAAGTCCACTATAATCTCCACTGTCTTCTGGGCGTTCAGTAACAGGTTATTGTGGCTGCACCAGGACACCAGACGTTTGACCTCCATCCTGTAGGCCGACTCGTCCCCGTCTGAGATGAGTCCGATGAGAGTCATGTCGTCTGCAAACTTAATAAGCTTGACAGACTGGTGGTCAGAGGTGCAGCAGTTGGTATACAGGGAGAAGAGCAGAGGAGAGAGGACACAGCCCTGAGGAGTGCCAGTGCTGATGGTCCGGGAGTCCGAGACATTCTTCCCCAGCCTCACGTGCTGCTTCCTGTTCATCAGGAAGTCAATGATCCACCTGCAGATGGGATCTGGCACGTTCATCTGGGACAGCTTGTCTTGGAGGAGATCAGGGATGATGGTGTTGAAGGCAGAGCTGAAGTCCACAAACAGGATCCTGGCGTAGGTTCCCTGGGAGTCCAGATGCTGTAGGATGAAGTGCAGAGTCAGGTTGATGGCGTCGTCCACAGACCTGTTGGCTCTGTAGGCAAACTGCAGGGGGTCCAGAAGGGGGGCTGTGAGGGACTTGAGGTGGGACAGCACCAGATGCTCAAATGACTTCATGACCACAGAAGTCAGTGCCACAGGTCTGTAGTCATTTAGTCCAGTGATCCTTGGCTTCTTGGGGACAGGAACAATGGTAGCGGTTTTAAAGCAGACAGGCACGTGGCAAGCCTCCAGTGAGGAGTTGAAGATGTTCGTGAACAATGGGGCAAGCTCGTTAGCACAGTGTCTCAGTGTGGCAGGTGAGACACCATCTGGACCTGGAGCTTTGCGAGCTTTGACACTCCTGAACTGCTTTAGCACCTGGTCCTCCTGAATACAAAAGACTGTGGGGGTGGGGGAGGAGGGGGACTCTGGGGTGGGAGTCCTTGATGATGTGGGCTTCTCTGAGGTGTGGGGAGTGGGGGAGGTTGGGGGGTGAATATTTGTGTTGGCTGTATTGTAGTTGGGACTGGTGGAGGTGTGAAGGCTGCTGAACTGACCATCAAAACGACAATAGAACTCGTTCAGTCTATTTGCAGTTTGTAGGTCGTCTGTGGAGTGGGGGGTTTTAGGCTTGTAGTTGGTAATCTGCCTAAAACTTTTCCATACAGAGGCCGCGTCGTTCTCTGAGATCTGCTGCTGTATATTCTCAGAGTGATGTGATCTAGCAGTGGCCACTTCCTTGCTAAACCTGTACTTGGCCTCTTTGTAGCAGTCTTTGTCCCCACTTTTAAAAGCCTCCCTCTTCTCTATCCACAGCTGCTTCAGTTTGGGAGTAAACCAGGGTTTGTCACTGTTATAACTCACCCTGGTGCGTGATGGCACAATGCTGTCCTCGCAGAAGTGGATATACGAGGTTACAGTGTCCGTGTAGTCATCCAGACTGTCACAGGCAGCCCTCATTGAGTCCCAGTCTGTAGTTTCGAAGCATGTGCGGAGCTCCTCCACAGCCTCACGGGTCCACTGCTTTGTTGTCCTCACCACAGGTTTTGAGAGCTTCAGCCTCTGTCTGTACGCGGGGATCAGGTGGATCATGTCGTGGTCAGAGAGGCCGAGTGCAGCGCGGGGCACTGCGTGATAAGCCCCGCTTATCGTGCTGTAGCAGTGGTCTAGTGTCTTCTCCTCTCTGGTCGGACATGTGATATATTGTTTATATTTGGGAAGTTCCTGTCTCAGGCTGGCTTTATTAAAGTCCCCAAGTACGATGATAAGAGAGTCCGGGTATGTCCGCTCCATGCACAGAATCTGCTCTGTGAGCGCGCACTGGGCCTCGTGCACGTCCGCGTCCGGCGGGATGTAAACAGCAGCCAGTATGAATGAAGCGAACTCCCGCGGAGAGTAGAACGGTTTACAGTGAATGAAAAGATATTCCAGTGAGGGAGAGCAGTGCTTAGCAATCTCTGTCACATCCGTACACCAGCCACTGTTTATGTAGAAGCAGACTCCTCCACCTGTAGCCTTGCCGGAAAGCGCAGCTTGCCGGTCTGCGCGGAGGAGATGAAATCCCTCCAACTGGAGCGCGCAGTCCGGTATCTCCTCACACAGCCATGACTCCGTGAAGCATAACACACAGGATATGGAAAAGTCTCTATTCATGCTCCTCATCAGTGTCAGTTCGTCCATTTTGTTCCTAAGTGAACGCACGTTGGAGAGGAAAATCCCAGGTAAGGCTGTGCGTAATCCACGTCTCCTTAGCCTCACAAGCACGCCAGCGCGCTTCCCTCTCTTTCGGCGTCTCACTTTCTGGGCCAGAGTGTGTAATAAATCCGCCGCAGATGCGACAAAAACAGGAAATAAATCCGAAGGTGTTGTGGACCTAATGTTGAAAAGCTCTTCTCTGGTGTAAGAATACCCAGAAGAGTGTCCAGACACAGAAATAACGCACAAAAACAAACAAAACAGAGCGCACCGAAGTACCAGGGCATCCATTCGCGGCGCCATCTTGGATCACAAAAAGGATTCAAATCTGTGTTACTGTCAAACAAGTTTATTTCTTTGCTATGACTCAAATATCAAAATTCAATTGAATTTTATTTATATAGCACCAAATCAACAAACAGTCCCCTCAAGGTGCTTTATATTGTGGGTAAAGACCCTACAATAATACAGAGAAAACCCAACAGTCAAAACGACCCCCTATGAGCAGCACTTGGTGACAGTGGGAAGGAAAAACTCCCTTTTAACAGGAAGAAACCTCCAGCAGAACCAGGCTCAGGGAGGGGGGGTCATCTGCTGGGACCGGTTGGGCTGAGGGGAGAGAAAGACATGCTGTGGAAGAGAAACAGAGATTAATAACAATTAATGATTAAATGCAGAGTGGAGTATAAACAAAGTAAATAAAGTGAATAAAAAGAAACAGTGCATTATGGGAACCCCCAGCAGCCTAGGCCTAAAGCAGCATAACTAAGGGAGGGTTCAGGGTCACCTGATCCAGCCCTAACTATAAGCTTTATCATAAAGGAAAGTTTTAAGCCTAATCTTAAAAATAGAGAGGGTGTCTGTCTCCTGAATCCAAGCTGGAAGCTGGTTCCACAGAAGAGGCGCCTGAAAGCTGAAGGCTCTGCCTCCCATTCTACTCTTAAGTATCCGAGGAACCACAAGTAAGCCAGCAGTCTGAGAGCGAAGTGCTCTGTTGGGGTGATATGGTACTATGAGGTCTTTGAGATAAGATGGGGCCTGATTATTCAAGACCTTGTAGGTGAGGAGAAGTATTTTAAATTCTATTCTAGATTTAACAGGGAGCCAATGAAGAGAAGCCAATATGGGAGAAATCTGCTCTCTCTTTCTAGTCCCTGTCAGTACTCTAGCTGCAGCATTTTGGATCAGCTGCAGGCTTTTCAGGGAGCTTTTAGGACAGCCTGATAATAATGAATTACAATAGTCCACCCTAGAAGTAATAAATGCATGGATTAGCTTTTCAGCATCATATGCATATAAGATAATTTAAGATCTTCCAAATGTTAGAGGATCACAGTGTTCTGTAGACTTGGAGAAAGAATTCGACCTCGTTCCTCAGGTTATCCTGTTATGGTGGCGCGTATTTATCTATTTTTTTTTTTTTTTACATTGTTTTTTTACTTTTCTCAATGTGATTAAGGATATAACTTTACCAATAGCACAGTTAGAGCAAGTAATACTGTAGTATGGGCATGCACTAGGATTCTAAAATAGTAGGATTGTTGTTAATTGTTGGAAATTATTTTCAGTCAATCAATGTCTAGAAGCCATGAATTTTTCCAAGTTGCCTGTTTCGTCCCTTGAGATGCTCTGCTAGGCCTGTACCTCAGCCACCTTAAGTTACTACTTGTATGTGTTACTGCCTTAATTTTTGTCTTCTTGAAGAACTTATTTTACTGTGCAGTGCTGTCAAACTCACTCCACACTTCTCACTTCTTTTGCTGAAATATCAATTAACTTCTCAGAGAATGCCCTGCAAGCAATACCTAATTATCTGACAGCTTAATCAGACAGTTTACTAAGTAATTAGCAGCCAATTAGCAAAACCTTTCTTGCATTCTCAGACTTTCTCTTTTTGTGCTAATGGTCTGTCCAAACTATCAAGGACTCCTTTTTGTCTTTGGATTTGAATAAAATATGAGAAGACACGACTTTACTTGAGTACTTAAACTTGTTCATGTTGAGAAGTACTGAAGACAATTCATTGTTCTAAGAATACAGAATCACATATTAACTTTATTTGATCAGCGTTTCTTGTCAAGATGTTTTCAAAAGATTCCTCAGAAATGTTTAAATGTTTATGCTTAACTAAAAATAGAATCACATTCTGCTTAACCTGTGTACTTTTCAGCAAAGATAGATGTCTTTGTTTAGATGGCCACAAATGAAAAATGGATAAAAAATAAATAAAAGTGACAATATTTGTGTGTATTATGAGTTTTAGCAAAGACTTAACTTTTTTTTCCTTTTTTTGTGGAAGCCGGCTCAAAGGATTTTTTGTTTGTTTGTTTTTTAATTACAAAATATTGGTACAAAATATTGTTTTTTCTATTATATCACATTCAAAATTTCATAAGAGAATCTCCTCTTAAAATTTATGGGTATCACAAGAATGTTTCAGCCATATTTTCTTTTTTTTTTGTACATTTGTACATTTTGTCCATCTTAAGTATTCATTTGGCCCAGTGGGGCACACTGAAATATGAATTCAATCTTCAAGATATTTTTTGTCATTCCAGGGCATAAGGTAGCTGATTACCAGCTTCTGATAATTTTCTCCTCGTTGTTCTGACCCTGATGCTGCACAACCTTCTTCCTGAGCAGAACAGCCCATTAGCAAGGTGGGAAGAGTCCTTTATGAAACTGGCAGCCCCGTTCCTTCATCTGCTGATGTAGATGCCCTCAGCTGACTCAACTGCCTGCTGCAGAGCCTTCCTGTGTTCAGTAGAGCAGGTTCAGTACTACACAGTGACACATGACCTAAGGATGCTCTCCACTGCACACCTTTACCAGGCCAGCATGCTTGATCCTCCTGAGTAGCTACAGCCCTTGGTGAGCCTTCTTTATCAACTTGAACCTCAAGATGACTTCAACATCTGCTACTCCCATATAGAGGGGGGGTAGAAAGGCTCCCAGTCTGTTGCTTCTCCACATTTATGCAGAGATTGTTTGCTCTGCCCCAAGTCTCCACTGTTCTACCTCTTGCCTGTACTCTCATCATTGCAGGAAATGAGTCCCATCACTGCTGTGTCATTTGCAAACTTGACAATGTGGGTGCTTGAGACTCTGACTGAGTAGTCATAGGTTAGTAGGTGTACAGCAGGTGGCTGAAAACACATCCCTGAGAGGAGCCAGCATTGAAGATGAGGGGGAGGAAATGATGTGAATTCTGACAATCTGTCTTTTGTTTGTGAGAAGTCCAGTATCCAGCTGCATAGAGAAGGTATCTTCAGTTTGTGTGCCAGTGTTTGTAGAATAGTTGCTTTAAAACTGGAGCTGAAATCCAGGAAAAAGTCTGACATAAGAGTCCCTGCTGTCCAAGTGAGGGAGGGCCAGATGAATGATATGTGAGACAATGTCTGCACTGAACCTATTTTTCCTGAAAGCATGCTGATTGAGGTCAGTGCAGGTGTGAGTTTTCCTTTTTAGTTGATCCATGACCAGCTGCTCAAAGCACTTTATGACTATAGGAGTTAGTAACATTGGGTTATAGTCATTTATGCATGGTGCTATGGAGATAAAATTTAACCATGCTGCAGTGCATACATGCAAAGTGTTGCCCTGTTGGACGTTATCATTGTACCTCTAATTATAGAGGAGGAAAATAGCCTCCCTATAGAAACAATGAGGACTGTATTGTCATATTCCACATGAGACCTGCTCCAGTAAAGACAGAGGAGAAAAAAAAAAAAGGTATGGAGTTGACCAGTCTTACAGCCTCAGGGAAAAAGCTACATTTGAGCCTTGCTGTTTCAGCCGTGATACTCTTCAGCCTCCTGCCTGAAGGGAGGGGTTCAAACAGTTTATAGGCTGTGTGGATGAGGTCCCTCATGATGCAGGCTGCACTGCTCCTGCACCTGCTGATGACACCTGACAGTGATCTTTGGGTTAGCATATCTAAAATTTAATCATAATTGAGTGGTAGTTATATAGAAAATTTCAACCTTTAATGAGCATTTTAAGATATTATACAAATTACTGTATTATCTTTACCTTACAATATAAGACACCTTTAGGTGACTGTTGAGATTTGGTGCTGTATAAATAAAACTGAACTGAACTGAAGTGCTTCTTGTCATTGCCCCTCCTGTTCTACAACCCTTGCCAACTGCCTGTTTCTATCACAGTCCATTAACAAGTAATTCACTAGGGACACACACAGCAGCCTCTTGAATTCTCCTTTCACTCATGTATCAGTAGAATCATCTCTTTCCTCAAGTGAGTTTTTGGTGGCCTTCTCTTGAGTAAAGATGTCTCAACTTGTCGTATTTATATTCATAAAAAGCCTTCCCATGCAGCTGCAGCAGGTTTGCACAGAGATTTCCATTAATAGTTGCCCTTGGTCACTTATAGCCTAGGATTTAGTCACTAATTTGCCCCCATGTTTCTAAATAAATATGAAATTTGTCCTGAAGGAATATACTCATGGTATATGTGTCCCCTTACCTTATGTATATTTATTTGCCTGAGAAATTTGTCTTAGACTGGAAGATAAACATAACTGATTAAAAATACAGAAGCTTATAATGTTTAGTGTCATCAGGAACTTTGTGTTCTCACTGGGCCACGGACCGCGCTGATGGAGACTACACAATGATAGATTTGGAGACTTCGAGGTCACCCAGCTGTTGAAATTCTCTGTTTTCCACATTTTGTTTTGTATAATGATGTAACCAAGACAGATAAGCTGTGACTATATGAAACTGTAAGCTGAAAAAGAATGTGCCAGTGCTTCATGTCATATCCAGTACCATACTGGGCATGGCATGCAGTCCTGACCCAGATTAATCTGTAAAACTGTGTGACAAATGGCTAATTAAATTTAATAACTGGACTCCTTATTCTGTTGTTGAGTGTCATTCCTGTTCGATAAACGAACACGCCGAAACCTGGGAGGAATAAGCTGGTAGCAGGTTTCTTCAGTCCTCAGGACCCATGATGTACATAAACGTGTCCTATCGTGTCATAAACAATAAAAAGGTGAGCCTTCTTGTTTTGGCTTTGATATATCGCACTCTCCTGCCTGAGGGGACAGGGTCAAAGGGTTTATGGACTTGGTGGGTGGGATCACTCATAATGCAGGCTGCACTGCTCCTGCACCTGCTGATGTGAATCATTGGGCTGGAGGCTGCTACGAGCGATCGTTGGGGCAGCTTCCGCCACTCTCTGCAGCGGCTTCCTGTTAGCAGCAGAGCAGGTCCTGTACCAGGTGGTGATGGACAAAGCAAGCACACTCTCAACCACACACACGTAGGTGCTGAGGCCAGCCTGCCTCAGCCTTCTTAGGAAATAGAGGTGTTGGTGGGCCTTCTTAATGACACTGGAGGTGTTAATGGTCCATGTCAAGTCACTGTAAATGTGGACTCAGAGGTATTTGAAGTTATAGACTATTTCGACAACTGCTCCTCTGATGAACTGAGAATAGGGGGTGTGGGTGTTCCTCCTAAAATCTATGACTAGCTCCTTTGTCTTCTCTACATTGATGCAGAGATTATGTTTCCCACACCAGTTCACAAAATATTCCACTTCCTGCAAACAGAGCGACTCGTCATCGTGGTATATCAGTCCCATCGCTCCTGTGTCATCTGCAAATTTCACAATGCAGTTGCCCTGGTATTTAGCTGAGCAATCACATGTGAACTGTGTGTACAAGGGTGGGCTGAAAAGTTCATAGGCTGGCCACGATGCAATGCTCGAACTTGACCAAATGTTTTATTTTTTGACACAGTCTTCCCTGCAGTCCACACACTTCTTCCATCGGTGTTGCAGTGCTTGGATTCCCGTGGTATAGAAGCTCTCATCCTGACCCTCAAAAAAGTCCTTAACAGCACAGATGACCTCATCATCGGTCCAATATGGCTTCCCATCCAAGTGTTTTTTCATGTTGGGAACAGAAAACAGTCAGATGTGCCAAATCAGGAGAATATGGAGGGTGATCCACCAGCTCAAAGCCACAGTCACGCACAGCAGCCATTGCAACCACAAACCTGTGTGCAGGATCGTTGTCCTGGTGAAACAGGACCCCCTTCATCAGTTTTCCAGGTCGTTTTCACTTGACTGCCTTTTGCAGCTGCCTCATCAAGTTGGCATAGTATTCTCCATTGATAGCATGGCCTTCTTGAAGGTAGTCAATGAACACAATGCCCTTTGCATTCCAGAAGATGGAGACCATCACCTTCCCTGCCAATGACACCACCTTGGCCTTCTTTGGTGGGGGAGAAGAGGGGTGTTTCTACTGCACGGACTGCCGTTTGGTCTCTGTTAAATTCATTAATGGCTTGATTGAATGTGACCATACACTCACTGACATAGTCAGTGTCTCCACCTTCCACAAGCAAGGTTTTATTTTAGTAAATTTCCATGCACACACCCCATGTTTACCTCTGTGAGCTGCAGTGAGTGATAATAAAAGCTGCTGTGCCTCATTGGCAGTCTCAGGTTTCATACTCACACACGGGGTTAATTGCCATTTTTAGATTGACATACCTATTTATGTTCCTTCACTCCACCATTTTGTGTTACTTTTCTTTTTTTAACACAAACCTCTGTAATAGATATTGTATCATAGTATAGGTCCATCTCTTTATAAAATGAGGCAGTTTTATTATGGAATGCATACTTTAATCTTTAATTCAGCAGCACAAAAGTGTGATTCATATAACTGTCCTTGTTTACTCATGCATGATGCATCTAGCCATCAAGCTGATAATCACATCCTTCTGCTCGTGGCAAATATCAAGTCTCCGTAATTCTTTTCTTGTCAGTCTTTAGTCAAGTTTCCTGATGAATTTTGCAACTAATCCCAAATGTATACCTCTTGCCACAAGGGAATAGGTGGGGTGTTACTGACACACACTCCTTATAAATCATGTACAGATAATGAGCCGTTAAAACAACTCAAGTTTGATTTATTTAGCTTTAAAAGCTGTTGGTTGATTTTTTTTTTTCAAGCTCAGCATGAGATGCAGTCAGAGAAATGTAGGTCTCTTCCACCTCACCACATGCATCCATTTTTTTTTCCTACTTATTCAGTTCAGGTTTGTAGTTGGACTTTAGCCTATCCCAGCTGATATATGGTGAGAGGCGCGGTACACCCTGGACAGTTTGCCGATCTATCCCAGGGCTAACACAGAGATGATTCATCTCCAATTAGACTGTCATCACAGAGTTCAACTGTGATGTACTGTGAAATGTCATACAGAAGTGAATAGGAAACGTAAAGCAGTCCCAGTCTTTGTCCCACTCATTTATAAAGGAAATCTTTGGCATATTGTTCACATACCAGCACAAATTAGTCAGCATGTCCCAAAACTATAGATTTACCACAGATCTCAACAATAATCTGAAATTTTTTTAAGAGGAGGAGGACCCAAACACAGGGCACACTGATGAAAGTTAAACTCCAAAATCCAACTCTTTAGTCCAGAAATAGGCAACAGTCATATAGAGTGAGACTGTCCGCAAGATAAACAATCCAGTAGCGGAGCAGGCAAATGTCAAACTCCCAGGATTCTGTGCTTCAGTGGTTTAGTTTATTGTTAGACAGCTTTTGGATTTGGGTGATTATTTAGAGCGGCGGTTTTCAAAGTGTGAGGCGCGCCTCCCCTAGGGGGCGCCAGAGCACTTTAGGGGAGGCGCGGTGCGAGGGGAAAAAATAAACCGGGAAAAGAAGCTATCTGCTTGCTGTCTACTGATGTGAGAGAAAGAATGGACACATTTTTAGTAAAGAAAAAGGCAGGGGAGACAAGCTCTGGCATAAGTAGAAAAATGAAAAAAGGGCGTATTTGCCATACAAAGGCACTGATAAAATAATTAAAATGGGAGGAAATGTTTTAAAATGTTCATTCAAATTTCATTCAGATAAAGTGTCATTTTAAAAGATGAGATGGTTCTAAAATAAAAGCAATTAGAAGGTGTTTTGTAGTGGCATTTGTTTGTGTGTGGGTTGATTATTGGGGGGGGGGCGCAGCAGGCATTGTGCTCCTTGGAGGGGGGCTCACCCTTTCATACTTTGAAAACCCCTGATTTAGAGTTTTTCTGTTAATTATTTTTATGGTCTTAGTTTTGGAGTTCCCAGTCATCCCCAGTGGTTCCCTTAGTAAAAGTTGCTGCTCCTCCATTTTCCTCTGTAATGTGCGTCCAGCTCTCTATTAGTTAAGTCCAGGTTTATTTTGGTTTAAAATGAATCAGTGTGTTGTGTTAGTTTGACTTCTTTTCTCTTGTTTCCTGAATTTCAGCTGTCCTCCGAGGTGTTTGCCCCTCGTCTCATTATCTCATGTGTATTTATACCTCAGTGCTCCTCTTGGCTTTTGCTGTGTCCTCCCTTGTTGCGTATCCCCCCCCCCCCCCGTATTCTGAATGTTTGAATTCGTAGCTTCAGCACTGCCTTATTTTGGATTTTGTTTTTTGAAAGACCTGTTTAAATCTGTTTTTGAGTTCACGTTTTGTTTCCTGAGTCCTGCACTTTGGGTCTATCTCCTGCCAGCCGTGCAGTAGTGTTGTAGTCAAGACCCCCTAACCCGAGACCGAGACAAGACCAAGACCAGAGGGTATCGAGACCGAGACAAGACCAAGACTTTTAGGGTCCGAGACCAGTCGAGACCGAGACCGAGGGGGGGCGAGACCGAGACAAGACCAAGATCAGTGCCTGACACTACATGACACAATAAAATGTGAAACATGATCAAAATCACTTCTCAAATTGATCTGAAAGATCCGCATTCCCATAAAATCATCCTGATATTAAACACTCACAGCTCAAATAAATATAACCATCTTTATTTAATACTCCTGGGTGACTTCCATCATTTATCACAGAATGTAAAACAATTATTCATAGTTCATCACAATAGTCTTAACTTTTCTCTGCCTTTCATAAACTATGCATAAAGTTGTGTTGTTTTTAAACCAACAACCTTTGTAAAAATGGGTGCTTTTTCAAAACCACATAGCTAAATGTGTAAAACTGAAAAAATGGCAAACACTCATCAACAGTAAGAACTAAAGCCTTTAATCTTATACAGATTAAAGCTGCAGGATGTAACTTTTATAAAAAATCTGGTTTTTACATATTTGTTAAAACTGTCACCATGTCAGACAGTATGAGACCGATAATCTGCGAAAAAAATCAAGCTCCTCCACCTCCTCCCTGAACCGCTCCCAGTCAAAAACAACCAATCAGAGCCAGGAGGAGGGTCTTAGCACTGTCAATCACTCCTCGTGTATGCTGCTCAATGTAGTTGTGTGCAACACTTCATAATTTGGTATCGATCCTATGCCAAGTAAACACAGGGCCATTATCACCGATACTGATACCAATACTTTTTAATAATTATGAAGAATTTCCATGAAGTTTAACTGGTTTGAAATTTTTTTCCTTTGGATCATTAATTAGTTAAAACCCAGGATAGAATTGGGCAAAGTTTATATGTAAGTAGAAAATACTTTATCAAAATAAAAGTTATTGTTCTGAAACAATAGAATAAAACAATTTTCCCCATACAATGATGTCTGGAATTTTTTTTCATAAATTAAGTGTACAAAATCATCACTCAAGAACAAATGCAAACTTTTTTCCAGGTAGATTTTTCAGAAAGTATAATAAAAAAATTGAATAAAAAATGTTCCTTCATTCACTAATTTTCTACAAATTTAAATTTAAATTTGATTTAAATGTTTCATAGCAAAATCCTTTTTTTTTCCCAAATAAAATATGTTATGCATCACATGACAGTATAACAAAACACTGTGGGGAGGGGAGGAGCAAAGTGCTCTGTGCTGTGACAGGAGCGACACTTAGACAGTCAGCTCGCATCTTTGATGAAACCGCATCACTGCATACAGGAGAGAAACTGAAGCCAAAGTATCGATCTCATCACACTGATATTGATCAATACCAATACCAACGTTGGCATCCATATTATCGATATCAGGATCAATCTGCCCACCACTAGCTCAGTGTACTAATGGCGGAGAAACAACTTACTTACTTCTCTGCTGTTACCATTGGTGGTGGCCATGGTAACTTCCGGGTTCTAGCAAGAAATATTTCTCACCCCAGCGCTAACACTAATGAGTAAGCTAATGCTAACCGCTAAATGCCGCTCCCACTTGTTAATTGAGTGATGGGGCCTAAGACGTAACCAGAAAGCAGTAATCAGTTTTTTTGGACGTGTAGTTACATTCCTCGAGGTGCATGTCAGGTTTGCTTCAGAGAGGATTTTCAGTTATACACAAAGGATCAATGCAGAACTCTAAATCAGGCCTTATTAGATTGATAGAATGATCATTTTTGCGTATAATCCAGAAAAGTTACATTTATACATCAAGCATTTAATGTGTCCCAGAGTGCCGTTTCCTTCCACTGTGTTTGCAGAAATCACATAAAAAAATACACAACAAAAACAATCCAGATTCCTCGGCTGCTAAAAGCATTTCCTACATTTGAATATCAGCCACCATATTGTGAGCATAAACTATCACGTTTTTAATGCAACAATAGGAAGTGACATCATCTTGCTGGGAACTGTAGTATTTTATTCTTGAAGGCCTCTCATAGCTCTACTGGTGCTGAAAACTAATGTTTGACTATGGCTTTCTGAATACAAGTAGGGCTGCAACTATCAATTATTTTAGTAATCAAGTATTCAATTGATTACTCCGTCAATTAATCAAGTAATTGGATAAGAAATAATTTTTCATTTTAACAATTCATCAGCATATTTTAACTTCCGTACTGCAGATGTTTCTCTGTGTGAAACAAACAGGGTGGATGGAGCAGCTACAAAGTTCTCTGTTCTTCATGTTGCTGATCAGGTGGTTGATAAAAACATTTTGAAGGAGCCCCTCTGTACTGAAGGTGGTGGAGGGGGCACCGAACGATTGCTAGTGCTAATGGCAGCCCCCCTTTCCCCAGTACACTGTGGTTATTGATCTGTTCTGGTGGCTACAGCTGACGTAAAGAAAAAAATAACAGCTGACATCCTCTGCACAACACACGCGCGCACATTCAAACATGCGCACTCACAGCACAGAGAAGTGGGGGCGTGAAAAAACATCTCAGCGATCCACTCGTGTTAAAGGGTCGTTTTTGGTTTTTTTGGAAATGCTCCGCTTACACGGAGACACCTGAGCTGCAGAGCTGAAACCAAACATCAAAGCAACAAATTTGTGTCGAGGATTTTTAATAATCGAATTGCGTTATTCCAAGAATCGTTGCAGCCCTAAAACTTGCATTAATTTTTTAGTTTGTGTATCAAAATACATGAAGGTTGGTATTTACCTTTCATGCTGGGATTTTTTTGTTGAATCGGAAGCCTGAAATTTTCCTTTGATCTTCATTTTCCCTCTTACTTCTCTTCGTGTTCATGCGGTTATTTCGATTTATGCAGCACACGCGTGACCATAGTGAGATCAAACGTACACACTGTGAATGAAACTGTCCGTGCTCTGTGGTAGATTGCAAACTGCGGTGAAATGATACAGGCGTAAGCAGCGATAATAGCAGCGACCTAGCCGGGGCGGAGTCTGTGAGGTGCGCTCCTTTGAGAGGCAGAGGAGCGCAATCTTTGTTGAATATGAATCAGTACGTTTTGCATCCAATAAAAGCAAAGATGTTAACAAATAAATTGGACAGTATTCTGGCAATTTAGTGATATTTCCACAGCTGTGGTCTTGACTGGTCTTGAAATAAAATCCCAAGTCCGCAAGGTCCGAGTCCATGACAAGACCGAGACCAAATGCGGTCGAGTCCATGACAAGACCGAGACCATCAAAAAGCGGTCTCGAGACCAGTCTCGAGACCAAGACCGATCTCGAGTACTACAACACTACCGTGCAGCCACACATGACATAAACAGTCCAGAAGTTTATACAGAAAGAAACAAGAAAAACATCAGAAACACGAGAAAAAACAGGAACGTCTAGAACGTTTGAGTAAGGACACAAAACAATCTGGCAAATAAAAAGAGGATAACTGCAGGCATATATACTAAATACTGAGTGAAGACAGGTGTGGTACAAAAAGGGTGGAAAGAGGAAGACAGGCTGCAAATACCACTGACTGAAGACATGATTAATACAACTCAGTGATTATAAAATAGTTTGTGTCTGCTGTCTGGTCATGTGTAATTTATAAATTGGCATATAGCTCTAAGGGAAATCTTATGCCTGGAGGCAGAGCTCATCTCATTGAAAACACCACTCTTCTCTTAGGCCAGTAATCAAAAACACATCTGCCTGTTATGTTAAAGCAGGCAATATGAAAACTCAAGTCCCTATTGGTGTGTAAGTGGCATAGTCTCCAATTACACGTATGAAGTCTTGTCATAATGCTAGGCACATACACATACACACAAACAGGTAAGTGCTTACACACACAACCTTGAGCACTGAGTGGAGGTTAATGAGGCCTGTCGGCACCCTGATCTATCCCACGTATACTTGCTGCTGCTGCTGCTGATGGCTGATGCGATACTTCACCCTGACTGTGTTGCACACTAACATTCATCTGGAGATTTGGTAATTAGCCTGCACTGACATGCTGCACACATGTGCCCACATACACTCATGCATACACACTGAGGTCTGCTCCCATGTATCAATCAAGACATCTAACAGTTGGGTAATTGGATACAGTGTGAGGAAAAATGTACTTGTCATTACAAAAGAGGAAAGAGAGGAGATGGAGGAGTAAAGTTACATCAAAGCCCTTAAACATACAGAGCTTTGTGTGAACATACTTCACACCACGAGTTTTTTCTTTATGAAAGAGAACATTAGTTCTAATTAACACTACAATCCCCCACATCTTTTGTTATCTGTCTTTTCTTCTTGCATGGTCTCTCTCTAAACTAATTAACAAGCATTTCTGCATTCTTTTATCCCAATGACTGTCCATCCTCCAGAAAGATCATCATTTTCACCTCAGTAATCACACTAGGGGGGCAGTTAACACTTTGATAGGGTTTTGAATCATTCTAGGTCCTGCAAACACACAAAACTTGACAACTAACCTACTAACAATCCCATGGTCATGATACACATGAGGACTCACATCGCAGGACACTGGAAGTAGTTTTCAGAGTTTATGTACAAAGGTAATTAAACCACAGAGAGCAGAGCATGATCTGTGGGTAGCTTGAGACTCCTGGCTGCCCGTGGGCTTCACACACACACACATTCACTAACACAAAAACTCTATAGGGGATTCCAAGTAGGTAAGGTCTGTACAGAGAGAAAGGTTAGTCCATTCATGAAAAAGGAGGAAAAAGCCAAAAACAGGAGCCAATGTGAGTACCTGACTTATGCAATAATCTGGCAACAACTGAAGGCTTCCACCAGCTTATGAACCCATGTCTTCTCCACCAATGAGAAGCACCTGAGTAATGAGTAACCCGCAACAGGTGAGTATATGGACCTTTAGATGGAGCCACCAAGGAAGACCCACTTCTGAATATGGGTAAGATATTGCTCAACACATTCACAAATATACACACCCACAAAAAAAAAAAAAAAAGATAAATACGAAAACAAAATCCAATCGACCAGGAGCACTCGGGGACCATGACACCCACACAAGTTTCCTCCAAGAGACTAGTGTGTGACAATAGCGTGAGAGAATAATTTCATTCAATTTTTGATTTTGTTTTTTTACCTTTTGCTTCAGTTGACTGTTTACTGGGGTTTCAGGCACAAAAAATGGTTAGGTTTGTAAAAAGATTTAAGTTAAAATGATAGAACCACCCGTCCAATATTCTAATCAGATCAGTTCAATCCTGAGGTACTGTAAAACACATCTCACAAGACATTGTAAGGAGCGTTCCAGTGAACAGCAGCCATATCAAAGTTCAGGGGTTGGAGTCAACTCCGGATATTTTATCTGCCTAGTATTCAGTTAAATTTAACTGTATTTATATAGTCTATAGGTAAAAACCCTACAATAATTACAGAGAAAATCCAACAGTCAAAATGACCCCTATGAGCAAGCACTTGTTAATAGTGGGAAGGAAAAACTCCCTTTTAACAGGAAGAAACCTCCAGCAGAACCAGGCTCAGGGAGGGGCAGTCATCTGCTGGGACCGGCTGAGGCTGAGGGGAGAGAAAGACATGCTGTGGAAGAGAGCCAGAGATGAAATGCAGAGTAAACAGTAAAAAGAGGTGAATGAAAAGAAACACTCACAGTAGCCTAGACCTATAGCAGCATAACTAAGGGAGGGTTCAGGGTCACCTGATCCAGCCCTAACTGTAAGCTTTATCATAAAGGAAAGTTTTAAGCCTAATCTTAAAAATAGAGAGGGTGTCTGTCTCCTGAATCCAAGCTGGAAGCTGGTTCCACAGAAGAGGGGCCTGAAAGCTGAAGGCTCTGCCTCCCATTCTACTCTTAAGTATCCGAGGAACCACAAGTAAGCCAGCAGTCTGAGAGCGAAGTGCTTTACTTGGGTAATAAGGTTCCTATAAGGTCTTTAAGATAAGATGGTGCCTGATTATTCAAGACCTTGTATGTGAGGAGAAGGATTTTAAATTCTATTCTAGATTTAACAGGGAGCCAATGAAGAGAAGCCAATATGGGAGAAATCTGCTCTCTCTTTCTAGTCCCTGTCAGTACTCTAGCTGCAGCATTTTGGATCAATTGAAGGCTTTTCAGGGAGCTTTTAGGACAGCCTGATAATAATGAATTACAGTAGTCCAGCCTAGAAGTAATAAATGTATGAATTAGCTTTTCAGCATCACTCTGAGAAAGGATGTTTCTAATTTTAGAAATATTGCACAAATGCAAAAAAGCGATCCTACATATTTGTTTAAGATGTGCATTGAAGGACATATCCCGGTCAAAAATGACTCCCAGTTTTTTTTACAGTGTTACTGGAGGTGTCATGGCGTGTGTGTGTGGCAGGCAGAATTGGACCCCAGGATGCAGACTCAAAAAAACAGGATTTATTGGAAAAATACAAAACAAACCTATACTGGGAAGGGACTAAACCAAAACCTGAGGAGGAGCAGGGAGACACACAGCGAGGGAACACTGAAGACGACGCGACAAGAAACAGATGAACACTGAGGGCTTAAATACACAGCAGGTAATCAGGGCAAGAGGAAACAGCAGGGAGCAACAGGTGAAGCAAATGAAACTAATAACAGGGTCAAAATAATACAGGAAGTGACTAACCAAGGTGCACGCAGACTACATACGGGGAACTGGCACACAGACACGGGGCAGAGACGCAGACAAGTCACAACACTAGGAATAACTCAACATGAAAACACAGGTCAGGGACAAGACATCAGGACAAAACAGACAAGACCATGGAGCAGGGGAGACAGAGACAAAGGGAACAAGCGTATCAAAACAACTGAAAAACAACAAAACTCAGGGAAGACAGAACTAAACACAAAATGCTGGGCAGACGGCCCAGGACCATGACAGCACCCCCCCCTCAAAGGCCGGCACCCGACGGCCAAAACAGGAAACAAAACCAGACCAGGGAGGGAGGCGGGGGACCAGGACGGAGGGACCGGAACAAAAACAAAACCAGGCAGGGAGCAACAAAGGCAGGGAGCAAAACATCAAAAATCACAACGTCAGAACAAAAACAGCAGGGGCACAAGGCCGGGACAAAGTCCAAAAACAGGGACAAAACACAGGGATGAGAAAAAAAAACAACTGGATGAAACAAAAAGCGACGGCACAAGGCCGGAGAGCTCCAAAGTCCAAAACAGGGGGTCAAAACAAGGAACAGTTCAGGAGCTAAGACAAAAACAGAAACAAAAAGAGCAACGGCCAGGGGGAACAAACAGTCCATAGTTCAGGGGGCCGTCCAGGCCAAGGGGCCAAAAAGCAGAGTCCAAACCTCTCAGGCGGGCGACCGCGGCTCCAGCGGCGGCGACGAGGAGTCGTGGCAGGGGGCCGACCGCGGCACCAGCGGCGGCGACGAGGAGTCGAGGCAGGGGGCCGACTGCGGCACCAGCGGCGGCGACGAGGAGTCGAGGCAGGGGGCCGACCGCGGCTCCAGCGGCGGCGGCGAGGAGACGAGACTGGGGGCCGACCGCGGCTCCAGCGGCGGCGGCGAGGAGACGAGACTGGGGGCCGACCGCGCTCCAGGCGGCGGCGGCGGCGAGACGAGGCTGAGGGCCGACCGCGCTCCAGGCGGCGGTGGCGGCGAGACGAGGCTGAGGGCCGACCGCGCTCCAGGCGGCGGCGGCGAGACGAGACTGAGGGCCGACCGCGCTCCAGGCGGCGGCGGCGAGACGAGACTGAGGGCCGACCGCGCTCCAGGCGGCGGCGGCGAGGCGAGACTGAGGGCCGACCGCGCTCCAGGCGGCGGCGGCGAGGCGAGACTGAGGGCCGACCGCGCTCCAGGCGGCGAGGCGAGACTGAGGGCCGACCGCGCTCCAGGCGGCGGCGGCGAGACGAGACTGGGGGCCGACCGCGCTCCAGGCGGCGGCGGCGAGGAGACCAGACTGGGGGCCGACCGCGCTCCAGGCGGCGGCGGCGAGGAGACCAGACTGGGGGCCGACCGCGCTCCAGGCGGCGGCGGCAAGACGAGGCAGGAGGCTCGAACCGAGCCCGACGCTCCAACTGAGCGTAACCCTTGGGCTTCAAACACGGCTCCGACTGAGCCGGACCCTTGGGCTGAACGGGGCCTTCAAGGTGAGGCTCCGAATGTGCAGGCTGGGTCTGCGGAGTAGGGCACACAGCTACTTCACTGAGCAGCTGGGGCTGCTTGGGGGATGGACCAGGTGCATGTGATGGGGGGTGCGTGGAAGCTAACACTATGGAGGGCGAGGGAGCTGACGCTATGGAGGGCGAGGGAGCTGACGCTATGGACTGTGACTGCAGGGAGGCTGAGGGACCTAGGGGGACCGAGGGACCAGGAATGGAAGTACAGGAGGGAACTAAGGCTGACACTGAGGGAGCTGACACGGAGGGAGCTAGGAGTGTGGAAGCTGAGGACGGGGAAGCTGACACTGGGGAAGCTGACTGCGGGAGAGGTGAGGGGACCGAAGCTAACTGCGGGGAAACTGGAGTCGGGGGAGCAGGAACAGAGGAGACTGGGACTGAGGCTGCAGGGGGAACCACAACGAAAGGAGCTGAGGGACCAGAGGAGGGAACAAAAGGGACCAAAACTGACGGGACTGAAGCTAAGGGAACTGGCACTAGGGGCCGCGTGGAAGCAGGCCGGGAGACGACTGGCTGCGTGGAAGCAGGCCGGGAGACGACTGGCTGCGTGGAAGCAGGCCGGGAGACGACTGGCTGCGTGGAAGCAGGCCGGGAGACGACTGGCTGCGTGGAAGCAGGCCGGGAGACGACTGGCTGCGTGGAAGCAGGCCGGGAGACGACTGGCTGCGTGGAAGCAGGCCGGGAGACGACTGGCTGCGTGGAAGCAGGCCGGGAGACGACTGGCTGCGTGGAAGCAGGCCGGGAGACGACTGGCTGCGTGGAAGCAGGCCGGGCGCTAGGGAGAGCTGAAGGGACTACTGGGAACTGAGGGACTGAGGGACCAGAAGTGGAAGTAGAGTAAGGGACTACGGGGACCTGAGGGACTACGGGGACCTGAGGGACTACGGGGACCTGAGGGACTACGGGGACAGAGGGCACAGAGGAAACCGAGGAGACTGCGACTAGAACTGAAGATGAAACTAAACTGATTGGAGAGACCAAGGGATTTAAGGGAAGTGACGCCACTGAAGGGGGCAAAGCTAAAGCACTGGCTGTGGGGACCGGGGAAGCTGACTGGACTGAGGTGACTGAGGAAGAGGGGACTGAGGTGACTGAGGACGAGGGGACTGAAGCTGAGGAGGATGAGGGGACTGAGGTGACTGAGGACGAGGGGACTGAAGCTGAGGAGGATGAGGGGACTGAAGCTGAGGAGGATGAGGGGACTGAGGTGACTGAGGACGAGGGGGCTGAAGCTGAGGAGGATGAGGGGACTGAGGTGACTGAGGACGAGGGGGCTGACGCTGAGGAGGATGAGGGGACTGAGACTAAAACTGAAGATGAAGGGACTGGAGGTGAAACTAAACTGACCAAGGGGATCACAGAAAGAGAAACCACTGGAGGGGGCAAAGCTGAGGCAGGGTGAACTAGAGCGGCTGGAGCTGCTGCTGACTGAGGGCGAGCAGGCTGAGAGCTAGGGAGAGCTGACTGCGTGGAAACTGACTGAGAGCTAGGGAAAGCTGAGGCTGAGGGAGCTGAAGCGGGGAGAGCTGGCACTGGGGAAGTTGAAGCGGGGAGAGCTACAGAGGCTGACTGAGACTGAGCGGAGGCCGGAACTACAAGAACTGACTGAGACTGGGAGGTGGCCGGAGCTACAGCTGACTGAGACTGGGAGGTGGCCGGAGCTACAGCTGACTGAGACTGGGAGGTGGCCGGAGCTACAGCTGACTGAGACTGGGAGGTGGCCGGAGCTACAGCTGACTGAGACGGGAGTAACTGGGGAGGAGCTGCTGCAGGCGGCGTGGGTGGCTGAGGCGCTGGTGCTCCCACCCGCGGAACAGAAGCGGGTGCAGGAGCATGAGGCACAGAGGATGGAGCGTCAGGGTTGAGTCCAGGTGTGAAACACACAGTCTTTTCTTTAGCCGGTTTATTGGAAACAGTCACCTTGGGAGACACGGAGGGGAAAGTGAGGGCTGCGGAATGAAGTATTTGTTCCGCATAACACTGGGTTAGCCGGGGCAAGGAATCCATAAGCCAGGTGTGTTCTGTCAACATGTCATGTATCCTGTGGGCGATGGTATTCCCCAGCTCCTCACTGGGTAGCCGGAACCACAGGATACAGAGCTTGGATGCCTTGTTGCAAATGTCTGATCTGGCTGTCACGGACGGTGGAGCAGTGTGGTTAATCATGTCTGACGAGCCGGGGAAAGGAGGGACAGATTCAGTGGTGGAGTCGGAAGTGGTTGAAAACTGCAGAGAGTCCATTGTCATTTTATCCCTGGCTGCTGGCTCCGTTCGGCTTTTATGGCGCCGGGAATTCCGCTTACGTGCCGGCGTAGCGGGTCGTGAAGGAGGTGTGCTGGGGCATGACGAGGCCGGTGGAGGCGAATCTGATGCCAGGGAGAATCCGCCCAGCTTAATCCCTAAAGGCTGGGGCAGAGGTGGGGCAGTGGTATCGAGCGGTTGCTGCAGTGCGGCTGATGAACAGGGCTGTGGCGGCGGAGGTGGAGAGAGCGGCAAGCTCTGACGCGGAGACCCTTTAACCCAGCTGGAGTCTCCGCAAGCGCGGTGAGAGCGGCGGAGCTGTCCCTCGTACTCGGGAGCCAGCCACGGCTTCCTCCTCACCACTTCCTGCAGGTGAGCTTGCACAGCTAGCTGCCGTTCACACAGGTCTGAGTCCGCGGGGTCTTTGAAATGGTCGCGTCGTTCTGTCATGGCGTGTGTGTGTGGCAGGCAGAATTGGACCCCAGGATGCAGACTCAAAAAAACAGGATTTATTGGAAAAATACAAAACAAACCTATACTGGGAAGGGACTAAACCAAAACCTGAGGAGGAGCAGGGAGACACACAGCGAGGGAACACTGAAGACGACGCGACAAGAAACAGATGAACACTGAGGGCTTAAATACACAGCAGGTAATCAGGGCAAGAGGAAACAGCAGGGAGCAACAGGTGAAGCAAATGAAACTAATAACAGGGGTTAGCAAAACTAGACACAAAGCACAGGGAACACAAGACTGTCAAAATAATACAGGAAGTGACTAACCAAGGTGCACGCAGACTACATACGGGGAACTGGCACACAGACACGGGGCAGAGACGCAGACAAGTCACAACACTAGGAATAACTCAACATGAAAACACAGGTCAGGGACAAGACATCAGGACAAAACAGACAAGACCATGGAGCAGGGGAGACAGAGACAAAGGGAACAAGCGTATCAAAACAACTGAAAAACAACAAAACTCAGGGAAGACAGAACTAAACACAAAATGCTGGGCAGACGGCCCAGGACCATGACAGGAGGCCAAAGTAATGCCATCCAGAGTAAATATCTGATTAGACACCATGTTTCTAAGATTTTATCATCTGCATAACAATGAAAACTGATGCAGTGCTTTCTAATAATACTGCCTAAGGGAAGCATGAGTAAATAAAATTGGTCCTAGCACAAAACCCTGTTGGATTCCACAATTAACCTTAGTGTGTGAATAAGATTCCCCATTTACATGAACAAATTGGATACAATCACTTGATGATCCTCATTTTTAATCTCTACTCGGTTTAGCTCCATCTTATTTAATATCTCTCTTAAAATCGCTCTTTTATAATATTCGTACTCTCTTTAGTGTCATCTACTCACGTGGCAACACTGCCACACCAGAAGTTGTAATTTTGGTTGATGCAGAAAAGGCCTTTGACAGGGTGGAGTGGGACTATCTGTTCGCAGTTCTTGCTAAATTTGGATTTGGATGTAGGTTTATATCATGGGTTCGTTTGCTCTACACTCTAACATCAGTACCAATGGGGTTCTCTCAGATTATTTTCTTTTGAACAGGGGCTGCCGTCAACGATGCCCTGTCTCCTCTTTTATTTGCACTTGCAATTGAACCCTTGTCTTTATATTTAAAAACATCTAATATTTTCAAAGGTTTAACCCGTTTACACAAGGAATTTAAATTATCTTTATATGCTGACGACCTATTACTGTATGTGTCAGATCCCGTTAAAGTCGTCCCAGCAATTCTTTCATTTTTTCATAGATTTGGATCGTTTTCTGGGTACAAGGTTAACATTGGTAAGAGTGAATGCTTCGCGGTTAACACCTTATCTATAATTCTCTTGATATTTAAACTGAGTGCCTCCGGGATTAGATATCTGGCGGTTCATGTAACTAGGACCTAGAAGTCCCTTCCCTCCGCTAACTTTTCTCCATTATTGGCTGAGGTCAAGGCAGACTTTTTGAGATGGAGCTCCCTTCCTCTGTCCTTGATTGGAAGGATTAATGTTATTAAGATGAATGTTTTACCCAAATTTTTGTTCTTGTTCCAGTGCTTGCCTGTTTTTTTAACCCAGTCATTCTTTAAATCAATTAATGTTATTATATCAGAATTTTTATGGAAAGGTAAAGTACCCAGAATTCGCAGGACAGTACTGGAAAGATGTGAGTTTGATGGGGGGCTCTGTCTACCCAATTTTCAATTCTATTACTGGGCAGCCAACATCTTTAAAACTGTGTTTTGGTCCAATTCTATTATGACTCCTTGGTGTCATTTAGAAGTCCAGTCATGCTCCCAGTCCTCTCTCATTGCGCTTTTGACTGGTCCTAACATGTCCAACCCCTCTGGCTTCACTGATAACCCAGCAGTTAGTTCTACTCTAAAAATATGGTTTCAGTTCAGAAAACATTTCAGGTTCACATCAGCCTCAACTCTCATCCCATTGTTTAAAAACCATTTGTTTCAGCCAGCATTTTCTGGCTTGACCTTTACTCAGTGGTACAATAAGGGAATGTTGGATTAATTCATTTCTGAAAGTAGAGAAAATTAGATACTCAAGACGAGGCTTACCTAACCAATTTAATAAAAAATGGCAAGGTTTTTGAACTTTTTCGCATCAGCCTGAAGCTAGTCCGGCACCATCCACCCTCCTAAACCCTTTTTCCCTTGTTTTTTGTTTTATTGTATGTTAAAGCTTTCATATAGAGAATGTGATTAACTACAAAATGTGAATCACCAGGATTTCTGACTGAATATTGTTTTATTATATGCACAGTTAAAAGAAATATGCTTCTATAGGATCAGTCTTCATCCTGATTGTGAGGATCATGTATTATTGTTCAGTCGTTGATTGTGTCTTGCTTTTTCGTATTATTTTTTGTATATGTTTTTTGTTTTGTTTTTGTATTACTGTGGGTATGTGTGCTTTAAAAAAATGAGAAAATGTAAAATCTTGATGAAACATGTGCAGGCCTGTGCCTTGTACATGGTACTTTCATGTCCTTGATTTCCTCCTAATAAATATATTAAACAACATTCTTTTGCTAGTACCACATGTTAGAACAGAAAAAGCGAAGCAAGCATTCAGCGTTATGGCTCCGATAGCATAGAATCAGGTCCAGTCTGAACTCAAGATGTCGCATTTTATATCATTGGATTTATTTCGAGCAATTCTTAAAAACAAGCAACGTCAGTCATTTAATCTGTGTCACTGCTTTTAAACTGTTTTGTAATTGTAACTTGTGTATATGGTTTAACTTGTTTTACTTTTGTGTAAACAGGTTGTTGTGTTGCATATTTTCTGCCCAGGTCCCTCTTGCAAATGAGATCTGGATCTCAATGGGGTTTTACCTGGTTAAATAAAGGAATTAATAAAAAAAAAAAAAAAAAAACCCATTGCTGTGTAATCCATTAAAGTAAATGTAAATGTTACTAAGAAATGATCAGACAGTAGGGGGCTTTCAGGGAATCGGCTTTTCTTGCCAAGCGAAGGCCAAAACACACATAAAAGGGGTTCTGCCTAGAAATGACAGATTAAGGGAGCATCATGAAGAAACATGTTTTGTCAATATTAATTTTAGTGACCTCTCATTGGCATAACCAGGTGTCATTACTACCGACATGAATTATCTTATCAAATTTACATTTAGCCTTAGACAGCAGTTTCAAATTTCCATGAATGTCGCCTGCTCTGGCCCCTGGAAGACATTTGACTATGGTCGCCGGTGTCTCTAGCTTCATGTTTCTCAAAACAGAGTCGCCAATAACCAGAGTTTGTTCCTCGGCGGGTGTGTCGCCGAGTGGAGAAAAATGGTTAGAGACGTGAATCAGTTTGTGGTCTGTGTGTGTGTGTGTGTGTGTGTGTGTTTATATATATATATATATATATATATTTCACTGAAATTTAATGTGAAAGACCAACACAAAGTGGTACACAATTGTGAAGTGGAAAGAAAATTATACATGATTCAAAACATTTTTTACAAATAAACAAAGTGAAAAGTGTGGTGTGCAAAAGTATTGAGCCCCCCTGAGTCAATACTTTGTGGAACCACCTTTTGCTGCAGTTACAGCTGCAAGTCTTTTAGGGTATGTCTCCACCAGCTTTGCACATCTAGTGACTGAAATCTTTGCCCATTCTTCTTTGCGAAACAGCTCAAGCTCAGTCAGATTAGATGGAGAGCGTTTGTGAACAGCAGTTTTCAGATCTTGCCACAAATTCTGGATTGGGTTTAGGTCTGGACTTTGACTGGACCGTTCTAACACATGAATATGTTTGGTTTGAAACCGTTCCATTGTAGCCCTGGCTTTATGTTTAGGGTCGTTGTCCTGCTGGAAGGTGAACCTCCGCCCCAGTCTCAAGTCTTTTGCAGACTCCAACAGGTTTTCCTCCAAGATCGCCCTGTATTTGGCTCCATCCATCTTCCCATCAACTCTGACCAACTTCCCTGTCCCTGCTGAAGAGAAACAGCCTCAGAGCATGATGCTGCCACCACCATATTTGACAGTGGGGATGGTGTGTTCAGGGTGATGTGCAGTGTTAATTCTCCTCCACACATAGCATTTTGCATTTTGGCCAAAAAGTTCAATTTTGGTCTCATCTGACCAAAGCACCTTGTTCCACATGTTTGCTGTGTCCCCAACATGGCTTCTGGCAAACTGCAAATGAGACTTTTTTATGGTTTTCTTTTAACAATGGCTTTCTTCTTGCCACTCTTCCATAAAGACCACATTTGTGCAGTGCACGACTAACAGTTGTCCTGTGGACAGATTCCCCCACCTGAGCTGTGGATCTCTGCATTTGGTCCAGTCACCATGGGCCTCTTGGCTGCATCTCTGATCAGTGCTCTCCTTGTTCGGCCTGTAAGTTTAGGTGGACGGCCTTGTCTTAGTAGGTTTACAGGTGTGCCATACTCTTTCCATTTCCGAATAATGGATTGAACAGTGCTCCGTGAAATGTTCAAAGCTTGGGAAATCTTTTTTTAGCCTAAGCCTGCTTTAAACTTCTCCACAACCTTATTCCTGACCTGTCTGCTGTGTTCTTTGGACTTCATGATGCTGTTTACTCCCCAAAAGTCTCTTAACCAACCTCTGAGGCCGTCACGGAGCAGCTGTATTTGTACTGAGATTAGATGACACACAGGTGGACTCTGTTTAGTCATTAGCAGTCATCAGGCAACTTCTGAATGCAATTGGTTGCACTCAGAGAAAAGGGGGCTGAATACTTTTGCACACCGCACTTTTCAGTTTTTTATTTGTAAAAAATGTTTTGAATCGTGTATAATTTTCATTCCACTTCACAATTGTAAACCACTTTGTGTTGGTCTTTGACATTAATTTCCAGTGAAATATATTTATGTTTGTGGTTGTAATGTGACAAAATATGGAAAAGTTTAAGGGGTATGAATACTTTTGCAAGCCACTATATATCATTACTGCTAAAGGAAGCTGAGAAGTAACTAAACATCTAACACAGAGGAAAAAACCAAAGCTGTTTCATAAGGCACAGAATTTTTGCTGTTTGCACACACAGGATATTAAACAGAAAGGCCCTGTAGGGAGGGGGGAAGTGTGTGTGTGTGTGTGTGTGTGTGTGTGTGTGTGTGTGTGTCTGCACATGCAGTGTGAGCAGGTTTTCTACCTTATACCTCTAGGGGGAGGTGGGAGGTGAAAGAGGAGGTGAAACAACTGACGACATGGAGCATGTCTGTCATATTCAGCACCGCTCTCCAATTCAATTGCCTCAAAAGCCATGGGTTCTATCCAAACCCTAAAACAGATATATCATTGTTAAACATTAATGCAACCTTGTCAAAATAACCATAACTCATTTTTTTAATTACAGCAAATGACCAAAATTCTTTGGATGTGGTGTTTTCTCTTTAGTGGAATTGTGTCTGTGTAGGTTCTGTGGTATGGTGTTGGGATATGTTGACATTAAGAACTTCACCTTTATCTCCTCTTCCTTGTTGGAAAGGAGGCCGGCAACAATCTGAGGCAGCTTAGCTCCCAGTGCACAATAAAGAATAATGATTCCTTTTTACTCAGATATCAGCTGTTATTTCACACCTCAACCCCTTCCCCATAACCCCCACAACACACACATGATCCCTGTGAGTCAATAGCTGTAACAGTATATTAGTTATCTAGCAACTACAAATGTCAAGAACAAGAGAATGGCTGGCTTCAGGGAATGTGTGGAGTGAGGGAGAAGTGAAGAACATATGCGCACATGCCATATACGCAGCAAAGTGTAACACATTTCTGGGGGAAAGGAATATATATATAAATATATATATATATATATATATATATATATATATATATATATATATATATAATATATATATATATATATATATATATATATATATATATATATATATATATATATATATATATATAGATAGATAGATAGATAGATAGATAGATAGATAGATAGATAGATAGATAGATAAAATCATCCCAGCTTGCCCCTACGGGCAATCTTTTTCCTCCAAGCTCAGGTCCTCTACCAGAGGCCTGGGAGCTTGAGGGTCCTGTGCAGTGTCTTAGCTGTTCCCAGTATTGTGCTCTTCTGGACAGAGATCTCAGATGTTGTTCCAGGAATCTGCTGGAGCCACTCTCCCAGTTTGGAGGTCACTGCCCCGAGTTTTTCGATTACCACTGGGACCACTGTTACCTTCATCTTCCACATCCTTTCCAGCTCCTCTCTGAGCCCTTGGTATTTGTCAGGCTTCTCGTGTTCCTTCTTCTTGATGTTGCCGTCACTTGGTATTGCAACGTCTATCACCATGACCTTCTTCCTTTGTTTGTTCACCACTACGGTTGGTTAGCCATTGCAAGTTTGTTTGTCTGTATCTGGAAGTCCCACAGGATCTTAGCTTGGTCATTCTCATTTAGACCTAGACTTCAAGGTCATACTCGGTACAAATGTTCCTGTACACTACGCCAGCCCCTTCGTATCGGACAACTGGCAGGGCATAGGTGTTGATAGCCGGATCTTCTTCTTCCCATTCAGCCGACTCTTCAGGACTTGCCTTACTTTCTGTAGGTACTTGGAGGTTCTCATCTCGTGTCCATTTATGCCGTAACCTTCTAGTTCCAGTAGTTCAATCCCGAAATTCAGTCTCTGCATTTAACCCATCACACATGGAGTATGTAGCAAGGCCCTCACCCCTCACATTGCTCCCCTGGCACCCTCTGGCTGCTCCACGTTGTGCTGTGTGTGCTTGCTACAAAGTCCACGTGTGATGGGTTAAATGCAGAGACTGAATTTCACTGCATGCATATGTATGTGACGAGTAAAGCTCTTTCTTTCTTAAATTGAGACTGTTCTCTGCACTTTGTGAGGAGATGGAAACTGAGCATGTAGCTGTTTTGTTTAATAGGCAAGGTGGTTTTCACGAGGTATAGTGCTGATGCGGGTCTTTGAGCCCAGAGAGGAAATTCAGATGTTTTTGGAGGAGGAACGCATGAATAATGTTGCAAGCAAATTTAATGATGAAGACTTTCTGATGAAGGTGGCCTACCTTAGCAATAAATTTGGAAAGCCTTATGACTTAAGCCTTCAATATCAAACCAGAGACAAATATCTTCCTCAAAGTGGCAGAAAAAAATTGGTGCATTCACTTGAAAACTTGAAATGTAGAGTATGGCAGACAGCACTTTCCATACATAAGTGCTCAGTATGACTGACCATTTAATGCAGCTACACCAGGCTGATTTAACTTCTGCTGAAGAAGACCAGTTTGAGATGACCTCTGACTCCACCCTGCAGTACAAACACAGAGTAAATTCTGGCTTGGTGTGGAGAGGAAGCATCCACTCACAAGACAGAGAGCTGTGGGGTTCCTGCTTCCCTTTGCCTGTCCTATCTCTGTGGGATGGGTTTTTCTGGCATCCCCTCAATGGAAAAAAAGTACAAAACTGGGCTGAACATTGAAACATGACTTGAGAGTGGCAGTGTCAAACCTGCAACCCTGTTTTGAAAAGCTGTGCAGTGAAAAACATGTTCACTGCAGCCCCTAAGAGTGAAGAGTATTAAACTCTCACTAAATGTTTTTTTTTTCATGTCGTCACAAATTTCTGAATTTGTTCTTTTTTTTATACAGACTGAACTTTATTATTCTATTTAAGTGCAAATTCTATTTAATTTATCTCTACTGCAGACTAGTCGAACAATATAGTGGCAAATGTCACAAGTGGGAAATGATTGAGTGGTTCTCAATCTTTTTCTAACGGGCTGATTTAGTATCATTTGAATATTGAATTGAAAGCAAATAAATTGGTTTATCTGCTCTATAACGTCTTACGGGGCAGTGTCAGAGATGTTAAAAATGTATATGATTTTCAAGAAAATAACAGAAAAAGTCTTCCATATTTTTGTTCCATTACTCCAAACTCTGTGTCAGCAGCATCAGAAACATCGTAGGGTGAACATTCAAAATGTCTTTGGGTTGAATAGTTAGATTAGGGGGAGGTTCCTCAAGGACATTCTCTGAAATGATTCTGCGATTTCAGGTTTGAAATTCATTTTACTGTCAAGCTGATGCTGTTTGCTTTTGTGCACACAAAAGGTAGAATAAACATTACTCTGAAAGTTACAGTGTTGTTATGGAGAAGAAACTTTTTGCTTCCACTTCAAATGTCTTTGTAAATGGGTGTAAAAGCCAGCTTCACTGCATAGCTGCACAAAGACACACAGCTGACAATGGAAAAAATTTGCTTACTTTCTTTAGATCATTTTGAGTGTGCCATGCTGACAAGTGTACCTTGAGTGCATTAAAATATTTAAATGTGCACAGATGGTCTTTATAAAGGCAAGAGAGTGGTGACACTCGTGTGCGGTATCCATATTTTAAGTGGTAATGCTTAATTAAGTACAGTAGCCTCTCTTTTAAGCACAGCATGTTCAATACTTAAAAATTCACTGCATCTGAAGATCTTTATCTAAATCTGAAAATACAAAATTTTGGACTCACACCCATGAAACAAAAGAAAAACAACAACAAAAGGTTGTGATTACTTTATTAAAAACTGTCAAGATATGCAAGTAAATTAAACGGCTCATTTCAGTGAAAACACAACTAAATAATTATCAAATAATTGTAATTCTCTAAGAGTTACAAGGTAAGAATCTATGCATATCTTTTGATTTTCTGAAACAGTTTTTTTTTTATTTTCTTGTAATTCCGGTATACTTTTCCAGTGTGTAAACATTAGGTTATAATACCTTTTACAGCTGGGATTGCTGAAAGTGTGTAATTCCTACCACCAGGTTGAGCATAGAGAAGGGAGTGTGGTTCTTGCTCCAGCCTCTGACGGGGACGGTCGCATTCTATCTCTCTCCCTGCCCTCCCTATCTTTCCTGCTTGCTGCTTGCTGTGAGAGCGTCTCTTGCACACTGTTCGAATAAGAATAAGATTGAGAGCAATATGGATTTGGCAAACTGGGCCTTCAAGACCATGGATCGAATTTTTTCCACTATGAGATCTGGGAAAGGGGAGCCTGCGTGTCCGAGTGGAACAGACCCGGTTGGATACGTCATCGACTCTTGGAGCTCGTGGAGACCTGTGTGCTTCTCGGCCCTAGAGGTGGAAGACGTGGAAGACGCTTACATATTTGGCTATCTGGTAGCGGTATCTTTTCTGTTTGGGCTTGGAGGATACCTGATTTACCGTGAAATCAAGAAAACCTGGACGGCAGTTCGACATCTGCAGAGGCTGCCGACCCAGGTGGATGGGCTGACCAGAATGGTACAGACTCAGACTCAAAGCCTGATGAACCTGAGCCGTAGACTTGGGGAGTAGCAGGTGTGAGGGGTTCGATCTGGAGATAAGGTACGGTTCTGCTCAGTGAGGACGGTAACTAATGAATTTGGATTATTGGATTTATTGAATGGTTTCCCAGTGAGACTGAAGGCTGTTGAAAAAACAAGCAGCCTGTTCCAAAACAACACCTGCATTATCAGAATTCGGCTCCCTAGCCGGCCTTGGCTGGCAGTCATATCTCTCCAGAGCTATGTGTGAAGGCCGCTATCCCCCTCAGCCCTCTCTGTGATTTGTGAAGCTGGATCTGGTGTACCAAGGCTGCTGATGAACTTCCATCACTATCAGCAAACTGTTTGCCTGGGAGCTGGCATCTGGGCTCCACAATGCCCCCACCCTCTCGTCTCCGTCTGCGTCCCCTCCTGACCCTGACCCTACCCACCATACTGCTATCCCGGCTTTATATGTGCAATATGCTTTTTGCTGAGGTGTTTTTTGGAACCTCGTAAGGTGTTCTTTATGAACACAGTATGAGATGATTTTTTTGAACCTAACTATCCCAATGTATCTCTTTCTGTCTCTCTGCTAAAGGTAGCGCCGTTGTGAAACGGTTGCATGACCTCAGACATCTGTCCCCCCCTGTCTGTGTTATGTTTTTGTTTTGGATGGATGTTCTGTTAACTGCAATTTCCCCATTTGTGGGACTAATAAAGGCATTCTTGATCTTCTTGATCTTGATCTTGAAAAACAATTAAAGGTAAACATTAAAAAAAGGAGATAAATTTAAACTTACATATAACAAGCAAGATCTTGAGCAAATCCTCCTCACAGCCAAGAAACTGTTGTACTGTTAAATGTTTAATCAATTCTAATATGTGGCCTATTTCAAGTTAAAAATTACAGATTTATTTAACAATATTAAATATTTCTCTCACCAACCCAACAGAAACAGTATGTGGTCCAGGAGCCCCCGGTTTATAAATTAATCACTGGGTAGGAATATGAATGCCAAATTAAAACAAAATGTGGGAACAAATTTATTTTGTGAGCAAAATTTAGTACAATTATTTTTGACTATATCCCCACACAATATAGATATGTCATGATCTTGCCTTCTTTATGGCTTGCTATTGGATGACTGCAGTATGATATAAACCCATATCCAAATCCAAATTTTTAGCAAGAACTGCGAACAGATAGTCCCACTCCACCCCGTCAAAGGCCTTTTCTGCATCGACCGAAATTACAACTTTTGTGGCAGTGTTGTCACGCGAGTAGATGACACTAAAGAGAGTACAAATGTTATAAAAGAGCGATTTTAAGAGAGATTTTAAATAAGATGGAGCTAAACCGAGTAGAGATTAAAAATGAGGATCATCAAGTGATTGTACCTCTGTACGCTCAAAGGAGGCCATTCAGCTTTTGCATACAGTTCACAATGATGTGTAAGACATCTGCTGCCTGTTACAAACCTTAAAGCACAGTGATAGACAGTATTCAAGGACTGAAGACATTTGGTTGACGCATTCATATATAAAACATCTCCATAATCCAGGAGTGGTAAGAAGGTTGCTGATACCAATTTTCTTCTAGCTTGGACAGAAAAACATAACCGTTGTGATAATGAAACCCAATCTTCATTCTCAGTGTTCCTTTTAAATTTGCTATGTGCTTTTTAAAAGAAAGCTCTTTATCCAATATAAAACCAAACCATCAAGGTATCTATTAGACCCCATTGCTACTAGACTGCTCAACGAAGTCCTACCATTAATTAATGCTTCAATCTTTAAATATGATCAATGTGTCTTTATTAGTTTGGTATCTACCACAGGTTTTTAAGGTGCTGATTTTCTTACAGCCTCTGACAGTGGACTCATCTTTCTTCTTGTCCTGGTGGACCTCAGTGCAGCTTTGATACTGTTGACCATAACATTTTATTACAGAGATTAGAGCATACTATACAGTAGGTATTAAAGGTTTGACTCATATTTATCTAATAGACTCCTATTTGTTCATGTAAATGGTGAGTCTTATTCACACACTAAGGTTAATTGTGGAATCCAACAGGGTTCTGTGCTAGGACCAATTTTATTTACTCATGCTTCCCTTAGGCAGTATTATTAGAAAGCATTGCATCAATTTTCATTGCAGATGATACTCAGCTTTATCTATCAATGAAGCCAGACACACATCAATTAGTTAAACTGCAGGAATGTCTTAAAGACATAAAGGCCTGGATGACCTCTAATTTCCTGCTTCTAAATGCAGATCAAACTGAAATTCTTGTTCTCGGCCCCACAAATCTTAAAAACATGGTGTCAAACCAGATACTCTGGATGGCATTACTTTGGCCTCCAGTAAGACTGTAAAAAATATTGGGAGTCATTTTTGACCAGGATATGTCCTTCAATGCACATATTAAACAAATATGTAGGACCGCTTTTTTGCATTTGTGCAATATTTCTAAAATTAGAAACATCCTTTCTCAGAGTGATGCTGAAAAGCTAATCCATGCATTTATTACTTCTAGGCTGGACTATTGTAATTCATTATTATCAGGCTGTCCTAAAAGCTCCCTGAAAAGCCTTCAGCTGATCCAAAATGCTGCAGCTAGAGTACTGACAGGGACTAGAAAGAGAGAGCAGATTTCTCCCATATTGGCTTCTCTTCATTGGCTCCCTGTTAAATCTAGAATAGAATTTAAAATCCTTATTCTCACAAACAAGGTCTTGAATAATCAGGCACCATCTTATCTCAAAGACCTCATAGTACCATATCACCCCAACAGAGCACTTCGCTCTCAGACTGCTGGCTTACTTGTGGTTCCTAGGATACTTAAGAGTAGAATGGGAGGCAGAGCCTTCAGCTTTCAGGCGCCTCTTCTGTGGAACCAGCTTCCAGCTTGGATTCGGGAGACAGACACCCTCTCTATTTTTAAGATTAGGCTTAAAACTTTCCTTTATGATAAAGCTTATAGTTAGGGCTGGATCAGGTGATCCTTGAACCATCCCTTAGTTATGCTGCTATTGGTCTAGGCTGCTGGGAGGCTGCCCATGGTGCACTGAGTGTTTCTTCTTTCCTCAGCTCTTGTCACTCTCTCTGTGTTTATACAGCACTCTGCATTTAATAATTAGTTATTATTAATATCTCACTGTTTTCCATAGCATTTCTTTTGTCCTGTCTCCCTTTCCTTCATCCTCAACCCATAAACAGATGACCCCCCCTCCCTGAGCCTGGTTCTGCTGGAGGTTTCTTCCTGTAAAGGGAGTTTTTCCTTCCCACTGTCACCAAGTGCTGCTCATAGGGGGCTGTCTGATTGTTGGGGTTTTCTCTGTTATTGTAGGGTCTTTACCATTTACTATAAAGCACCTTGAGGTGACTGTTATGATTTGGTGCTATATAAATAAAATAGAATTTTATTTATATGTTTAATTAAAAGTTCTAAAATCATTAGTTGACAGGTTTTAGGTTTATGTTTATGTTTAGTTTGTAGTTTATTTTGTTTCCACTGTGTCCTTAAGTTTAATTCTGGCTGTCAGATTCAATACAGCACACCAGGCAACATCAAGTTTTGACACACAATTTGCTTCCCACACACTGTTGCACTGGACGTGTCATTTTCCTTCTCTGTTTCAGTGGCTGCACCCTGTGCGCATTTTACTTGTGCGATCATGTGTGGCTGGATATAGTCTTTGTTATTAAAATGCTAAGGAACCTTTGTATAATTCCTCAGCAGCGGATCAGCGAGCACTGTAGTACCTAATTCCTGGAATGTGGACAGGGTTATGTTTCCATGCTACAGTGTTGTTTATGAGCCCCTCAACAAGGTTAGCCAAGCCCTCCTAACAGACAAAAAGCTGCTCCGGAACCAGACAACAGAGCTCTGAGAGGAGGTGAACAGAGATGTCATTCCCAAAACATTTCAACTTGTGACAGCTGAATGCTGACAACTGCAGGCCCCCTGGCATTTCTAATAATGCCCCTCTGTCCTATTTACATTTTTTTCCTGCTGGTGTTTTCTTTCCTTTCCTTTCCTTCTCTCTCTCTCTCTCTCTCTCTCTCTCTCTCTCTCTCTCTCTCTCTCTCTCTCTCTCTCTCTCCATCCTCTGCCTGTCAAATGCGTCCGTGGAGAAAGAAGCCAAGCGCCTGTCATGTTCACAACATGACGCCTCCTTACTCATTATGCACTGGTGACATCATTACAAAAGCAATCACAGGGCTGTGGTAAACAGCAGGCTAATTAAAAAGACAGGCTGACGGACTAACTAACAAATGTGTATGCTGAGCCCACAGCTGCACACACATACAGAAACTTGCTGGCAAACTCAGCTGCTTATTTCATGTTTATGTTTTTTTGTAGCTAGTATGCATATTTGTCTGAATTACTTGTTAGAATGCATACTGTTTCTGGCCTTTGCTAGAAATACAGCTAGGCTCCAGAAAGGAATGTAGCTGTATATTTAGCTTACAGTATGTATCTAAATATTTATTTATCATTTTTACTAATACTAAAAGTAAAATCAGGAAGGCATAGATGTGCTTAGTAGTGTCACTGCGTAACAAAAAGGTTCCTGGTTTGAACCCCCTTTTATTTTTTATTTTATTTTTTATCTTTATATTTTCTTTATCAACTGATTCATTCCCATTTCAATTTTCCTGTTTATTTATGTTATTTTTTCCTCACTTTAATTTCTGTTTTCTTTTCCACTCCTTTCTTTTATCTTCCTACCTGTCAAGATGATGGTCATGTGATGTAGCCAGTGAATCCACTTATATCAGCAAAATAATACATAATAATAATTATAAGAATATTCTGTTTGCATTCCAAATGTCATGATCGTGGAGTTTGACCCAGCATTTTGTGTTTTGAACTTTCAAGCGATTCTTCAGTTTGTTTCTCAGGTTGTTTATGGTTTCATTTCTCACCTTTGTATTTCTTTATGTATTATTTTTCTATGTTCTTGTTATTTGGAGTTCAGTTTTCCTTGCTGGCCTCATGTCCTCTCATACCTTGTCTGAGCATCGGTGTGTTTGTATTCCTTGTGTGTACCTGCCTCTCTGTGTTGTGTTGAGTTCATACTTGTAATGTTTGGTCACTTCCTGTTTTGTTTTGATAGTCCCTTGTCCTGTGTGCTTTGTGTTCACTTTTGCTTCCCTTGTGTCATTAGTCTAATTTGGTTCTAATTTTGGTTCATCTGTTCTTCCCTGCTGTTGCCACTCCCCCTAATTATCTGGTGTGTACTTAAACCCTCAATTCTTCTGTGTGTGTGTGTGTGTGTGTGTGTGTGTGTGTGTGTGTGTGTGTGTGTGTGTGTGTCCGTCCGTCCGTCCGTCCGTCCTTGCCTTGAGTTACAGATTTTGGATTTTAAAGTTAAGTGTTAACACTTCAAGTTAAGTCTCTTGTCACGCGTCCTGCATTTGGGTCCTACCCTGCCTACAACACAGCCTCACTCTGACACAAAAACTAAACTATGTTTGTTAAATGATTCATTCTTGTTGAGTGTAATTGAATCTATTGTGCATGCTCCACACTCTGGACTAAGGTCAAATCAAAGCAAGTGTGAACAACCACTGAAAGGTTGTTCAGATCTAGTAGCTGCAGATCTACTTTTTTTGCATCCTTAATATCAAGGGTAAGTGATGAATATGTATAACTATATAACTGAATATATTTATTTCTGTCGGAGTTGTGATGAGTAATGAGTAATTATTAACCATTTATACTACAGTGGCAACAGCTGCCATGCAGGCCAAGACCTGTGCACAAACCGGTTTCCAGTGACACATTGATCAGTGATCAGCGGATAAAAACATCGGACATCACTTTTTTTCCAGTGAAATTTAAGCTGCCTGACTCCCAAAAATGACCAAACTCCAGCTCCAGGATGAAACGTGGCTGTGTCAGTTGGTTTTTCTCTGTATTATGAGGAAGCATCTTAATGGGTCTCTGCAGCTTCAGGGACAGGATCATGTGATCACACGTGTGATTGCCCAAAAAAAAAAAAAAAAAAAAGAGCACATCTCCGCCTCTGTGTTTGCAGCTGCGCTTTTTGCTGAGAAACTGGACACATTGTTCAGTTTTCGCAGCGCTTTTCTGACTGTGAGGCACAGAAATTCAGTTTTTACCTGAAAAATTCTCATCAGCTTGAAAAATATTAATTTTTCCTGATGTTATTTTTGAATAAAAATATAATTTCCTATTTTTTCATATTTTATTTAATGTGTTCAGGAAAAAGTTGCTATATTCTGGCCATTCAAATTCATATTGCTGATTAAAATTATTACTTTTAATCCTGTTCGGCCCGCGACTCAGACTGTGTCTTCAATTATGGCCCATCCTATGACTGAGTTTGACACCCCTGTCCTAGTCAGTCTGTATGCTGTTGCATCCCCTGACATAAATGTGTTTCTGGCTCTCACCAGCACACACACTTCAGCACACATCCAGGGTGTGTCATTGTTGTGACACTTGTAGGTTCTGAGTGTAAAAACACTCTCATTACATTTATCAATGTAGCTCATTACTGATTCACTGAATTCCTCCAGATCAAGTCCCCTGTCATTTGTGCCCACCTCCTGGAAGATACCCCACTGTGTTGTCTCAAAACTGTCCTGCTATGTGGGAACAGCACCCTGTGACTCTGACTTTTCTAATGGTGTAATCATGTACACCAGGTCTAATGGTAAATGGACTAGTTCTTATATAGTTCTTATCAAAGCGCTACTACAACATGTTTGTATTTACACATTCATACAAGCACTTCCTTCTACAGCTAAGTGATTACTATCTAATAGTCACATACATTCATACTCCAGTTACATCTCAGAGCAACTTGGGGTTCCATATGTATCTTGCTCAAGGATTCTTTGGCACGCAGACTGGAGCAGCCAGGAACTGAACCACCAATCTTCCAATTAGTACAGGGGTGGGCAACTCCAGGCCTCGAGAGCTGGTGTCCTGCAGGTTTTAGATGTGTTCCTGATCCAACACACCTGAACCACATATAGAAGTAAGTAAAGTTTATTTCTAGAGCGCTTTATGAGAACAAAATTCACAAAGTGACACATTTAAAATGGAATAGTGGAATTAAATAAAAGCCAACCTGCACAAGTGGGTCTTCAATTTCTTTTTAAAAATGTCAACAGAGTCTACAGATCTCAAATCCAGTGGGAGTGAATTCCACAACTTAGGGGCCACAACCTCAAAAGCACAGTCACCCTTTGTCCTTAACCTGGATTTAGGCACAGCCAACAAGTACTGATTAGCAGATCTCAGGGATCGGGACGGTTGGTAAGGTTGTAGTAGCTCGCTGATATATGAGGGCATCTGCCCATGAAGAGCTCTGAAACTGATCACCAGAACCTTAAAATGAATCCTGAACCTTATTGGGAGCCAGTGTAAGGAAGCCAAAATCTGTGTTACATGGGACTTTTAGGAGACCTGGTGAGACGCCTCGCAGCAGCATTTTGGACCATTTAAGGCGATCCAGAGATGACTTGTTCAGACAGAGGAATAGTGAATTACAGTAGTCAAGGTGACATGAAATAAATGCATGTATGACCATTTCCATTTCACTTTGAGATACGATATATTTAAGATGAGCAATGCTGCGCAGATGATAAAAACAAGTTTGTACAAGACAACTAACATGCTTCTCCAAGGTGAATGCCTGATCAAAATTAATATCCAGATTTCTTGCCGTGTGGCAAACAAAAGATGAGAGAGGTCCAAGATTTTGGGTTATGGTGGGTACAAAGTTGTTGGGGGGCACAGATCAGAACTACAGTTTTTTTGTGTATTCAGAGATAGATAATTTGCTGCCATCCAGTTCTTTATAGTGTGAATGCAGTCATTAGCAGGACTCTGGAGAACTTGACTGCATACTGAAGAGGTAATTCAGCCATTTGATTCAGGTGTGTTGGATCAGGGACACATCTAAAAGCTGCAGGACACCGGCCCGAGAGGCCTGGAGTTGCCCACCCCTTAATTAGTAGATTACCTGCTCTAACTCCTGAGCCACACCCACCCCTAATGTGGACTAAAACACAGCAATCCCTAATACTGTGTTGGGACGCGCTAAACAGCCTGATGTAATCCATTTTGCTGTCTAGGGAGTGGACTTTAGCCAGGAGGACTGTTGGACCTGCGGAGTTGTGTTAGTTAGCCGTTAGCCTGGCACAAAATCCTCCGTGGTTGCCATATTTCCACATCCTTTTGCAGCTCCTCTGATGCCTCTTCCTTGGTGTTCTCACAGGCGACAGTGTCACTGTAGTAGGCCTTGCTTGTTAAGCTGATAGAGCTCGGCTGATTCACAGTAACATTTTGTGCTGCAGATATTCAATTGATGATTGTGCACATGTCTTGTGCTTACACACTTAGCCTCACTCGTCACAAAGTTTAAACCACACATAGAAGTAGAGTCATCCATAAAAACTGCTTAGTATGTAGGAGAAGTCTTTATAGGAAACAATTTAAATAGACAGGATGTAAAAATATCAGAAAAGCAAAGATTTTAAAGAAAAAAAAAATATATTGATGTTGAGACATAGGCAGTCAGGAAAAAAGTACCTATAACCCAAAAATATTTTTTATTACAGTGTTACTTGTCCAATATGCTCAAGTAATAGTGCTACAAATTGAGAATAGCTGTCATAAAGGTAGTATGATAGGACTGAAGATTGTTAAAATGCAGTGTTTTGAAGAAAGTGTATAGATTAAATAGCATCTGTTGCTTGTAGCTCACAGGTCCATGTATGGATGCTGTGTTTTCATTAGTTGGTAGAGCAAGGATATTAAAGCTTAGGAGGTTTAAGCTATCATAAGGCCCTGAGTCTTTTGACCTTTTCAATGTACATCGCTGCTGTTGTTTTTCGGCGTGAGGGAATTAAAGGATCACTGAGGGATATCTTGGCCAATCTAATCAGTGTGAAGCAGGGAGAGAGTTTCTGAGCTGTGGCAGTCTGCAATATGAGCTGTGGGACTATATATACACCCTCCTTAGGTCTCTGCAAAGAGCATCCCTTAATTAATTCACTGTAGAGATGAGGTGCAAGTGAAAGTGAAAATTCAACTTTAAATATACTGCTCAAAAACTTAAAGGGTCATTTTTTAATCAGAGTATAGCATCAAGTCAGTTAAACTTCTGGGACACTGATTTGGCCGGTTAAGTAGCAGTGGGGGTTCAGTTTCAGCTGCACTGGTGAAATTAACAGCAGCTGCAGTAGATGGTAAATGGTATAGCATTTTTGAACTCTACATGAGCACTCCTCCTTTCCTCATGTTAATGTGTTTGCATACATGCATTCAAGTGGCTTCAAAGTGTTTTTTTCAAACAGGATACCTGCTATACATTGAAATATATTTAATTTAACAACGTGCAGAATACCTTTAAGCTAGAATCACTTTTGTTTTTTTTTAACCACAGCCAAACACCTTCAGTCTGTCTGTTGATGTAACAGAGTTAAAAATAACCTATATTGTGAATTTCTTCTGCACCATAGACACAAGAGAACACATCCACTACAGACTCCAGAAGGTTCACAACAGTTACACTCAGTTCATCAGGTTCCACCTGAGCTTTGCAGAAAATAAGCTCAACTTTTCCTTGGATTTTCAGAGTTGTTTAGTTCATACAAGAACTTCAGCAGTTTTTATATAATTTATAATTATTAGACAAAGTTACATATATTTTTTGTGCAGTTTCCCAAAATATATTAGAGAATGTGTGAATGAGGAATTAACTTAAAATAATTTTTTAGAAAGGTGTTTTCGGAGGTTCAATCCATTTACTTCTGTTACTTTAAAAGGCTGATCTGCCACATCCAATATGCCACTGACAACACTGACATATGACAGCAACAGACTGACCCACTAAATGCAGCATCTACATATGTATGTCTATGTAAATAACTCATACAAAAAATTCCTTCATATTTATAAGGTACATTGTCCTGCATTTTTTACTTTTTTTTTTTTTTACAGTGTGAGATGCAGCTGTTGAGGTAATTAAATCTTTCTGTAGTACAAGAGAAAAGTAAAGCTATATACAGTGCTCAAAAAAGGGAAAAAACACACCAGATCTCAATGGGAAAAAAAAAATCATGTTGAATATCTATACTGACATGGACTGGGTAATATGTTAGAAAGAAAAGGATGCCACATAATTTCATGGAAATTAAAATAATCAACCTACAGAGAACTGAATTCAAAAACAGTCTGAAAATTAAACTGAAAATATTATACAGCAAGCTAGTCCATTTTGGCAAAGGTTCATTGCAGCAACTCAAAATGATACTCAGTTTTTATGACCTTCATGTGCTTGTATGCATGCCGATAACATTGGGGCATGCTCCTAACTGACCTTAGCCAAATGCAAAACTAGTGAAAAAGCAATCAAAAAGATGAGGGGGTTGTCTCACTGTTACCCCTCAACTGGACCTTTGTTAATTTCATTAACACCAAAGCAGTTGAAAGTGATGAACAAACCCCTCTGCTGCTTAACTGACCAGATCAATATTAAAAAATGCTCTTTTTTTTTTTTTTTAGCAGTATATGTACAAACACAGACAGAGGGCCATTAGAGGATGTAGAAATACCTGGAAAACAAGAGACAGCTGAAAATAGTCAAGACAGTGGAAGTAATACTAAAAGCATGACACATAAGCCAAAAAAACTACCAAAATAAAACAGGAACTGGCTAAATAGAAAGACAAACCTTTGACACAAACACACCACAGGGAAACGGAGTTGCTTAAATAAGCTAGAACACAAGAATCAAAGTTTAAACAACAAATAAAACAAGATAAACTCTAATGCCTCAAAAAAAAATACCAAGACCAAAAAACTTAAAACTCTGGGTCAAGACCCATGACAACTTTCAACAGATAACTTTTCTCATTTTACCTCACAAACTACTCTCCAGTCTGCGTTCTATGCCCTGTTTTCTAATTACTTGAAAAATTTCTGAATTTCTTTACTGTCACAGTTCAAGTCTGTGTCCTGTCAAGCTACTCAAGTTTCTCACCAAATTCTGTTGTCTGAGTATTGATTTCCAGTGCAGATCTCTTTTATATTGTCTCACGTGTGCACATCTTCGTGCCCAACAGAAATTATCCCTCCTAAATTCATTAAAGAGGTTGCCTGTAATCTCCCCGTGGCTTCTCTCCATTATAAATCAGCCTTTTACATCTGGCTGCATTCCAGATTACTTTAAATCAACCAGCATTTTCCCTCTCCTTAAAGAACACTCTCCTTAGATCCTACTGTTATAGATTGTCATTTGTTTCAAATATCCTCGAGAAAGTTGCTGCTTATTAGATCCTAGTTTAGAGACACAACATCTCTGATAAATTCCAATCTGATTACTGATGAAGCCACAGTGCTGAAACAGTTTTTTAAATAATCACTAATTGTAACCCACAGATATTATGTGCTCAGATAAAGGTGAACACTCCATTTTAGTCCTACATGACTTTTCTGCAGCCTTTGATACCATTGATACCTTTGATATTGGGTTTGCATCACTGGTACTGCTCTCAAATGGTTTTTATCATACTTATCCGGCAGATTCATCATGTGCACCCCTTGTTTGGGGATTCCCCCAGGTCCTAATCATTGGAATGATTCTGTTTTTGTTAAACATGTATGTTGTGGGGTCTCAATTTTGAAGTATTTGTTAAACTTCTTTAGGTAGAAAAGATGTAGATTCATACTTTTTAAAACCTTATTGAAATGAAAAAAAAAGAAAAAACATACAAAAACACTAAAGAAGTGCAGAGTTTGAGGCAACCTGTTTTATTGAGTGGCAACAAAAAATGCAGGTTCAACAAAAACAAAGAAAATGAGTACCGTATTTTGCGCACCATAAGGCGCACCACATTATAAGGTGCAATATCAATGAACGGGTCTATTTTCATACATAAGATGCACCGGGTTATAAGGCGCATGATAAAACATGTAGAGCAAAACAAAAGCATCAGGTAAGTTGAACTTTATTCAATACAGAAAAATACCCTCACATTTTAAATCATTCATCTTCCACAAATCCATCAAATTCCTCATCTTCAGTGACTGAGTTGAACAGTTGGGCGATTTCAGCATCAAACATGCCGGGTTCCCTCTTGTCATTATCCGAGTCAGTCTCATTGTTGTTACTGTTTTGTTTTGGTTACAGCACACAGCAACCATTTAATTGTTAATAAAAGGGCAACTTTTGCTGGCAATCTCTCGCCATCTTCGTCAACGTCTTAACAGACGCTACAATATATTCTTGATTAATGAGGGTAAAAACAAGTCATTTCTTCATTTTATATATAAGTCCTTCATAAATCCTGTGCACCTGTCTATTTACCGATATAAGCAAAGAAAAAAACATAAAAAAAAAAAAAAACAAGGAAATCCCTTTTTGACTCAACACCGGAAACCTGAAAACTCCGCTGTCACCCTGTTTTGTGTACATACAGCGCTCATATTGCGTCCGTTCATACGCTGTGGCATTGCCCGGACCTCCGAGGGGGACAGCACACACACCCCTGGACCTCGATTCGTCCTTTAGCGAATTCTAGCAACTTTTGAAACAGCCCACAGTGAGTTTTGTTGCACAAAAGTTGGCAACAGTGCCGGCCGCCGATCGCCAGTGTACGCACAAATAAATGGGCCAGCATAGATGAAAATACACCAGGAACATGTAGAATAAAATCCATCATTGTTTTCTGTGGTTTACTGTGTACGGTTTCCATTTTTGGAACAATCCTTCCACTTCTTGTTGAATTTATCTCCGGCGGCTTTGGCTGTTTTCCACACCTGCTGCAACGCACTCACAGCTTGTTCCTGTCTAATATCATCAGTGATTTTGTGAATCCATGCTGGCCTATTTTAGAGAATTCAGTGAGGCCTTTGAACTGATCTGCCAGACCACGCAATGGTGCAGTGGTGTGAATGCCTTGGCCATCGGCGGTCAGACGACAGCGCTCAACTATTTGAAAAGCGTACGCTTTGTGTTACCCCCCATCTTACGCTTTGTATGCACTGGAATATGTCGATATTTGTTAAGCGTCCCTGACCAAAGTCGCACTAAAACATTTTGACAGATTTTTGAGCGCAGTGTACCACATAAAATTGGTTCAAGGTCAGTAAGCGCAACAAGAATTCATACATAAGGCGCACCGGATTATAAGGTGCACTGCTGATTTTTGAGAAAATTTAAGGATTTTAAGTGCGCCTTATAGCCTGAAAAATACAGTAGCTCCTCAAGGGTGTTTTGCCTTAAGCACATGCAGGTCAAAAGCCAACTGCAGCAAACAAAGACGATGACTGCCTGGGGCTCTCCTGAGCCCCCTTATATTGAGCGAGGAGCTGCCCCCCTGCCCCTCTTTTGTTATATAAGTCTTCAAATCTTGGTTTTAATTGTATCAAAACCCTTATATATTTGTGTCACTTACACTTTACTATGTACACACACAATGATCACCAAGTAACCATGAATAGTTTTCAGGAAGGTATCCAAGAAGTGGCTGGAAAACCAGTGCAAAACCCAATGTGGAGGAGCAGCAGCAGCTCTACTCTGAGTCCCTCTCAAATAACCGAGCTCCACCACCCTTCAAAGGAAATTAATTTCCATCACTTGCATCTGCAACCTCATACTTTTGGTCCCTACCCAAAGTTCAGCTCTCTCTTTACCACAACAGATCATTACAAGTGTTCACATCACTGTCGATGTCACCCCAATTTGTCTGTCAATCCCACCAATCTACTCTCCTCTCACTCGTAAACAAGAAGCCAAGATATTTTCCACCTCTGGTAGAAACTCATCCCAGACCTGGAGTGGACACTCCACCCTTTTCCAGCTGAGAATTATGGTTCCAGGCTTGGAGGTGCAGATTCCCATTCCCACTGCTTCATACTTGGCTACAAATCACTCCGGTGCAAACTGGGGGTCACTATCTGATGAAGTCAATAGAAACACATTGTCTGCCCACCAAAGTGGAGACCCTCCACCGCTTGGGTACACTTAGACATTCTGTCCATAAAGACTATAAACAGCATCGATGCCAAAGGGCGGCACTGGCAGAGTCCAACACCTAAGTTCGACTTATTGCCGGCAATGCAGACCACACTTTCACTACAGTTGTACACGGACTGAATGGCCCATAACAATGGGCCAGACACTCCATACTCCTGAAGCACCCACACAGGATTCTCTGAGGGACATGATCAAATGTCTTCTTCATGTCCACAAAACACATATACACTGGTTGGTCAAACTCCCACACACCCTTGAATATCCTCAAGTGGATAAATAGCTGGTCCTGTCTTCTGCAACCAGGGCAAAAACAGCATTGTTCCTCCTGAATCTGAGGTTTGACTAACTGACAGACTGTTCTCTCCAGTACTCTGGTATAGACTTTCTCATGGAGGGGGAGGAGTGTGATCCCCCCTATAGTATAGCCAAGGAGCCACTCAGATTTCCAGCCAACATTGCAGAGACATATCAGCCAGGGCAGCCCTACAACATCCAGAGGATGTTTAAGGAACTCAGAGTGGTTCTCATCCACCCCAGAGGCCCTGCCACTGAGCAGCTGTTTCTGCTATTTATTGTTCCGCCACAACAAAGGCTCACCTTTCATCATTTATACCTGTCGGCTACAGTCATGCACAGCAGCCATTGCAACCACGGACTTGTGTGCAGGAGCATTGTCCTGGTGAAAAAGGACCCCTTCATCAGTTTTCCAGGCCATTTTGACTTGATTATCTTTCGCAGCTGCCTCAGCAAGGTGGCACAGTATTCTCCATTATGGCCTTTTTGAAGGTAGTCAATGAACACAATGCCCTTTGCATCCCAGAAGACAGAGACCACTACCTTCCCTGCCGATGACACCGCCTTGGCCTTCTTTGGTGGGGGAGAAGACGGGTGTTTCCACTGCATGGACTGCCGTTTGGTCTCTGGCTCAAAGTGGTGAACCCAACATTCATCTTGGGTGAGGAAATGTTCAATAAAACCGTCTGGATCTGCTTCAAAAAGTGCCAAGTTTGCCTGCGACATGACCAGGCTGGTGTGCTTTTAATCAGGCGTCAAAAGTCGTGGCACCCACCGAGCGGAAACCTTTGACATTCCAAGATCGTTATGCATTATGTTCTCAACTCATTCATGGGAGATGCCTACAGCATTAGCTATCTGATTAACAGTTAAACATCTGTCATCCATTACCATGTGGTAAATGCGTCAATGTTTTCTTGGGTGAGGGCTATGGCTCTCCCTACTCCTCTTGAATTTAGCTGCCCACTTTTGCACAGGTGATAAAGCTGGAGCATCATCCCCAAATGTAGCAAGCATGTCAGCATGAATGTCCATGGGGGCTAACCCCCATTTGATCCATTTTCACAAAATACCTCTAGCACTACTTTTCCAAGTTCTCAATTCTGTATCCAGTGCGGGTTTATCTGGAAAGAAAGCATGCAGTTGGCATCAGTAATGGTTGAATTTAAGGCATGCCAAATTTAATTACTGTATGATAACCCCTTCCTAATCAGCCTATGAACCTTTCAGCCCACCCTTGGATTCAAAGACCAAGTATTGTAAAAGTCCTGCTGGTGTGCTGAAAGATTGTCACTTTCTGATCAGAGATCTAGCATTTACTTGTGTTATCTGATCAACACCCCAGACTAGCAAGGGCATTAAATTGTAACACCATCAGCTGGGTCCAAGCTTGGTCCAGAAGATTTTGTTTTCACCATAACTAGTGCACCCAAGTATGGATGCAGTGATAGAGGGAGTTTTAGTTTGTTTATTTAACATCCCCCAAACAAGAATCACTGGGATTAGGGAGCTTTTGGTTTGAGATATGTGGAGTGGTGAAGAGCCAGTAGTCAGACTGTGTTGCCCTTAAGGCATTTCTTTGAATAAATAAGTTCATATGTTAAATAAATAATTCTAAAAATATTTCTATTTTATTAAGAATGATTACGAGGTGTTTAGATTAACAGTTCATGCTTTATGTAAGTTTTTGTTAGGAAATGTTGTCGGTAAATTCTACTTCCGGTTCCGGCCGTGCACTTCCGGTCTGGCAGCGGACTAACGGTTTTACGTTTTTTATTGCCGTTAAACAAGAGAACATACCTGAAGTAATCTGATCGGATGCTTACCACACTGAATTATCAGGCAGGAACGCCGTAAGTTGCAATTATTTGACAGCTTATACTGATGACTTTGAATATTACTGCTTATTTTGCCGAAATGTTAATTTAGTGAGTTGATGTACTTTATTTGTGAAATCTTGTTGAGTCCAAGGTTATTTTCTGTCATTTCAGTTTTCACCACACATGTTATGAAGACAATTAAACAAGCTGCAACTAATCTCCAGGGTCTTCATTTCGCGGTTTAACTCGGTGTCACCAACATCCTTGTTGAAAACACTAGAGTGAAAAGGCGCCAACTGACGATTCATCACGGTCAAAATGGCATCCACCAGCAAGTCGGCACGCAGCCTTAGGACCAGTCGCTCATCTGGATCAGCGGTAAGTGCCGCCCATGCTCGAGCTAAAGCGGAGGCTGCTAAGGTCAGAGCATCCTATGCAACTAAGGAAGCACAATTGAAAGTTGAGAAAGCGCAAAGCGAACTGGAAAAGGCTAAAATAGAGGCAAAGTTAGAAGTGTTAACATTACAAAAAGAAGCCGATGCTGCGGTAGCTGAAGCACAAGTACTAGAGGAAGCTGAGGCAATGCAAGAGGAGTCTGAGAGCAAAAAATCTTCATCAGAAGAAGCTAAATTAGAACGTACAAGTGGATACGTACAGTCTCAGATGGACCTCGTTCAATCTCCACATCCTCAAGAATTACTAAACACCCCTCGTCTACAAGTTAGCTCACCTAACACATTTGTAACGTGGCATCCACCCGACGATAGCAATTTAGAGCCACAGCCCATCATCTGTGAACGAAAGCTTACTAAAGACAATGTTGCTGCCCTAAATATGCCCAATCAACCCAGAGATGAAACCAAATTTAAGTTGGAGAAACCAAACACCTCTCTCAACCCGATCTGCTCACCATTCACGCCTCGCCCTAACATCCCATCCAGCATCTCACATCCAGTTGAGCCATTTGCCCAATACATGGCACGACGAGATCTAATCACTTCAGGCCTTTACCAGTTCGACGACAAACCAGAGAATTATAGAGCATGGTACTCTTCATTCACCAGTGCAACAGGTGAGGTCCAACTAAGTCCCATTCAAGAGCTAGATCTCATGACAAAGTGGTTAGGAAAAGAGTCAAGCGATCAGGTGAAACGCATACGCTCAGTACACATCAACAACCCCACATTGGCGCTTCACAAGGCATGGGAGAGACTAAACGAATGTTATGCAGCACCCGAAATAATCGAAAAGTCACTCTTCCAACAACTGGACAGTTTTCCAAGAATAACTGTAAAAGATAACATCAAGCTGCGTGAATTAGGGGACCTGCTACAAGAGATTCAAAGCGCCAAGGAAGACGGATATCTCCCTGGCCTACAATATCTGGACACTTCTCGTGCAATTGGCCCAATCATAGAAAAACTCCCGTATGGACTTCAGGAGAGGTGGATGTCACATGGCTCTCAATACAAAGAGGAAAATCAAGGCTGTTTCCCACCTTTTGAGTATTTCTGCAAATTCATATGCAAAGAGGCAAAGAAATGCAATGATCCGAGTTTCCACCAACAAAACAGCCCAATACACTCAAAACCAGAAAAACCTTATGCAAAGAACTTTGACTCTAGGAAACCGATTACTGTACACAAAACCAATATCTTTCCGCCTATCAAGGACTTTAACAGGAACTGCCCACTGCATAATAAGCCACATCCACTCAAAAAATGCAGAACGTTTAGAAATAAACCACTCGACAAAAGGAAGGCCTTCCTCAAAGAGAAAGGAATATGCTTCAGATGCTGCTCTTCAGACAGTCATCTTGCAAAGGGCTGTAAATCTGCAGTAACTTGTTCTGAATGTAATAGCATGAGTCACGACACAGTCATGCACCCAGGTCCTCCACCACAGATCTACAAGGCTCCCTCACCAGCACTGGAGGATGGCGGGGAGGGAGAAAACGGTCCAGATGCAGTCAATGTCACAACAACCTGCACGGATGTGTGCAGTCCAGGTCAGTGGGGTCGTTCATGTTCCAAGATATGTCTTGCATGGGTGTACCCAAAGGGTTACAAAGACAGAGCTATCAAAGCTTATGTAATATTAGATGATCAGAGCAATCGTTCCTTAGCCAGGCCTGAGTTCTTTGAACTTTTCAACATTAAAAATGAACCTCTCGCCTACAATCTCAGAACATGCTCTGGTGTGGTTGAAACCTGGGGTAAAATAGCTGAAGGATTTGAAATTGAGTCACTAGATAGATCAGTGGTTATTCCCCTACCCCCACTCATTGAGTGTCAAGACATTCCCAACAACAGGAGTGAAATCCCAACCCCTAGTGCGGTGCTACACCAGCCACACCTCCAATCCATAGCAAAGTACATCCCAGAACTAGATCCTAAAGCTGAAATACTCCTGTTACTAGGGCGAGATGTTCTACGGGTGCACAAGGTCAGGCAGAGAGTGAATGGCCCCCATAATGCGCCCTTCGCCCAGTGCTTAGACCTGGGGTGGGTTGTAGTTGGGGAGGTTTGTCTGGGTAATGTTCATAGGCCGACAGTCAGCACTCTCAAAACAGTTGTCCTGGAAAATGGTCGCCCTACAGTTTTCAAACCCTGTGACAGCCTTCTGCGATTCAAGGAAACGCCACACACAATTAGGCCAAGTAAAGCACCCGAGCAAACTCTAGGACAAACGGTCTTTAACCAGACAGAAAATGACAATAAACCAGCTCCCTCAGTACAGGATGCTCTCTTTATCAAAATGATGGACAGTGCTATGTTCAGAGATGAGGACAACAGTTGGGTCGCCCCACTTCCGTTTAAAGAACCTCGCCAGCAACTGCCAAACAACAGAGAGCGGGCAATCACGAGATTCTTGTCCTTAAAACGCAACCTAAACAGGAAGCCCAAAATGCAGGAGCAATATGTGGCTTTCATGGGAGAGATTTTCTCTAATGGTCACGCTGAGGTGGCACCCCCACTAAAACAGGAAGAGGAGTGCTGGTACCTTCCAACCTTTGGAGTTTACCACCCAAGGAAACCCAATCAGATCAGGGTTGTTTTCGACTCCAGCGCCCAGTACTCTGGTGTCTCACTTAACAACGTCCTCCTTACTGGCCCTGATCTAAATAACACACTCCTTGGAGTTCTTCTCCGCTTCCGGACAGAAAGTGTTGCGATAATGGCAGATATAAAGCAAATGTTTCACTGCTTCGTGGTGCGTGAGGACCATCGTAACTTCCTCCGTTTTCTCTGGCACAGGGACAATGATATAAATAAGGAAGTTATCGACTATCGCATGAAAGTCCATGTATTTGGCAACTCACCGTCTCCTGCTGTTGCTGTTTACGGACTACGCAGGGCCATCAGAGCAGGTGCAAAGGACTATGGAGCAGATACTGTCAAGTTTGTGGAGAGGCACTTTTACGTTGACGATGGCTTGATCTCCGTTCCCTCTCCCGCCGAGGCTATAGACTTGCTTCAGAGAACACAAGCCTCACTCGCTGAATCCAACCTGCGCCTGCATAAGTTTGTTTCTAACTCGCAGGCAGTCATGCAGGCCTTCTGCCCTGAAGATTGTGCACCAGTCATTAAAGACTTGGATTTAAGTGGTGAAGAAACACAATCCCAGCGAAGCCTTGGGCTCATTTGGGAAATAACAACAGACACATTCACTTACTCAGTAGCCGACACAGACAAACCATTTACTCGGCGTGGCATACTGTCAGCCGTCAATAGTGTCTTTGATCCCCTGGGCCTATTGGCACCTGTCACAATCCAAGGAAGAGCTCTGCTCAGAGAGCTCAGTTCAGAATGTTCAGATTGGGACACACCCCTTCCTGAGGACAAGCAAAGCAAGTGGGAAATGTGGAGAAATTCCCTTCAGGACCTAAAAGAACTACACGTCCCTAGAACCTACACATCTACCTCACTCAGTCAAGCAACGCACAAAGAACTGTGTTTATTCTCAGACGCGTCAACTATGGCCATAGGAGCTGTAGCCTATTTAAAGGCAGTCCAAAGAGATGGCGAAGTTGAGGTCGGATTCATAATGGGCAAGGCAAAGCTTGCTCCATTGTCAAAACTGACTATACCAAGACTTGAACTGTGTGCAGCTGTCTTGGCAGTAGAAATGGCTGATCTCATTCAGGATGAGTTGGACTTGCACTTTGACGCAGTACACTTTTATACGGACAGTAAGGTTGTACTGGGCTACATCTGTAATGAGTCTAAGAGATTCTACCAGTATGTCCACAACAGGGCACAGCGCATTCGCCAGTCTTCAAAGCCAGAACAATGGCACTACGTGCGCACAGAGGAAAACCCAGCAGACCACGCATCGAGGTCGTTGTCAGCAGCTCAGCTAAAAAAGTCCACCTGGTTTACCGGACCATCCTTCATCCACCATTCTCCTGCAGAGAAAACTCAAATGAGTGGAATGTTTGAGTTAATTGAACCTGAAAAGGACTCAGAAATTAGGCCACAAATCAGAACACATGCCACTCACCTCCAAGTACCCAGCAGTAAGCGTTTTGAGCGCTTTTCCACGTTTAAGTCCTTAGTCAGAGCAATAGCAAATCTTATCCACATCGCAAAATCTTTCAATAGGACCAATCCGAACAGTAAATGCAAAGGCTGGCACAAATGTCACCTGCCTCTTACTCCAGAGGAGCTATCTCAAGCAAAAACCATCATCCTCAAAGAGGCACAAAAGGCCCACTTTGGAAAAGAACTTTCTGCCCTTAATGCTTGCAAGCCGATCTCAAAGCAGAGCCCTCTACAAAAGCTCAGCCCAATCCTACAGGATGGTCTCATTTCTGTTGGAGGCCGACTTAAACACTCAGAGATTGAGAACTTCGAAAAGAGCCCTGTAATTCTCCCCAAAGACAGTCACATTTCCCTTCTGCTCACTCGTCATCACCACGAGCAAACAGAGCATCAAGGCCGTCATCTGACGGAAGGAGCAATCAGGGCTGCTGGACTGTGGCTTTTAGGTGGCAAAAGACTGATCAACTCAGTAATCCACAAATGTTTAACCTGCCGCAAACTGCGTGGAAAACAAGAACAGCAACTTATGGCGGCCCTGCCACCTGAACGCCTAAAAACCTGTCCTCCTTTCACCTATGTTGGCCTTGACGTCTTCGGGCCCTGGAATATAACAACCAGGCGTACCAGAGGTGGAGTAGCTGAAAGTAAGCGGTGGGCCATTTTGTTTACTTGCATGAGTTCAAGAGCCGTCCATATTGAGGTAATCGAATCTCTAGATACGTCCAGCTGCATAAACGCCCTCCGCCGCTTCTTTGCTCTAAGAGGACCCGCCAAACAGTTGTTATCTGATCGTGGCACCAATTTTGTTGGAGCTTCAAAGGAACTAGGAATGGACAAATCAATGCAGAAGTACCTAACAGAGCAAGGTTGCAGCTGGGAATTCAATCCGCCACATGCTTCCCACATGGGAGGCTCTTGGGAGCGCATGATCGGAGTCGCCCGCAGAATCCTGGATTCCATGCTATTGCAAAACAAGGTTCAACTGACTCACGAAGTGCTTTGCACTCTCATGGCCGAAATTACAGCCATCATAAATGCAAGGCCGCTTGTTCCTGTGTCCTCCGATCCAGAGAACCCCTTTATTCTATCCCCCTCAATGCTCCTTACACAAAGGTCTTGCCTTCTCCCCCCATCTGGAGAGTTCTTCAATAAAGACCTTTACACCAAACAATGGAGACAAGTCCAAGCTCTCTCCAACCAGTTCTGGATGCGCTGGAGGCGAGAGTATTTGCCCACATTACAACAAAGGCAGAAATGGACTGTATCACGCAGAAATCTCCAAGTTGGTGACCTAGTTCTGCTCAAGGACAAGCAGGTCAGACGTAACAGCTGGCCCATGGCAAGGATCACTGCCACATTCCCAAGCAAGGACAATCGAGTCAGAAAGATTGAGGTAAAGGCATGTGATCAAGGCTCTGTAAAGACATTTATGCGACCAGTTACTGAAGTTATTCTGCTTATGCCAAAGGACTGAATGTTTATTGTATTGTTTAGTATAGTGGCCTCACGAGGCCAGGCGGGGAGTGTGTTGCCCTTAAGGCATTTCTTTGAATAAATAAGTTCATATGTTAAATAAATAATTCTAAAAATATTTCTATTTTATTAAGAATGATTACGAGGTGTTTAGATTAACAGTTCATGCTTTATGTAAGTTTTTGTTAGGAAATGTTGTCGGTAAATTCTACTTCCGGTTCCGGCCGTGCACTTCCGGTCTGGCAGCGGACTAACGGTTTTACGTTTTTTATTGCCGTTAAACAAGAGAACATACCTGAAGTAATCTGATCGGATGCTTACCACACTGAATTATCAGGCAGGAACGCCGTAAGTTGCAATTATTTGACAGCTTATACTGATGACTTTGAATATTACTGCTTATTTTGCCGAAATGTTAATTTAGTGAGTTGATGTACTTTATTTGTGAAATCTTGTTGAGTCCAAGGTTATTTTCTGTCATTTCAGTTTTCACCACACATGTTATGAAGACAATTAAACAAGCTGCAACTAATCTCCAGGGTCTTCATTTCGCGGTTTACCCCGGTGTCACCAACATCCTTGTTGAAAACACTAGACAGACAAATTTCTTCCCGGGGTGGACAGTTATTTATTTTAACTTTACTTTTACATAGTCCATACATATGGTAAATGGTAAATGGACTAGTTCTTATATAGCACTTTTCTACTCAATCAGAGCACTCAAAGCGCTTAATACATAGTATTATGTACTATAAATTCAGTTAGCACTGTTTTCTAAAGTCTGCAATGTACTATGTACTTGTGATATATTATCTGTTGAACACAGAGACAGTACTACAAAGAAAGTATTGTGAGAATAAACTCTGTCACATGCATGCAGTCTTTTGTCAGGTTGCATTTACACTATGTGAGATTCATATGCCTCTTAAGATTTTTCTATATGGTAAACCTTTGTTTCTTATATCTTAGCAAATCAAGAACTATTCTCTCTTTCTTTATCACTCTCATCAAGTAGCATTCAGGGAAGATATTGAGTGATAGTGAAGGGGAAAGCGAGTGAGTGCCTGACGCTGACAGATTGAGATATGATGCTGAGGGAGAGTCACCAGCCAGTGTAACAAAACATTTAGATATTTTCAAGTAACTTAAAAATAAAATGATCAGAAATGAAAACATTTGCCTAAAAATAAAAGTGAAATGCATAATAACAGAAATATGAGATTCCTTTCTCCACTCTCATTTCTGATTGATTAATTAAAAGACTTGAAGATCCACCATGATGATGTAGGGGTGACCACTTCCAGGTCACATATTCAAATCCTGCCTTCACATTACTGTAAAACCAAAGAAAAACACTGTTTAAGCAAACAGAAACATGGACTTTAGAACCTAAGCTGTGGTAATGTCTTTTAAAATGCTCTGTGTATTTTGGACCGGCTCAGGCTAAAACTCCCCTGACCGGATTTGTTCTGCATAAATGAGCACTGTGGGCAGGTGAAACACAAATAGTCTGCTTCTCCACTCGAGTCTCATTCCATTCCTCGCCAGCATTTTTCAAATTAAGCTTGGCAAATATAGAGAAAGCCTTGCAGGCAGACTGTATTGGTTAGCACAGTTAAATGCTTCATATTTCTGCTGCTTTAAAATGCAGAAGAACTGAAATCCAGAGCTAAACAATTGTTGCAATTTGTAAGAAATATAAGACTAGGAGATTCATAATCTAGACTAAGTCTATGGTACATTTAGTTTAACTACTGTTCCTATGTGCTATGTGCTGCTCCTATGTGGTAGGTGCATGCGAACATCTGCTTGTTAAGGTTTGTAAAATTGTCAGATGCTATCAAAATACACTAATAGAGCACAGGACATGTAAAATAATAATAAGAATTAGATTCTTTCAGTAGGTTTACTTACTAGGTATTACAAACACAGATCCAAATGACAAATGCATGCTTTATTCCTGGAATGGTCATTTTTTTTTTAAAAACTACTTGTATTTTTAAATACACAAAAGCCCATCTTGGAACCAGCCCATGTTTTCAGAAACACCGCCTTCTGCATCTGTGCTGATGCTGAGGGTTTGCAGCGGGCTTGAACACTCTTTTACTTCATCCTAATTACCCGACATTCAGATCCCTGCTGATCATGAAGCCTTGGTTTTAGCTTGTACACTAACACACTGACAACAGGCAACAACACAACAAGAAATGTGTACTATGCCTGTAGCTGTGTTGGTGTGAGGGTTGCATTTGAAGTGTTTGTTCTTTTGTTTCTTACAACACTTTATAAAATCTGTGGAGTTTTAGGGTTTCATAACTGTGATCTGGCATTACAAATATATTTATGATCTGCAGTTTTATACTTTAGTGGGTGTCTATATTCTATGCATTTCCAAAGAACAGGGATTTAACCTGCAACCAGCCTCTAAAATATTTTTTTTTTCAAATTAGTTTTGTAGTTACTTGAAAGTAAGTGCTTCTAAGAACCCTGTTTTTTCTGAACAGAACATTATGGAAATTTTTCTCAGCAAGATAAATTTTGTGAAAAAATGAGTGGTGGAAAATAAAATGTGTTAGGAATGAAAGGTTGCCACATTGTTTGAAGGAAATTGAAATTATCAACCAACAGAATGGTGAATTCAGAGACACCCTAAATATTGAAAGTGAAAAAGTTATGTGGCACATTAGTCCATTTTACCTTTATTTCATTGCATCAACTCAAAATGATATTCAGTAGCTTGTATGGTCCCCAGGTGCTTGTGTACATGCCTGACAAGCTCAGGGCATGCCCCAAATGATACGACAGATGGTGTCCCGGGGGATCTCCCTGATCTGGACCAGGGCATCACCTGAGCTCCTGGACACCCCGAGGTGCAACCTGGTGGCATCATATAGACATAAATATAGTCTGATCGATTGTGGTGTTTTATTGGATTTAGGTGAGGTGAGCCTGGGGGGCAGTCAATGGTATGTATTAATTCCCTCATCCACCAAGAGCTGCCTGCATACTCTTGCCACATGAGGCTGGGCATTGTAGTGTAAACCCAGGACCCACAGGATCAGATCAGTTCAGGATCATCCCAGTACCTAATGGCAGTCAGTGTGCTGTTGCCCAACCCATAAAAGTCTACACATCCCTCCATTAATATGCTTCCCCAGACCATCACTCACCCACCACCAAACCGGTCATACATCTGCTCAGGGTGAACCTGCTCTCATCTGTGTAAAGCACAGGGCACCAGTGGTGGATTTGCCAATTCTGGTATTCTATGGCAAATTCCACTAGGGCTCCATGGTGACGGGCAGTGAACACAGCACCCACTAGAGGACATCAGGCCCTCGGGCCACCCTCATGAAGTCTGTTTCTGAATGTTTGGTCAGAGATATTCACACCAGTTGTCTGCTGGAGGTCATTTTGTAGGTTTCTGGCAATGCTCATTCTGTTCCACCTGAGACAAATGAACAGATACTGGTTCCACTGATGGGTTAAGGACCTTCTATGGCCCTGTCCAGCTCTCCTAGAGTAATTGTCTCTCTCCTGGAATCTGCTCCAGGCTCTTGAAATTGTGCTGTGAGACACAGAAAACCTTCTGTCAAGGGCATAAATTGCTATGTCATCGTGGAGGAACTGAACTACCTGTGCAACCTCTGTAGGGTTCCGGTATGGCCTCACACTACCAGTAGTGATAGTGACCCTAGCCATCTGCAAAACTAGTGAAAAAAAACATCAGAAAAGATGAGAAGGATAATAATGTCAATGGCCTCCACCTCTAAAGCTATTCCTGCTTTGGCAGTTGTCTCATTTTTGCTTCTCTAGTGCACCTGTTGTTAATCTCACTAACACCAAGCAGTTGAAATGATGGACAACAACTTCTGCTACTTAACTGACTAGATCAGTATTCCAGAAGTTTAAGTGACTTGATGACTCTGATTAACACATGTTCCTTTAATTATTTTGAGCAGTGTAACTAATATTTGATTAAATGCCCCTTAGTGAGTTGCACCTCTACCAGACGCATTTGGTAGTCTTCAGCAAGCTTCTAGCATTATTCTGGCTGGATACTTGACCACTCAGGCAGAACTGGTGGAGTTCCTTAAAACTGGTATGTTTCATGGCATGGATCCAGGTTTTAAGCACAGTCTACAATAGGATTGGTTTGGGGGTTTGGGAAGGCCATTCCAGAAGATTAATATTTGTCTGCTTTATCCATTCCAAAACCAATTTTAATGTGTGTTTGGGATCATTGTTCTGTTTGTTTAAACTTGGACAAAGTTGGATGTTCAATCTAGTTGTTAATTTTAGCTGAAGTTGATGAATTTGGAGGTAGTCCTCCTCCTTCATTATTCATCAACTTGGTGCAACTTACCAGTACCGATGGCAACAAATCCCAGAGCAGGATGTTGCCACTACTATGCTTGACAGTTGATACAGTGATCTTAGGTTTGATAGCCTCTCCTTTACTCCATCCAACATACCGCTTGTCATTGTGGCCAAATGGCTCAATACTTGTGTTCTTTAAGCTTAATAAGTTTCTCCAGAAGGCATTTGGCTTGTCCATGTGGGCTGCAAATTTCATTCAAGCTTGAAGGTATCAATTTTAGAACAGGGGGTTCTTTCTAGGTCAGCACCCTCTCAATCCATGGCAATGTGAAACCTTTTTCACTGTGGACAGTGATACTGGTGTTCCAGTAGTTTCCAGTTTATGCCAGTCTTGAGCCTCGGAGATTTGTGGGTTATTTCTAAACATCAGTGCAGCTTTTGATACTGTTGACCATAACATTTTATTACAGAGATTAGAGCATACTATAGGTATTAAAGGTACTGCACTGCAGTGGTTTGAATCATATTTATCTACAGTAATAGACTCCAATTTGTTCATGTAAATGGGGAGTCTTCTTCACACACTACGGTTAATTATGGAGTCCCACAGGTTTCTGTGCTAGGACCAATTTTATTATTATTATACATGCTTCCCTTAGGCAGTATTATTAGAAAGCATTGCATCAATTTTCATTGTTATGCAGATGATACTCAGCTTTACCTATCAATGAAGCCAGATGATGCACATTAGGGTTTAATATTTTTCCCGAAAATGACATGAATCAAATCCCGGGAAATGACGAGCCATTTCCCGGGAATCCCGGGAAAAAGTTTATTTATTTTTTTACTTTAATTAGGCCTTCTGTAGCCTGTGTCGGCCTTAACCTATTGTGATATTGTAGAGGTAGCTTTCCAGCTATGTCCTGTTATGCCCAGTAGGGGTTAACGTCGGCTTGATTAACGCAATAAAACCTACATCTCGAGATTTGAGTGCTCGAGCTATGCGGTGTTGTATCGTTCCTCAACACTCCCTTAACAAATATAATTCGAATATTCCTCCATTGTACATGGAATTATAACAAGCTATTTTACACCTGCTGGTGCAAAACAATACGGTTCATCTCCACAGCATTGATAAAGGCTCAGCCACGCTGTCGTGGCGACATCTGTTGCGCTATATCTCCACCAGTGGAACGCTGTAATAGTCATTGAAAAGTTAACTACCGTACTACACTATAATATGACATAACACAGGGCCTTGAGTAATGCACTACGACTTGGTCATTGCCATTCTGGCAACAGCAAATTTATAACACCGTGTCTGAGGGTTAAAGTAGGTTCGCTGTGAATCGTCTTTTGAAAAACTGGCCAATCCTTATAGCCTAAAAAATATATATTTTACTCAACTCCATTTTAAAAGCGAAATATATTAAAGCAATCTATTTCATGATAATTTCTTCACCCATTAGGCCCGTATCCTAATTCATGATTGTTAGTAAGCGGCTGCAAACGAGGAAAAGAAACACTCGAAGTTAAACAGATATTTCTTTATTGTTCAGGGCAGGCATATTTTATAGGCTATATAATGCAATATAACAATATATAATAATATAAAATTATATAATACAAAATACCTTAGGGTAAACACATTGCCTACGATTTCAACAAATTAAAGAGGAAAAAAGTACAACTGTGTAATACCTCTATTAAAACGCTTGAGATGAAGGCTGAAGCCTTAAACAGAGGCTGAACGTGCCTGAAATGAAGAGTAATGCTTTTCGCATTAAACGAACCCTTCTCTCAATATTTCCTTAAATTTAACATTCTGAAGCTTTCTTTTCTTTCTGAAAGTCAAATCGACGCGCGTGACTTTTTTCCCGGTTTCCCGTCTAACGTTTCCCGGGAAACGGGAAATGGTTCTGATCGCATTTCCCGGGAATCCCGGATCCCGGGATTAAACCCTAATGCACATCAATTAGTTAAACTGCAGGAATGTCTTAAAGACATAAAGGCCTGGATGACCTCTAATTTCCTGCTTCTAAATTCAGATAAAACTGAAATTCTTGTACTCTGCCACACAAATCTTAGAAACATGGTGTCTAACCAGATACCTTTTTACAGATACCAGTCATTTTTGACCAGGATATGTCCTTCAATGCACATATTAAACAAATATGTAGGACTGCTTTTTTGCATTTGTGCAATATTTCTAAAATTAGAAACATCCTTTCTCAGAGTGATGCTGAAAAGCTAATTCATGCATTTATTACTTCTAGGCTGGACTATTGTAATTCGTTATTATCAGGCTGTCCTAAAAGCTCCCTGAAAAGCCTTCAGCTGATCCAAAATGCTGCAGCTAGAGTACTGACAGGGACTAGAAAGAGACAGCAGATTTCTCCCATATTGGCTTCTCTTCATTGGCTCCCTGTTAAATCCAGAATAGAATATAAAATTCTTCTTCTCACATACAAGGTCTTGAATAATCAGGGCCCATTTTATCTCAAAGACCTTATAGGAACCTTATTACCCCAGTAAAGCACTTCATTCTCAGACTGCTGGCTTACTTGTGGTTCCTAGGATACTTAAGAGTAGAATGGGAGGCAGAGCCTTCAGCTTTCAGGCCTCTCTTCTATGGAACCAGCTCCCAGCTTGGATTCGGGAGACAGACACCCTCTCTATTTTTAAGATTAGGCTTAAAACTTTCCTTTATGATCAAGCTTATAGTTAGGGCTGGATCAGGTGACCCTGAACCCTCCCTTAGTTAAGCTGAATAGGGTGGCTTCCCATGGTCCACTGAGTGTTTCTTCTTCACTCACCTCTTTCCACTCTTTATACGCAACTCTGCATTTAATCATTAGTTATCATTCATTGTTGTCTCTGGATGTCACAGGATGTCTTTTGTCCTGTCTCTTTCCCCTCATCCAAACCTGTCATGGAAGATGGCTGCCCCTTCCTAAGTCTGTTTCTGCTGGAGGATTCTTCCTCTTAAAGGGAGCCTTTCCTTCCCACTGTCACCAAGTGTTTGCTCATAGAGGGTCACTGTATATATACTGAGCCATCTGCTGAACAAGTGAACATAACTAATTTCATATCAGTAGTGGCATTTGAATAATTGCTACTAAAAATCACTTGAAAAACTGATGTGATTTATGTTAGTAATTCACCCCAGTGGCCCTGTTGATGTACAGTACCAGATAAAAGTTAAGGCACACTCACTCATTCATATGAGTGGGTAAGTGTGCCCAAACATTTGACTGGTACTGTAAGTGATGATGGTTAATGACTGCGCAAGATTGCAGGGTATGCTGAATAAAACAGAGATAAATTGATTTTGGAGAAGAGTTAACAGAAGATGAAGGAAAGTGAGAGGGAAAGAATTGGAAATATGTGGGAAAGAACTAAGACTATGTTTAAAATAGAAGAAAGCTTGTAAGAGCAGAGAATAAAAGAGCGAGAGATGGAGAAAGAATCAAGAAGAAAAAGGGGTGAACATGAAGCTAGCTTGTCTGACAGAATAACAGTAACTAAGCCAAGGTACCATATGAAGACGAGATGAGCCACATGACCGTGAAATGGATTTCTCATTCTCTCTCTCTCTCCTTCACCCATTGCCGCCTCCCATCTTAGATAATGTACCATCCTTTGATGCATTTTATTCACTGTTAGCTGTTCAAGTGAGGAGGTACTCTGTCAAACTCATCTACATTAGAAAATGGCCTTTTCTTGCTTTTCCTCCCAATTCATGCCTCCCCACCTTTTTCAACAATTCACCTTTCTAGCAGAATGCATTTGGGCATAGATGAAGGTCTACATTTATCAGTAAGGGCATTTAAGTACACATTTCAGGGAAAATAGGATAGTTATTCAATCATATTTAAAATGACTGGAAAGAGAATGATCAGTTTCCAACTTCAGTCAGTGGAGGGACAAAGTCTTCTCACTGGGAGAGCTGTCCATAGTCTACAGCATTTACAATGTGATAAACATTCATCTGATGAGACAAAGACAATAGATTTTATTGTATGTAAAGGACTGAGTGTTAAAAACATGGATGTACATAGTTTGTGCCTTGATTTTGAGTGGTTGACATGCTTCTTTGGGAAAAAAAAAGCACAATGTGACTTTGTTCAATATTAAGTTATTCATCTGCAACATAAGTATTTACCTCTGACCAGAGTCAATATTAATGTGAAGTTAATTTGAACAGTCACTGGACTGTAACGTAAGGGGTGCAGCTGTCACACATTTTGTTGACTCTAAAACACTGAAATGTACCATGATAAGTTTAAATTCTTAAAAACTATCAGGTCAGCAGTGACATATTTAGGGTTGGATTTGTTTAAGGAAGCTAAAGTAATTCTCATACTTTCATTTTGGCATTACACTTCATCTGTGAAAAGCTTTCCCAAGCTTGTTTCAAGTAGGTGAAAATTCTGTGAAACATTAACGTAACACCCCTTTTTACAGGTACCAAAACTATTTGTTTAGGTTTCAAAAAAGATTGAGTCAAAACACACCACACACCACAACATCCTGCATGCTCAAAAATGAAGGTTTGAGAACCAATCCCACTGCCTTAGTGATTCAAAACTAGTTGTAAGTGCACAGCTTTGAGTGGTCAGTAAAACTAGAAAAGTCCCTGTGTGGAATCCATCCATCCATCCATGCATCCATTCTCTTCCTCTTATCTGGGGCCGGGTCGTGGGGGCAGGAGCCTAAGCAGAGAAGCCCAGGTTTCCCTCTCCCTAGCCACCTCCAGCAGCTCATCCGGAGGGACCCCAAGGCGTTCCCAGGCCAGTCGAGAGATATAATCCCCCCAGCGCGTCCTGGGTGTACCACGGGGCCTCCTCCCAGTGGGACATGCCTGGAACACCTCACCCAAGAGGCAGCCAGGAGGCATCCTAATGAGATGCCCGAGCCACCTCAACTGGCTCCTTTCAATGTGGAGGAGCACCACTCCATGAATCGCCACCTTATCATGGTGGGGGGGTTTGTGTGTCCCAGTGATCCCAGGAGCTATGTTGTCCAGGGGCTTGTTCCCCGATAGGGTCTCCCATGGCAAATTGGTCCTGGGTGAAGGTCAAGACAAAGAGCGTTTCAGAAGACCCCTATGTCTACAACAACGAGTGAACAGTTTACCTTGCCCAGGATAGGGTTACCGGGACCACACCCTGGAGCCAGGCCTGGGGAGGGAGCTCGAGGGAGAGTGTCTGGTGGCCGGGCATTAGCCCGTGGTGCCCGGCCGGGTGCAGCCCGAAGAGGTTACGTGGGCCCACCCTCCTCTAGGCCCACCACCCGCAGGAGGCGTTGTAGGGGTTGGGTACAGTGTGTGTCGGACGGTGGCCAAGGGTAGAGGCCCTGGCGGACTGATCTCCGGCTATCGAGACTGGAATTTTGCACATATTAAAAAGACCCATTTTAGTACATTATCTTTAAGGTGCAAAATTGTTACCAGCGGTTAAAGACTGCTTTCAAACCACAAGGGTAAAAAGAAGTACTTGCTGTCATGTAAGGCTGCAACTATCGATTATTTTAGTAATTGAGTATTCTATCGATTATTCCATAGATTAATCAAGTAATCAGATAAGAAATACTTTTGTCTTACTAACAGTTCATCTTCATATTTTAACTTCCATAGCTTAACTCTTGGAGTTTAATAGCTTAACTCCAATCTCATTGTACATCCTGTATAATGACAATAAAGGCATTCTATTCTATTCTATTCTATTAACTTCAGATTTTTTGCTGTATGAAAGCAGCTATAAAGTTCTCTTTTCTTCATGTTAACGCTTGCTGATCAGGGTTCACGGCTCCACCTCTTTGTGCTTGCTGTGCATGTGCAGACAGACTGCACGTAAAACAACTGCTGCTGTTGTGTTATCAGTGTTTTTGTTGAAAAACTGGGGTCTGCGTGAGCTTAATGTTGTGATGCTTTGTAGTCTCAAGCATTCTCCTAAATACATTTCTATTGCAGGTCTGTGTTTAGTCACTAATCAGAGATTAAAGCATTAAAAATATTTTGACAGAGCCCCTCGGTACTGAACGGGAGAACTTTAATGCTACTAATCTGGGTGAAACACTTCAGTTACACAGTGATACCTGAGCTGCAGAGTTTAAACGATGCATTGAAGCAACAAATTTGTTGTCAAGGATTTTTTATAATCGAATTATTTGAGTTACTCGATGAAATGTTGCAGCCTTACTGTCAAGGTTACAATGGCAGTACCTTGGAGGGTACTACTTTAGAGACAAACTGCTGAACCCCTGAATAAGTGCTTTATTTACAGTGTGAGTGTTTATTTGGACAGTTATGAACAAGACTGGGCTGAAACTCTTCAATGTATGGGCATTGCAAGATCATTTGAAGTGTTTAAGTGAGTTTATGACATATCAAACTATGTGAGAAATCACTTTATACCCAGTAAGAAGCTGAAGTGTCATTTTATACAGTAAGAACAAGGTGAAAGGCAACAGCAAGAAAACCATCACTTTGCCATCGGTGGCTCAACTTTTTCAACTCTCCTCTACGGCTTGCTTTGTGACCACAGCAACTGTGCAAACAGTGACGAAACAATACAGGAGCTGATTTTACAGTTACTGAGTTCTCTGAATGGCTTCTCCACCAGCAGAGAACCGAAAGATCACTGACAAGAAGAATGCAAGATTAGCTTCAAAGAGTTAATCTGCTCTGAGACTAGAAACAAGTTCTCTTTATTAGAAAAACATTTAATGTTCATTGGATCATGCAGTTATAGACTGCATCCCACAACTGTAGTTGCCATGTTTTATTAAAGTAGGGGACAATGTGAAGATCCAGTCCAATATGTACAATAGCTACTCAGATTAGCTATTGTATTAGCTAGATTATTAGCATTAATAATAATTTGTTTTTTTGTAACATATTTCAATATGTAGAATATTTAATTATACAATTTGTGTTTATACAAGTTAGTAGGAATTTTTTTAAAAGTATATTATCATTTGTCATTGTTTGTTTGTTTTGTGTTGGGTTTGTTTCCTGGGGGAGTTTAATAGTAACTTATACTATACAGGACAGAAAAGCACTTTTATTTTGGTAGTCTTTTGTCCCTTGTGTCTTGCATTTAGTTTTACTTCCTTGATCCTTCTATCCCTTTGTCTGTTTGCTTATCTGCATTTGGGTCCTCATCTAGCAACTCATGACAGAAACCCAAAACAACAGAAAACAAGAGCCATGGTATTTTGTGTAGCTTCACCATAGGTGGAAGCCTTCTGCAGCATTTGAAGCTTCTTCCTGATTGTACTGCAAAAAGATCTGAAGCTTTAAAGCCTCAAAGACAGACCCTACCACTGACATCTAGTGGTCAGGCACAGGTAAAGCAGCCACAGTTACAATGTAAAAGTAAGAAATTCAGCTTTTTTTTTTTTTTTTTTTAAATAATCTGTGCTGTCCGCCAGTTTAAGCAAGCAAATTTATGGTGTGCATGCTGTGTTGAGCTAGACCCCTCTTGTTGGTCTTTCTTTAAAATAATGAAAAAAAAACTTTATTTATTGACATTGGTATTATACAGTTATTAACTATACCAGAGCTGACAGGCGGGAAAGAAATGATAGAAGGAGGAAGGGAAGAGAAAGACAAAGGGAGGAAGAGGGCGGCTGTGTGTGTGTGTGTGTGTGTGTGTGTGTGTGTGTGTGTGTGTGTGTGTGTGTGTGTGTGTGTGTGTGTGTGTGTGTGTGTGTGAAAAGGCGATGCACAAATAATCGGTCGCCAACTGCTGCATCTGTAACAAAGCACAAAGAAAGAGAACACACAGCTCCTGAAAGAGAAGAGCAGAAACAAGCACACGATCTTGCTTTGTGTGTGTGTGTGTGTGTATCGTGCATTTGTCATGAAACGTACTTGATAATGAGGAAGAGAGGCAAACCAGAACCATTTTAAAATTATGTAACCTTTTCAAATAAAAAAACCCATCATTTCATGATTTTTTTCTAAAATGGGCTTATTCTTCAAATTGTGAAAACAAAAATGACCACATATACCTAGAACTGCATTCATTTTGACCCCAAATAATCAAGGGTTCACACACCTTTTCCAGGATGCAATTCCAGCACCTTTTAAGCACCTTCAAGGTCGATTTTCAAGATTTTCCAGCACATTAACACTGTGATACATTCTTATATAAATACGTACATACTCAAAATTATTTCACATTTTTAGTCACATTAAGAAGCTGGTATTATGCCATAAGTCACTTGACAGAAAACAAAAATTACTGATAGTTAATGTTGTGAACTCCAGATTGTGATCAAATCTGGTTTAAAACAGCTATTATGTTGCTGCCACAGTGTAACTCAGTTTAACGCAGTAACTTGAACTATCCATCAAAGTGACCAGTGTGTGCGATGTTTCTTTTTTTTTTTTTTTTTTTTTTTTTTTTTTTTTTAAAGCCTGTCATGTCTGGTAGATCTTGCAAGCAGAACTGTGATCTGAATGCGTTGTTGTGCCAAACATATTTGCTATTTCAAGATGAGCTCTATAGGTTCTCAATAGGCTCTTCTTGTTGATGTTTTAACCCTTTATTTTATTTATCTGAGTTATTTTTCCACATACTATGTAACAGCCAGAGCTGACAGGCTGAAGAAGAGGAAAATAAAGAGAAGAAAAAGGGAGAGAGAAAGGGAGCAAAAAAAAAAGGGGAAAGAGCACAAGTCTATTAATCAGATACTTCATCACTTTAACATATAAAAAAATACTATCAATACTTGCAAAAATAAATTTGTGTGTGAAAAACAAAACTAACAAAGCATGTTACGCACACCAACAATTTTGTTGAGTTGTGACTGAGTGGGCGTTTGTGTCTGTGTCATGTTTGTGTCTGTGTCATGGAACGTACTTACCAATGAGGGCAAAACGCTGCAGCTCCACCCATCAGAAGCCAGAGGCAGGTACGGAAAGCCCCCGGAACCCCAGGCCACCAGCAGCCCACCAAGAGCCAGGAAGACCCCCGGCCACTCAGTCCAAAGACAACCGCACACCTACCCCAGCAGACGGGAGAGGGTGGTCTCAGACGGAGCCCCCCCAGTCGAGAAGCAAGGGCTCCAGGGAACCCAAGGCGATGAGAAGCCAGCCCCCCCCCAGCGGCCAGCCCCCTGCACTGGCCGGCGGCAGGGCTCCCGGGCCCACGGCACCCAAGGACCGCCCGACCCTCCACAGAGCCCCCCCCCACGCCGAAGAAGCCAACGCAGCCCCGCACCGCACCCCCAAGGGGGGCAGGCCAGCACCCACGCCAGAACACCCAGCCCCACCCAGGAACCCCGAGGCACCCCCATCCCAGGGGGGTAGGGGGGAGGAGGCAACCAGCAAGGAGCGGCCAGGAGGCAAGGCACAAGGCCCAGACCCAGGTCCAGCCATACATACAAACACACCCAGACACCCGTGTACACATTTATACACAGATACTCATACATGCCCATACATACTTACCCACACACAGATATGCCATACATACACATTCACTCACCCACCCAAACTCACGGAGACGGTGACAAATACACAAAGACACACATTCATCCATAGCTACCCACCCTCTGAAGGCGGGGCAAGTGGAAACCACCCCAGGGCCAACAGCGACCCCAGGACGCCACCAGCCCGGTCCCCAAGGAACCACCCGACCCCTACCCCGGGCGAGACGCAAGAAATCGGGGTGTAAGCGATGTTGTGCGATGTTTCTTTGTGCACACAGCTGATGAGTTTACTCAAACGAATTGTTGCACTTACTTGCAAGGAATGAATACCTGCGCTCACGGAATGAAATTATTTGCACGGATTGTGTTTTTTTATTGTGTGTAACTTTTGACCTAAATATAATTCCATACTTATCCATAACTGAATTTACAGTTTTCCAGATAGATATTTTTTTATTTTAAAAAAGCGGTTACAATTTCAAGCAGTTTCAAGCACTATATCCAAAATTCAAGCACCTTTCAAACCTTGAAAGGACAATATTAAAATCTGAGCATTTTCAAGGATTTCCAGCACCTGTACGAACCATGAGTACTGAAAACAGCACAAACTGCAGTGTAGCTCCTGCATGAGGGACAAGAAAACAATGCAATGGTTGCTAAAGTCATCCAACATCAACTGAGACATCCATAAAAGCAGACCAGAGCAGACCAGTGTGTCCATCCAGCTGACAAAGATGCACTGGAGTCACCAACACAGCTGCAGTCCCAGCAATGAGGATGACCGATTTGGACATTAGCCAGAATGTTGCACAAGATGTAAGCGAAAGCAGTGTTACGATTTCATAAAAATAGATTAAAAACATTTTGTTAATAAAATTACTGACTAATCATCAGAGATAATCTTGATTTCAGTATTGATCAAAATCATCATGATAATCATTTTGGCCATATGGGAGCTGTGTATTTGTATGTGTGCTCTGTCAGGACAAAGGTTGAAGGTTGAGCAGTTTTGAAGTTTCAGTTCTTTACTCTAGAATGTAAATTGAATAAGAACAAAGATAATAACAATGCTTTGAAAGATATCACAGATATCTACTGCATCTAGTTTTAGACTGCTACATACAGCTGCAATGAGGTGGATAAACTGTATGATTGTTTCATTAAAAACATTTTTTAAAAAATCAGTGTGAATTACACATCCCAGTTTCTTTAATAGTGTTATGTACAAATGACAGAATGAAATTAATTTAGATCACTCACATGGACATTTCTATTAAACCATTTTTAATACAAGTATCAAAATCATGCAGACATACTGAAATTTACCAATATGCATGGTAAAAGGGCTAGTTCTTACATAACTGAGCACTCTATACAACATGTTCACATTCACCCATTCACACACACTCATATAAGCACTTCTTTCTACATCTAAGTGCTTTCTATCAAATATTCATGTACATAATCACACTCTGATGAATGCATCAGGAGCAACAAGGGGTTCAATATCTTGCCAAAGGATACATTGGGATGCAGAGTGCAGCACCCAGGAACTGAACCACCAACCTTCTACTTAGGAGATGACCTGCTCTACCTCCTGAGCCACAGCCACCCCAGTGCAGCAGAGTATATTTCAGATGCACTGTTTGCTCTAGGTGTATGATGCATGTGTGTAGTGCCACGTGTGCACCTACACGTGTCCGTGTGCGCGTGTATAATATTCAAACATCAGCAGGCCATTCATCAACAGTCCGTTAGTTGTGTTCACTCTGTCCCACTGAGTCTTAATTCATCACTCTGTTTTGCTTCATTGGAAACCTGCTGCTGAGGCTTCCTACAACACTGCACATAAATACAGTGAAACATTTTGCTGTGGGTCTGTCACACTGGGTGGGTGAAGGCGAGACTTTAGTGGCAACACTGCTACATGATATTACAGCAGCTGGTAAGCAGCATTATCCAAATGCAATATGGTCATGTCAGGATGTCTGTTTTAAGGTTAATACAGCTTAGATTTCCCTTATTTACTATGTTGACAGAGATGTAAATTACTCTTTAATCACACATATGAGCTAATAATCACTAGAACATGTTAAAGGCAGTTCCTGCATGTGAAATGGAAAATGTTTTATACATACTTTTTTTTTTGCTTATCAGACAAGACATTTTGTTCACTGTTGTATTGGCAAAATGTGGGGATTTTTATTTTTCAGCTGTATAGGCTACATAATAAAACAAAAGCTATTATCACAATTTTTAGAGTCATATGTGTATGTAGTGAGTCCAACTAGCCTTTAGACTAAATAAAATTTTACTTATATAGCACCTTTTAAGATCAATATCACAAAGCACTTCACAACAAAAAGTTACCCAAAAGTAAGTTTAAAAGGATTAAAAAGACTGTTAATTATCATCCTATAGACCCTTTTACAGCCTACATCATCAAAGGATGTGCGCGCACTCTGGCAACAGAAGTGAACTGCTACTCCATTCAAATCAATAAGAACAAGGAGACTGCGCAGCAATAAAACGTGATTTAAAAGCGATATCAGCATCAAAATGTCTGCTGTTGAGTGTTTGGCTGTCAGAATTTCTACTCTACCAAAAGGGGACTGAAGTTGTACCGAATTCCCACTGGATCAAGGCTGAGAGAAAACGGAGCCGCCTGTGGTTGCAAGCCATCAAATGTATTGATAAAAATTGGACTGAGGACACGATCAGAAATGCTCACGTTTGAAGCGCCCGTTTTATATCAGGTAAAGTTATTTATCTACTCTGGTTATACCGGGATGTCAGGTTTAGATAAATACTAATATCTAAAGTAAACAGCATTAGCTGGTAGGCTATTTGGCTTTTAAACTGTAGTGTGGCTGGCTATTTACAGGTGAGGCATCGCTGGGCTCAGAGTCCTGATTTTTAAATTAATATTTAATCGCACTATAGATTCCAATATTCAGTGCCAGTCAAAAGTATGAGCAGACTCGCATATGAATGGTTGAGTGTGTCCAAACTTTTGATGGAACAGTATTTTTTTTCATTGTAAATCAATTATTTCTGCAGTCGGAAAACTCTTAGCAAGCTAGAAAAGCAGTTTGACGAAGTACTCACGCTGCCATGCAGGTACAATCCGCTGTGAGTTCTTTGACTTGCTTACAATGACCCGAGCCTCATACACAGTGGTCCTGTTTCCTTGTCTTTGACTTAGAAGAATTCTACCTTCAAGACACAAAACTCAGAGTCTGTGTCATGATATTTGATGTTCGGTACGTGGCCTTAGACAACATAATTGTAAGGATCAGTGACTTGTATGCGCATAACTTCTCTCTGGTGTATACACTGGGTTTCTCCACCAAATACACGTATATATCCGGCCAATGTCTATTGGGCCACTTGCTAATGTAACACAGGGATCAGGGAGTCGGTTGCCGGTGGTCAAAGTTAATTTTTGCAGGTAGTTTTCACGATCTTTCATTGATAAACCCTTCTCATAGATTGAAACGCAATTGAACTCCGCCGTATTTCTGTTTCCAAAGTGCACGTGCATCGCTACCTACATCATCATTGTTTACAAACTATTACAGATTAGCTTCCAAAGCACATGGTGCACTGATCACCACCCCATGGCCAAAGGCCCTGAGGCACAACAGCTTAGCCCTGCAGGGCAGCAATTGGCTGCAGGTCTCAGACTTCAGCCAATGACAGCATGACAGCAGGAGTCAGGGCTGAGGACCAGTGTTAATTTCGTTGACAAAATATTTTCGTCATAGTTTTCGTCGACGAACCTTTTTTTCATGACGATAACGAGACGATAACTAAATAAAAACTACCTAAAATGATAAAAACGATAATAAATTAATTGACACTTTCGTCAGCGAATGAAAACGAGACGAAAATGCTTGGCGGGGACGAAATCCAATCAGAACTTATTTAATTTTGTGACAGGGCAGGACAAGTTAAGAAAACATCCAATCAAACGCACAGTTGCACAGATTTGCTCTAAACCCGGGAAGACCAAACTAGCCTGTGATTTGTCGTTACTTCCGATAGAACTAAGTTATGTAAACAATGTCAGCAGGGAGAAAGAGAAGAGCCGATGTATGGACACATTTGTCCTTTGACGTTGTGACAAACAAAACGATGTGTGAACCGTGTGGGGCGACTATCTCGGGTAAAAACATGACAAATCCTAAACATCTGCAAACCAGTCACCCAGATCTCCATGCAAAGGTCAGCATTTTAATGTCATGCAGGGTAAAGTGTTTTTCCCAGTTTAGCGTATGTGTTTAGAGAAAATATCGACTAAATCGACTTTAGTCGACTATATTCTTAGGATAATTTCGTCGACAAAAACTAAAACTATTCAGATGACTAAATTATGACTAAAACTAAATCAAAATTTGCTGTCAAAATTAACACTGCTGGGGAAGGGTGGATCCCACACAGCAGGCCCTAGAAGCAGAATAGCAGTCATTATTGTATTTTTTGGACTACAAGTCGCTCCGGTGTATAAATTGCACCAGCCAAAAAATGCACAATAAAGAAGAAAAAACATATATAAGTCGCACTGGACTATAAGTCACATTTTGGGGGGGGGATTTATTTGATAAAATCTGAGACCAAGAACAGACATTTCATCTTGAAAGGCAATTTAGAATAATAATGGATTAAAGAACAGGCCAAACAGGGTTACGCCTACGGTATGCTAACATAACACACTCAGCTACATGACACATAGACTACGAACTGAGTACGTGTCTGGTATGTTAACATAACATTAACAGATATTCAGATGACCATAGCATAAAGAACATTCTAGCAAGTTCACCAAACCATCAATCCATTGAATTCTTCATCCTCGGCGCCACTTCCTCTTCTGTGTCGCTTTTGTCAGACTCGTCATCAGTTGCAGTTCCAATTATTCTGGCCTTTCTGAATCCCGACAGGATGGTTTTGGTTGTCACTGAAGCCCATGTTTTCTTGATCCATCCAATGACTTCCAGGAAAGTTGGGTGGTGCATTCTCCCGGTTGCCGTGAAGCTGTGCTCCCCACCCATCATCCACTGCACCCACAGGTTACGCAAGACTGCCTTGAAGCTCCGTTTTACGGAGATGTCAAGTGTCTGAGTATTTTGTTTAATGTGTTAATAATTTCACATATAAGTCACTCCGGAGTATAGGTCGCACCCCCGGCCAAACTATGAAAAAAAGTGCAATTTATAGTCCGGAAAATACGGTACTCCAAGGTCAACATTCACTTAAGGGAATGTAACACTTGACAGGCTTAAGTTCCCCATGATAGGTCCAGATGTTACTAAGGAACTTGACTTACCACTAACCATGGAAGAAATCATTGCTGCCGTGAGAAGCATGCAAACCAATAAAGCTTCTGGACCGGATGGATTCCCTGTTGAATTAAAAAAAAAAAAATTCCAGGATAAGCTGTCTCTATTATTGCTTGCAATATATAAGGAATTATTACATTATGGCAGTCCCCCCCCCCCCCCGACACACACACACACACACACACACACACTTTAACGCAAGCCTCCATCAGTCTCCTCTTAAAAAACGATTAAGATCCAAGTCTTTGCAGCTCACACAGACCTCTCTTCTTAATAAATGTGAATGCTAAGATCCTTGCTAAAGCTTTGGCACATAGTCTGGAAAATATCGTACCAATTATTGTTTCACTGGAGCAAACTAGATTTGTTAAGGGGAGGCAACAATTCTTTAATATCCGTGCACTCCTCAACATTATCTACTCTAAAACCACCGCTGGAATACCTGAAGCGGTGATCTCGGTCGATGCTGAGAAAGCATTTGACAGGGTCGAATGGGACTATTTACTGTTTTAAGGAAGTTCGGACTGGGGAATGTATTCATCTCAGGAATAAGTCTTCTTTATACATCTCCTCATGCCAGCATTTCTACCAATCAATCCAGATTTTTTATTCTTTCCCGTGGTGCTAGACAGGGGTGTCCATTATCAGGGGGATAACGGGCACCCTTGTCTAGTACCACTGTCTAGTACCATTGTTTGCATTAGCTATGGAGCCCCTTTAATTAAACAACGTTCTCCTCAGATGAGCTACTGCTCAGGTGTTACCGTTACTTGGTATGTCAAATATGTGGATCGCATATGTGATTTTACTACTTACCAATTTGAAAAAAACAGCAAAATCATGAGATGGACGACAGCAATGTGTTTCCTTCTCCCACTTCAGCCGATTCTGTGGACGGTAGCGGAAACCACACTAAGCCGTCTCACTAGGGCGAAGGTGCCCCCTTGTGGCGTAACTTGGGATAGCACTCCATTTAACTTATAACAGATATCAGAAAACTGGGATCCTAATTTAACAAAATTAGCACAATACCAAAAAATGAAACCACATAATGTGACCACACATTATGGTGTGTCACATATAGATAGAAAAGGAGACCATAAAAGTCATCTTCTGAGTGCTTTATTACACTGAGACATGTTTGATCTGTGAAGGCTGAGACTGAGGTAAAATCTGCAAAAGATCTTTTTTTTTTTTTATTTTACATAAACTCAGCAGCTCCTCATATTTCCTGACTTTGAGCTCATCCATGATCCAGTTTTTGCTTCCTTGTTGCTGAATGCTCCTGTCTGTACACATATAACTTTTCATTTTCCAGAATTAAAGAACAGCTAAATAATGGAGGAGAATCTGAATGTTGATCTGAACAGACTCTAGGAAATAGCAATGTGATCAGTTTCTTTCAGATGAATCATCTTTATTAATATTATACCTCTATGTTGTGTTGCAGCCTGCAGCTCACTGCTGTTGATCTTATTCAGGCCGTCTCATCGCTGCACGCTGCCTAATTAAGGTCAATACAATCTGAACTTTGCTTCAGTGACTCTTTGTTCAGATGTTGTGTGAACAGGGTCTGTGTAACATCAGAAATCTATCTTAACTAATGCACCTGTAAAATATGAATTATGAGTCATGCAGCACTAACTTCTGTCATGTGCTCATGCAGGGGGGGTGACAGAAAGGAGGAGGAGCTTTGATACCAGGTCAGCTGTGAGCCACAGGGGTCATCATCTTTGTTACTGTTTAAGTTTAAAGGTGTTGTTGCTCGTGTGTTGCCTATAGTGAGAGTGAGTCTGTTACCTCACTTGTGTCTTTCTGTCAATTTTACAAGCAGAAATGTATTTCATTTCTGATTAACTGAAGCTTTCTTAAATTATAAAAAGCAGGCAGATATCAGTCAGAGTCAGTCAGCAAATTTTACTGTGAATCTCACGTCTGACAGACACTAATTAGAGTGTTGCTGAGTCAGCACATTTTATGTGAGGAAATTAAGAGTAATACTGATACAGAAACATGAAGAACCTCACTGCATTTTTCCTGTATATGTTTATTGTTGGCTTTTTTTTTAATTTATTTAGCTAGTTGAAGTTTTCACACTGGATTAACAGTACTTGGTAGCTTCATCAATAGGAACATACACTTGTGCGTATGTAATATACCACATTACTTATGTATTACTGTCAGAGGTGGCAAAAGTACTGACATTCTGTACTTAAGTAGAAGTACAAGTACTTATGTTTAAAAATTACTTTAGTAAAAGTCGAAGTACTGGTTCAACTTCTCTACTTAAGTAAAAGTAAAAAAGTACAGGCTCTGAAATGTACTCAAAGTAAGAAAGTAAAAGTAGTTCTTTGGAGGATGTTTCTACCTGCTTTTTGTGTAAAACAAACCGAACCTCATTATATATTATTGTAATAATATAAAATAGTACATGAGAATACAAATGTTATTCCAATCTAAATTTTAATTCTAATGAATGCACTCAGCTTGAATCTGTTCTGTAGGACACAAACTGTGAAAGGGAATTTAAACCCAGCTCTGTTCTCTGTGTCCTCCATAGTAGAGGGTGACTGTGCCTCCACCTAAACACAAACATGAGGATACTCAGGGGTTACAGTGGGATTCAGAAGGTGGAGGAACCCTAAGATCAGCTGTAGTGGCTCTGCATGGGGAGAAGAACCACAGCTTTCTATTGTGAGCTGCAGTAAATTATGTTGGTGTGCAGGCTGTGATCAGCTGACCTGCTGCTGCTGCTCTGAGGTTTACTGCTCTGTGTGGATGAACTGAACTCACAAAGATGTAACCCAGTATTTCACAGCTCTCTGAGCTGATCTCCATCCCCTACACTGACAGCATACAGGCTGTAGAAATGTTGGATTCAGTGAATGAATCTCAGCATCAGCAGCTTTGATTCAAACTCATCTCTGCTGCACTGATGTAACCTGTAACTCTGACCATGAACACAAACACTGCTCTCCAGTCCAACACAGAGCTTTACTGTAAATACAGTACAACAAACTAACCTATTTATTAAACACTAAATTGCAGCATTTTCATACAATCTTTGAATTACACAAAGTCAGCATACTTCAGTTTGTTTTCCAGTCCTTACCTTTAATTCTAGCCTCTCTTCTTCCTCTCCTGTCCTCTTTCTCCATCTCTGAGTGAACTTCTCTCTCTTTGCTCTCCCTGAAATGCAGCAGCTCTTCTTTTAGCTAGCAGACACACTGTGTGACAAACTGCACACACTTTGTGTGTTTGCTGATATTTGTTGAGCATTTAGAAACGTTGCATTTACCTGCCACACGTTACTCCCTTCATGCTCGCTCCTCTTCAGTAGCGCTAGCTAAGCTGTTTATGTGCCGCAGCGCAACTTACGGACTCGGTCCGGCCCGATTATAGCGCTATAAATGGTACATTAATTATATGGGTTTGCGTATTTAATCCCTTTGTACGAGATAAGCCCCGGTGATGGAGGATACGCAGTACGATTGTCTCTTATATGTTATTATTCCTCCGTTTAGGCTCAGATCGTTTTACGTTTGAAGGCGCAATGACCGGAAATTCAAATTTCTCTCTGACGTTAAAAAGTAACGAGTCTGTTTGAAAATGTAAGAAGTACAAAGTACAGATACTTGCGTAAAAATGTAGGGAGTAAAAGTAAAAAGTAGTCAGAAAAATAAATACTTAAGTAAAGTACAGATACCTGAAAAATCTACTTAAGTACAGTAACGAAGTATTTGTACTTCGTTACTTCCCACCTCTGATTATAATAATAACTGAGATAATATGATACTGAGAGGAAGTCCCTCTCTGCTCTCCACTTTAGATTTCCTCCATCCTAGCTCCCTTTCTGTGAGGATGCTGGAGGAAGATCAGTTAGAGCGGGAAGAATGTGGGAAAATCAGCTGGACGCATCAAAGATGTTCCTCCTGTGTGAGTCATGTTTAAAACAGTCTGAAGCCACAGAGCAACACTGTCACCAAACTGACTGCGATAAAAAAGCCATGCTAATTATTTGATGGAGACCACTGCAGTGACTCCATGGGCCGGGTTTCCAAAAAACTACAAAGTTGCATCAGACTCAAGTTTTTCCACCAAGCAGCAGAACATCCTCCAGCAGAGCGTTAAGCTGGTCCTGATATGAGCCTGTGCATGTTTCTGTCCTGGTCCTGGGTCTGTGAGCCACTGTTTCTGTGCTGCTCTTTCAGTTCTGTTGTCTCTCTTTAACCTCTTTGTATCGGCGGGCCCGTCGGTGTCCTCATCTGCATGCGCATTTTGTAATGACGCTTGAACTGCAACCAAATAAGAAAGAGCAGTAATTCTTTTTGTATATAAAACCAGAGAATTTACACTTACATATCATGCATTCAGCATGTCCCCAGAGCGCTATATCTTTCCTCCAACAGGTTCGCAGAAATCGTGTAAAATTGCATATAAAGCGCAAACAACAAAACATTATAATCCTTGGGTCATTGTTTTCATTAGCTGCTAACAGCACTTCCTACATTGGACTGTCTGTTGTCACACGAACTATCACATGACTTCATGCAAGCCACTACCTGCAGCAACAGGAAGTGATGTCATTTTCCCACGAATCGCTCATATTCTTGCCGGGAAATGTAGTTTTATTCTCGTAGGCCTGGCACAGCAGAAACCACTGCATGTTTGACTTTATACCTTCCTGTATACGTTCCAGAGACACTTAGAACTTTGATTACACTATTGAAAGTAGTTTATTTTGATGCACATGCTGTCTTTTTGCAAATTCTGCACAGTATTCATTTTTTTTTCATTTTTCCTATAGTTTATAAAATGAGTGTATCTTACAAATGAAGTTATGAACAGATTCAAAATGTATTTTCTGTGGTTTGAAAGGTGTCTGTGCATCTTTTTCTCATTTACAGTTTTGAAGAATACAACTGTGGCTTTTCTGTATCTAGAAAAATATGTAAAAATAAAAAATGATTTTCAATTTATTTGTGGGTTATTGGACTTTTTAGCTAATTTCTGTAGGTACTATGGATTTCTTTCATACGTATTTTGAAATTTTGGGATATAAAGATTCTATTGATGTATAGAAAATTGAAATATTCCAAAAAATGGCAGCATGTAAAAATGTAAAGATATGGCCTGGTGGACCTGTTCTATTGTAGGTCATAAAGGGTTAATTCTTAGTTTCCTCTCGTTGCCTCTTGAGTTTATATTCATAGACATACATATGTAGACGGCACATTGAGCAGGGCAGCCAGTTGCTGTGACATGTCAGCGTGTCCACCATATTGGATGTGGTAGATCTGCGCTGTAAACTAATCCAAGTAAATGGACTGAACTTCTTAAAGTGCCTTTCTACAAAGTTCTGCAAGTTAATGCGTTTCACTCACACATTCAAACATGCACTTTCTCTGATAACTAGAAATGTTAAATACTCCACGTATGTTAGGGTGCAGCATCAACCCAGCGTATGTATTTCTAATGTTTTTATGAGTGTTTACAGCTACCGATGTTTGTAACGCTGTTACTGTGATGATAAATGTCTCCAATAACCAGATCCTGACATGTAGAGATAACATCTGCAGGTTTATGAATACAAAAAATAAATTTTTTTATTCTGTGACTTTTATTAATTTAAGTATTATTAATGACAATCTTTAAGGCAAAAAAATGAACAAAGGATACAAATTAAAATAAGACACTGCAATAGGCACTGATCTACTTTATTTTCTTTTAGCAGTGAAACTGTATACTAAAATTATAAATCCATGTTTTATTGCATAGAATAACATTTTATGGTTAAAAAGTAAAACAGAAAAGAGCTGTTTCCAATGTTTATAAAGTGCTTCATAAATTAAATGTATTATTTTTATTGTTATTATTATTATTATTACACAAAAACAAGGGGCCAAGAAGCACAAATGCAAAAACAGAGTGATGAGCAGACAGCAGCAAACAGCAGGTCGGAAGATCCGTCAGTTTGTATCACAGTGGTTAGTTCAGCTCAGCGTAGATAGGTAGATTTTCATTGTTCGGAGGCTGTTTACACCGTGGGACTACATAGTGTTATCTGCAACATGTGCAAGTTATGTTTTCAAAATTCTGTAACTGCCCAATACAATTCAGAAAAACGTTTTACCTGTGAAAGGTGAGCCCATGTGATCCAGTTTCGACTGTAAAACGATTTGAACAACTCGGCACCAGAGTGACACACCGCTACGTTTATTTTTGCCACACCAAATATGGCGGTGACACACGATTCAGCACTCAATGTAGCATCTACACATACACACACACACACACATATACACTACTCACAAAAAGTTAGGGATATTTGGCTTTTGGGTGAAATTTCAGGACGAGCCTAAAACGCATTCAAACAGGTGAACTTAATGTGACCTTCTCTAAGCTTTTGAATGCACATATCCAACTGTTAAATGTTTCAGAACTTTTTGCACAAGTTGCTGTTCTCTAACGAGGAACTTAACGGCAAAATTCACAACAGGCGTTTGATCCTCGAATCGACCAATAAATGTCCTGGTTCAATTAGAGCTGGTGTTTAAACAGTCGTCCTCATCGTGAACCAGGACATTTATTGGTCGATTCGAGGATCAAACACCTGTTGTGAATTTTGCCGTTAAGTTCCTCGTTAGAGAATATTTAAGATGATAAATATTAATTTAAGTTTGGTTGATTAATGAATCAATATACATAAGCTTAAACTTCAAAATTTTGTTTATTTTCCCACCAGTCTACTACACAGACCAACGAAGGGTGGAAGTGCTCCTGTGATAAGCAAACTCCTGAAATTAAAGTTAAGCATCATAACTGGATAGTTTTATTCAACATTAATGTCTCACTTAATATAGTTGGAAATTAATCATTCTCTCAGCTGTATTCCTTGATGTTGAAATGTGTTATGCTTGTTTTAACAGCTTATTTTGAATAAACGTTTAAAATTAAACCACAAAAAGGAGAAAAAGTTCGTTCTCCGTTTAACCAGCTGCTTTTCCACAGCTGAGCTTCGCACTCACGGTTGACATGAGGCGACATGAGCTATGCAGAGGTGAGGGCAGGTGACGCTGATATGAAGGCTAGCCGCTCACTTCCGGCCTTTGCGGTCTTCGTGGGCTGCGAAGGACGGGCCGGGTCCTTCGCAGGATGCGGCCCCTGAATTTGGACATTGTGCATCAATATAATCTGTATGCCGGGAACTCGTGCACTGAGAAACGTTCCACGGTGCAAAGTGCGATTAAAATGCGTTAAAATCTTTAATTTGTTATTGTCCCCGTAATTAATTAATCGAAATTAACGCGTTAAAGTATATAAACATATATATATATGTCTATGTTTATATCATCTGTGTTGTCTTTAGTTCTTTGTGGTGTCAGCAAAGAATGGATGGATGCCTTCCCTGAGTTTAGCAGCAAATAAAGCTGTGTGTTTCTAAGTTCAGTCTTGTCTCTCGAGTCTGCACTGGGGTCCAGTTCTTGCCTTCCACAGTTTATGGTGACACTGTGACTTTGTTTTTACATTACACTTGTTATTATGGAAGAAAAAATAAACTTTTAGCTGCGACAACTCTGCAGAGTTTTCACAGCAGTGCAGTATTATCAAGTTCAGAGGTTCCACATTTTACCGACATCTAATAAGACCTCAAACACACAGATCTCTTTGTAGCAAATTATTAAATAAGCAAATTAAGTATTATTATATTTATGCATGGGTGGAAAGTTTCAGGCATTTTTATCTATTCTTATATATTAGACTAGGGCTGCAATGATTCCTTGAATAACTAAAATATAAAATAATTGATAGTTGCAGCCTTGAATCAGACAGACTTCATGCTTTAAGGCTGCTGCTGACACTAACAGTATAAACTGACGTGTTCAATGGAAGTTCATTGAAGTGCTGCAACACTAAACTCAAACAAAATGATAATGTGGTCAGAACGATTGCAGAGAAAGTGGGATTTTAGGACACTCGAGTCTAAAGTTAGCTGTCATAATGTTAGCTTATAACCAGCTGTTGTTGCTAGCTGTCCGGACAGCTGACGACAAGACACAGAGTGCGATCCGGCCGCATTCGTCAACGAATGTGAAACGGTTTCAGTCTGGATGACATGATACATAAATAGATCCAAAACGGATCCGTGCCGGATGAGCTGAGTAATTACCAGAACCATTTCAGGTCTGGTCCTGAGCTTTTCCTGATCCGTAATACTGATTCATTCCTGCTGTGCAAGTGGACTCCGATCCGGACCGGTTTTGCGGGTCCGTTACGGAATCAATGGCACATCCGGGGCGGAGTCATTTTGCTATCTGGAGACTCTTTTCAAAAGTCATACATGTCCCAAGTTTATAATGAAATTCTGTTTTTGATTCCTCACCGATTTCTAATGTTAAGGCAGCTTGGGAACTCAAATTGGGCCTAAATTTGACAGATGACTGGTGGGATAATGCTCTAAAAAAAATTCATACAAGTTCAGTCTGCGCTCGGCTTTCACTTTTACAGTTTAAAGTCCTGTTCAGAGTCCACTTCTCTAAAACTCGGCTGTCACAACTTTATTCCAGCGTTTCTGACAATTGCGATGAATGTCATGCCCCTTCCTGCAATTTAACTCATATGTTTTATTCTTGTCCGTTACTCACTTGTTTTTGGCATAACTATTTTGACACTATGTCAGAGATACTTTCAATGATCATCAAACCCTCCCCCCATGTTGCCTTATTTGGGATCCCAGTTGATTAGAATTGGTTTACTTCTTATCAATTAGATATCTTAGAGTTTACCTCTTTACTGGCAAGACGCCATCTTCTTTTTCATTGGAAATCAAGTACAGCACCCTCCAGCAGTCATTGGCTCACTGACACCATGTCTCTTTTAAACTTGGAGATTAGATATTCAGTGAAAGGCAACTTTGATAACTTCTATAACATGTGGTTCCCTTTCTTGACATTCTTCCACTCTCTTCAGTTTCTGCTTCCTGATTGATGGCTGATCAAACGCGTAGGAAGGAGTTTGCTATTGGGGGGGGGGGGGGACACATATCGGAAACCTGACAGATCCGTAACTACTCGGAGCAAAGCATAAAAAATGCTATTTGATATTTTACTTTCTCCTTTTTCAAATGTTTCTTGGAAAAATTGTGTTGTGTACACCTATATTATTGCATGTATAATTTACATATATATATATGTTTTATAATCATAAGATGTGGACAAACCACCAAACAAAATGGCTTGAGTCTTTTATGAAGCATAATGACCATGTCATTCCAGGCTGTAGGGCTTACTTTATCAACTGGCTGCACTGGTACTAGTACAAAGGAGTATTAGGGCCACGTTGCGAAAAAAAATAAATTGTGCATTTTGAGAATAAATTCAAAATTTTGAGAAAAAAGTCAAAATGCAGATTAAAGTTGTTTCAAGTCAAACAACTGCCACGACACGTCTGTTATACCCTCCAGAATGTCTTGTATTATGAGTTAGTGAAACTATACTTTAGAATCAGTTTTAGTAACAAGGACATGATTTCTCTTTTAGTACATAAACACGATGTAATTATAAGTGTGAGGATGTTAAAGAGAGAGTGCAGAAAGCTGCATCTGCTCAGAAGGAAAAACCACACAAACTGGCAACGGTTAGATGGAAGGATGCTGCACCTTCATACAGTACAGAGGGGACATGTAGAACCACAAGACAAAATAACACAGCTGATCAAGTTCTTTAGAAACAAGGCATTTTGTAGAGAGTGTAGCAGCTGTGGCCGTTATTTGACTTGAAATGACGACTTCAATGATTTTGACTTTATTCTCAAAATGCTCAAAATGATTTTCTCAATGTGACCTTCACACTCCTTCATATACTAGCAAGCTAAATATTTCAGTAGCACAAAAATAATTTAGTAACGCACAGAAGTGCAAAGTTTGATATGTTTTATTGGTCGAAAACATTTAATAATCGTCAAAAATGCATTAATGTAGGCTGACTGGCAACAGAACTGGTTCTTTAATTAAACAACATTCTGACATGAAAGAATCCTCACAGATAATGCGATGAACAAATTATTCACTTTTTAAGTTTAAAAACAGCTATTAAAATATGCTTATTCAGTTTGAAACTCTAATCTAATAAATCAAAAGAAATATCAATGAAAATAATAATAACCAAAAGAAATAAATAAAAGTGATACCTCTCACATTTAATAAACAAGCCGTGTGCCTCTTTACAGCCCTGCATTTAGCCAAACAGGTACACAAAAGGTTAAAAACATTGGCCTAAGCAGAAGAGCAAAAATTATTACTTTCCACCTCTCATTTGAAATTCATTCAAATTGACTTCTTGTCCAGTAAATAAACTTTATCCTCTGTATGAAAGTAAACTGATAAACAGCCATATTCATGGTAACATTCCCGACAGACCGTTTTACCTCATTCAAAGAGTTTCTGACTCCTGCCGCTGTCTCCGGCTCCCAAACACCATTCAGGGGGGGGGGCACAGTGGCATGATGCTATGTTGCGCTTTCAAAATAAAAGCACGCGAGTTAAAAAATTTTCTCCTCTGCAGTGTAATTTTTGGGTGGGAGAAATACGCTTGTCTCCAATATTGGGGGGGACATGCCCCCCCGTCTCCCGCTGGTTCCTACACCTATGACTACTACAGTTCGCTATTCTCAGGGCTGGCTCACACACTGACCAGTGTTTCTCCAGCTTTAATACTGTTGGGTAGACACCCAGCGTGGCTCCTGAGTGGAGCCAGGCTGGTTCCTCGGGGGAGACGGGTGGCAGCAGAGTTCAGGAAAATGAAAGAACACACCCACCCAACGTCCAGGCCTTCAAACATTATAAACCTTGTAAAGCCACAGGAGGAACTAATCTTTAATATAAAACAGGAAGTAAACTGAAAGAGGGACCATGAATGAACTCACAAATACTGATACAAATAAGGGGGGAACAGAGAAGACACAGGAAAAGGACCATCATTCAAAAACACAGAGGTGATAAAAGTCAGGATTATAACAAAACTGGAAAATTACAAAGACTAGAAGTCTATGGTTATTTTATAGTTTTGATGTTTTCAGTTTTGTTCAATAAATTCTAGAAAACAGTCTAAATAATGGATGTTTCATGAATGAATGAAGCTCCTTTGTCTTTCTTTTTGCACAGTTAAATCAGGTAGCATCACATTGACAATGTGTAGTTACTAATCCAGGTAATTAGAACAAAGGATGAGGGGCTCAGCACTGCTTCCTCACACCTTCCTACTTTGTGTATACTGTGACATATTGACTTTCTTGAACACGCCGTAGCTTGATTGACTAATTATCCTCATCTGCTTCATTGACTAACTGTAGTAGCTCCCAGTGGAGCCCAGTCACGGGAAATGGGATTTAATTTTACACTATTTGTTCCTATACCTGTCTTCACAACAACCCCACATCATTCCCCGAGAATCTGTTTGTCATGTTTCAGCATTCACTTTTCCTTTATGTGCTTAAGTTTGCATACTCAAGCTTGTCATTAGAATTAGCCGGGAAACCAATTAATCCTGATTATCGATGTTTTTCTGATTTCTGTTTGTGGCTACACTGCAAGCTCCACATATGCATCAAGTCCCAGAGAGAGGTGCTGGTGAAGTGAAGGACCATATGTTTATGATTAGGAGTCAGTTTGCAAGGTTAATGAAAACATGCTAGGGGTAAATGAAGGAAAATGTACAAAATGTAAGGAAATTTGTTTTTGGTGAATTTTTTTTTTCCAACAATGCTTCTTGGCAGTAAATCTTATACTGTTAGAAAGCCTATTTCCCCTTAAATGGTGCCACATTTGTAAGGAAAATTATTGATAGTGATGGTAAACTCGGTTCATTTTATGGATTTTGATTAATCTCAGTCACTCAGTAATGTGATCTGAGTCACTAGAATCATACCCCCCCAACATAAAATTAATTAGATTGCACATTTTTATTTTACATTTTTACTTACATTTCACACACCAAAAGACAAGACTTAAACACAAATAAGAACAAATTGAACAAAATTGGAAAATATGCAATTACAAAATAACCAAAATTAAAATCTATTAAATTTGAAGCAAATGTGCAAAATGTATAAGCTAAATTTAACACAAAATACTGAGATATAAATGACAACAAAAAAATGCAGTGTGCAAATTAAAAAATAAACTAAGAATAAAATATTTTAAATAGCCATATGAGCAAAAACAACAAAGCTGAGAAATGTGCAAAAGAGTAGCTAACTATATACATAAAAATACAAAGACGCTCAAAGACATTGAAAAATGCTCCCCCAACATGTGCATAAACCGCAAAGAAAAAAGCACTTTGATCAGCTGAATCACTTCAGTCAGTAATGTTCCCAATGAGTCCATCAGTCACCCAGTTCAGCTGAATGACGGGTGTTTTTGGTAAGTCCGCTAGTTTGCTGTCTCTGCTCACTCACTCGCCTTTTGTACTTAGTAGCAGCAGCTACTCAGAGGACTCATATCCAGGTTAATGGAGACCTTAGATTTGTGATTCATGGTTCAGTGAAGATTTGACTCATTAACCCTGGTGATTCAGGAATTGGCCAGCACTAATAGTTAAACAAATTTCCTTACATTCTGTGCTAAGTTTATATTAACCCTGTGAAATAATACAGTACTGGGGTGGCTGTAGCTCAGTAGGTAGAGCAGGTCACCTACTGATCGGAAGGTCAGTGGTTCAATTCCTGGCTACTGCAGGCTGCATGCCAATGTATCCTTGGGCAAAATACTTAACCCCAAGTTGCTCTCCGACCGTTCCGTCGGAGTATGAATGTGAGTGAATGTTAGATAATTAAAGCACTTAGCTTAATTAATTAATAATGGAAGTGCTTGTATGAATGGGTGTGCATGGGTAAATGTAAAACGTGTTGTGTAAGTGCTTTGAGTGCTCATATCTGAGTAGAAAAGCGCTATATAAGAACTAGTCCATTTACCATTTACTGCAAAAAAGTCTTGAGTCATCCCTTCATATTTTGCTTACATGAGCCAGACTTTCAAGTATTTTTTAAGTGGTCTTGAGCACTAGTTCTCTAAGCTTTCTGAAGGTCTTTCAAAGATTTTCTCTGCGTATTGACTGCTTGTTCACCCGATTTCAGTCCAGCCCTTGTACCTGACCATTTTCAGAAGATTTTTTAAAATTGTTTTTTTAAGCCACTTAACACTGCCATTTCAATCATTAAAGCATAAAAAAGGCACCTAACTAACTAACTAACTAACTGAGGCATAAATCACTGCTGTGTCTTAGCAAGAAACTAATTTTAAATTGTATCTTTTAACATTTCTTAGTAGCAGCATGTCACAAAACAAATCATTTGTTTCGATTTCATTAGTTAAAATTACAAAAAAAACCCAAAAACAACACAGTTTGACATAAATGAAATAGCATTTTGTAGGACTCAAGGACACCATTACTATAGTTAAAGTAATGTGCAAAACTCTTGAGCCAGCCCTCATGTCTTTATGTTTTGTTAAGAAAATGGAAAATCGATGCAGTGATTTACTGGCAATTTTATTTCAAAATACAAGGCAAAAACAGAGTTTACACATTTCAACTGAGCTTGACCTTTATTCTCCACACTCTTTAAGGCAGCTTTCTTGTAATTTCTTTAAGTAGTGTTCAAGAGGACACTCCAAAGCTCTTCTCTGGATATTGACTGTGTTCTCTATCAAGATGATCCCACACTGCTTCGACAATGTTGAGGTCCATGCTCTGGGGAGGCCAATCCATGACTGATAGAGTTGTATTATATTTTTCTTTTTTTAAATCAAGGTATGTTTTTATGGATTGGCATTGTGTTTGGGATCACTGTCACACTGAAAAAAATCAAGCATTTGCCAATCAGATGCGTACCATATGGTATTGGCTGACATACAGTCCCAAACCACGATTTTCTGCCATGTTTTCCTGACCTCCTCTCTACATTCTAATGACCCATCCATCCATCCATCCATTCATTTTCGGGGCTGGGTCGTGGGGGCAGCAGCCTAAGCAGAGAAGCCCAGACCTCCCTCTCCCCAGCCACCTCAGCTCATCCAGTGGTACACCGAGGTGTTCTCAGGCCAGCCTAGAGATAATCTCTGCAGCATGTTCTGGGTTTGCCCCGGTATAGAGTTTTTTTTTTTTTTTTTTTATAAAACCATTCAGAGAAAACAGCTTTCCTTTTAACATGAACTCCTTCATGAATCGCCACCTTATCGTGGTGGAGGGGTTTGTGTGTCCCAGTGATCCCAGGAGCTATGTTGCCCAGTGGCTTGTCCCCCTGGTAGGGTCTCCCATGGCAAACTGGTCCTGGGTGAGGGTCCAGACAAGGAGTGGTTCAGAAGACCCCTATGTCTGTAACAACGAGGGAACAGTTTACCCTGCCCAGGATAGGGTTACCAGGGCCCCACCCTGGAGCCAGGCCTGGGGAAGGAGCTTGAGGGAGAGCGTCTGGTGGCCGGGCACTAGCCCGTGGTGCTCGGCCGGGCGCAGCTCGAAGAGGTTACATGGGCCCGCCTTCTGTAGGCCCACCACCCGCAGGAGGCGTCATAGGGGTCAGGTGCAATGTGTGTCGGGTGGTGGCCGAGGGCGGAGGCCCTGGTGGACCGATCCCTGGCTATCGAGACTGGCTATTGGGACATGGAATGTCACCTCTCTGGTAGGGAAGGAGCCTGAGCTAGTGTGTGAGGTTGAGAGATACCAGCTAGATATAGTTGGGCTCACCTCAATACATGGCCTGGACTCTGGAACCAGTCTCCTGGAGAAGGGCTGGACTCTGTTCCGGTCTGGAGTTGTTCTCAGTGAGAGGCGGCGAGCTGGGGTGCAGGCGAGCCTGTCTGCATGTTGGAGTTTTCACCGGTGGACGAGAGGGTTGTTTCCCTGCGCTTTTGGGCTGGGGAACAGGTCCTGACCATTGTTTGCGCTTATGTGCCGAATAACAGTTCAGTGTACCCACCCTTGTTGGAGTCACTGGGCGGGGTGCTGGAGAGTGCTCCATCTGGTGACTCCATAGTCTTGCTGGGAGACTTCAACGCTCATGTGGGCAATGACAGTGAGACCTGGAGGGGCGTGATTGGGAGGAACGGCCTGCCCGATCTGAACCCGAATGGTGTTTTGTTATTGGACTTCTGTGCAAACCACAGTTTGTCCATAACGAACACCATGTTTGAACATAAGGATGTCCATAAGTGCACATGGTACCAGGAAACCCTAGGTCACAGGTCGATGATTGATTTTGTAATCGTATCATCAGATCTGCAGCCATATGTTCTGGAAACTCAGGTGAAGAGAGGAGCTGAGCTGTCAACTGATCACCACCTGGTGGTGAGTTGGATCAGGTGGCAAGGGAAGATGCTGGACAGACCTGGTGCACCTAAACATATTGTGAGGGTATGCTGGGAATGCCTGGCAGAAGCCCCAGTCCGGGAGATCTTCAACTCCCACCTCCGGCGGAACTTCGACAGCATTCTGAAGGAGGCTGAGGACATTGACTTCAAATGGACCATGTTCCACACCTCCGTTGTTCAGGCTGCTGCTCAGAGCTGTGGCTGCAAGGTGGTTGGTGCCTGCCATGGTGGTAACCCCCGAGCCAGATGGTGGTCACCGGAGGTGAAGGGAGCCATCAAGCTGAAGAAAGAGTCCTATCAGGCTTGGTTAGCCTGTGGGACTCCGGAGGCAACTGACAGGTATCAGCAGGCCAAGCGGAATGCAGCTCGGGCAGTGGCCGAAGCAAAAACTCGGGTGTGGGAGGAGTTCGGTGAGGCTATGGAAAAAGACTTTTGGACGGCATCAAAGCAATTCTGGCAAACCGTCAGGCGACTCAGGAGGGGAAAGCAGTGCTCCACTCACATGGTTTATAATGCAAGTGGGGTGCTGCTGACTTCAACTGAGACTATAGTCAGACAGTGGAAGGAATACTTCGAGGACCTCCTGAATCCCACTGACACGCCTTCTGTAGTGGAAGCAGAGTTTGGGGACGAGGGAGATGACTTGACCATCACTGGGGGTGAGGTCACTGAGGCAGTTAAACAACTCTTTGGTGGCAGGGCCCCTGGGGTGGACGAGATTCACCCTGAGTTCCTGAAGGCTCTGGATGTTGTAGGGCTGTCTTGGTTGACACCCCTCTGCAACATCGCGTGGAGATCTGGGGCAGTGCCATTGGATTGGCAGACCTGGGTGGTGGTCCCCATCTTTAAGAAGGGAGACCAGAGGGTGTGCTCCAACTTTCGGGGGATCACACTCCTCAGCCTCCCCGGTAAGGTCTATTCCAGGGTGCTGGAAAGGAGGGTCCGTCCATTAGTCGAACCTCGGATCCAGGAGGAACAATACGGTTTTCGTCCTGGTCGTGGAACACTGGACCAGCTCTTTATCCTCTCAAGGATATTTGAGTGGGTGTGGGAGTTTGCCCAATCAGTCTACATGTGCTTTGTGGACTTGGAGAAGGCATTCAACCGTGTCCCTCGGGGTATCCTTTGGGAGGTCCTGCGGGAGTATGGGGTGTCTGGCCCGTTGTTCTGGGCCATTCAATCTCTGTACAACCACAGTGAGAGCTTGGTCCGTATAGCCGGTAATAAGTCGGACTCATTTCCTGTGGGTGTTGGACTCCATCAGGGCTGCCCTTTGTCACCGATTCTGTTCATAATTTTTATGGACAGAATTTCTAGGCGTAGCCAGGTGGCGGAAGGCTTCTTCCTTGGTGGCCTCAGAGTCTCATCTGTGCTCTTTGCAGATGATGTGGTCCTGTTGGCTTCATCAGGGGGGGGCCTCCAGCTTGCAGTGGAACAGTTTGCAGCCGAGTGTGAAGCGGCTGGCATGAGAATCAGAACCTCTAAGTCTGAGGCCATGGTCCTCAGCCGGAAAAGGGTGGAGTGCCCCCTCCGACTCAGGAACTAGTTCTTGCCCCAAGTGGAGGAGTTCAAGTGTCTCGGGGTCTTGTTCACGAGTGACAGGAGAAGGGAGCGGGAGATCGACAGACGGATCGGTGCTGCTTCTGCAGTGATGCGGACGCTGCACAAGTTTGTCGTGGTGAAGAGGCAGCTTAGTGTAAAAGCGAAGCTCTCAATTTACCGGTCGATCTACATTCCTACCCTCACCTATGGTCACGAGCTTTGGGTAGTGACCGAAAGAGTAAGATTGCGAATACAAGCGGCAGAAATGAGTTTCCTTCGAAGGGTGGCTGGCCTCTCCCTTAGAGATAAGGTGAGGAGTGCGGCCATCCGAGAGGGGCTCAGAGTAGAGCCACAGCTCCTCCACATCGAAAGGAGCCAGTTGAGGTGGCTTGGGCATCTGATTAGGATGCCTCCTGGCCGCCTCTTGGGAGAGGTGTTCCGGGTACGTCCCACCGGGAGGAGGCCCCGTGGTAGACCCAGGACATGCTGGGGAGATTATATCTCTCAGCTGGTCTGGGAATATGTTGGGGTCCGTCCAGATAAGCTGGAGGAGGTGGTTGGGGAGAGAGAAGCCTGGGCTTCTCTGCTTAGGCTCCTGCCCCCGCGACCCGGCCCCGGATAAGCAGAAGAGAATGGATGGATGGATGGATGGATGGATGGATGGATGGATGAAGTAGTAATGTGATAAGCTTGCATTAGCTAACACAGTGCACCATTGGTACACAGGTTTAGTGGCCTATGCCTATGGGTTCAGGTTTGGGTTGAGTTCGAGAAGTATAGCTGTACCCACGAATAACAGCATTCAACACTCAAGGGTATTTTAATGTGTCAATAGCTTTCACAGGGCTGTCATATGATCCGTTTTTCATTACATCTTAGCCAAAATAATTTAGGAAAATATCTCAAAATCGCAATAAAGAGAAATTTAGGGGGGGATTATTATTATTATTATTATTATTATTATTATTTTTAAGGATTTGGTTTTTCTACATGGAAAAATTTGTATTAAAGTGGCTGTTCACCAAGCATCAAACCAGTCAGTACATCTAACTTGTTACTACTAGTGTGTAGTCATCAGTTCCAAAGGTATTCTGAGTCATTTTAGGGCTTTTTTCTACCTCTAAAGTTTGACTTAAGCATGTATTCAGTATCAGTAAAACTTTTCGATCTAATAAGGATGACAGTGATGACAAATATTCAGATCTATTTCTAACAGTGTGGTTTATAAATATCTCCTTCATCAGCTTGTCTCAAATAAGCAACTATGCTGAGACATGGAAGGCCATTTCTCTGCTCAGTGTGTCTCATCTCTGGAGATGATATGGCTGTTAGAGAATCATGCAGTGCTGACCTTGTACCTCTGTACATGCTGGTATTAGTTTTTAAAAATGCAGTCTAAATTAGAATTATCATATTAATACCTCTTAGCAGCCTACTACATAATGGCCACGTACTGTATATGGACTAGTTTTCATGAGAACACAGGTGCACAGATGGCATTAGCATGTGTGGGAGCCATTGTAGTAACACTATATATACACAGCACAGATGGAATGAGTACTAGAAAAGTGTACTTTTGTATTTTTTCATACTTTAATTTTCAGACTTCTAGACAGACTTAATCTAAATAAAACCCCAATAGAAATGTCATACCTTAAGTACTGATATTTTTCTGTCATTTTTTGGGAGGGTGAAAAGTGACTGATCAAATTGTTAAAGTGCAACTCCTAAACTTTCCAATTCAGTGCCTGTAAGCAGTAGACTGTTAAGACATCTCTGTGTTGTACTTAGTCTGGAACTACTCAGTTCAAGAATGCTTTTATTTTTTTATGCTACAAAATAATACCATTAATAACTGAACATGAGTTTGTCACTTCTTTTGTTTTCTTCTCCCTCATTGTTTATATCTTAACCCTAAAAGCTTATATATCCATCATATTGTGATTGTTGGGGAATATGCAAATTCTAATTTTATCCAAAACATTTCTTTCTTTTTTTGTTTTGTTTTTTTTAAAGGAGAGGGAAAGGGGTTTCTTATGTTTTTTTTTTTTTTTTGATCAGTTTGTGTCCCATCATAAGAAGCGACAGTGGGGAAAAAAAGTTCAGCAACACACAAAATTGCAGCAGAGACACTCATTTAAAGCCCAGCCTGACAACATAAGCCTCAGTGTTAAAAGAAGTTATGTTGCCCTGCCATCATTTTTAATACAGAAAAGATGGGAGGGCAACATGACTAAGTGAGCCTCTAAGTGGTCTAAATGAAGATGAGTGAGGAAGTGGTGTGATCGTGGTACTAAAGGGAATGCTGCTGTCTTCTCCTGCCACAATCAGAGACCTCTGGTAATGTTTAAGGTGCAGGTGTGGTTTAGCACTGTGACTCCAGCTCTCTGCTCCCTTCAGCCAAGCTTCCTTTAAACAATTAAATGATTAAACACCCGCAGTTTGATGTGAGGCTTGTGGTTTACGAGCTTGTAAAGATTTGGGACAAAGTTATTAAATTATAAAAACTGACCATCAGAAAGTCTGACATTGAAACTGTATTTTCAGTGTGTGTATCAGAGTGAAGAAATGTGTAAACAGGCTATTACATGCTGTGATGATAGCCATCAGTGTGACATACAAAATAAGAAAAAAAATCATATTGAATTCAGGCTTCACTGAATGAGTTTTTGAAGAATTTGGCAAATGTGCTGCAAATATTTCTTAAAGGTTCTAATCTTCACTTGTTCCTTTGAGCGTTGTGGCATTGAAACTTATGGTATTGTAACATTTTAAGAGCCAGATTACACATAGTTGAATAATTAGAAAGTAACATTCTGCTTGAATGATACATTTGATATATATCTTTCTCATGAAAATCACCTGGTTAGAAATTCTTGAATCAAAATCTATGCATCCACCCATCAAGAATACAATTTTTTAACTTTTCTTTTTTTCACAGTTAGAAAGATTAGTTTAGGGGTTTACATATTTAGTTGCAAAGGAAAAAGTTGCTTGTTCATTACCAGTTGAAGACACAAGTCTACATTTGGGGATACATCAGGAAAGGCATCTGGCATAAAACTCTGCCAAATCAAACATGTGCCAACCTCTTGTGACAAGGGAGCAGCCGAAAGTAGCTTCATCAGCTGGAAAGATCGTCTATTATATACAAGACATCTCCCAACACACTGCCAGCTGTCAGAGTTTGTGTAGTGAAGACTCCAAGTGTCTATGTCATAGACTTCAGAACCACAAAGAAACCCACATGCACACCACTACACATTAATGCAGAGATTTTGGACAGAATCTGCAGCTTCAGGTTCGTGGGGGTCATCATTACCTTTCCTTAGATAACAACACTTCAGCAGCCATGGGTAAGGCACAACAGTGCCTTTATGTCTTAAGGAGGCTAAGGAGAGCTACCCCCCCCCCCCCCCCCCCCCAAAAAAAAAACAAAAAACTGCTCATCAGCTTCTACAGACACACAACAGAGAGCATCCTCACAACATGCACGGTATGGTATGGAAGCTGCACCAAAGGTGACAAAAAAAAGCTCTCCAGCATGTTGTGAACAGCACAAAACATCAGCTCAGAGCCACCATCTCTGGATCATCTTTACACCACTCTCTGTGTGAAGAGGGCCATGCAAATTCATGAAGACTAAACATCCCCGGACACCATCTGTTCAAGCTCTTTCCAACAGGCAGGGTTAGGGTTAGCTTCAGAACACATTCAGCTTCTTTCTTAAAGCTGTAACACTGCTGAGCTCAATCCCACAGTTACTTATGTAGAACTTAAGTGAAATGTTCGTCTGATCAATTCCATGTCTTACCTCTCATGACATACCTCCTTATGTACATTTTATAATCTGTAAATAACTCATAACGTGCACCACTCAACTGCTCAGCTCTTTATGATTACAACCCTCAGGTATATACATTACATATCATGTAATTATTGTACAGCTTTTACTTTACAATATAAAGTGCCTTGAGAAGACTGTTGTGATTTGGCGCAATATAAATAAAACTAAATGAAGAACGAGATCTGGGCAATCAACACCTATGCCCTGCCAGTTGTCATATACCATTCTGGGATAATAAGCTGGCCAAAGGAGGAAATCGAAGACACTGATGTCAAGACAAGAAAGCGGAGGGTTTCACTTCAAATCCAGCACCCTGAGACTGTATGCTAAGCAGAAGGAAAAAGGCAGAGGACTAGTGAGTGCCAGAGCTACTATCCTAGATGAAACAACAAAGATCCATGAATACATCAGGAAGCTGGCCACAAAGGATCATATGCTTAGTGAGTCATATGCAAGACAGTTTCTGGTTCCAATCTTTCTGTATGTGCATGTCGTCTATGTGCCTCAATGGGTTTCCTCTGGATACTCCGGCTTCCTTCCAGTCCCAAAGACATGCACGCCAGTTAAACTGGTGATTCTAAATTGGTCATGGAACTGAGGTAGATAAAGTGGTTTAAGGGTGCAGTATGACTGCATGGTTAAAAATGTTATTTGTAGTCTAAAAACATTTGAGTGGTCAGTAAGACTAGAAAAACTATATATTAATGTGTTTATATTAATTAAAATCTTTATAAATATATAAAGACACTTCAAACATGATTTTATGGAATATTATGCATTACCATAGATTAAAAGAATATGAAATATTTGAACTGAGCTCAAACTTAAACATCTGTAGTAGTAATATAAATTAATAAAAAACTGATGGTGAACATTTTTCTGAACAGTAAGTACTTTTCCTTTTTGTACTTTAAGTCAAATTTGGCAATAACACAGAGCAAGACATTTTCATGGTGTGGTATTGCTACTTTTGCTACTTTTACCAAAGGAACAGTTCTAAAAAAATGACCCCATCATTTATTGTCAGCTAGTGTTAAATGTTTTGATAACTCTAGAAGTATTTTTATTTGGGCCAGATGCATGTTCTCTCCAGTTAGTCTGGGTTCCTCCCACAGTCCAAAGACATGCAGTCAGTGAAGTTAGGTTAATTGAGGATTCTAAAATGTCCATAGTTTTGAATGGTGGTCTGTCTCTGTGCAGTAGCCCTGCAACAGGATAGTGACATGTCTGGGGTGTATCCTTCCTCCCGCCCTATCACACCTGGGATAGGCTTCAGGCCCCCTGTGACCGTGAACTGGACAAGCAGAAGAATAAAGTATATGGATGGATTTTATAATTCTTCAGCCGTGAAGAATTGTAAAATTGGGTGGCTGTGGATCAAGAGGTAGAGCAGGGCATCTACTTATTGGAAGGTTGGTGGTTTGATCCCTGGCTGCTCCAGTCTGCAAGCCAAAGTGGGCTTTTCCACTCGTACTTACTTGGCACAGTCTTGTTTTGTTTCCATTACAACTGAGTACCACCTCAGTGTGGGTGGAGTCAATATAGCAACACAGGCAGTAGTCTCTTGACGTAATTTGTATGCGACTTAAACACAACACAACGTCTACACTGCTGTGTTGTGCAATGGTACCCGAGAGCAGCTGTTAGCTCAGAGACCTCATGAAAAACTTTCTCATTTCTCATCGCTCAGTCTAGCTTCCTCCGGATTCTCTCATTTGCCACCAAGCACAAAAATGTCTGCACCTCCTCATTCAACCACAGTGTTGGTTTGTGTGCTTCCATTTTTCCTGCTGTCGGGTTTTTAAAATGGCATGGTTGATTCTGGTGAAAGAGTTGCTCTCATGGTTCAGCTAGTGATGTCACTCCCTGGCCAATCAGTGGCATGCTGTTCTTCGACGTCACATTTTCAGATCGCCTCGGATCACTTGGAACCCCGGCTGAGTGGGTACTAAATAAGTACCTGGTACCTGGCACCAGGACCTAATGGAAAAGCCTACAAACCATGCCATGCCGAGTCGAGTCGCGCTGAATAGGTTCTACTCAGAATCCATCAGCATGTCAGTGTGTGGATATTACGCTTAAAGCTCTTAGATGTAGAACAAAGTGCTTTTATAAATGAAGTTGTAAGAAAGCGATTCGAGTGCTCGAATAGAGCAGAAACATACTAGTGTGTCTACCATGAAGGAGTGTAAAAAGGTGATGATATCCAGGAAGAGTGCAGCACGATGCACAAGGTCATTAAAAGAACAAAAGCCAGGCAGCACACAGTAATGAAGAGGCATGTTTTAATCCTGTCCAGTTAGTTTTGTTGGTGTGTTAATGGAGGAAGATTTGTTTTCTTTTTTTGGAGTGGGTCAGCATGTTTATCATCTCTGCCTGTCTTTGTGTTAGAGTCACCACACGCCACTGTCTTGATTGCTGTCTATTTACACGTCTTTTAGTCTTCTGATCAACAGAGAACAGCTCTCTGAGTTCATGGTTCACATTAGGTTGAATTCAAGCATTTGGAGTAGCCAGAAAAAAACTTTTCACCTTTCACTTTTTAAACAAATTTAGACATAAAATTCTTTGAAAATGCCAACCAGATTTAGTTCATAAAAATAAATGTCCTTTGAGGCCGTGCTCGGTGCATAAAAAAAAAAAATAAAAAGAACAAAAGAACGAGAAAAATAAGACAAAGCTGCCCTGCCTTTCTTCATTACAAGTTTGCTACTTTCATCATACAGGTTTATTTATATGAATTAGACAGCCACTCTTCAAACAGTAGCTCCGTGAGCCATGCTGTAGGTGTCGTTAGTGGGTGTATATGTGCTTAAATAGCTCACAGTTCCCCCACTGTGTACAGAGATCATTTCATTCTACAGTAGCGTTCGTGCTTCACACAATAGTGAGCAGGATGCCTCTGTCTGCTTCTCCTGTCTGTACTTTGTGAAGGTTACTTACGCCCACATACCTCCTAAACTTAATATCCCTTATAAACAAACTTAATTAGTGGGAAGTGATGTTCACAGGGCTTAACTACGAGCAGTGGTGGGGGCGGGGTGTTCAGCTGTTGATAATCACCTTACTACTCATTAAAAGAGGGGGAGGGGTGAAGTTATTTTCTGTGTTGCCATGGTAGGCAGTTTGAGAGGAAGTGACATGGTATGTGACAAAATCTGGAGATGAATGATGTACCAAAGAGCTGTTTATAGTGAATCTTAGGAATGTAACCACTCTTGTGTGATTTAAGTTCATTTCCTGAGAAGTTACTTCACTAGAATGTCATTTACTTACTAAAACTTTAAAGTGCATCTATGTGCCCCGTCATTTTGAACTGGATCGAACGATCAGAGACATGAATGTGAAACCTAGAAATTTATGACAGGCAGAGCAGGGGTGCATCTGAATATTAAGAGATTTTATGGCTTGTAATTAACACCCAAACTGAAACAAGTCTTTAAGCAAGAATTTGCACACCATTTTTGGTGCAGAAAAAATAAAATCCATTACTGCACAGAGTGGCTCCCAAGAGGACCATGATCAGTAATGACAATAATCATGTTTGGTGGCTTTTTAAAGAATTTATATTTTTATCACTTTTTCTCCAACTGCTACACTTTTTCTGGTGTTTGAACCAGAGGATCTTCTGGGGCCCCCGTGTGCGTTTTCTCTGGTCACCTCCCCCACAACCAGAGAAGATCGCAGATATGACATGAGAAGAAAAGCTGGCTATGGGTTGTGAAGGGGGGGAGGTGTGTTGTGAAGTGGCCTGCAGATCCACAAAAAACTGTAGGCAACTAAATCAACCCAAATTACCCAAACTAACACTGTGCTGGATTTAGCGTAACACTGAAGTTAAAGCTAGCCGGCCTTTTCTTTCAGTGTATGACCACATTCCTCACTGTAAATATATCCATACCTCCATCAATTAAAACCACAATAACAATCTCCTCTCCTGGTTGTGATCTGATTTACAGATTTGTGTCTCTTTTGTGTTGCTTTACATTTCAGGTGGATTCTTTGCATATTACCTCTGCAGCAGCCTGGGTTTCCACCATGGCTGCTTCCCAAAGTCAGGTTAGGTTAGATTAATTAGCAGTTCTAATTTGCCCAAATGAGTAAATGAGTGTGGGTGATTTTCTGCCTCTCTGTCAGACCTGTGATTGATTGTCCTCATGTTCATGAAACTGTGGCTTATGTGTAGGTGGTACGATACTGTTAGCTGGTTCTTGTATTGTGTTGATTTGAAACCTGTTTAATTTCAGTATAACAGATTACAATCCTACTAACTACTACTAATAAAAATTATTGTCTTTTTCTTGACAGTTCTTGGTGGGGCCATGATGATGGCAGTGAGAACATATAAGCTCCTAGCTTCAGATCTGTATGAAAACATACAGCATCGTTCACAGCAGATGAAAGGAAAGGAGTGTTCACTGAAACAACACTGAAGCGCTAAACCTCACTGTGAGAAACCTTGGAGTCATGTTGTTTAACTTGCACAGTAAACAAATATGCACATGAAAGATGGCAAAATTAGGAACATTTTAATAGTTTGGTGCTGAAGAACATGGTCCTTGCATATATTACCTCTTGGTTGGTCTAAAAGCTTTCTGAAAAGTTTTCAGTTGATTCGAACCCTTATAGCAAAAGTATTAAAAGGAAAGAGAGATCCTATATCTCCTATATTACAGGTTTTCTCAATTGCCAAAACACTAAACCCTGCTGTCTGAAGCAAATGCTCAGTGCCCTGAACCCATTTATTGAAATGGGGCACCTTTTTGGCAGAACCTTAAGCACTTTTCACCTTGTTAGCAAGGGGTCCAACATTGGGGGGGTTAAGCTCTCTGCCTATTTATTTATTTATTAAATCTTTACTTTCCTAAAAGGATTCAGGAGATTTTGGGTTAACTGTATTAAAAAATACATGGTAAAGCTTTTACTATGTATTTATTTAACTTTCTTTGTATTTACTCTGCACCTTCAATAATTAAGAAAAGGTTTACATTTTTCACGCTTCTTCCAACAGTAACAAATATCTTTCATGAACCTGTTTTGTTTTTATTTTGGAGCCCCTCATTCCACTTTTAAAGAAACTGTTTTAATTTGGCCAAATATAATAAATACTTAACAGCAGTTTGTTCTCCACTGAGCATGTGAGAGTTTAATGCAATCTTTACTATTAAACACGTTCTGTAGAGAAAAAGGTTTGAACTTGATGTGTTTAAAATATAACGAGTCTCATCCTGGACCTTTCTGGGACTCTCATCTTCAGTCCTGTTATCAGTACTAATATTAGTTATTAATAACTAAATACATAAAATGTTGTGTGTATTCACTTGAGTAAAACCATATACTTGTTTAATGAGTTTAGTTTATTACATATTACAGGTATTGTAAGATGTTTTTTGTAAATGATGTGACTTTATTGGGGGGGTTATGGTGACTGGATCAGATTATTGGGGGGGTCATAACCCCCCTATCCCCCCTGCAAATTACGCACATGCTTGTTAGACACAACTTGCAAACATATTTTCACCCACTAAAACACATTTTGCACTGTGATGCACTTGAGTTGCATAATGTAAGCACAGGTAGCAAAAGTGAAACTCAGTGAACGCACAGGTGTCTCAGCTTAAACACAGCAATAGTTTGGTTTTGCAGGAAGAGTCAGAGGTTTTTTGAAAGTAGTTTGAAAATTGAGTTTTGTGTTTACAGATTAGAGACATGGAGGGATGGTTTCAAGAAATGTGTCTTGGCAAGTGAGAAAAACTGTAGTTTCTCTTCATTCACTCCCTGTCAATCCAGAACATAATTTAAAAATCTCCTCTTCACAAAGTCTTGAATAATCAGACCTATCACATCTAAAAACATTTTATTACCAGTATCCCTTCTTTTCTCACATTCTGGCTCTCTCTCCCCTATAGTGTGTCTTTTGTCCTCTCTCTCTCTCTCTACCCCACCTAAACTGCAGCCTCTCCTGTGGAACCAGTTCCCAGTTTGTGTTCAGGAGACAGAAACCCTCTCTGCTTTTAAGATTAGGCCTAAGAAATATTTTTGATAAAACCTATAGTTAGAGGTGGATGTGGTGACCCTTGATCATTTAGTTTTGCTTCCTTGTGATGCAGTTCTACTGCATTCTGCAGGCTTTATATGTAACTACTGAATGCCCTTAAGTTTCTCTCCTGCAGTTTGTGTTCTGTCGTGTTTGTTGTCCGTGGGCTCTCTATGGGCCTCTTTTTGCTCCTCTCGTTCCCTTCACCCCTTCTGCTTTCCCACCTTTGCCAGGTGCTGGTATTGTCGGATTGTTGGGCTTCCCTCTCTATATTTGTAATACTCTAGAATTGGTGTTATACAAGTATGACTATATAACTGAGCTGAAAAACACCAGTGAAACTCCACAGCAGCATCAGATGTGCATCAGCAGGAGCAGCTCTACTCAGTGCAGACTACCTTCACACTCAATGTCAGCCTCACTGCTCTCTTTTACTGCCAAGGAAAGGTACTCTCTCTCATAGACACACATCAACTAACAAATACAAGCAATCTACAAAATGATGGAGTAGGGAGTAGGATGTTGGAGATGTGAGAGATATCCTGGTCTCTGTAATAAACAGGAGAGAGGAAGGAGGTATAGTAGAGACAGATGCTAACACACATGTTAATAAAACCCTCAGCCCCCTCCTCTCCCTCCCCAGCACCCATCACCCTTTTGGCCATCTCACTCTCTCCCTTCCCCTACATCACCTCACACACACTCCTCCTCCATTGCTCCTCTCTCTTTGTATTTGGCATTCTCTATCTCTCCTTTCTTGTCTCCTTCCTGAATTCAGCTGCTTTTAAATTAGATCTTTACCTCTCTGGCTCTTCACTTCCACTTCTGTCCAGCTCTGCCACCCCTTCCATCCTCCTTCTCTCCTTCAAGCCTCAAGCCGTATCTGATATTGTCTCCCTTATCTCCTGCATCGTGTTTATCTGTTTTGTGGCTTTGTAGGAACAATATTGCTGCACATATTGTAATAATAGTAGTTTTACAATAGTGTGAAGTGCATAAAGTAAGTAAAAATTCTGTTCTTGCCTTACAGGATGAGTCTCTTCCTTTAAAGTGGCAGCAGGCAATTTTAATTGTATTTATTTATTTTACCTTATTGTGAAATAAATGCTGATTAAAATGGCTACAGCATAATTACACTATTAATGCTTAGATTGGTTCCTTATAAGCTTAGCTTTCACTATGCAGCTCTCTCTGCCACTAAGTACAAAACCTTGGGAAAAGAAAGCCAACCAATAAATTAGGGGTATAATTCTCTTATTGTCCCAGTAGCTTTCCACCAGTCTACTACCATGAAATAACATACACTATATTGCCAGAAGTATTCACTCACGCATCCAAATCAATGAATTCTGGTGTTCCAGTCACTTCCACGACCACAGGTGCTTAAAACCAAGTACCTAGGCATGCAGACTGCAGAATGAGTCACTCTCAGGAGCTCAGTGAATTCCAGCATGGTACCATGATAGGATGCCACCTGTGCAAGTGTCGTGAACCCTAAGTGGTATTATAATAAAGTCAAAGTGATTGAGAATGACAGTGATAGGCCATGTAAAATGACAGAGGAGGGTCAGTGGCATGGTGCATAGTGCACAGAGGTCAACAACTTTCTGCAGAGTCAATTGCTACAGACTTCAAAACTTCATGTGGCCTTCAGATCAGCTCAAGAACAGTATGTAGAGAGCTGAGCAGCTGCATCCAAGCCTTACATCACCGAGCACAATGCAAAGCGTCGGGTGCAGTAGTGTAAAGCATGTCGCCACTGGATTTTAGAGCAGTGGAGACGTGTTCCCTGGAGTGATGAATCACGCTTCTTTGTAGGACAAACTGAGGGATGAGTCTGGGTTTGGCGGTTGCCAAGAAAACAGTACTTGTCTGACTGCATTGTGCCAAGTGTAAAGTTTGGTGGAGAGAGTATTATGGTGTGGAGCTGTTTTTTAGGAGTTGGCTCGGTCCCTTAGTTCCAGTGAAAGGAACTCTTAATGCTTGAGTATATCAAGACATATTGGACAATTTCATACTCCCAACTTTGTGGGAACAGTTTGGGGATGGCCCCTTCCTATTCCAATTAAGCAAGGACCATAAAGTCATGGACGAGTGACTCCTGACCTCAACCCAATAGAACACTTTTGGGATGAATTAGAGTGGAGACTGTGAGCCAGGCCTTGTGCCAGTGTCTCACCTCACAAATGCTTCAGGAGAATGGTCAAAAATTTCCATAAAGACACCCCTAAACCTTGTGGAAAGCCTTCCCAGAAGAGCTGAAGCTGTTGTAGTTGCAAAAGGGTGGGCCAACATCATAGTAAACCCTATGGATTCAGAATTGAATGTCAATCAAGTTCATATGCATGTCAAGGCAGAAGAGCAAAACCTTTTGGCAATATAGTGCATGAACTAAAAGCCAACTCATGTGGGGTATTTTCAATATGTCAATTTGTTGCATTATTTTCCATATTTGACTCCAAATCAACAGGTCTGCAAAGTGTTCAAAAAGACTTTGTTAAGCATTCAAAAAGCAGTCATGAAGGGAGAATCATAAACAAGCAGGTTTATTGTCAAGTTTGCCAATAAAATTGAGCTGGTTCACACAGAATCACATTGCTCCTTCTTTTATACTATAATGTAGTCTAATTTACGATAATGTAATATAATATACTGACATTTCTATAGCACTTTTCTGGTCTTAGTGACCTCTTAGAGCACTGGAATGTTTAGTGAGTAAAATCCTACAATTCTGAACTATGTTCCGAAGCATTAATTAGCTGCCTCTATACAGTTTATGTTTATCTGAAACTTCCTAGAATTGGCTGAACTTAGTACTCCTTCTGTAACCAGCTTATTAAATAATGAAAGCTGAAATCATATCCATAATAACAGAATGGAATTTATTTAGGGTAGATGGCAATATACCATCCTTGTACAATACCTAAATCTTTTGTTTTGGACTGGAACATTCATCTGGACTGGAACTTAACTCTAACCATAACATAAATTCACCGCTAAGCGGGTATGCCTGAAATGAAAATGTATACCACTTACAAATAACAAAAAAAGTAAATATAAAAATAAATAACAGATCGTATATTTAATTACAACACTCTCATTAACACAGCATGTGTCATACTATGAGGCATGTAGTATATCCCCACGATCATAGAGTCTCTTTCTCTGCCTCTGCAGTTCAAAGCACCGATGTTTATATAATCCATAATAAGAGCGTAGGTCTCCAAAGATACTCCAGTAGAAGCTCAGAATAGTCTATGAATAAAATAAAATGGCTGGCCAGAAAAAAAAAAGAAAATAGAGCTCTATATGTGTGAAGTGTGTCTGTGAGTACTTGGTTCCAAATACTCGGTGATGCAGAGGCTCTCGCTCCACCTCTCCTCCATAGCTCCGGCTGGGCAAGACGACCGTTCCGCTCGGAAACCCAATGATGAATACAAAGCTTTAAGGCTGTTGCATGTACAGTAAAATGCTACGACGGCTCACACAAGTTCGTTCTGTGCGACTCACAGACCAAGTGAGCCGTTAGCCCCTCCCGCCAGGATTAACTTCCAAATTGACTGTGGTAAAACAGTCGTAAAACTGAATCATCCTTCCCACAAGATGATCTTAACGTACTTTGCATCCATTATGACACATAAATTCTTACAGTATTGAACTCAAACTACACTTACACTTACTCTGGTCTAAACATTGTCACCTGTGGCTTCAGAAAAAAATCAAAACATTGAGGTGACCACATGTCCATCTTTCTTGAACTTAACACCATATAGCCTTATGGTCAGTGAGGATCATTTAAATTATTTTTTTTAAAATGACCTATACCATCTGACATGTTTTTGTACTACTTCCAATTAAACAGAGTCACTGCATTGTGATTTTATTTTATGTTTATCACAACCTATTAAGAAAACAGTGAATGCCAAAGCCAGCAAAGGGTGCAAACTAACAAGTTGTTAGCCTTGCTGTTGAAGAATGGGCTAGCTAAGAATGGTCTTTACTGTCTGTTAGTTTCTTGTCAATACACATGCTGATAAATTACTTCTAATCAATAATAACTCATAAACTCTGTTCCAGCACTCATATGTTCCAGTATTTTTCTTTGTCTTCATCTACAAAACAAATGAGAGCTTCATTTGTTTGCTCACTTAACCAGAGTACCTCACAATAATTAAAAAAAGAAAGATTCTGAATGTTTTCCTTACTGTGGCTTAGCCCACATCCCTGCTCACTCTAAATATTTTTTGCTCTGACCTCTTCATGTGAAAGAAGGTTGTTTTGTTTGTGAAGATCCAAAGTTACAGTTATTTGCTCAGTAAGTGTTAGCAAGTTCATGCTAAAAAGTATACCAGGTAGACTTTTACTTCTTTTAAAAAATTAAAGGTATTCCTTAACTTCACGGAGGCCCTGATACATCCTCTACACTCCATTCCAAACTGTCCATCTCATCTTCTCTGACAGCCTACCAGAGAAACTGAGAGAAGAAAATCCTTGGCTTTATGAAAGGATTTCTCTATTGTCGGCTCTTTAGAGATGGGATTTGTGTTTCCCTCAGGTAGAGCTATTAGCATCAGTGACAAAATGCCAGAGGTCAAAACACATAAAAGCAAACAAACAATCAAACAAATGTACTTTTCATTGTGCTGTGAGATTTGTATAAATAGCCTCAATGCTGCAAGATTATGAAAAATTCTGATTGGTTTTATTGGGCTTTTCATCATTTACATCTTTTCATCTTTCACCTTTACATTGCTCTTACAGCATAAGCCTGGATTTCATGTCCATTTAAATGCAATACTAACTTAACTTAGTATACTAACTTAAATTATGGCTGGTTGTCATTCTGCCTCTTGTCAAGTATGGGCCATGAAACAGAAATTAACTTTAGATTTCTAAAATTCTTGAAAGAGTAGTTGTGAAAGAGTTGACTGATCATTTGCAGGTGAATGGTTTATTTGAAGAGTACCATCATACCACAGAAACAGTGAAGGTTATGAATGATCGTCTTATGACATCTGACAGTTATCTCATCTCTGTGCTTGTACTGCTAGACCTCAGTGTAGTATTTGATACACCTCATTAGTAGATTAGAACACATCTTATTAAACAGTGTTCTTTTAAAATAGTGTCAGTTGACAAACCTTGCTGGTATGGACAGCTGAATTGCTACAGGGCATCCGATTAGTTTACAGTGCTGTCCTGAGCTCCCTCCCCAGGTGCCTCATTTCCCATTCACACCTTTGTTCAGATAACCTCAATAGATCATTTGACAGAATGGGGCGAAGTTCCAAATTGGTTTCATCCAAAACCATTGATTGTAATGCCCCACGCCTTCTTTCACACCTTTGTGCATACCTGAGGGCCATGAGAAATGAGTCAAAGTCTATCTTGGGTATTACATCCAGCTATACTGCTCTAGTAGTCATACATTTGAAAATTATTACCCATCTCATCTCTGTTCTTCATCCTGTGTTTATGATATATGGCCGAAAACAACTGACCCCAGTTGAATAGAAAGGGGGTTTGAAGATGGGGAAGGCCCACCATCTTGAGTGGATGAGGGTTTGCATGCCAGCGTTGGCACTCACTGCACTTCCGCTGATGTCCACGGACCGCTTCCTGACCTCTCAGAACTCAGTACTTCCCATGCATCTCCACAAAGACCCGTTCTGCTCTGGGGTGGCAAGTAGACTATTATAATATTGCATGACCAGTTTAGTGAGAGGATGATGTGGCTCAAGAACAATGGGATGGACTGCTTCTTTCTCAAAATCTGCACCAGTCAGGGGCAGCCTCCCACATGGATCAACTGGGCAATACGATCAAACTCTGGTGGCAGTGGCGCAGTGGGCAGGTGCTCACCTTGCAACCGGAGGGTTGCTGGTTCGAGTCCCTGTCTGAGCGCATGCTGTCATTGTGTCCCTGGGCACAATGACACCCTGGGCAAGACATTTAACCCATATTGCCTAAGTGTGAATGTGGTTGTGTGTTTGGTGGTGGTTGGAGGAGCTGTAGATTGGGCAGCTGTGGCTACATTCATAGCTTACCACCACCAAGTATGATTGAGGTGTGAATGAATAGTGCATGAAATTATAAAGTGTCTTTGGGTGTCTATAAAAGCACTATATAAGACTAATGCATTATTATTATATTGACTTGTGGGTTTATAAATGAGCAATCCTTTGAGGGAATGAGTCCATCTATGCCTGCCAAAGTGCTGCCAACTCTGCCTCTTTAACATTAACTGTATGGTCTGCCATCCCATTAAGCTGGTGGGCACAGGTTGTGATACAGGGGTTGGACAATGAAACTGAAACACCTGATTTTAGACCACAATAATTTATTAATATCGTGTAGGGCCTCCTTTTGCAGCCAATACAGCATCAATTCGTCTTGGGAATGACATATACAAGTCCTGCACAGTGGTCAGAGGGATTTTAAGCCATTCTTCTTGTAGGATAATGGCCAGGTCACGACATGATGCTGGTGGAGGAAAATGTTTCCTGACTCACTCCTCCAAAACACCCCAAAATGGCTCAATAATATTTAAGTCTGGTGACTGTGCAGGCCATGGGAGATATTCAACTTCACTTTCATGTTCATCAAACCAATCTTTCAACAGTCTTGCTGTGTATATTGGTGCATTGTCATCCTGATACACGGCACCGCTTTCAGGATACAATGTTTGAACCATTGGATGCGCATGGTCCTCCAGAATGGTTTGGTAGTCCTTGGCAGTGACGCGCCCATCTAGCACAAGTATTGGGCCAAAGGAATGCCATGATATGGCAGCCCAAACCATCACTGATCCACCCCCATGCGTCACTCTGGGCATGCAACAGTCTGGGTGGTACGCTTCTTTGGGGCTTCTCCACACCGTAACTCTCCCAGATGTGGGGAAAACAGGAAAGGTGGACTCATCAGAGAACAATACATGTTTCACATTGATTTGCGCCCAAGATTTGCGCTCCTTGCACCATTGAAACCGACGTTTGGCATTGGCACAAGTGACCAAAGGTTTGGCTATAGCAGCCCGGCCGTGTAATTGACCCTGTGGAGCTCCCGACGGACAGTTTTGGTGGAAAAAGGAGAGTTGAGGTGCACATTTAATTCTGCCGTGATTTGGGCAGCCGTGGTTTTATGTTTTTTGGATACAATCCGGGTTTACACCCGAACATCCCTTTCAGACAGCTTCCTCTTGCATCCACAGTTAAGCCTGTGGTTCATTCTTCTTGGTGGTATGCTGACATTACCCTGGATACCGTGGCTCTTGATACATCACAAAGACTTGCTGTCTTGGTAACAGATGCGCCAGCAAGACGTGCACCAACAATTTGTCCTCTTTTGAACTCTGGTATGTCACCCATAATGTTGTGTGCATTGCAATATTTTGAGCAATACTGTGCTCTTACCCTGCTAATTGAACCTTCACACTCTGCTCTTACTGGTGCAATGTGCAATTAATGAAGATTGGCCACCAGGCTGGTCCAATTTAGCCATGAAACCTCCCACACTAAAATGACAGGTGTTTCAGTTTCATTGTCCAACCCCTGTATATTCAGTGAGGTTGGCAGACTCTGAAGTGTCAGGTAGTGCAGGGACATGTGCCGTTGAGCTACAGAAAGTGGGCCTCTTGACTTCGTCTCCCTGTTCATTGGATCAAAGGTTGACTCAGGCCAAATTTCAGGTGGTAAGGTGAGAAAAGGGGGTCCACTGCTCCATTTGTTCTATCCTATCAGCTGTTGGAGGTGCTTTCTTCTTGTGAGGTCATCCGCTGGATTTGCCTGTGATTGCACATACCTACAGTTGTCCAGCTCTGTAAGGTCCTCTATTTCTGCTGTCCGAGTCCCTACAAACACCTTAAAATGTCAAGAATTTGAGAGCAACCAATTGAGAACAGTTGTGGAGTCTGTCCAAAGGGTGATGCTGATGATGGTTAAGGTTAACTCAGTTCTCAGGACTTTTGCCAGTTGCGTGCCAGTTGTATGGCCATTAGGGCAGCACACAGTCCCAATTGTGGTATGGACTGCTGCTTCTTGGGAGCCACACGGCTTCTTGCTGCTAGATAGGACACTTCCACTTTGCCTTGACCATTGTCTGTCCGCAAATAAGCTTTTGCCCCATAGGCCTGTTCTAAGGCATCACAAAATAGGTGGATGTCCCGGACTTAGACTGGCTTGTCTAGTTCGGGGCTTGTGTAGCATCTTGGGAGACAGATGTTCTTTGGATCCTTTAGCTCAGTTTCCCATCCACGTCATTCATTGAGTAATTCCTCTGGCAACTTTGGGTCATCCTATTCTGCCTTCTTTGACCACAAGTGCTGTACTTCTACCTTTCCTTTGGTAGTAAATAGAACAATATAGCCTAAGGGGTTGTATTGGTTTGCTAGGATCTGGTAAATGCAACACATCTGTGCAGTCTGTGGGATGACATTTGTAGCTCAACATATCATTCTGGCAGTGCCAATGTAATCCCAGGGCGGACTCATGGATGCCTTTTTCCCAAAATGTGGGCCAGGGACCCCCTGGTTGTCTTAGTCCCAGAAATTACACAGAATTCAAATGTACTTATAGGGTAAATCCCTGTAAAATACCCGAAAGTTAGGATAAGCCACTACACAATATGACTCCGAAAAGAACAGCATACTTACGATGTGAGGGTACTTATGGCTTTAGTTGCAGACCATATTATGAAGGGTTACAGGACTGCCTTCATTTATTTCCACAATATCACTGAAATTAGAAATATCCTGTCTCAGAGTGATGCTGGTACATGCATTTATTACTTCTAAGCTGGACTATTGTAATTCATTAGTTTCACGCGGCTCTAAATGCTCCCTGAAAAGCCTGCAGTTGATCCAAAATGCTGCTGAGTACTAATTGTGACTAGAAGGAGAGGCCATATTTATTTCAGATTAGCTTCTCTGCACTGGCTCCCTATTAAATTCAGAGGTAAATTTAAAATCCTTCTCCTCAAATGTTGAGTAAGCAGTCCCCATCATATCTTGAAGACCTCATGGTACCTTATAATGCTAAAAGAGAACTTCAGTCTCAGACTGCTGGCTTACTTGTGGTTCCTAGTTTTCAAAAGTAAAATGGGAGGCAGAGCCTTCAGCTATAAGCCTCCTGTATAGTGGAACCAGCTCCCAGTTTGAATTTGTGAGACAGACCGTCTCTCTACTTTTAAGATTAGTCTTAAAACTTTGCTTTTTGATAAATCTTATAGTTAGGCCTGTTAGGCCTCATCTCTCTTCACTTCCCCTTACACCCCAACCAGTCATAGCAGATGGCTGCCCCTCCATAAGCTTGGTTCTGCTGGAGGTTTATTCCTGTTAAAAGAGAATTTTCTCTTCCCACTGTCACTAAGTACTTTGCCTTGAATTCAATTCAATTCAATTCAATTTTATTTATGTAGCGCCAAATCATTAATTCAGTAATTCATTATTATCAGGCTGTCCTAAAAGCTCCCTGAAAAGCCTTCAGCTGATCCAAAATGCTGCAGCCAGAGTACTGACAGGGACTAGAAAGAGAGAGCAGATTTCTCCCATATTGGCTTCTCTTCATTGGCTCCCTGTTAAATCTAGAATAGAATTTAAAATTCTTCTCCTCACATACAAGGTCTTGAATAATCAGGCACCATCTTATCTCAAAGACCTCATAGTACCATATCACCCCAACAGAGCACTTCGCTCTCAGACTGCTGGCTTACTTGTGGTTCCTAGGATACTTAAGAGTAGAATGGGAGGCAGAGCCTTCAGCTTTCAGGCACCTCTTCTGTGGAACCAGCTTCCAGCTTGGATTCAGGAGACAGACACCCTCTCTATTTTTAAGATTAGGCTTAAAACTTTCCTTTATGATAAAGCTTATAGTTAGGGCTGGATCAGGTGACCCTGAACCATCCCTTAGTTATGCTGCTATAGGCCTAGTCTGCTGGGGGGTTCACATAATGCACTGTTTCTCATTCACCTTATTTACTTTGTTTATACTCCACTCTGCATTTAATCATTAATTGATATTAATCTCTGGCTCTCTTCCACAGCATGTCTTTCTCTCCCCTCAGCCCAACCGGTCGCGGCAGATGACTGCCCCTCCCTGAGCCTGGTTCTGCTGGAGGTTTCTTCCTGTTAAAAGGGAGTTTTTCCTTTCCACTGTCGCCAAGTGCTGCTCATAGGGGGTCGTTTTGACTGTTGGGTTTTCTCTGTATTATTGTAGGGTCTTTACCCACAATACAAAGCGCCTTGAGGCGACAGTTTGTTGTGATTTGGCGCTATATAAATAAAATTGAATTGAATTGAATTGAATTGAAAATCACAACAGTCGCCTCAAGGCGCTTTGTATTGTGGGTAAAGACCCTACAATAATACAGAGAAAACCCAACAGTCAAAACGACCCCCTATGAGCAGCACTCGGCAACAGTGGGAAAGAAAAAACTCCCTTTTAACAGGAAGAAACCTCCAGCAGAACCAGGCTCAGGGAGGGGCAGTCATTGAGGCAACTGTTGTGATTTGGATTTGGTGCCATGTCACGGCTGTGTGCGGGCAAGGCAGGGAGGACCCCAGTGCAGGACACGGCGAGAGCAGGTTCGGAGGGAGGTTTATTTGATAACTCAAACAATTACAAAACAGAAAACTCGAAAGCAGACACTAGGAACTCGAAGACAAAACACACAGGCAAAAACTGATGAGGACCCGAACAAGGAACAGAGGGAAAACTAAGGGCTTAAATATACAGAAGGGGATTAGGGCAAGTGGAAACAGCAGGGGACGACAGGTGAACCAAATGAACCTAATGACAAGGGGAAGCAAAACTAAACACAAAGCACAGGAAACAGACCATCAAAATAAAACAGGAACTGAGTAAACATAACAGACGCAGACCTAACACTGAAAACTTAAGGGAACATACACAAAAACAAGGGAGACTAAACAGCATACTCAAAACAATATATAAGAAACACAACCTGAAAAATACAACAAAAGAAAGCTACACAAAAGAAAACTCAGAACGCTGGGCCACCGGCCCAGGATCATGACAGCCATGTAAATGAATTGGATTGTTTTTGCCTTAAATACTGTATTTCTGTGTATGTTTTCACATTTTGATAAATTACTGTACCTAATTCCCATTTTTCTAGCAAAATATAGAGAAAGATTTTTTCACAATACTGTATATCTTTCAGCTGTCTTGGGAACATTTTATTGCCCATTTTGTTGTTATATTTCATGACTGGACTTTTACTGAGATTGACCCTTTTTTTTCCAGAAAGGATTGCAGAAGCAGTAGCAGCAGTCTGCATGCCTAGGTGCTTGGTTTTATACACCTGTGCCCATGGAAGTGACTGGAACACCTCAATTTAATGATTTGGGTGGGTGAGATATACTCTTGGCAATGTTATTTCATGCTACTAGGCTGGGGGAAGTGTGGGTCTATAGTGAAGACTGGACATTTTTTAAATGTTTGTCTTCTGGTTATATGCTCTATTGGTGCAGGATAAAAATGGATGTTTTTGGAGAACCAAGCTATGTCCAAGGTGTTTGAGCAAAGTAGCTCATATACACAACACCTCCTACAGAGATGTTTCTCTCCTGAAACACCTCTGGTCAATGATTACTGTGAGGCACAAACTATCTAGTGTTTGATTTTATACGGTGCTTAAGCATGTCTAAGTGTGCTCAAAAATTAAAACTAGTTTCAGAGGCATACAAAGATCACAACAATACAGTAACACTTGCACACATACACACAACACCCTGTCCAAGTCATAAACCTGTGAATTTCATAAATGCTCCAATCGGGAAGAATTTGGCTGGTGCTGTGCTGTTTCTCGTTAACAGTAAATAGCGTCACTGGGTCCTGGAGGTGAAATTACACTATATCATGGCTGAGAGCTCATTAAAAATGGATATGAGTGGTTGACTAACAGTAGCTCCCAGGCTGGAAAGTGTCAACAGGCCTGCCGCTTTCCTTCCATGTTGTAAAAAATTCAAACTGATGTGACACAGTGGGCACGTTGGTGCCAGGCATGCACTGTGATTTATGCCTCTCATTTCCAGTAGGGGACATTTTAAGTGAAAGCACAGGGAATTTGCCAGTTTTACAGTGAGGCACTGCAGAGGAAAAGTACAACAGTTGTATACTTGGAGCATTGTTGGGAGAAAAAAAAAGAGGCCAGAAAGCAGCATCTGTCAAGAGCAAACTCACAAATTACCTGATGGCACTCTGACAAACATTCAAGGCCACCTGCCACACAAACAAAGCAGCAAATACAAAAGACAATTTATGATATCACTGCCTGAATAGGCTATGCCTTAATATACAAAGCAATAAAAGATGTGGAGCTGAAGGGAACTCACAGTCATCAGGGATGTTAGTGGAATACAAGAAACTATTATCTATTATCTCCAACAATCCATTACAATAGCAGCTCACAGAGAGGAAAGAACAAAACCAATACTACCTCCAGCATCTTTAGTAAGCTATGATGACAGACAGGGATTTAGCCGTCGCAGGTCTGCAGGGAAGGAAAAGTTATTCCGTTAGTCACTTCACTTCAAAACAGCTCCGAAGTAATTGGTTGGATTGAATGAATTTTGTATGGCAGGATGATCCACCTGACTTTGGTTATCCCTTAAGTTCCTCTACTATTTTGAATAGCAAAAAATCCAGTGGTACAGAATGTGACATTAAGTGTATGAAATTACCATGTTTCAAGTTTTCAGGGTCATTTTAGCCAAGGTGTTTTCAAGCAATGATCATTACACAAATATGTCTCCATCAAAGTAGATATGAATACAAACCCCTCAGTTCAGTTTGTTTGGTAATTCCCTCACTATACTGATTATGCTCCAGATATCTGTGCAGTTGAGTTTTGGGACATCTTATTCATAACAAGTCAAATCCTGGTCTTCATATGGTGTTGACTCTTTGAAGGAATCACTAAAATATTCAAATTTTGAGTGGGACTGACTGAAGTATAGGTGCAATCGAGTCATCAGTCATGATTGCTATGTGGAAGTGATGAATTTGTTAGGATTTGACATTTTACCTCTAATGCTCTGCTTTCATACTTGACACAACTATTTGTGTTAGTATTAATTTGAACAGAAATGTTCATTGTTAATGTTATGATAGTCTTCCACCTAGAAGGCACATCCATAGAGGCAGAGGGGATTGCTCATCATCTCTTTGTTGAAAAATGAGGTTGATCAAAGAATAAAAAAGAGAAATTGGTTGGTAAATTTTTACCAAATCCAATGGACAATGGTAGTAGCTAGCAACTGTTTAATAAAAAAATATATTCATTTCACTTCAACTCAGTTTTTTTTATACAGCGCCAAATCACAACAAACAGTTTCTGAGGCTGACGCTAGTATGGTCACAGGTGAATGCCAGTTAGCTGTTTGCATCACGTTCCTCTCAGTGGATGCATGAAACTGTATGGAAGTAGGTAGGTGGGTTGTCAAATTGTAATATCTTGAGCATGATTATAGTTGGCTGCCCTGTAATTCATTGTTTGTCAGATGCAGTGCTCTCCAGCTGACTCATCGGGAGCAACAAACACACATTTCTTCCAGCTGAGTGAAGCTGACACACCACCCACGTGAAAAATTCCAGCAAATAGACTGAGTGGTTAGTGCTTCGTTTGTGCTGGTTTGTGCCGTTAAAACTAGCGTTTGTGCTGCTTTCGTTTTTGAGTTATTAAAAATTATAATTTTGGCCGATAATGTCACCCCAACCCCCGGGCAAGGAAATTGGTGCATAACCATCACCGACTGGTATGGAGTGTGGAACAGAATGTCGCTCAAGGGTTATCTGTTAATTTTAGGATAACAAAATACTGTCTGATAAATTTTCTTCTTTGAGATTTTTCCAAATATATCAACTAAATCTAGCTTTACCGTATTTTTCGGGCTATAAGGTGCACTTAAAATCCTTAATTTTCCTCAAAAATTATAAATTGTGCTTACTGACCTTGAAACAATTTTATGTGGTACACTGGGCTCAAAAATCTGTCGAAACATTTGGTGTGACTTTGGTGACGGACGTTTAATAAATATCGACATTTTCCAGAGTGTACAATAGGGGGGTAACACCCAGCATACGCTTTTCAAATAGTTGAGCACTGCCGTCTGACCGCGATGGCCGAGGAATCCACACCACTGCACCACTGTGTGGTCTGCAGCGATATTTCCTCCGGTCTGGCAGATCAGTTCAAAGGCCTCATTGAATTCTGTAAAATCGATTCACAAAATGACTCTACTGATGATATTAGACAGAAACAAGCTGTGAGTGCGGCGCAGCAAGTGTGGAAAGCAGCCAAAGCCGCCGGAGATAAATTCAACAAGAAGTGGAAGCATTGTTCCAAAAATAGAAACCGTACGCAGTAAACTGCAGAAAACGATGATGAATTTTATTCTACTTGTTCCTGGCCTATTTTCATCTATGCTGGCCCGTATCTTTGTGCGTAATATGAAAATAGACCCGTTCATTGATATTATAATGATATTATAATGCAGTGCGCCTTATGGTCCAAAAAATACGGTACTTTAATTCTTTTGTGTTGCTTACCAGTCAGTGTTATGTTTTACTGGCAGGCGATCACATGTCTTCACCTAATTAGAAGACAATGAATCACCTGCTGCAGGCTGTAATTACTGTTTTGGTTATGCGTCCGTTGTATTTCAGCACTTTCTTGTCACCAGTTCATTCAGTGTGAATTTGTCGGATGTTGTCAACGCAGGAAAGGACATTCGGTAAGTGTTGTTTCTGTTCGCTCTGCAAATAGTTGTACAGAAAAATACCTGAGGTCTTTCCTGCTTTTTATTGAGAATAGTTGTATATAACTATTATTTACTATATTTTTACACACTTTTTGAAAAAACGTGGTGGTGGTGGGGGGGTGACATTATCGGCCAAAATAATTTTTAATATCTCAGAAATGAAAGCAGCACAAATGCTAGTTTTAACGGCACAAACCAGCACAAATGAAGCACTAAAAAAGTAGACCACTCTGGTTTGTTTTGGAGCATGATGGGGGGATGATGACATCATTGGCCAAAATTATAATTCATAATATCTCCGAAACGAAAGCAGCACAAACGCTAGTTTTAACGGCACAAACCAGCACAAACGAAGCACTAAAAAAGTAGACCACTCTGGTTTGTTTTGGAGCATGATGGGGGATGGTGACCTTTGGATGACCTAAAAAATAATTTTTAATAACTCCAAAACGCAAGCAGCACAAACGCTAGTTTTAATGGCACAAACCAGCACAAACGAAGCACTAACCACTCAGTCTATTTGCTGGAATTTTTCACGTGGGTGGGGTGTCAGCTTCACTCACCTATTGCTTCCAGCTGATTGGAACCGCCGCTGCTGTCCTGTTTTTGCCGTTGCCCTGTCTCCATTGGTGACAGTTTGATGCTGCGTCCTATCATGGTTTTGGGTCCTGCTGCTGCTTGCTGTCCAATTTCAAAGGCTCCTCCAAATGCGGTCGACGAATGCGTCCTTCTTTTCCCAAATTTGAAGGATGGGTCCAGCGTAACCTTCATGGCCTACCATGTCCCATGATTCACTGCGCATCAAAACTCAAACTTGGCAATGGTGGAGAATAGCAGCCAAAAAGTTTGAAATATGACTGTTTCTGTGACACAAAATAATGTCTGCTGTTGCATGTTTGGCTGTCAGAATCTCTACTCTACCAAAACTGGACTGAAGTTATACCGAATCTCACGGGATCACGGCTGTTTAAGAGAAAACGGAGGTGTCTGTGGTTGCAAGCCATCAAATGTACTAGTAAAAATTGGACTGAGGACATGATCAAGCCTGAGGATACGATCAGAAATGCTAACGTTTGAAGTGCCCATTTTATATCAGGTAAAGTCATTTATCTTCCATTGTTTATACTGGGATGTCAAGTATCTAAAGTAAACAGCATTAGCTGGTAGGCTATTTGGCTTTTAAACTGCAGTGTGGCTGGCTATTTACAGGTGAGGCATTGCTGGACTCAGTCCTGATTTTTAAATTAATATTTAATCGCACTATAGATTACAAACTGCAGTGCCAGTCAAAAGTCTGAGCAGACTATTAATGGTTAAGTGTGTCTCACAGTGTGACTGGAACAGTATATATATTTTTTTCATTGTAAATCAATAATATCTGCAGTCGGAAAACTCTTAGCAAGCTAGAAAATCAATTTGACGAAGTACTCAGGCTGCCATGCAGGTACAATCCGCTGTGAGGACGTAGTTCTCTGACTTGTTTACAATGACCCGAGCCTCATACATAGCGCTCCTGTTTCCTTGTCTTTGACTTAGAAGAACTTCTGCCTTCAAGACACAAAACTCCGAGTCTGTGTCATCATATTTGGCGTTCAGTACATGGCTGCAAACATAATTGTAAGCATCCATTGACTTGTATGTGCCACAACTTTTCTCCGGTGAATACGCTGGGTTTCTCCACCAAATACACAAATAGATCTACCCACGGATACTGGGCCACTTGCTAACGTACCACAGGGATCAGAGTCGGTTGCCGGTGGTCAAAATTAAATTTTTGCAGGTAGTTTTTCACGATCTTTCGTTGATAATCCCTTCTCGTAGATTGAAACGCTATTGAACGCCGCCATACTTCCATTTCCAAAATGCGCGCATCGCTACCTATGTCATCATTGTTTACAAACAGTAAAAGGGTCTATACCCGGAGAGAACATCTGATTTACGGCACATCCTTTTAAAGTTAAGCATCATAACTGGATATTTTTATTCAACATTAATGTCTTATTAGAGAGCTGCTAATATAGTTGGAAATTAATCATTAGCTCATCTATACTCCTTGATTTTGAACTGTGTTATACTTGTTTTAACAGCTTATTTTGAATTAAAGGTAGCATTAAATTAACCACAGAAAGGAGCAAAAGTTCAGCTCCATTATAACGGCTTGTTTTCCACAGCTGTGCTTCGCATTGTCATGGTTGCTACGCGATGCAGATATGAAGGCTAGACCGTCCAGTTTCACAGCCATTCACTTCCAGCCTTTGCGGTCTTCGTGAGCTACAAAGGACCCGGTCTATGTAGGCCGGGTCCTTTGTAGGATGCAGCCCCTGAATTTGGACACAGCTATGGTCTCTCCCACCAAAACTGTGCAGTGTTATCCTAATAATAAACCATGTATAACGCAGAAAGTCAAAGCCATCCTCAGCAGGAAGAAGGCCGAGAGGGCGAATAAACTGAACAACTTTTTTTAACCAGTTCAATTAGTCCATACCCCCCCCCCCCCCCCCCCCCCCCCCCCACACACACACAAACTGCATCTGTCTCTCTTTCTTTCCTCAAAACACCTCCCTCCAGACAACACAGCACCCCTGCCCTCCTCCTCCTCCTCCCCCACCACTACAACGAGATGCCTCCAAGTATCAGGGTCAGCTGAGGAAGCTTCATCCCAGGAAAGAAGCGGGCCTGGACCATGTGTATCTCTGACAGCTGAAGACCTACACTGCTGACCTGGGTGAACCACTTCAATGTATCGTCAACCTCAGTCAGTAACTGGGGAGGGTGCCCACCCTCTGGAAGACATCCTGCATTGTTCCAGTTCCAAAGAAGGACCGGCCTAGTGAGCTGAATGACTTCCAACTTGTGGCACTCACCTCACATCTAATATAGACACTGGAGCGACTCTTCCTCAGCCTCCTCAGATTCCAGGTGCAACAAGCCCAGGACCGTTTGCAGTTTGCATACTGGGCAGGTGTTGGTGTAGAGGATGCAATCCTCTACCTGCTGCACCGAGCATACGCTGATCTGGATAAGGAAAGTGGCACGGTGAGGATCCTCTTCCTAGTTTTCTCAAGTGCTTTTAATACCATCCATCCCCTTATCATTCAGGATAAACTAAACAGGAAGAGAGTGGACCCCTGCGGTCTTTTAACATCTGCTGGAAACTCCTGGAGATGTTTTATCAGACTGTCATAGCGATTGTCCTGTTTTACACCATGGTGTGCTGAGGGGGGCAGCACATCCTGGAAGGACACATCCAGGCTAGACAAACTGATCATGCGGGCTGGCTCTGTGGTCAGCATGAAACAGGACTCTCTGGTGACAGTGACAGAGGCAGAGATTTGTGAGTTCTGCTGTGTTTGTGTGCCTATTTTATCTGTAAAAAAGGTGCTTCTGGAACTTTAATTTCCTTGACCAAATCTTCCTAAAGGGATTAATAAAGTTTTATCTCCTCATCTAATCTAATCTAATCCCATTCGTGTTTTTATTTATTTATTTATTTTTGGGGGGGTGGTAATTTTTGACCATTCTACCAGAAACTCATTTGTGAGCTCAGATACTAATGTCTCTTTTGGACCTTTTGGACTTTGCAGGGAGGGGTCATCCCCAAAAGAGTTAACATCACACGTGATGAAGACCATGGAGTGGCTGCTCTTTCAGCACTTGAGGCCACAGGTCTGCCGCGCCTTTAATTCTCTTCAGTTTGTGTACCGGCAGAAGTTGGGTATGGAGGATGCCATTGTTTTATATGCTACATTTATCCCGCTCTCATTTGGACAGGGGCAGTGTTGCTGCGAGAATTACATTTCCAGATTTCTCCAGCGCCTTCAGTTCTATCCCACGTCTGCTCCTCAGAGATACACTAACAGGCATGAAAGGAGGCTCACACTTAGTGACTTGGATTACAGACTGCAAAAGTTTGCAGATGACACTGCTATCGTGGGCAGCATCAGGAGTGGACAGGACGAGGAGTATAGGAAACAATCACAGACTTTGTCAAATGGTGTGAATCCAACCACCTGCATCTTAATATGTGTTAAGTTTGCACAGATCTATAAACATGTGGTAGTGCAGATGGATAATAAACTGTATAATTTAAATAGAACTCTACAACTTCCCTGTTGGCATTAGGGAAGTTGTGAAGTGCAAAGAATCATAAATAACTACACATAATAAATGTTAGGGTATTTATGTTTCATGTGTCTGAAGGGAAAAAGATAGAGAAAAGATATAAGATATAAAGAGGCTATATCAGATTTTTGCATCACCAAATATAAGTATTAAAAATCCTATATCTGTTGGACTTTAATCACTAACTTGGATTAAATTTAGACACACAGTCACTAGTACAACAACACCACTTCATCTGATGACATGACAAATGAAGGGATCATTTGTCACGTTACATCTCGCTGAACTCCGCTTTGCAAGACATCTGTGATGACTGCAGTAAAGTGGGCAGGTGGTCTCCCTCTTACAAGTACATACACTCTCATAGCCACACATAGCAAGCTAGCTGGTTGAAAGAACATAAAAGAATAAATCACAGACAGATGTTCCAACTCTTTGAGAGGAGCCTGCCCTCATTAATCACACCTTATCAGTCACAATCTAAATGTAGAGAGACAGAAAATGGAGTAAGAAGGGAGAGAAGACGAAAGACAAGAATGCATGGAGGAGAAGTGTTTCTCTGTGCTCATTGTGTGACTCAGATGCTCAGCACAGTCCCTGACCTCTTGCCACCTCACAGAATTAAATGAAGCAGCAGCCCAAGGCCACAGTGTTAAATAATACCTAGGCCTATGGAGTACATTAAGATGTAGCATAAATAAGGAACAATAGAGAGGCGGACGGCCTCAGTGCTGCCAGCTCATTAACCCTGTCAGACAAAGAGACAGACAGGTCCAAAGGGACATGTCAAAGGAAAAATGGATGCACATGAGGTGGAGGATGGAGGCAACCTGTGGAAAAAGCCTTGTGATGCATGTCACATTTCAAATGTGTCTTAAGTGTAGATTATGACGTAACATTTTAATATGGGCATCTGTGACCTTTGTACTAAAATGAAGAGACAAGATGACATGATTTCCTAATTTCCTTTTTACACCAAAAGAGAGACAATCAGTGCTTTACCTCAGGATAATGTCCAGCTGCTGAATATACCGTCACAAACAAGACTCAGCAAGGCTGGAAAGAAAGATCTTTTCTGGTTGCATTCTGTATGCGTCCTCAATAAATTTCAAACACTGTGCCTATTTAACATGTTAATGATTGGCTGTGGCCTTTATGTGAGTTCAAGTGTCTCCAGATCTTACTTTAGGCAAAAATATACTCTTTAGGTCATTAAAATTCACTCACTGGCTGACAATCACATTGGTTTTCCCTGTGTTAATGGGTATCATCCAGCTTACTTTACATATTGTATCAACTAACCTCAGTAATTAGCTATAGGTTTTCAAGGTTTCTTTATTGTCATATATATGTAAACATATAATGAAAACATATAATGAAATTTTGCGTTCCAGAACACCCATCCAAGAAATACAAAAAACAGAAGCAAACAGGGGGGGCAGGTGTCCTGAGGTCATGCAGCTGACTCGCAGCGCTACCTTTAGCAGAAGAACAGAAAGAGATACACTGGGATAGTTAGGTTCAAAAAAATCATCTCGTACTGTATTCATTATAAACACCGTACGAGGTTCCAAAAAACACCTCAGCAAAAGCATATTTGCACATTTAAAGCCAGGATAGCAATATGATGGGTAAGGTCAGGTCAGGAGGGCATGCAGACGGAGACGAGAGGGTGGGGGCATTGTGGAGCCCAGATGCCAGCTCCTAGCCAAAACAGTAGTGATGGAAATTTATCAGCGGCCGTGGTACACCAGATCCAGCTTCACAAATCACAGGTGGGGCTGAGGGGAAGAGCGACCATCACACATAGCCCTGGAGAGATATGATTGCCAGCTCAAGGCCGGCTAGGGAGCCGAATTCCTGATAATGCAGATGTTGTTTTGATAATGCTGACAGCCTTCAGTCTCACTGGGGAACCCATTCAGTAAATCCAATATTCCAAATTCATTAGTTACCGTCCTCACTGTGCAGAACCGAACCTTATCTCCAGATCGAACCCCTCTCGCCTGCGAGCACGTTCTACTCACCAACCCTACGGCTCAGGTCCACCAGGCTTTGAGTCTGAGTTTGTACGGCTCTGGACAGCCCGTCCACCTGGGTCGGCAGCCTCTGCAGATGTCGAACTGCCGCCCAGATTTTCTTGATTTCCCGGTAAATCAGGTATCCTCCGAGCCCAAACAGAAAAGATACCGCTACCAAATGGCGGAATATGTAGACGTCTTCCACGTCTTCAACCTCGAGGGTCGAGAAGCACACAGGTCTCCACGAGCTCCAAGAATCAATGACGTATCCAACCGGGTCTGTTCCACTCGGTCACGCAGGCTCCCCTTTCCCCAATCTCAGAGTGGAAAAAATTCGATCAGTGGTGGTGAAGGCCCAGTTTGCCAGATCCATGTTGCTCTCAATCTTATTCTTATTCGGACAGTGTGTAAGAGACGCTCTCACAGCAAGCAGCAAGTGGAGAGATGGGGAGGGCAGGGAGAGAGATAGATGCGACCGTCTCTGTCAAGAGCAGGAAGAAGAAATTAGTCTATAATAACTTTGAATAATATCAGTATTGTAGTACTGTTGTCAGTAGTGGCTAAATGAGTAGAGCAATAAATGACTGAGGATTTTAGTGTGAAAAGGGCTTTATGTGTTTAAAAGCTGTATTAGAAGATGCTCTGATTAGGTTCATGCTCACAGGGTATTTTATTGCATTAAGACTAAATTGACTTTAAAAGTAATCAGATTACTGATGAGTACAAGCTTTAGCTTAGACACAAACAAGACCCATTTTATTCAGCAGCCATGTTACTAGGGCACAAAACATGCTACTGACTGCTGAAGTAGAAAGTTTCATGATCTGAGCAACAAGGGAGATCGTTTACATGTTTGGAGCGCATTTATCGACATCATTAAAATTACTTTGCATATTAGATATGCAAAGTAATTTTAATAATGACATCATTGGTAGCTGATAATAGCGCTGTTAAAAACTGATTATTCGATTTCCTTCCCAACCACAAAATGGGAGCAAAATCTTTCCATCATCCAAGATCAAAACTTCAAAGTGATTAAAAGCCTCAACTTACAATTTATATATTTCAAAATCCTCCATAGAACACAGTATAAAACACAAAGGATGTTCCAAAAGGGCCTTACACACTCAAATATCTACCTGTACTGTGGGTGCAAATACACACACCCACTGTACAGGCAACCCTGCTGAGAACTATACATACTATATACTGGTCTTGTACACCTGTTCAGAGGTTCTTGTAGAGGATACGTGAAGATCTATCTACATGGTTTAGTTGCAGCATCCCAACCTCACCCACACTGTGCATTGTAGGTGATGCAAGTGAATTAGATATGGAAGCAAATACATCACACGTAGTTCTTACTGCCTTGTGCATCACTAAGAAAGCTATCCTCGTGAAATGGAAATCAAAAAACAGTTCGTTGTCACGGCCTACAGCCGAGGCTATAAGGTGGACCCAAGTGCAAACATGGACAAGACGGCAGGAGCTGATAGCAAACAGTTTATTTACAACACAAGGTAATTGACACACAATGCCAGGAGCGGTATCCAGAAGGGTATTCTTGTAGAGCAGTAGTTGACAGGTAAGGGGTACAGGAGGAAAATGTAGGTGGCGCAGGTGAGTCTCCCTAGGCAGAGGAACAGGAGAGTTATTGTTTGCTTTACGGAAAGAGTGGTTAAAGAGACAGTTCCAGAACTGAGGAACTACACGGGATATTAGACCAATAAAGGATACATAATTATTGATGCCCATAAGTATTAAGTATTTGTCAGTTATGAAAAGCAAAACAAAACAAAAGATATGGGCAGTACCTGTTAGTGCTGATGATGAATCAGAGTACTGGCCATCCCACATTCCTGAGAAGTTGGCAGCACTGTGCTGAGGAGGAGGTTCAATTATTTTGTTGTGTTTAAACTTTGTATAGTTAGGCAGTAAAAAAAAAAATCCTTTACATGAATTATGAAATCTATGTAAATGTCCAGCAGCAAAAAGGGCAGAACAGAGGTGGTTTTTAGAAACAGCTGTGATGGCCCCACCACAGCCCTTGGACTTCAGGACACACAAGTTGTAGCAGGTGGACAAACCTGCACTGGGGCAGGTAGTCAGTTGGTTTGAGCCAAGCCTCTACTAAGGAATAAAATATCTATATTCTGGTAGTTAATCAAAATTTTCTGAATAGTGATCAAACACTGAAAAAGCTCAAAGCAACTGAAGAAAGGAACCTGAATGACTGACACTGGCAAGAAGCTTAGCATTAACAAATACCCACATTCTCTGAGCATGAAATAGTGAAAAAGAAATGAACCTAAAGCCCATCCATCCATCCATCCATCCATCTTCCACTGCTTATCCAATTCAGGGTCGCAGGAAGCTGCCATGGGGCCAGAGACAGGGTATTCCTTGGACAGGTTGCCAGTCTGTTGCAGAACTTAATGTAAAGTCATCTGTTGTTAATTTAAAGTACAGGGCATCTCAAAAAATTTTACATAATTTCGTGGTCTAATAACATAGCCAATTCCTGCTCAAATGAGCTAAAATTTTGATGAAATATGTAAAAAGAATTTGACATGCCACAAGTCTGATTTCCAGTTGGTGCATTTTTATTATCCTCTTAAATTGCTTGCTGTGCACTCTTGTTTGACTGTGTGAACACCGAATGTGTCCCATGTGACACGACATACTTCAAAAGTGCCGCCGTTCGCGGACTTCCGGCAACAAATACCGTAATACCCCTATGTGGCTGTGACACGCAATTTCTGGGCTTTCAGGAACCGTTTGCATTTTTTCGATAGGACAAACGGTTGCGGAGTTACGGTAATACGCCAGCTGATCAACGTTCCTTTGATCAGCCGACTCCGAGCTGATATGCCACATCTCAATCAGCTGTTCGCCGCTATTGAGGGCAAGAAACGGGCACTTCAGCAGCGATCGCCCGGCGTATTGGAAAAGATAAACTTAAAATAAATTAAAGTAAAAAAGACCTAATATTTGGTTGCTAATCCTTTACTTGCAATAACTGCATCAACTGCATCTTTTTAGTGAGCCAAGCCTTTATTTCAAGAGATACTTCCTTTCAGGTTGTAATTTAATGGCTACATTTACCTCTTCTTGAGTGCATGCTAAAGGTACGTAATGGTATTCTCATCCGCTGACACTGAATCAGATAAGAAACGTCTCTTGTCTGTCAGGATTGAATCCTCCATCTTACTGTGTTTGTTTCCTGACTTCTGCTCAATGACTTTTGATTTTTCAGTGAAACAGAAAGTGGTTATGATCTTGGTTTTTAGAGAATTCGGCCAGCTGTCATTATGGCTACCATGCAGATACTTATGGGCAGCCTCTCTCAGTTAGAAGCCTTCTTAAGAAAAATTGTGGATTCAACAGCAGCTAAGACAAAATATATATTTTATATATTGGCCATTGCCAAAAAACTGCTCATTTTTAATTTAATCAAAATCCGATTTTACAGGATGTCAGTCTTTCTGTGGCTTCATGCACATATTGATGGGTGCTTTAACCCATTCCATATAACCCAGCTTTTTGTCTTTGCCCCCTGCTGCTGCCTCCTGCTCTTGTGTGCTTTCCAGGCGAAGCACAGATCATCTGAAAAAAGCCTGTTGTCTTCTGCAAAGCTGTCTCGTGGCATATTGTGATGATGTCATTTGCCACTTCACTCCAGTTTTCCTCTTCAATGTACGAGTGTGGTAGAAATTAAATGGAAGGCAACCACACAACACATGGCAGTGAGCAAGAACTACAAAGTTTGCAGCCATGTGTTCCATAGTAATACGGCTAAAATCAGTTAAGTGTTTCTTTGGGGCAAAAATAGGTTTGATTGCAGGTTTAACAGAACGCCACACATAAATTTTTTGACTGAAACTAGAAGAAACTCTCATCAAAGACGCTGAGCTCAACAATTAAATTCTAACAATGTGATGTGTCCAGGCCCTATGAATTGTGGGTTGCACAGCAGGGGTTAAACCTAATGAACCCCTGTTCTCCCTCTCTAAGCCTATAGCTGGGAAACAATGTCCTTATCTGGTTCACTCAACCTGCCTTCCCATTTAGCCCCTCTGCCAACCACAAATTTGCATGTCAATCATAGCCGTGGATGACATTTAAAAAGCCTGTAAAAGGACTGGTAGAAACTCACAGAAATTAATTGCAAAGCGCTTATGCATGTTTGTGTGAAATGCACGCATACATACACTCTCTGTCACATGTACACACACAGTCTCCTCCTATCTTTCCACACACACTCACCAGAAATTGTAATTACTTTACATTTCTTTGTGGACTAAGGAAATTGCCAAAATGGTTGAAGTAAGTGTCTCTGCATGTAATTAACACTGTAGTCTCACAATTCTTTTGAAACAATGAATTCTCGTTCCATTCTTTTTGGACATTTTCTCTTGCTTTCTTTTCTACTGAATAAACCTACCACCGGGGGCCACTTCTCTCTAAGATCAATGGAAATCACCAACAGTTTTTCTGAATAGTGGGGAATTAACACGATGTCACACTCTGGCCCTGCATTTAGGTTTGGCGTTTTCATTTTATCTTTTTCACTTTATCTCTCTCTCTCTCTCTCGCTTGAAAGACCGAAATAAGCTGCCTGCTCAAACTCACGCTGTTGGGAATAACTTTGAATTTGTGTGTCTACATTAGCATTGCAGTTCAGGCACATGTGTTAACACAGATGCTAAATAGCCAAAAACAATATTATTATTATTATGACTCTTTTAATTATTCTACTCACTTACGGGTATCAGAAATGACTTGTGAATACAGCAAACATTGTGAAGCAACCCACTTCATTTGGAGTGAATGTTGGTTCCCAGCTCAATGGCTGGGATATACTATTTTTATGTTGTAGGTAACCAAGCAGCAACTTTTTATGCTGAAAATTGAAGCCAGTACACACACTTCAAACCTCACAGTTCCTCAAATGGAAGTTCAGGCTGGCTTGGAAAGTGCAGCAATCTCCGCAGACCCCAAACTTTACTTAAGACGTAAACAGGTTCATAGTCTTTTTATATCATGTTCTCCATGACAACTGAACAAGAGCTTTATTTTTATGTAACTTAACCATATAAGCTGCTAATAAGGCTTAAAATTAAGGCCATGGTTGCTTTTAGTAGCGTAGGTAGGTAGGGTGGGTGCTGCTTCCTGTAGTTCTGCAGTCCCTGTGAGGTAAAAAGATGAATATATATAATAACACATAAAATATTAAATGAGTTTTGGTAATTTTCTGGCCCTGATCAGTTTGGTCTTGCTGCTTAGAGAACACAAAATTGGATAACTCTGTATTTATTCCTTCTTTTCTCACTGCCCACCATAAATAACCTTCCCTGAGACAATCTTGGTTGACTGATTGTCTCTTTTTATGTCTTTTTTTTTTTTATGGGAACTAGTGTCAGCTGTCTACAATTTTTATTCTTTTTCATCGCTCACGGTTTTAAAAGCAATTTCCTCTGCTTGTTTCCACATGTGTAGATTTTAACTTTCAATGCTAACCCAAAGTTATCTTCAACCATGCAAAAGTTCTGGAAGCAAACAGCTTCAGTTTAGCCCAAGAATAGTCATTCCTGTCTGACCCTGGCCAGAATTTCTAATGTACTATAGACAGGCTGCTATCAGCTGCTATTGTTCTCAGCACAATGGACATCATTCACATTAACAAGATACTGACAGCACAATTGCAGTCTGTACAGAAAGCTTTTTCCTGTCTCAACTGAGATATGAAGACATGAAAGCAGCGGCTAAGGTGAAACATAGAACATGAAATTAACAGTTTTTTTTCCCTTACAGGTGACAGTGTTAAAACATTCTCATAAAATATAAGCAAGCAATTCAAATCTAAGCTACATTTGCTGTGACAAATGTGTCATTTTCATCTCCGTGCATACACACACACGCACACACATGCAAAACATGTGAATGCAGCACTACAGACAGTCTCTACTGCTACCATCACTGAAACCAACCAGCTGATCTATACCATGGCAACAGTGATCCTTGACATGCCAGTCAATAAGATGAACAGCCACAAGGAGCAGTACCCTCCATGGAAACGAAGAGTAGAGGCTAAGATCAAGGCAGCATGGAGCAAAGTTAGGCAGTTATCAGAGCTGCAGAAAGATGTGATGACGAAAGGCGTTCCTAAAAAAATATAAAAAGCTATCAATACCTGAGGCCTTAGAAACTGCAGAATAAAGACTCACAGCCTTGGCTAACCACTTGAAGAGGTGTACCAGAGAGACAGAAGTCAGGAGAATAAACAAGATATCTCCACTGAACCATCGAAGGTGTACTCCCAGTGGCAGGGGAAGAATGAGAACAGATGTACTGTATGTATTGATGTATATATGTGTATTGATATATATTTATGTGTAGTATATAGTGTTTTCTATTTTATTTTATTTTATTGTTCTTCTCTGTACTTGAGCTGCTGTAACATGCAAATTTCCCCACTGTGGGAAATATTTAAGTTTATCTTATCTAAAAACGCCGGCACCCTGGAGCTGTGACGTCAGCTCTGGATGGGTACGTTAGTGCGTCGTTGATACCTGTTAATGTTTGTACAGTAATGTTTCTGTTAGTTTACCTGTTGGAAACAAGCTCTCATGGATGATGTTTGCTGAGTGCCACCATTTCAGTTCTGTTAGCTAACGAGTGTACGAGCAGTGGTGCAGACGTGTCTGTCGTGGTAAAGAGGGAACTGAACGCGCAAGTGAAGCTGTCGATTTACCAGTCGATCTACGTCCCCACCCTCACCTAGGGTCATGAGCTTTGGGTAGTGATCGATAGTGTCAGATTTTGCTTAGGGCCCTTTCAAGGGTTGGGCTGGCCCTGGCATACATGGAACACAATAACCAAGTGGCTGGGATCGTATACAGCAGGGATACTCAACTTGATCTAGCCGAGGGCCACATTTGGAAAATGAGAAGTGGCCGAGGGCCAGCCATTAAACTACATTCATATAAAATGAGCAAACTTTAAAAAAGACTGATAGCTTGTGCTCATATTTTGATGCATTTTATTAGCTCCACTGCAATTCAGCAAGATATATTTTGAACCATCTTGAACAGCATAGCTGGAACGTTTCCTATTATGCAGGCAAATATTGGACAAATTCAAAAATGAAAATGATTATTAACAGTTCTTAGGCATAGAATGAACATATTTCAGCTCTTTTGGTGTGAAAGCTGTTTATAAAATATATTAAACACATAACTGCACAGTGCAAGCCACCAAATGTTGGAATAGTTCATAAATACAATTTAAAAAAAAAAAACTGCTTTACTATATTTCAGTTATTTTAAAGTTTGGAACAGACAGCACAGGTATGTAATCAGATGTTTATGTTTTAACCTCTTCATGCATCACATACTATTAGTTACTGACTACATGCTTAATGTGAGGTAACACATCTCATTTCCTTTGAGAGCTTACTGAAGTTTGGTTTCTGAGAGGTCAAGGCAATATGCAAGCACTGGTTGAGATGTGAGTCGGTGAGTCTATTGCGCTTTTTGTCCTTAATTAGATTCATCACTGAAAACCCCGACTCGCATATGTAAGTGGATCCGAACATTGTCAAAATGTATATAGCGAGTCTTTTAGAGTTCGGATACTGATGAACAGAGTGTGCCCAAAATTCACACAGTCTCTCCTCTCTGAACTTGGCTTTTAGGACATCATTAGCCTGCATCTGGACCAGTTCCAGCTGGAAAGCGCCCTCACTGATAGCAGGCACAGCGTTTTTTTGCCTCTGCTGGGCAGCTCCCGGTGACAGCAACGGCGAACGGGTTGCGCACAAACAGTAGCAGTTGCTGTGGGATTTTGAAGTTGTGAAACCGCGATCTGAAGTTCTCTGACAGATTTTTTAACAGTGCTACCATTCGTGACAGCACAATCCCATTTGTAGGAACATCACGCAGGGTAGGGAAGTGAAGTTTTTTCCCCTCTATGTCCGTCATGAATACGCCCAAGGTTGTCTGAAAAGCGCTCACTTTTTCAAAGAGCTCTCCCACATTCGAATCCCCACCTTGGAGCTGCAGGTTAAGATGGTTCAAGTGATTAGTGATATCACACAGAAATGCAACCAGAGCCACAGATTCCTGATCTTGCATAAACTGAGAGAACTCATCTGCTTTCTTTGTTTTTTGACCGGAAAGAAATTCTGTGATTTCTTTGCGCAGTGCAAAGAAGCGCTGTAGGACTCGCCCCCTGCTCAGCCATCTGACATCATTGTGCTGTAGTAGGTCTGAATATTGAGCTTCTTGCTCCTGTAGTAGCATTTTGAAAAGCCGGTGCTGTAAACTTGAAGTTGAGCGAATGTGATTTACAATTTTGATCACTGTGTCCATCATTCCTTTCATTTCACCAGACAGTTTGGCACACAACACCGTCTGGTGAATGATGCAGTGTAGTGAACTAACTGTGGGGTGGTCCGCTATGAGACGTGATGCTAAGCCCCTCTCTCGTCCTATCATAGATGGCCCACCGTCAGTTACAAGGAGGTTGATTTTATCCAGCTCCAGAGAATTCTTATCAAAGAAACTTTTCATAGAATTGTACATGGCCTCACCTGTTGCATTGCTCTTGATGGGCAAAAGGCACAGCAGCTCCTCTTTGAAAAGCTCCCCGTTAAAATATCTCACAAACACGGACAGCTGTGCAGTGTCTGTTGCATCTGTAGACTCGTCCATAGCTATTGACATGTAATCCACACACTTCAGTTCAGCAAGTAAAGTAGAAAAACTGTCCTCATACAAAGTTTCTAGTCTCCGTGCCGCCGTTGAATCCTGAACCTGCTTCACGCGGTTAACGATGTCATCTTTGTGTTTGTCACCGGCAAACAACTCCTCCACGATTCCCAAAGTGCACACTTTCACAAGCTCAGCGTCCACAAATGGCTTGCCCTTTTTAGCCAGCTCCCAGGTTACACGCAGTGAAGCAGCGGTGGCTTTTTCAGCAGCAGTAGTGGAAGTCGTCAAGATTGTTGATGTGGTAGCATAAGACAACTTTAAGGCCTCAGTCTTGTCTTTTCGTGCAATGCTACCAACCGGGAAAGCTGCACTGAAGCTAGCATGTTTTGACTCGTAATGCCGCTTAATGTTAGCAACTTTGCATACAGCAACTGTCTTTTGGCAAATTAAACACTACGGTTTTGCGTTGGCATGAGGTGGCAAAATGAATGCAAAATCATCTGTCCATTTGTTATTAAACTGTCTGTTTTCGACGTCACCTTTTCTCCGCTTACTAACCTCACTCATTTTTTGCCAAGATATTCATTTAAGGACACGTCTTTTCCTCGCAGATCAGCAGTGATTCTTGACCTGCGCAAACTGTTCACTACCTTAAAGGCCCAAATCATTAGGACCTAAAGGGCCGTGTACAAACTAATGATTCTGTCTTACAGACAGTTCACTTTGTGAACACAAGGGGGAATTATTCAGCATTTGTTACACAATAAAAGGGAAAATTATTTTAATTTTGAGCAATTACAAGAAATGGCCGCGGGCCGGTCACCAGCCAATCACGGGCCGGATTTGGCCCGCGGGCCGTGAGATGAGTATGACTGGTATACAGCAACATCTGTGCTGAGTATGGCCTGAAAGTCCCGAGGTCAAAATGGGATACAGCCCCAAGGGTGGCTGAGAATGAATGAGTTCAGATCTTGATGCAGATGGACAGACTAGTGATGGTTGATATATTAGTGGTGAACAAGCAGAGGAAGAAGGCTGAAACTGATTAAGTGATTTATAAAAAAAAAAGCAAAAAATATATTGATGTATGATGATTTAATAGCAGTTTTTCAGTGTGCCTACATTTTTGCCACAAAGGTGCCAAGAGGGTGCAAAATACAGCGTATAACTGGCAGAGTATTAAACATTAGATTTCAAAAATATATTTAAAAAGAAGATTTCCTGTTAAAATTCATGCACAAATGATAAAAACATTTGGAAAAAATTACAAAAATGCCTGAGGAGGGTATAAGGGTTAAAAAACCAATAACAGGAAATATTATATTATCAGATCTGCTGTCATTATTGCTATCATTGACTAATCTTGATCCTCTTAATTACATTTAAATAACAAATAAAATAACAAAAACAACATCCCATGACTGGCCAATAGGTAGCAGTGTATGGGGTGAAGCACAAGCATCCACTGATATGCAACTATAACAACAAAATACAGGCATATACATATAAGAACAGCTTTTGAATAACTGTTCACTGTAGTGGATGCATGAAAGGGTTAAACCTGCGGACAAAGAGTCTTAATGAAAGAAAGGTTTGAACCTGGCTGCCAGGTCCCCTCCTGAATGTTAAAGAGGGAAGGACAGTACAACTGATTCTAATGATACTTGATATCATTTCATTTTTTAACTTTATTTTGTTTCCTTATAAGCATGGTTCATATTAGCAGATCTTCCTTTGGGTGCAAACCTCAAAATGTTTGACATGTTTTTTTGTTTGCTTGTTTTCTTTCAATCTTACCAGCCCGATCTCATTGATTGGACTAAGTTCACTTACTCCTGGCTCCAGGTAGCATTTGTTGATATCATTAGCCTGGTGGTTCACACACAGTACAGTGTAAATATATGAACAAATCAATACAGCCTAGGACACTGCAGTCATTTTGCATTATTAGTTCCAATGATATATTTTCATAGCTTACAATATATTTTAAGACAATTATATACAAAAACACATAACTAAATAATGTCATATAATTTCTCAGTTTTTATATCAATTTTCTGTGCTTGCTTCAACAAGTATGCAGAGCACAGCAAGTTAATGCTTTTACAGTGACTTGCTGTGCTCCACCTAAACATACATGTGTACATGTCAATTTATGAATTTTGGCGATAGATAGATAGATAGATAGATAGATAGATAGATAGATAGATAGATAGATAGATAGATAGATAGATAGATAGATAGATAGATAGATAGATAGATAGATAGATAGATAGATAGATAGATAGATAGATAGATAGATAGATAGATAGATAGATAGATAGATAGATAGATTTTATTTATCCCCCAGGAGAAATTCTTTTGTCAAAGCACACACAGATGTGTGACAAATCTAAATCAAAATAAGTAAACAATATAAAAATATGGGTTACAGGAGACAAAGTTGAGTTGCTAAAGGTCAGAGAAGGAAAAGTGGGAGGAGTAATATGCAGGTCTGCAATGACATTAACAATACATCTAAAACAATAGATTAAGATAAGGTTTACATTCCCCCATAGAGAGAAAGTGTGCTACTGTGACCCTGTGCAGTCAGTTAGTTAATGTGAATTGTTATAAAACTATAATGGTGGGGATGACTTCTTGTATCTGTCCTTGTGGCAGCAGAGCTCTCTAAGTCTATTTGAATGTTTGGTCCTCTGACCCTGAAGATGGTGTAGAGCAGGCATGTCCAAAGACCGGCCGGCTCAAACAATGAATATAACTCAGCATGCAGATCCTCTTTTTAACGCATGGAGACAGTGTCATTTAACAGATTTCTGCCAACTGTGACCAAACCTCAAACAGAAGTCTGAATGATTAACCAATCACAGCCCGTACTGTGCAGCTTGGGTGGGGGGTCATAGGTGACACACAGGGCGCTGCAGGGTTACGCTGCCAATTTGACACTCAACGGGCCCATGAGTCAAATGAAAAATCACCAAAGCAACTGTATTAAAAAAATAGAACACATTTGCCCTGAGAAGAAGGCAGAAGATTATCACGTTAACAGACAAATGGGAGACAAGTCAACAAACTTTGATTTTTTTTTTTTTTTTTTGTTAGCCTTCTAGGACTGAGCCAAATATTTGCACACATTAAGGTCTTTGAAACAAAGCTGCAACTTTTCCAGAGACAAAAACTAATGCACCACCTCACCTGCAGCTGGAGCTGACTGAGCTTCAGTGTGACTGCCGACACCAGCATCTCTCTCTCGTGCCATTTTACTGGTGTTGTGCCAAAAAGTGATTTTCAGTATTTACCAAAAAATTATTGTCTGTATTTAAACTGTTGTAAATGACATTTTGGCCTTTAATCTGTCAAACATATTCCTCATGAATGATATCAATTCACTTTGAGCAAAAAAGACACTCCTGTCACAAGGTACAAGTTACAATCCCTTTTTGGCAAAGTGACTTTTATATACTTTATTTATCATCAGGGAAAAAACTCTCACTGACATTAAAAATGTCTTTGTTCAGAGAGATCTGGCCATGGGGGCAGCAGAAGTTGCAACAAATATAACATCACAGCTCTATAAAGATATTTGAAGTGGCCAAAAAGGACTGAGTTGGTTATAATGTAGGTACACTAACACAGTCATACAGATACTTGCAAAACAGGTCATTTTAGGGCTGCTCAATTATGTAAAAAAAAAAAAAATCATCATCATGGTTAATTAACATGATTACTCACTGACTTTGTAAACAAACTGAATTTTTTGCACAGAACAGTGAATACCTTGAAATCTAGTGCACTTCTACAATCTCTTGAAAATAATACTAAAATGAAAATAAAATCCAGAATATAGATCGATCTATCTATCTTATTTTATATACATATATATATATATACATATATATATATATATATATACATATATATATATATATATATATATATATATATATACACACACATATATACATATATACATATATATATATATATATATATATATATATATACATATATACATATATACATATATACATATATATACATATATATATATTAGGGGTGGGACTTTAACGCGTTAATTTCGATTAATTAATTACGGGGAAATTAACGCGTTAAAAATTTTAACGCATTTTAATCGCACTTTGCACCGTGGAACGTTTCTCAGTGCACGAGTTCCCGGCATACAGATTATATCGACGCACAATGTCCAAATTAGGGGCCGCATCCTGCGAAGGACCCGGCCCACGTCCTTCGCAGCCCACGAACACCACAAAGGCCGGAAGTGAGCGGCTAGCCTTCATATCAGCTGCCGTCACCTCTGCGTAGCTCATGTCGCCTAGCAACCGTGAGTGCGAAGCACAGCTGTGTAAAAGCAGCTGTTAAACGGAGAACGAACTTTTTCTCCTTTTTGTGGTTTAATTTGAAGTCTTTAATTCAAAATAAGCTGTTAAAACAAGCATAACAACATCAAGGAATACAGCTGAGTGAATGATTAATTTCCAACTATAACAAGTGAGACATTAAAGTTGAATAAAACTATCCAGTTATGATGCTTAACTTTAGTTTCAGGAGTTTGCTTATCACAGGAGCACTTCCACCCTTCATTGGTCTGTGTAGTAGACTGGTGGGAAAATAAACAAAATTTTGAAGTTTAAGCTTATGTATATTGAATCATTCATCAACCAAACTTAAATTAATATTTCTCATGTCAAATATTGAAATGCAATTAAAATGCGATTAATTTCGATTAATTAATTACAAAGCTTGTAATTAATTCGATTAATTTTTTTAATCGAGTCCCACCCCTAATATATATATATATATATATATATATATATATATATATATATATATATACACATACACACACACTGCTGCCTCACAGTTAGAATACCATCTGGAAGGCCTGGGTTTGATTCCCAGGCCCCTGCCTCTCTCCCTGTGTGGAGTTTGCATGTTCTCCCCGTGTCTGCGTGGGTTTCCTCCGGGTACTCTGGTTTCCTCCCACAGTCCAAAGACATGCACTTACTGGGGTAAGGTTAATCGAAAACTCTAAATTGCCCATAGGTGTGAATGAGAGCATGAATGTGAGTGTGGATGTTGTCTCTCTGTGTTGGCCCTGCGACAGGCAGGCGACCAGTCTAGGGTGTAACCTGCCTCTCGCCCTATGTCAGCTGGGATAGGCTCCAGCCCCCCGTGACCCTGAACAGGATAAGCGGAAGTGAATGGATGGATATAAATAAATTGCATTATTAATAAATACTTTATAAATTAACCAAATAATAAATAAATAGAAAGGTAATGCCAGTTATCATGACTAATAATACTAAAAAGAAATAAGTACAAGTTATTTAAACCAAATAAATTTGCTCACATTTTAGTGACTGCCACAACACACTGACAGGCCCTGTACATATATTCAGAAGGTTTGGTATTAACATTGGTACGGCACTTTCATATTATCAATTCTGGCCCTCGTTGAAAAAGGCATGGACATCACAGAGGGTGATCAGGGTTATCCATGATGGAGAACAGTTTATCCAGCAGGCTTCTCCCAATCACATTTCCAGAGTGTCGTGTTTGCAGCCAATAATGGAGCCGCCCTTTTTAATCAGTTTATTACATCTGTTGGTTTCTCCAGTGCTGCTCCCCCAGACTGGTAAAACATCTCCAGCATCTTGCTGCATACATTAAACAATCACAGTTTCCTCAGGAAGAAGAGCCTGCTCATTCCCTTCTTGTACACAGCATTGGTTTTGGACTTCCTGTCCAGTCTGTTCTTAATAGTCACATCCAGGTATTTTTTTCCTCTCCCAACACCCTCAGTGGTTGTGAAATCAATCACCATCTCCTTCATCTTTGCCACATTCAGAAGCAGGTGAGGCTTCACATCCCTGGTGATCCATGGTTTATTGTTGGGACATGGACAATATATACACAAGAGAGGGGAGAGTGGAGACAGCAAACTGAAACACACTAAGGAGACGAGGGGAAGCAAATCTGAAAACAATGCACACACACAGCAAGGAACTGGCAAAACAAAACAGGAAGTGAGTTAACAGGGAAACAAACACAGACTTGATACAACATGGGGAGGCCAGCACACAGAGACGGGGAAGTAAAACCAAATACAAAACACAAGAGAGAAGCGACGAGGACAGAGAGGGACAAAGAAGACACAGGAAAACAAACGTTGATCAGAATCTCAAGAGGACTGATGTGGTCACGGCGCACTGGACCGGCTCTTTATCCTTTTAAGGATAGTTTAGTGTGTGATTTTGCCCGGTCTACATGTGTTTTGTGGAATTGGAGAAGGCATTTGACTGTGTCCCTCGAGGTATCCTGTGGGGTGTGCTGTGGTAGTATGGGGTGTCTGGCCCGTTGTTATGGATCATTCAGTCCTCATACAGCAGTAAACAAAAACTCTCACTCTTTCCTTCACTTACATTTGGGTTTTGCGTTTCCTCAGTTTTAGTGTGATGTGCTCCACTCAGTTCGATAATGGGAGAGAAGAATTTCTAAACCAAAACAAGAAAATAAGGTCTTGTTAAGATGGAGGCTTTAGGAAGAGATGAAGTGCTGACCTAACAGATGGCTATTCACCAACATTAACAAACACAAAATAAAACAGTGCAGCCCAGTCTTGGGGCAGGGTTCCAGCAACCATCTCTGGTGTTAACTGGCAGCCTTTTATAGACTGCTGCTAATTAACCCCCAAGTCTTTGGGGTTATGCATTAAACTAAACCAATGACAACAAATCAATTTCATTAACACAGCATTATTACTACAAAGATAACAACTATTAAATCAAATATTTCCCCACCTATTATCTACAATAAAAAACTGATAATGGCTATTCCAGCTTCAATGACTTGGTGCCACCTGGAACCTTTAAAAGGCACTCAGGATGCCTGGAGACTGTTTTGGCTGGAACACCCCTTGGGGGGAAAAAAACAGGTAAGAACCAATCTTGTAATGCAAATGTTTACTTAAGATAAAAATCTGTTCTCCTACCCATTAGGATGCACATCCAGTAAATGTTGAAATATAATGTTTTCTTTTGACTTATCCAAACTTGCCATAGTAATCAATATTTCTGTTCCTAGGCAGACCTTCACCAGTACCAGCTGGGAACAGAAACAAATGAATGAAACAAATAAATAAAACATGTCAAACCTCTTCATGCGAGCGTATTCTTTTACACAAGTTAAAATTACCTATGTATATTTTACTGTTAGACACGTAATGAAGAGGACCTTCATTACAGGTCCCAATAAAATATGGTGTCTCTTTTTTGTCATCCAATATACACATCAATCTATTCTCCCTGCAGGCATGCTGCTTGGTTAAGTTTGCGGTGTGATGCACATGCAGTAATCTGTTATGTTGTAAACTGGTTTGATGAAACCACCAGTGCACTGACTCAAACAGGCTCTCCTCCACACAGTCCCCATTTATAAAGTGCTCTGCAGACCCGAACATTACAGCCAACAGGTGGGCTCTCCCCAGCCTTCAAGCCTCACTGCTGCTGCCCAGTATCCCTGTCTACTCCATATCTGGTCCTTCTTCTTTTGGGTTTATTGGCAAATTATTAAATTATTAAAATTACTTTGCTTATTTAATATGCATTTCTAATATGCAAAGTAACTTTAATCATGACATTGCTGGTAGCAGATAATAATGCTCAAAACATATAAGCAATTTATCCCCTGTTGCTAAGAACATCCTGTGAACCTGAAATGACCAGCAGTACAGCTCTGATTCATGTGTTACTCGCCTAAGAATTAGCCTCTGCGGCTTCTGACTCCTTTTGCCAGATTGGGTCAGATTAAGTATGAAAGCTATCAAAAATAATTTTAAGCTATACGTGCCAAAGTTTTTAATATGAAAGTGCAATCTCCTGGTAACAATTGAGTCAAAGAGGCGCATTTATAGTGAAAAGCAGATACGCCCCAGTAGAAGGAAGGGGGCTACTAGCAGCTGGGAGCAGCAATTTTAAGCAGTAGTGTTTGTATAAAGTGCTTTAAGTGCTCTGTATAAGAACCAGTCCATTTACCATGAGGTTACTGTCCCTAATAAAAGAGACATGGAAATCACGTCAGTCTGTCAGCATATCTTAGTGAAAGTAATCTGAGTGATTGATTGGTATTCTTGGTGTGTGTTCTGTGTTCTTGCAGCTGCAATTCCAGCAGTGTAAAAGAGACTTAACAGCAGATTAGAATCAGGTAAAACAACATTTGATACATTTCCTAAATCAGCAAATGAATTTAGGCACATTCCCATGACAACACAACACAGTTTGTGTTTCATTCAGTGGTTTTAGTGCACACAGAAAATGTATTCCCCCAGCAGAGAATTTATATTGCACTTAAAACATGCTGTAAATAAAAGACTCGGTACTTCCAGACGATTGTTAACCTGAAACTCGAAACATAACCTGCTCTAAACAGATTTAGTTTTTATTCTCTCAGCTGCAGACTCAGTGCTGTTCAAGGGTTTGAGAGTAAAGATTAAATATACAATTATTGGGTCAAAGACACGTTTTTTATAGTTTTTCCTCTTTATACCACCACAGAAGATTGCAGATCAAACACTCAACATGTGACAGAAATGCAAACTTTCAGCTTTAATTCAAGGGCTTCTAAAAAAAATTAGCATCAGGTGACTGACAGGTAAGGCCTGCTCCCTCAGTGTGTTTTCTGACAAATGAAGCAGTTTAGTTTGATTCAAAGTGTTGAATTTTTTGTATTTTATAGTTTTCACTTTAATTTTATTGTAATTTTAAATATGAGGACAAAGATTTTAATGCAATGAGGGAGGCCACCAAATCCCAGATAAAGACAGCAAAACCTTTAGAAATGGCCGGATCAACAATCCGGTGCATTGTTAAAGAGAATGAATGCATGAGCAGCTCAGCAACACCAAAAGAGCACAGAAGACAACAAGAGTGATGACAGAACTGAAAAGCCATCAAATCATCATAATTAAAGCAAAAAATCTTCAAATATTTCACTGTAAATTAAAAAAATAAAAAAAAAACATTTTTTCACAGTATTCAGTTTTTTGAAATGCACTAGTAAGTGTGTGGGTGCTTTATGTCTATGTGCATGTGTAATTGATAACCTAATCCCAGAGGTGAGCACTCATAAGATGAATATTTGCAATTACAACATTCTCATTAGAGTGTGTGACCTTCAAGCAAGCTCTCTGTGTATCGATCGTCCCAGCCGTGGTTGACACTGGCCTTTCAGTGGAGATTGCTCCCCATCACTGCAACAACAACAACAATACAGACATTCAGTCAGAACATTATCGTCTAAAGAGCAGAGCCAGGACAATAATCTGTCCTGCTAGAGGCCAGGTGATGATCAGTCAGAATGAGAGGAAGTTTGGAAAAGAAATGATTCAATCTGAAAGTGTTGCCGAAGAGACTGGAAAAATGGAGACTGGTGGTAAAATCAACACAGGACGTTTTGAGAGAGGAAAGGCCACATTTTCCAGTGCTTAGATGATTATCAACAGAGGAGCTGTGCCAGAGGTTCAGCAGTAAGAATGGAAGGGGTTCAATTTTAACATGATTATGAAAAGCTAAAGCTAATAAACATGTATGAAATCCATGAATAATGAATCTTTTGACACTAATGAAGTGGAAAGTTTGCAGTGTCCTTCAGTGCATACCCAAGAAGTCATAATAAGTGTGATGCATAGATTGCTCTCTGCAGGATCATCCTTGTTTGATGCCTCCTGACAGATAACACGCACACATGCCTAATGATTCAATATTAGATCCATCCATTTTCTTCTGATTATACAATTAAGGGGCATGGGGGGGCTGGAGTCTATCCCATAGGGTGAGAGGCAGGGTACACCACAGACAAGTCAACAGGCTGACACAGAGAGACAGACAACCATCCACAGCTATAGGCCATTTTGGAATCACCAATTAACCTAACCACACTAGCTGTATTGCTTTGGACAGCAGGAGGAAGCCAGAGTACCCAGTGAGAACCCACACATACACAGGGAGAACATGCAGACTCCACATCCCCGGCCAGATGATGGATTAAAATCCAGGACCTTCTTGCTGTGAAGCAGCAGTGCTAACCACCACGCCGCCATGCTGCCCTCGATATCAGATACTTTTTTGATAAGGTACTTTGACACGGAGTTGTGTTTTGAGAAATAAATGATTCTGCATTTGAGCGTTACATGTTCTTCTATTCAAATGCTGTTATATGCTGTAGTGAACATGGCTCTTCACTTTTATGTTTTAGCAAACATATTAATTCAGTACTTTCAGTCAGCAGTTCTATACAACCATCATGCTGTGGCCTAAATAACTTGTTGAAATTAACCATGGTTACAGTAACATGCGATCATGCACTTCTCAATCTAATTAATAGTTTAAGTATGAGCCAAGGAAAAATGTGAAGATGGTGACAATAAAAGTGATATACAGTAGAACACAGTTCATCATGGGAAGCCCCCAGCAGCAGGCTTATTACTAAGCAATGGGTCAGGGTCATCTGATCTCTAACTATAAGCTTGATCAAAAAGGAAAGTCTTAAACTGCTCTTCCTCCCATTCTACTTTTAAATACCCTAAAACCAGAAATAAGCCTGCAGTCTTTACCCGTATTTGTGGGTCCCATGCAAACAAGCTCAGATCTGCTTTCCTATGCTGTGCTTAGAATGCTGAAGAAACTTAATTGCAAGTGAATCAATAACCTACTGTATGCGGCTCCTGTTTGCATAATCTGTAAGCAAACCTCTGCAAAAGGACAAATCTAAGCCGTGTTGTGTCTATCATCAGTCACTGAGCACTACTGAAGAGAGCCAGATGATAAGCTGGAGGTTTTGAGCTTACTCCCCTGTGCTGACACAATGCTCCACATAGAGTCAAAGAGACTTAACAGACACTGGTTCCTATGTAGTAAACTAGTCAGGCAAGTTAGGCACACCACTTTAATGTGATGGCAAATTTGGGCTCTTGTATTGGGATACAAGGGTGATCATATACAGTTAGAAGTTGTTGGTCCAGCTTGTCATGGCTCAGCAAACTGGTGGACTCAAAACACAGAAATCATGACTAAAAGTTCAAAGGTTTATTTACAACTCCGATAATCAATAACAAAACAGGGTAAGTTTTCCAGACAGCGAGTTCCAACACCACTGGATGGGAAAATCTCTCTCCACTCTCAGCTCCTCTCTGTGGAAACACCAGGGAAATCTGCATGGAGGAAGCACAGGTGAGAACCGAGGTATCTCAGCACTTAAGACAGGTATGTGATGGAGCCGATGTCATTAACACGACTAGTACAACAATCCAGCACTGACTGAAGGTCACGCCTCTGTTTAAGTAGCAGCCTAATGAGCAGATTGCAGACAGGTGTGCTCAGCAGCAGAGCAGGAACCCAGGAGGGCCCGCCCACTGAAACACAAAAGTGTGGTTAACATGCACACACACAGACAGGAGAGAAAGAGAGAGCGATACAAACAGAGACAGAAAGAAAACAGCCTGGCCGGTTGGCGGACCATGACACAGCTGAAGGAGGAAGGTGGACCAATCACACCAATACTGCAACACTATGCAACATTTGCTTGATGTAAAAAGAAAAGAAAATCAGTGCCAATACTTGGACTGCATTGGAAGGAATTGCAGCTTATTTAACCCTGTAACACCGGGCGATTGCTGCTGATGCACCTGTGCCGTGAACAGCTGGTTAACTGATTAAACGCACTTTGACTTACTGTAATTATGTGGCCGTTTGTCCTATCAGAAAAATTCAAACGGTTTTTGAAATCTGAAATTTAACTTCACAGCTAATATAGGGTTATTATGGTAATAGGTTTAAGGTTTACTTTACAGCTTTAAGCTTGCCAACTTTCCTTTGTCCTCAAAGATAATATCATAGCCTTGTGAGGCCAGACAAGAGCCAAGAGGTCTTTCACAGGAGACGTTACAGTACCAAACAACTGGGATGGGTCAACAAAGGGATGAGACGTCTTTCACAATAAACATAAAAGAGTAGCTGAAGCTACAGAATAGGAATGTAAATGGTAAATGGACTGTCTTATATAGTGCTTTCTTACTCTACTTGAGCACTCAAAGCGCGTTCTCCAGCATGTGTCATTCATCCTACTCCTAAGTGCTGAAGGGCTTTACACACCAGATGCATAAAATTAGTGTGACTGTTTCGTGCATTACATTTTTTTTCAGACCAGCTGCGTAATTTGCAGTATTTATTAGTTTTGGATCAAGTTAGATTTTTTTTTTTTTTGCATGTGAATAAACAGACCTGACCAATCAGACCACTGCATTTCACAACAAGTGCACTCATAGATCAAAACACGTACTGCTATACAATGATATGCAAACAGTAAAATAATAGTTTTGTACTTCCTTTGAGTCAGGTTGTGACAAAAGTGGGGGCTCATCAATTTAGGTGGAATTAGGTAGAATCTGGTGAGTTTGTGTTTTTTTTTTTTCTTCTTTTTTTTTTTTTTGTGTCTACCTAAGCGGACAATTTGTCTTATTGGTGGATTGAGGAAGGTCACATGGGAAAGCTCCTGAGGTTGGACATGGACTTGGGCCACCTGCACCACACTCACATGGCATGTACATGGTTGCCTGCTTCATCCACCGAGCCACCCTGGCACCAGCTTGACTGATTTTGATAAGCACTTGTGGGTTCACAGCTTTATGGCGATATCATGGCTTCGCTGGTAGAGGAATTTATTCATTCTCCCTATGAAGAAATCCTTCATCAGTGTACAAAGGATCCGTTGTTGAAAATTGCTGATCATTTTGAGGTAAAGATTTTTGCATCTCGCTTGAAGTAATCTGTCAAAATCGTTTTGATGGCAATCTTGTGCTACAGAAGAGTTTTGGTGTGTACTGAAGGTTACATGAGGCATATAGGCAACATTTTAGGACCCGGAAAAAACCTGATAAACAAACATTTGGAATTTGTGAGAGAGTTGGTCACACATTTTGGTCACTGGTATGCTGCATCGAATGTGGTTTCATTTAAGCAATTATATAACCGCATAGTGATGGAACATTTTAAATGATCTGTACCTGACTATATTGCTACCTCCATCAGTGAAAGAAAAGTTAAGACACAAAGTGTCATGGGGCCTTTGGCTGTGATAAATGACCATTGGAGGTGCTCTGAGCCACCAATAAACATAATGGATTAAGTCAGTGGTTTTAGTCAGAAGCTTTATGAAGCAGGTGTGCTGGCTAAAGATAAACTAGAGCATTCTCAAAAGAAGATGAAAAGGTTCGACGATCAAACACCAGCACTACAGTCCTGATGATCAGGTGTTGGTGTTGATGCCACGTGGTGAATCACCATTTCAGACCAAATTGTTAGGTCCTTGCACTGTAGTCAAGTGAGTATGAGAACAGGATTACCTGACTGACATGCCAAATAATAGAAAATCTAGGACAATCTGCCATGTAAACGTGCTCAAGCCATATCATTCTGATTGGTCTGGTAAGGCATGTGACTCCTCGGTATGTGGAAATCCTTCTCTTTTGGTTACTGCTGCTACATCCAGTTCATCTCAGGTGATGGCAACTTTTGAGGCGGGAGGTGTACTGACAGTGGAGTGTTGTTTAAACAGTGTTTAAACTCAAAAATCTTCAGCTTTATTGCTGGAAAAGGGCTGAACAAAACAGATCTGGACAGGAACAACCGAACAGACTCACAAAACTCACTTTAATGGAAAGCAACACAGATGGAAAGCGTACAGCGGGCAGTGTAGTGGAACATGACATTGATGTTGGTGATGCTCAGCCTATCAAACAGAATTTTTACCAGTTGTCTTCTGATAAGCAAGAGATTTTAGCAGCTGAGGTACAATATATGCTTGAAAATGGCTTTGCTGTGCCTTCTTCATCTGCTTCGTTATCTTAGTTTTTGCTGGTGAAGAAACCAGATTTTATGTTTAGGCCTTGCACTGGTTTTCATAAGATTAATGCAGTTACAAAGCCAGATGCCTATCCTCTTCCCAGAATGGAGGATTGTGTAGACCGGGTGGGTGCTGCAAAATTTATGAGCAAGTTTGATTTACTGAAAGGGTATTGGCAGGTTCCTCTAACTCCGAGGGCCAGAGAGATTTGTTCCTTTACCACCCTTTCAGGTCTGTATTCATGTACTGTTATGCCGTTTGGTCTTCAAAATGCACCAGACACATTTCAGTGTTTAATGAATACAGTTGTGTCTGGGTTACATGGCTGTACAGTATATTTAGATGATGTGGTTATATATAGTGATACCTGAGAAGAGCATATATACTGAGGTAAGGCATTACTGGTTTGGGCAAACTTAACAGTTAATCTGGCTAAATGTGAATTTGCTAGCGCTACTGCCACCTACTTCAGTAAAGTGAGGCAAGGACAGGTGCTGCCAGTTAATGGCAAGGTTGATGCCATTCAGGCTTATCCAGCTCCAGCAACTAAAGCAGAGCTTATGAGGTTTCTTGGTCTGGCTGGTTATTACAGGTGCTTCTCTCCCAACTTCTTCTCAGTAGTAGCACCTCTGACAAACTTGCTGGTCACCCCTTGCTGGTCAGGCAGCTTTTGAGAGGGTGAAGGAACAACTCAGTTCATCTCCTGTTCGTGCTGCTCCTCTGCTCCCTTCCAGTTGCAATTTGATGCAAGTAATATTGGTGCTGGTGCAGTCTTATTACAGGCAGATGGTAATGGTGTTTTAAAACCACTGAGCTATGTTCAAGCCTTATCAACTACACTATTCTTTAATCAAAAAAGAAACTCTCTCACTAATTTGGGGTCTCCAATATTTTGGTATTTATGTTGAGCCAGCTGCTCCTCTTGTTGTGTATACTGATCACAACCCACTGACTTTCTTGCATTCTCTTCAGAATCCTAACCAAAGGTTGATGAGATGGACATTGTTCCTACAGAATTATCACTTGGACATATGTCATGTTAAGGGCAGTACGAATGTAGTGGCAGATGCTCCATCTTGTGCAACTCTACCTTAGTTTCTTTTACAGTGTTCTTTCCTGCATTCCACTACTCTTAAATTGCTTCCTGAGGTACCAAGGTTGCTGAGACTTGGGAGCATCGAGTGAGAAACATGTGAGGAGACCTTGGTAGGTAGCTTTATGGGAATTGAGAGCTCTAGGTAAGTCAGTTTAGAGGACTGTTATCTGCTATTGTAATGGTATTTCAATAAGGAGAGATCGTTTAGAAAAGTTGAACATTTATTGATATACAGAATTCAATTAATCTATTTGGGAGTTAGACTCCAATGGCCCATCGAAGCAGAACAGAATCCCAGCGATGACAGGAATTAGAGTAGGACCCCCTGGAGTCTATGCACTGGTGGTTGTGAAGATAAAGATGGAGGCTTGGATGGCGTACAGTAATTTGAATGAGGTGGAGATGGGGAGGAGGTGGGTTGCATGAACGAGTCTGCAAGGAAGAATGACAGGTAAGCAGTGAGATTTAAAGTGTGCAAAGTGGAGACTGATTGGTTTGAAGAAAGATGATTGGACTAGAGCAATGATGTCAACTTTGAGTTTGACAGCATGGAAAAGCAGAAGTGTTGTGAAGAACTAGCAGCCAAATTCCCAGGAAAGCAGACAGGAGTGAAAACAGATCTTCCTGATTGAACTTATGCCTAAGCTTCATTATTGGACTAACAAGGATAGGTAGCTGTGACTTGGTAAGTAAATTGTGGCCAAACTTGTAAATAGAGGTTTATTGTATATTGTTTATGTTCGTTTGATATATTTTTCAGATCTCGTGGGGGAACCTTGCTCCTATGGAGGAGTGTGTGGCACCCCGTGAGTTCTGGGCTGCTTCCTCATTGGAGAGGTTGTGAGGTGAGTGGGTTGCAGCTGTGCTGGTTGATTGGCCTCTGGCATTAAAGCTGCCAGCATCAGTGTTGAGGGCTCTCCTTCAGGTTTTGGTTCTTTTGATTACTTCGTATCATACATTCAGACATTACACACGCTACTGACTTACATAGTTCGGGTTATTTTTGTTCTGTTGAGTTAAATAAATATTTTTGTGACTATCATGTGTGGCCTCCTCCAGTGTTGTCCTTCCCTTGAGCTGGGTTGTTGTACAGTTGAAAATGTATCAAAAATAATTTAATATGCATTTACATTTTGACATATTTTTATAAAATGGGAATATGTGCAGCGTGTGGGATGGAAAGGAAGTGTTTTCCAGCAGAGTGAACTATCTGTATCCCACATTCAGCTTTATGCATTATGTCAGCCTGTTAAATGGTATTAATGGGACAGCATTATTAGAGGGAAGACACAGCTGCACTGCACTAGGTCAGCACAGCAACCAAGCTCACTTCATCTTTTTACTCTAATATTTTCCATTCAGTCATCTTTTATCTCTTATCCACACACTTTCCCTTCTCTCTATTTACTGTTTTTCCTCCTCCCATTATTTCTACCATTCAGCCAATGCTCAGTGTTCTTTTTCTTCCACTTGTCCAGAGAATATTATCTCAATTCACTCATTACTTTCACACATCTAACAGCTGACACCACCTCCTTTCTTCCTGCTCCTCTTCATCCTATCTCACTCTGTACCCTCTAGGCATCCCCCACCTCTAAAACAGCTGTTTACACACAGACACACACATGAGCGCATGCCGCACGCACACATACACTCACATGCACACACTCCTGTTGTCTCATTACAAGGCAGAACATCCATTTTCTCTGAGCATGAATATCTAATTGGTTTGCCTTCACAATTCACCCAATTCATCATGTTATATTGGGCTGTTAGTGGTATCCAATATGCCGGTCTCCATCAACCCTACATAACCATTAGTGCCTCAGCCAGAGTTGTCATGTAGCATCATTGGAATGGTGAATTATCATGACAGCTTTGGTGCGTCAGGCAAAAGCTAAATAGATGAGCTATGGATGATAATAATAATAATAATAATAATAATAATAATAATAATATAAAACCTTTTGACATAAAAGAGTCAGTGGCCCTAATTCTAACTTTAGCCAAATAACTTGGTATTCAGATTTCACATTTTAAATTTATAAAAGCGAAGACGTGTCATTGTCAGTGAATATGATGAAGCTTATTATATACAGTACTGTGCAAAAACTTTATTAGAGTCTTGTCCTTTATGGAATACCAAAATAGGAGGTGTTGACAGATGTCATGAGGTCTCCAATCAGTTCGACGAGCTCAGAGTGCAGAAAAGATTTCAGGATGAGGTGGTTGAAGAACCTTCAACTGGTTTTCTTCCTTTGCTGTGTGAAGGAGCAGCGTTTCTGCTCTGAACTGCTGAATGCTTCAACACCTTGGCCTTTGGAAATAAAGAACTTCCTTTTGATCACTTGTATCTCAGATCTCATTCTTTAGCTCACTACACATGGCTGATGACCGTCACTGACAAGTCAATAAACTTGTGATGCTATTTTCCACAAAAGGCCAATGAGTTCAGAAAGCATTTGCACCTTTCATGCTTAAACACTGTGTGAGATAAATTTAGTTTAAATTAATGCAGTTGTTCTTGGTCATTGTATAATTCTATAATAATGACAAGCTGTTCTTATATTTGAAAATTAAGTCTGTCATAGTGAAGTAGAGATTAATAACATTGCTTCACAACAAGAAGATTCCTAGTTCAAGCCTTCTGGTCAGCTGGGGCCCTTTCTGTCTGGTGTTTGTTCTTCCTGTGTGTCTTTCTCTGTGTGTTTTCCATGGTCCAAAGACATGCTTTGTTAGGTTAGCTGATTCAAAACAGGTGATGTGTGAGAATGTGTGGTTGTCTACCTCTCTGTGATGGGTAGTTGGGACGGCCCTAACCAGAAATAAAAGGATGACTGTAGTAAAGCTCAAGAACTAAAATGTTTCATTTCTTAAATAGCCTAAAAAAAAAACTTTTTAATAGAAAAAAGAATGTTGTACTCATAAATATACATAGATTATCCTGTAATTACATCTTCCAACAAACTGATGTATTCTCATAATCTAAGAATGAGTCCATTAAAAATACATAGTACCGGCTTTTGGAAGCCACTGTGTTGTCCCGCTATCTTGAATACAACATCCAAGATTGTTATTGCTGTTCTGCCTAATCATGTTTTTTGTGTGTGGCTAGAGACTGGCCACATATGTGGCACGCCTTATAAGTTGTGTTTAATTTATAATCATAAAGATCATAAATAGCTTTAACATTTTCATCATCTCTTTCTCATTATGTTTTTCTCCTCCTCCACCGCTGCACTCTCTCCTCCCTTATTTCCACCTCATCCTCTTCCTCCTCACCTCAAACCTCATCTCCTGAACTGAAGTCAGGACTCTAACAAATGAAAATCTGCATAAATGTGCTCATTTAGTCCCAATATTTACACTATTATTTCTTAGGGTTACAGAACAGATCCGATATTCAGCAGTAATGTGGCAGAATAAAGCTTGATCTGAATATGGGGTTAGAGTCTAATGTTGCTACAAGGTAACCTTTGACCATCTCTGATGTTACCATTTAAAGTCCACCTCTAGTCAAGGCTGTACACAGTGCTGCCTTGTAGGAATGAAAGTGTAGGACAGGGTGTGAAGTTTGATAGCACAGTGAATTCCCCACTGTTATTGGGTATGATAGATATCAGTATGAACAGATGTCTGTTTTCTGTGCCAAAGCCTCATGTATGGCTGTTAATTTGCCATGTGGGAAACATTATGGAGCCATTAGAGGCTCTTAAATTGGATTTAAGAAGAAAAGTCATTATTGTCCACATAAGGAAGATTTCAATTGAGAGTGCTTCATCTGATATTAGATATAACCACCATGTTAGACGGAAATGTTGTATCAGACTCTCTGGCAGAGATAATTCTCTGCATTGCAGGATTAACTTTATTTCACTTTAATAACAGTTGTGGGTTCATTCATCTTTTATTTCCCTGCTGAAAATATGTCTACATATTTGCATCCTTTAACAAAGAAATCGGTGTGCTCTGTAACGTTTCTTTGTAGCGGTGCAGGCAGCATTTCCTTGAACTAGACAGCTGTCTCTCTGTTCTACAATTCTGTTTTATTGCTTAATGAATGGGAGATGCGTAAAGTGCATAGATTTCCAGTGCATTCACAATCAGAGTCTTCAGTGTGAATATTAGTAAGAGCCACAAGTGAAGGTCCAGTAGAACATCTTTTAGCCAAAATGACTCATGCTTTCTTTACTGTGTTAACTGTACTGTACTGTGAGTAGGAGGAGACTGTATAGAAACAGATAAAACATAAAGTTAATTGTTGGTATTGTTTTTAGAGACTGATATCAATCACTTGTCTGGCTGTTGGAACAGAACTGGAGTCAGGATGTGTTTAGAGTTACTATGGGCATAGCAAGGCTAGCTGTTTACTTTCTAGTCTTTATGCTAAGCTAACCACACCCTGACTCCAGCTATACAAACATGAGATTCACGCCCATCTTTTCAGAAATAAACTTGCATAGTTTAAACTATTTTAAGCCATTCCATGAGCTGCACTAACACTGAAATAATATACTGGTATAATTACATTATTTTTGTTATGCTTTCAGTTCTCATTTTAACTTTATGGACTTTATGGACATGCTACAGTGTTAAATTGCACCTACGATGGTCATTTCGTACTCCAGTTTTTTTTATTCCTAAACTTTACTAAAGTAGCTTTGCATGATTCATAGTTTAAAACAAACTTTTATCATCTTACACTAGGGCCCTCAATTCTTCCTCTGAAATAATCTGTTTTAGTTCCTCATTCTTTAAAGCCAAGCTCTCTTGAAGCCAAGTTGCTTATGATTGGATGGCTTTGCTAGAAGATTTGAACAGTAGGCAAGTGGGATGGCTGCCCTGGGTGGGTTAGGAGCCACAGCTGTGTGCCTGAAATGGTCATACTACGATATCCCCTCTCTTTGAAATGGGTGAGGACCAAGAGTAAAAAACATTTGTTGACCACCTCAATCACCCAAAACACCTGAATTCATGAAGTCTTGCACTGTCAACCACATCCAGATTGTGTTATACTGACACCTCCAGTGGATTTAAACTTATACCTCTAACACAGATCCTCCATTTTGTGGAGGCATAGCAGTGAAGTCAGGTATGGCGGAGTCAAAATCCATCCTCTTGCTTTTGGACAAGCTGGTTGTATGTTTTCAGTTGGATAGTTGTCTCAGGATTTTTAAGACTAGTTTACACATTTTGTTATTTTCTTATGTTTGAATGACCGTGTGGTTTGAATTAATGAGGTACATGATAACTAAATCATTGTTAAATGCCTTCCAAAATTTGCTGAGTTGGTTGCTGAGGGACTTCTAGAAGCAACTCTTGTAAAGTTGCTGATTTTGGCATATCTTGCTTTTCATAGACCTTAATTCAGGAGTCTTTAAATGTGTCTATGTGTCTCTCACATAATGCCTCTGGTAATGTTTCTGCTCCCTTATTTAGAAGATAGTGATTTTATTGCAAATCAGTGGATGATGTCACACCTCATTATATAATACGGCATTTACACTGGGTTCACTTTGGCCTTTGTCTAAAAAAAGTCCCGGTCCCACTGTAACAGCCAGAGCAACAGGGATGGGATACGTTGCAAGGCTGAATGGTGTCACAAGGTGGTGCTTCTTCCTTGTTGTGTGTATTGGACTGAGAACCACTGCAGAACGCCGCTGATGCCCACCCAGCCGACATCTTGGAGCGCGAGCTCTACGTTGTGACAAGCTGCTCGCGGGACGCTCTCTGTGTCTATTGTCATGTATGATCTGGCTATGTAGAGCCATGGAGACCTGGCGTTTGATGGTCGTACGTTCTGCCAAATAAAGGCACTGTATTCGGAATCTTGTCGGCTATGTTTATGAGTTGCCCGGGCATGGCTAATGCTAGCCCTAGCTAACTTCGCTAGTCTCTCCACCCGCACCAGCCTCCTGTTACACCACTCAGGTAGCATGGACAACCAGGAAGAGGAGCCCAAAGTACTGCATGAGTCCAGGGACAGTGAACAGACCCAAAGCCCAGGAAGGACACCAGCCAACACAACCAGGGCACCAGGGCCACCCCAATGGCACAGGATGACAGGACCCATTGTCATGGTGCTGGGCTGATGGCCCAGTGTTTCAGTTCTATTTGTGAAATTTGATTTGTTGTATTTTGTAGTTGTGTTTTCATACATTTCCTTACAGTTTAGATCCTCAGTTTGTTATCCTTAGGTATTCTGTTATTAGTTATTTGTATGTTTTTATGGTCTTCCCTGGCTTCCTGTGTGTTTTGGCCCTTGTGTGTTTAGTTGGTTTCCTCGTGTGGTGTTTAGGTTCCTCTCCCATTGCGTTAGAGTTTAGTTCTCCCTGTGTCTTCCCTTAGTGTCCCTCCCCTGTGTTGTGGAGTCTCTTGTGTCTGTCTTCCCTGTGTTGTCAGCCTGTTTGTTCAGGTAGGTGTCTGTTTAGATTCCCTCTGTGTCAGGTTTTTGTGTGTCAAGTCTGTGTGTGTGTCATGGCTGGTCACTTCCTGTTTTATTTTGACAGTCTAATGTTCCTTGTACTTTGTGTTTAGTTTTGCTTCCTCTGTGTTATTAGTTTCATTTGTTGCACCTGTTGTTCCTTGTTGTTTCCACTTGCCCTGATTTCCTTGTGTGTATTTAATCTCTCGGATTTTCACAGTTCTTTGTTGCGACGTCATCAGTGTTTCCCGTCTGTAGCTGTGTGTTTTCTAGTTTAGTGATTTGCTTGCGCTTTTCTCCCAGGCTTCATGTTTGATTTGTCTTGGATGAGATTTCAGGTTTTTGTATTATTCGGGTAATCTGCAAATAAAGCAGTTTAAGTTTAATTCTGTTTTGCATCCTGCAATTTAAGAGAGAAAAGCTGGGGCTGCTTTATTTAATCAATCAAGTATATGAAAATATTTATTTACAGGAATATCTGTAAAAAATAAAAAAAATAAGAAAAGAAGTGGAGTTTGCAGGAATCCAAAGTCAGGTTTACTAGGGAAATTGCATCATGCCAGTTGCACCACAGACTTTTAAAGGGTTTGTTTTGTACATCAGCTGACACTGAACCGTCCCAGTGAGTTTGCATTTCAAAGCTAAACGTCTCTGGACTGAGCTGCATTTTGCCTCTTTCTCTGCCACAGTGCAAGCACTACATCCATTTCTCACTTACAGCCATGCAGCAGTGATTGAGTGGCATTTGGCAGAGTCTGGCTTTATATTGATGTTCCTGCACTGCCTGTGATATACTATAGGTGCAGGTCAGAGTGAGGCGTCTGTCGTCTGCAGCCATTAAACTCATCCTTCTCTTCTTATTTATTACCAGTTGCTGCTTCATGCTACTGCCAAACAGAAAAGAGATGGTGACTTAGGGATCATTCACAATTTTCCAAAGCGTACAAACTGTACGGCAGAGGGGAGGGGGTAACACCCAACATACGCTTTTCAAGTAGTTAGAAAACATCGTTCAGGACTATGTAAATTGAGCACCGCAGCTTGACTGCCAATGCCTGAGGCACCCATTCTCATTCACTTGTACACCACTGCACTATTACGTGGTCTGCAGCAATATGGCCTCTGGTCTGGCTGATCAATTCAAAGACCTCATTGAATTCTCTAAAATAGGCCATCATCAATTCACAGAAAGACTCTACTGACGACATTAGGCAGGAACAAGCTTTGAGTGCGGCACAGCAGGTGTCAAAAGCAGGAAAGGAATTGGGAGATAAATTCAACAAGAAGTGGAAGTATTGTTCCAAAAAGACAAATCAAAAATGGAAACGCAGTAAATCATTTTTGATTTGTCGATGATAGATTTTATTCAGAAGGTATGTTCATTAATTCTACATGTTCCTGATGTGTTTTCATCTATGTTGGCCTGTATATTTGTGCATAATTTGGTGATTGGCGGCCGGTACTGTTGGCAACTTTTGTGCAAGAAAACTTGCTGTTGGCTGTCTCAAAAGTCGCTAAAAGTGGCTAAAGGATGAATGGCGGGGGTGTCCCCATTCGTTTACAACAATATAAGTACCAGCAATAATTTCTTTAGCAAATACTGGAAATCACTTTTTGGCACAAGACAAATTGCTCCGCTGCCACTGTGTACAATGTGCGGCATGTAAATTTTGCGTACATGCGGTGCAGTACACGTTCACATTCAAATTAAAATCAGTTTATTGCACTCTATAAATTCTAACATATAGGTATATCTGTTTATTAGTGCAACAATGCAATGCTTTAATAGATAGGAAAGAGCATATTTTTTCTACACCATGATGTGTTTTTAATACTTGCCTATTACATTAAAATACCAAAGAATCAGGTGAAATTAAATCTCATGAAAAAAGATCAACTTTTTCTTTGTACACTTTTAAGGAGGGGGACGGAGGGTCTGAAAAAGAGTACTCTTCTTGATAATTGTGAATTAGTCCGGCTATCACAGATAACGAATAGCAAGCCATGATTTACTTCTGGATGTGGCATTGAGGACATGTAGACATGGGCGGGGTGGGGTGGCAGTAATGGCACAGGACCGAAACCACACTTGAAAGGCATGCTTTCCCTGCCGTCTTTCCTTCTTCCTGAGCCATGACTGTTATCACTGCGTCCTTTCAGCATCTGGCTACATCTTTTTGAACCACATCATGCTGTGTTTGTTTGATCATCTGATGATTTTTGTTTGTGATCACTACGTTGAATGATAATGTTGTGTGTATTTGTGTGTGCCTCACAACGAGGCTTAGAGGGATAATCAGGGTACTGTTTCCTGCCAGAGTGGTTGGGAGATTTACTTAGTTGCATGGTAACTGCTAATTAAATGAAAATGTCAGAGCACATTTTATGTGTGGCTGCCTGCATATGGGTGTGTGCGCATTTTATTCAAAGTCTTTGACCCAAAGTGACAAAGTCGTCTCATCATCAAGATGGAAGACTTGACAAATACCAACAAGCTAACTAAGCAGGTTCACAATAGGCTTCAAGAATCCAATGAGGAGGACTTTGAAAACGATGTCAAAAAAAGCTTCAGAAGGGTGAGAGCATTTAGGGAGACGCTGACTTCGTAACAAAATCAAATCCTGTTTTTACTTCCACTGGCTTTAGAGGAATGTCAATGCAAGTAGAAAAGCGGACTTTTCACAGCACACACAGCACTATTTACATCATCCTGGGTGCACAGTAAAGAAAAAATAATCAGTTGAAGGAACTATCAAATTTTAGTTCCTGGCCAGAAAAATGCTGTTAAATAATGGAAATTTACCATCACATTAAAATCCAGTTGTTGGAGTTTGAATTTATATGAAATCTTGGATATTTTTCTGGATTTTTTTTATGGTCGCGACAAAATGGCATTTGGTCCCCACACACTTCAGACACAATATGTCATCTTCACTTCCACACTTTATTTCACCTTTTAAACCTTAAACCTTGGAGCAGCTGGATTTTTCCTGCTAACTCGTACTCCATGTCCTTCCTCTCTCCTCTCCTACTGTGTAGAAAAAGGACTCATTATTACACTCAGCCCAGCCAGCTGTGTCACCAACCTCACCTGACGCAGCACCCAGAACCCGCTGCCCCACCCCTGCAGCCAACTTCTAAACCAAACCCTGTATGTATGAAACAATGAATCACTGTTATAATACAATCAATTTGAATTTGATGAAAAACGCTGTATTAGTCAGGTTTGAATGTGTAATTTTGTGTGAAAATGTACTTTTATGCCATAATTGATGTAAACAAATGATACACCACCCATAAAAAAAGTTAAAAAAAACAAAAAGAAAAACACTGTTGTTAGACTAGTAACTCGGTTTAAAGTTAGAATTCGCTACTGTTCATTTTTGATTATATCCACTGTAAAATGTGTTTTTACATTGTACTTGATAATAAACAGCAAACTGATTGATCAGATGTGATTCCAAATGAACCATGTGAATTTAATGGCTATGAACACTGAAAGAGTTTTGCTTACTAAAATATTAAATTCAATTCAGTTGCATTTATATACCACCAAATCACAACAACACTCACCTCCAGACAGTTTCTATTGTAAGGTAAAGACCGTACAATGATACAGAGACAACCCAACAATCGGACGACCCCCATGAGCAGCACTGGAGAGAGTGGAAAGGAGAAACCCCCACAGTCCCTTGGTTTGTGGAGATGGCTCTTAGCGATCCATCATAACAAATAGTACAATGATGGAATCTAAAACCTTAAAAAAAGATTTAGGAATACAAACAGGAATGGTCTGAAATAAATACAAAAATCGCAGCAGTGAGACCATCTTGATAACGCTGACATGTCCAGTCAAGGATAAAGGCAACGTTCTGTATTTTTCTCCTTCAGTTTGCCCAGTTTTTCCATGAGGAGATAAATTTATTTCACAGATTATCAGTCTCATACTGTCGCAACATGGTGACAGTTTTAACAAATATGTAAAAATCAGATTTTTTTTTTTAACATTACATACTGCAGCTTTAATCTGTATACGAGAAACTTAGTTCTTACTGTCAATGATTGTTTGACATGTTCTCAGGGTGTCACAGATAGTAGCCCTGGTGCATAACTTCAAAATAAGCTGCAAATCTTACCTTTCTAGACAACTCTGATGTCAATGATCAGCATGTGTTTGACATTGACAATGACTATTTCCTGGCTATTTCTGTAAGGCTCCTGTGAAATCTACAATAGATAAAAATCACTGAAGGATTTAAGGACAATAGAGTGAACGAAGTGCAAAACACATAAAAAAAGAGCTCAGAGGAACATGGGTCATTTCATTACTTCCTCAAAGGATAAAAAGGTGCAATTACCAAATGGTCTTGCAGGCCTTCTCCCCCCCCCCCCCCCCCCCCCACACCTCACACTATCAGACATCTCCCCCCTTTCCATCCTCCTGTTCTTATTATCCAGCTCTATCAAGGTGGCGGCACTTTCTTCTGTCCAGCTTGAATGTGAAAGGTCAGGCCAGTGATCAAGCCGGTAATTAGACAGACCTGGGAAGAGGAACTAGATCACTGCATGTCACCCTCTTCAAATGGACAGGCAGGGAGACCATGTCTCCTTCCAACGAAGCCACGGATGAAGCTTGTGCCTCTTTTGATCTAAGAGGGAAACGAGAAGAGAACACAGTGAGGTGGCTCGCCGCTCTTTCTGCCCTTAATCCACTGCTAGTGGTTTCTAAGCCTATTAGTGTCTGGAAACTTTAAGACAGAACCTAAAAGACCCCTGAGAGATGAGACGAGGATAGGCTTTTAATGTGTGTGTGTGTGTGTGTGTGTGTGTGTGTGTGTGTGTGTGTGTGTGTGTGTGTGTGTGTGTGTGTGTGTGTGCGCATTTTCATCCTTTTCCACAATGCTTGGACACAATAATATAAGCACCTGGGTAAAATAAGGTAATCCAATACAACAAGCTGACTTTGTGGATGATTGGCAAGTTTTAAATGCATAGTTCTGCTGACAAACAACATCTACACAATGTAATGTAATCCAGTACGACATAATGTAAGAACCCCACCAACTGTGCAGTGGAAATTTGACTGCTGTATTTCTCTGTGCAAAGAAACTGATAAACCAAAAATCAAACAGAGGATCATAAGAGAGGCTCATATTCAAGATACAACAGAAACCAAATGGTGCGTCACCTGGAACGAAGCAGTGCAAATAAAGTTAAAAACAATCTAAGTAAAATATATGAATACACTAAGAGATAAAAACAGCAATAAAACCAGCAGCCAGCTGTTGAAGTGCATATGCTGTACTGTATAATTAATGTACTCTCTACTCTTTAGCTTAGGTTTTAATTTTGCAGGTTAACATAATTTAAACTAAATCATGATCTGCTGGGTAAACCTAACCACCATGTGAAAACAAAAGTCAAAAAATTAAATCAAAGTGGGATGCCCTTCTCATGAGTAACAGTGCTATGACTCCACCCTGCCTGCCTCCTGATGTGGACAATGTAGAATATATTCTTATGGGAAGTGCATTACTCCACCAACAGCAAATGATAGTCCATGTGCATCAAGAGGAACCCTGAGGACTGAAAAAATGAAGCCAATCTGTTCCAAAAGCCTTTGTGGAAAGCTTCTCCTACATAACAAAACTAAAAACCTGAAACCCTGGAGTTACAGAGCCTTTGGTCGAGGCAGTGTTATGTATAACTCCTCACTCTCAGCTGTGCAACATCTGTCTTGAGTTCTTTCTCTCCCTTGTAAGTCTACTTTCCACTTTCAAACTGAAGAAAGCACCTAGACCTACACCATGCGTATCTGACCACATACAGGCAGAACCTACATTTTAGTAAACCAGCTGACAGATTATGAGCTGACCAGTTTGCTTCATTTTACAATAAATCATTTATCTCCTGTCCTGAAACATATATTGAATCTGTCCATCCTGTAACAGGGATGGGCTGCAGTACGGGAAGAAAAAGAGCATTTGTTACATATGACCCCCGTGGACACACACAGGCTCTTTCCAGTGGATTTGTTTTATTATTTAGTGAAATAATTACATCATGCTAAATGAGTTCTGTTGAGATGAACTCAAAGACCATCTCTGCTCCTCCCCTCAGCTCTGCAATGCTTCGTAGCTTTGGAAACCCTGTTTGAGACTCTTGTTTCCAGCAGTAAGAGTATTATTTTCAGACTCAGAATTTGCCAACAAATATATAATGCATACTGAAGAAAGATGTAGTTGTGTTCTAGTTTGTTTATTATAAATCTCACATACAGAGCCAAAACAACTATGAATATATCTAGAATCTGGTTTTGAAGAAAAGGTGGGGTAAAATGTATATGTGTAAATCACAACAACAGTCTCCTCAAGACACTTTATACTGTAAGTAAAGACCAAACAGTAATTACAGAAAAAACCCAACAATCAAAATGACCCCCTATGAGCAAGAACTTGGTGACAGTAGGAAGGAAAAACTCCCTTTTAACAGGAAGAAACCTCCAGCAGAACCAGGCTCAGGGAGGGGGGGTCATCTGCTGCGACCGGCAGGGAGTGGGGGGAGAGAGACAGATTAATACTAATTAAATCAAACAATGCAATGTTAGAAAACGTCTTTACACCCTATGAAAGAAAATATTTTACATGTTAATACAAAGATTTTTATTAAGCATGTACTCATTTTGAATTTGAGCCCAGCAATGAGGCAGCAGTGGTCAGTGGTCCAGTGAAGGATCCTGGTTTGCTTCTCCTGGCCAGCTGGGGACTTTCTGTATGGGGACCTGTGTGGGGTTCCTTCAGGTACCATGGCTTCAGTCCAAGTCATTGGCCATGGATGTGAGGTATATAATGTGTACAGATTATGTATGTAAAGCACTTTGAATGGTCAATTAGGATTACAACAATCTTATTTAAATGCTAGTCAATATCTTAAACGGGACCAATGTATTGTGTTCTTCTTGACTAGGTTTATATCATTCACAGTTGACAATCTTACACACACACACACACACATATATATATATATATATATATATATATATATATATATATATATATATATATATATATATATATATAAATAAAAGAGGCAGCTCCTCAGTTTATCCTCTGTTTGAAGCAAACTTTAAGGCCACCCACCCTATAAGACAGCTTTCTCTGACTGGGCCCCTTGCAGCCGGACACGTGTGTGATAACTTATAGAAGGTTAGATCATATATTCCAGCCTAAAACATTCGAGTGATGGCCAAATTGTGGATGTCAGCCCCCTAGTGGGCCTGGATGTTACTGCAGGTGGACTCAGTTATTTTACAACAAAATAATAGTACAGTATTAATTGTACATTTTGTACTTTTGTTTCAATTTACCATGAATATATAAATACTTGTATGTTTCTGTATTTAGGCTCTATTTAAAAAAAAGGAGATATTCACAGATCAGTTTGGGCTACAGCATCCTTACATTTGGGATGGCTCGACAGTTCAACAAAACGTGATAACTGATTAACCTCTTTTCACTATTTCTTTGGCATTTTATTTTATCTGGCTTCAGCACATTTTTATTTACAACTACTGCTTGTTGACTGATATATAATTGAGTGTTTTCACATCCCAACAACCTGTGGCACCTAAACACATCAGAATCATGATGGACTGTGAAGGAATGTGTGTTTTGATTGCAGGTCAAAGTCACATAAGCACATATGAGATTCTGTCTGAGATCTATTATCTAGCCCATAGGTGGATGTCTATGGGAGGACACTTCCACTGAGCTGTCACCTAGAAAAATACAGTATTTCTCTCCCCATTTTCCACCAAAACAGCAGACAACAGCAGAGGGAGAAAAGCAGCGCAATAACCTTTACCTTCAGCTGTCAGAAACAAAGCTCCGGTGGATTTCTACTGAACAGCAATCACATTGCTTTTTCTTCTTCTCTCTCCTCTCTCTTACACACACAGGCGCACACACACAGACAAGCGCTGCTCTCAAGGTAACATGAAAGGCCCTGGCAGATACAGAGGCATTTTAGGGCCCTCATCTATCTCCCATGGCCAGGAGCTCTAGCGCTTAGCAAATGTCAACAGAAAATAATGCACACACAAAGGCAATCTTATTTGTTCAAGAATTGCTCTAGGTCACTGCAACTGAACCAGGCAAGGAAGAAGGAGAAGAGCCACCAATACTGCACTACAAAGACCCGGCGTTTCCCCCCAGTTTTGTTTTTTTAGCTCTCTTCTCTCTGTTCCATTCTAATTCCCTTCTTCATTTCTTTCCCTTCTCCCTACTCTTTCTATTCATCTCTGCTTCTGCCCCCCCCACAAAAACCTCCTTTCCTCTTCCTTCTGAATCTCTCTGTCATCCACTTCCTTTTTTCCCTAAAATTATCAGTTCCATTTTGAATGTTTTGATAAGTGTATTCCTCTATATTATGTATCACCATTGCACGGCAGGTAGCTAATCAACTAACACATTCTCTCTATTATTGCTGCAGCAGATGAGCTTGCAACAGAAAAAAAAGGGTGAATTCAATAAAGAACACACCTCCGAGGGGCTTTCATTTGAATGATTGCTTCTCTGCATCGCATCGTCTCCCCATCTCATTGTGTTTATTTGTCCTGATCCAAGCATCCACACCATCTCTCAATGTTCCCTTTGTGTTATTGTTTTCCTTCATCACTTCATAATCGTGCATGAAAAAAGTACGCCTTGTAAGAATGATATTCCCCTAAATGTTGAAGTCCTAACCCAATAAACCACGGGTTTAACAAATAGGTGGTGAATGATAAAATATCAGGTACTACTTGTAAAACTCATCAGTATCATAATTGTTTTTAACTCATAGTTGATCTCCAGTGTCATTAATTCAGTTCTGTGGTGGGGAAAGAAAGTTGGCAAGCTGTCAAAGACATTTTCATTCTTTACAATTTTAAAAACTGTTTTAAATTGCACCTGTGGCCATCAGTGCTGACAAAGATCACTCATACAAATAAAACATAATTCCTTGTTTGTGAGATATGACTATGAAGTGCGGTGCAGGATCAAAAGCTTCCAATTTACAGATTTCATTCTTTTTTTTAAATGCCAGGGGCATCAATTAATACAAAGTACTTTCCTTTATGTAGGTGTCCTTTGGCCTCTGTGCCCTGTTTCACTGGCTGTAGCTATAACAAGTCGCTGTATCTTACTCCTAACAAGTCAGTTTTTAACATGCAGGTAAGCTCGTACCACAACAAAGTACTTTATAGTGCTTAATTTAACCAGTGAGTGAAGGTGAACATGAAGAGCTTCCTCTGAAGGGTGGTTGGCCTCTCACTTAGAGATAGGGTGAAGAACGCAACCACTGCTACTCCTTCACATTGAAAGGAGCCAGTTGATGTGTTTTGGACATCTGATTATGATGCCTCCTGGGCGCCTCTTGGGTGATCTGTTCTGGGCGGAGGCCCTGGGGCAGACCCAGGACACTGGAGAGATTATACCTCTTGGCTTTCCTGGGAATGCCTCAGTATTTCCCGAATAAGCTGGAGGAGGTGGGTGAGGAGAGGTAGGTCTGGGTTTCTCTGCTCAGCCCTGTGACCCAGTCCTGGATAAGCTGAAGAAAATGGATGGATGAATGGATAATTTTACACAGCTCTTAATTTCAATAAAAACCATTATTCTACTAACTGGCTGCACCTTTCTTTATCTTTAAAAGAGGTGAATGAAAAGATTCCAGCAGCCTAGGCCTATTGCAGCATAACTAAGGGATGGTTCAGGGTCACCTGCAGCATTTAGCCCTGTGTGTAGAGGGGAGGTACAGGAGGCATCTGGCAAAGCATCATTATGGCCTGGGATGTGAGCTCGTCCACCCTTTCCATCAGTGTTGGGCCACTGAAATTCCCCAGGGGCCACATGAGAAACTGGAACTGCTGTAGAAAGTCACACCAATAAGCTTATCAAGAGATAAAATTAATATTGAGTAGAATTCAGTTCAGCTCATTGGTGCAAGCATTTGCAATAACTGGCAATGAGTCTTTCACATCACCTGGCCCACACAGAATTGTTTATATTCTGCCCGAAAACCTTCGGTGGGGCAGAATATAATCAATCAGATTTAAATCTGGACTTTGATTAGGCCACTCCAAAACCTTAATTTTTTTATTTATTTATTTAATGAGCCAAAATAAAAAATAAATAAATAAAAAAGATTAGTTATGACGCAAAAGTCATAGGGTGTTGGGGGCTTGTGTCTTCTTCATTCACCTTTTCACCTCTTTTCACTCTATGCGTATATACACCACTGCATTTAATTAGTTATTATTAATCTTTGAATCTCTGGCTCTTACACAGCATGTCTTTTGGCCTGTCACCCCCAACTGATCACACCAGATGTAATGGGACACAAACCTTCCAAAAAGTACAGCTTTAGCCACGTTTCCATACGGAACGACTCACCACGATTTGATGGCATTTCCATTAGAATCGGGTAAACTTTGCAGGTCCTTTTTCTGTACTCACTCACCTGAGGTTCTAGGCGATCCGTAGTGATCCAAAAGTGTGACGTGGAAGAACAGCTTGCCACTGATTGGCCAGGGAGTGTCGTCACTAATGGAGTCATGAGAGTGACTCCTTCACTAGAATCGACCGCGCCATTTTTAAAAACCGGCAACAAGAGTAGAGAATGGAGACACGAAAACCAGTACCGTGGTCAAATCAGGGGGTGCAGACGTTTTTGTGCTTGGTGGCTGATGAGAGAATTCAGAGTGAACTAGATGTAACAAAAGTATACAATAAGGTGTCCATGCTTATGGCTGCGCACGGTTACGAGCAACAACACAGCAGTGCAGACAAAAATTGCAGAAGCTGGAAAGTGATTACCAGGCCGTCAAGGACCACAATGGCCGGAGTGGCACGATACTTAACCCCAAGTTGCTCTCCGACGCAAGCGTTAGAGTATGAATGTTAGATAATAAAAAGCACTTAGCTTAGTTAATCATGGAAGTGCTTGTATGAATGGTTGTGAATGGGATAAATGTAAACGTGTTGTATAAGCACTTTGAGTGCTCAGAGTAGAAAAGCGCTATATAAGAACTAGTCCATGGGCACCGACCGGCCAGCAACAGCAGGGAGAGTGGGCTTGACTCAGCTACTGCACTGCTCAAAGCCATGGAGGATGGTGGGTATCAGTCAACAGAATGTGAACAGACCGTGATAATTGTTTACTACCGTCATTACTTTATGAATGTGTACACAGCTAATTTTGGACTTAATTTTGGAACAGCTATCATCTACTCTACATAATTAGTTAGCTGGCTGGCCATGGCTCAGAGCCACACCAGTTGCGATTGCTATTCATGCCTGAGTGTGTCACAAACCTGAAACACATTAGACGGTGACGTACCTGTTTTGCTTGTGTTTAATTTTCGTGCTATGCTCTCAAGTTCTGTATTTTTTTCAAGATTTCCTGTTTGCTGGCGAGGTGTATTCATCCGCCTCTCTGGAACCTCCCCTTTCCCCCCAGCTGCTTCTACACCGACGCAGTTCACCACCACAACGTGCCTACACAGGTAAGGGACACAACCATGTAACGCACCTGTGGTTTAGGTAGTACTGTGTCTGTGCTATACGTGCGCGAAGTGAATATCTTCCGTGTGGTTTAGACTTGATTTTATTGACCAACTCCCATTACTGGCTTTTGTCGAGGCAAGAGCAAAAGGAGCCACACACAAATGGACCTCGCATCATTTTTCACCCGTATGGAGGGAAAAGATGAACGGAACCTTGCACAGTAGGAACACATCCAGCTGCTCCTCAGCGACGCTCATGAGGCGAGGGATCAAGAGGCATCACTGAGGAGATGGCGCAAAGTGCAGCCTTCAATCACGCATTCCTGGGTGTGATGGGCAAGATTGTGTGGGCGACGTGTGTGATCAACTTCTGCTCACATAACTATGTGTAAATATGTCAATTGCCATATTTTTAGAGCTACATTTCAAGCGATGCACACTTTTTATATTTTGAACGCTGCAGATAGTTTTGCTTGTACTGTGTGTAATAAAACTCTTCACAACTTAGAAAATGAAGGCTCAATATATATAAGATAAGATAAGATAAGATAGTGTTTGTCACATGCACAGTTATACACAGTACAATGCACAGTGAAATGTATTTTGTACCTGCAACCTTATATACACACACATATAAATAAGAAGAATAAAAAAAAAAAAAAGTCATTCACACTATACACTATACTCTATATACTATACACTATACACACTTTTTAAATTATAATATTTACACTGTGCAATAATGGTCCAGTTAGGGCTCAGAGTTGAGCAGACGGATGGCTTGTGGGTAAAAACTCTTCAACCTTTCAGTCTTAGCCCTCAGGCAGCGGTAACGCCGGCCTGATGGGAGCAGGGAGAAGAGAGAGTGTCCAGGGTGGCTGGGCTGTTTTAGGATCTTCATGGCCCTCAGCCTGCACTGCTTGGTGTAAATGTCCTGCAGGTTGGGGAGGGTGGTTCTGATGGTCCGTTCAGCTGAACGAACCACCCTTTTTAGGGCCATGAAGTCCTGCTTGGTGCAGTTTCCCATCCAGGTGGTGATGCTCCCACGCATGATGCTCTCGATGGTGCAGGTGTAAAAGTTCCTGAGCACCTTGAGTGGGAGCTTGAAGTCTCTCAGCCGCCTGAGGAGGTAGAGACGCTGTCTGGCCTTCTTCACAGTGATGTTTATGTGATGAGTCCAGGACAGGTCCTGTGAGATGGTCACTCCCAGGTATTTGAAGGTGTCCACTCTTTCCACCTCAGCACCACTGATGACAAGTGGATGGTAGTCCCTCTGCTGCTTCCTGCTGAAGTCCACGATCAGTTCCTTTGTTTTGCTGACGTTGAGCAGGAGGTGCGTGAGAAGCGTGAACAGCAGAAACTAAACGTTCTGTGCTTACTTTTTGTACTAATGATCACACACATTTCAGAATATGCAGACACAATGATTATTTTTCCCACTGTGTCCAGTCAGCACTGCACAGAGTTTATTTGGGTATGTTACCGTGCAGAAGACACATGACAGTAAATTTACAGCACCACTCACCCTAAAAATTACGAGCTATAATATGTATTACATAAAGGGATATTTACAGAGCTTTTTTGTTCTCATGTCTCTAGCACGATTACACAACGTGAGACACTATTTATCACACGTCCATATTACTGGACTGTTAAGTGCACTTTGTAGGAGCGTAACCTGTCTCTTGCTATTTTATGACCTGGACAAATTAACAGGCAGAGACATATCACCAGATGTTTAAAAAAAAAACAAAAAAAAACTGTGTCACACTTACATGTAATACAATAGAACTACTTATGTTGGCCCAAAACAGAAACGACATAACATGTTTAATTGTTGTTTAAGATGTACTGCATCACTTAAATCTCTGCCCCCCTCCTCCACACCCTGTGCCAATGCCACCGCAGGCTGAGGTGCAGCAGCTGCGGCAACATCCCATGAAGTCTCATAAGTCTCTCCAAAATTTTCACATAAATTATGCAGAGCACAGCATGTCAGCACCATGGATTTCGCTAGATGGATATCACAATCATTGCTTTTAAGCAGGCAACACCACCTACCCTTTAGCCTGCCAAAAGCATTCTCAACAACCACCTGTGTGCGACGGACATGTTGGTTGTGAATGTGCTGCTCTGCTGTGAGGCATCCGGTGTCCTGAAATGGCTTCAGAAGCCACTGTTGCAAACGAGGATGTAAAAGCCAGCTGAAACCTCACTGATACTTCAAACATTAGCTGGAAAGAGATTTCCCCTTGTGGGTAGCTCCCACAGTGTGGACAGTCTCAGCACCCGAGCATCATGCAAACTCTCGGACAGTCCAGTAAATACATTCCAGAAGAGACCCTTTCCATCAACCACACCTTGGAGGATTATTGAGCGCCAGCCTTTACGGTTGTAGTAGTCAGTGTAGTATTGCTGTGGGGCTATGATGGATATGTGGGAGCCATCAATAGCACCCACACAGTGTGGGAGCCCCCATCTATTCTTGATGTAACCTGCCATTTCACTGAACCGCCCTTCATCTGGAAACCAAATTTGTTCTAGTACCAGCAATGTCTCTGCTGCAGCACAAAAATCCTGCACACAGTGGTATTGCTGAAGCCAAAAAGATGTCCGATGCTTCTGTACTTGGAGCCGGTAGCAAGCTTCCATAGTGCAATGGCCACTCTTCTTTACGGGCACACACTCACGAAAAAGTGTCTCAGCGCTCCATGGCTCGACACAACTTGTTGCAGAGGGAGTGGAACACTTCGAGACATCCTGAAGTTTTGCTCCCGCTGTGCGCTCGTGAACACTGGAACAATAACGTCCCACCACTGGGAGGCTCGGCTGAACGCCCAGACTGATGTTTGCAGTGGCTGTTTCACAACAAGAGAGCCATCTGAAACGCACACACAGCATTGAGATATTACATTAACAATGATAACAATCGTCCTTCATACCTTTGTTTGGGGTACTAAAGCATGATGACGAGAGTAAACTGATATTAGCTACCGTTAGTTTACCTTCTTACGTCTTGGTCGCAGTGGCGGTCCTAGCCTGTTTGGCACCCTGGGCGAGCCCCCCCCCCCCACACACACACACACAATAGCGATCGCCGCACTACTACACTTGGGGGGTAATGAGCGACTGCTGTGTGGTGCATGTAGCTTTCTGCCATGGTCTGACAGACAGGCTTTAACAGAAGGTCCCCCCACCATGCTTACCTTCATCTTTGCTTGTTTCTCCTCTTCTTCTTTTCTCTTTTTCCTAAACTACGCACCTGATGGCTTTGACCTTTTCCTTTCCATCTGCCATAATTCACTGAAGCGGAATAGGTTATCACCAACGCCCATCCCCAGCGTTGTCAGATCTGACTGACAGTTGCCAGCCCAACACAACAAAACCTCCATTGAAACTCATGTTAATAACACCAGGTGTGATATATATTTAAATATACACAGCTTTGGGTGAGTTGTTAAAATTTTGGCTGCTTTTCACCATATTTGGTAGGTTTTTAGGAAGTTTTTATTGTAAAATTATACATCTATATAATTTTATAATTATATAGACATATCTATATAATTTTCCAGCCCAATCTGGCAACACTGCGCCATCCACCAACATTTGTCCGAACCGTCTAGATTCGTATTTGTGTTATTTTTTTTATAAGGATTCGGGTTCACACAAATACTGTGACTTAATGACCATATTTACAGTATTATAGATGAAATGGACTTTGTGCTCTATCAGTTGTGTGCATCTAATTTTATTAGATGCACAGATTCATTCTGTGGAACATGGGGGGAAAAAAACATGGGAGGACAAAAAAAAAAAGTCAGTTTTGCATATCTCGCAAAAGTTTTGCGAGATCCCAAGTTACTTTTGTGAGATCTCGCAAAACTTTTCAATATTAGGACATACACTTCGCGTTAATCTTGATATGGCAGTGTCAGTGAGGATGAAAGGTTTGGCGAGAGACTGCCAGCAAAAGTCGCCTTTATTTATAATTCAGCGGTTACTGTTGGCTGTAACCAGGCCAAAACTGTACAGGCATGAATGAATGAACGCGGCTGACTGTCTCACTCTCACGCCATCACTGCTTCACTCGACTCGCAGCTCAGGCTGAGAGGAGAAGGGGGCGGGGCAGCGCTGTGTGTGTGACGATCGAGTGAAGCAGTGACAGCGAGACAGAGAGAGAATCCCCCGCCTGCCCCTTTCCTTCTGTTACAACCTGTCAGACCATGGCAGAAAGCTACATGCAATACACAGCAGGCAGAGGGCGCCCATTACCCCACAAGTGGAGCAGTGCGGTAGGCGCTGCTGCGGGGATCGCAATGCATTGGGGGAAGGGGGGCGGTCATGCCGCCCTAGATGAAATGCCGCCCTGGGCGGCTGCCCATGTCGCTCATATCAGAAACCGCCACTGCTTGTTTGTATGTGTTCGTCGTCGTCATGATAGTGCTCTATGGCCTCCTGGACTCTCCTGTACTTTTTCCGGGTGTTGCGTCTTGCCGCCTGCAACCTTCTTTGGCTCTTTTCACGTGCCCTGAACCTGAGAAAAATGCACAGACCAAGCAGCACGTACACCATTGCCTCAATCTCGTCCATTGCTGTGTTGTATTCTAGTCACATACGAGTTACGTCATGAGACTACTGCCCGCGCTGCTATATTGACTCCACCCTCACTGTGGTGTCCTCAATTGCAATGGAAACAACACGACCATGGTGAGTTGTGTTGACTAAGTCGACCCGCACTGAGTCATTCCGTATGGAAATGTGGCTTTAGTGTCCTCAGTTCACCAAATATTTCCCCAAAAGTCTCGGGGAATCAAGATGCATTTTGGCAAACATGAGATGAGACTTTTGTTTTTTCTTCTTTTTATCAGGAGTGGTTTTCACCTTGGAACTCTCCCATGGATGCCTTTTTTTTTTTTTAACTCAGTCTCTTTCTTATTCTTGAACTGTGAACACTAATCTGAGGCAAATGAGACCTGCAGTTCGTTATGTTGTTCTGAGTTCTTTTGTGACCTTCTGGATCAGTTGCTCTTGGAGTAATTTTGGTAGGCCAGCCACTCGTATGAAGGTTCATCATTATTCCAAGTTTACTCCATTCCTACAAGCCTTTTCCGAACTGACAGATGTCAATGACTGTATTATTGAAGGGTCTTTAACTTTCAATATAAAGTATCTCCAGGTAACTGTTGTTGTGATATGATAATATATAAGTTTCCTTAGATTCTGACAAGATGTGGTGCTTTTTCATTTATTTTAGCCTACTTCACTTTGTCACACTGATTCTATTTAAGTGATTTCTTTGGTTACCATGTCTGCCTGTCTTAGATCTGGGTGTTGTTGTTGCCGCCATCTCTGTCTCTCTCACTCTGTCTTTTGATCCGGGAGGCTGGCAGGCTGGTTTCTCATCCTCTGCAGGGCGGAGTTAGAGACTGATCCACGGCAGCTCTGCACACCTGTAGCTCGTTACCAGTGATCTCTCTTGTATATAAGTACCAGCTTTTGCCTCTTGTCATTGCCAGAGTGTCAGCTAACTTGTGTGGTAATTGAGCTCAAGCCTTTTTGAGTTGCCTAAGTGCCCGACTTTGTTGGTAATTTGTGTTTCGTGAAATGTTTCAGTGATCAATCTCCTGGTTACTCCCTGTACCTTCGGAACTGGCTACCTCTCCACTAACCATGGAAAACCTTCCTCTCCAGCCTGCCTGCCCTCCTGGACAAACCTTTGAGTTGCTGCAACTACACCCCCCACACTAGTTAATTGTTGTACCTGTTCCCAATAAATTGTTAATTATATGTGCCGTCTCCCGCGCATGCATTTGGGTCTACTTTGAGTTTTGGCCACTGGCCGTAACGCTGGCACTAATCAGGCCTGGTGTGACCAATGAAACTGAATTCAGCTTTCACAGGAATCGTGGTTAATTCATCATTTAACAAAGGGGTACAATTTTTTTTCCACATGGGGCCAGGCAGGTTTGGATAACTTTATTCCCTTAATAAATGAAATCCTTTTTAAAAAAAAACCAAAAAAAAAAAAAAACACTGTCTTTTGTATTTGTGTTTGTATAAATAAAATTTGTTTTATGATCTGGAACATTTAAGATTGACAAATCAGGAATGGGGGAAATTTTCACAGCACTGTATGTAAAATCTTTGACATGTATGCAAGAAAAACAGACATAAATGGTATCCTAGCAGTTCAGTGAAAATTTCATATTTAGAAAGAAAACAAAATGGAGGAGAGATCAGAAAATTTAAAGTCTGACAAAGAATAGCAGTCATGGCCTTGGAGTTTTCCAGCGTGTTTGAGGAAAGTGCAGAGAAAAAAAAAAGGGAAAATGGTGCTGAGGTGGAAGATAAGCAGGGGCAAGAGGAGGAGCTGTCAACTCAGATGGGTGGGGGTTGTTCAGCACAGGGCCCTTTAAACACTCTTACCTGTCATCTTAATTGCTTTAACTGTCAAAGTTACAGGCCAATTAGATGCGGGTCTTTATCGTCTGGGCCCGGAAAGGAGACAGTAAGGAGAGGCACTTAATATTCAAATTATCCATTCAAATATTTAAAATCAAACATGGTGACAATGAAGTTAATTATCAGAAAGAACAGCAATCAGGAATGAAACAAATGATTAGAGTTGTCAGTTTGTGGAGTGTGAATTGGGTGTGAGGGGTAAGAAAGAAATGTCACAGAGTCAAAAGAGGAAAGGTGAAAACTGTTCAGGCAACAGAAGCTTCCTTTTTAGCGTTCTAACAAAACCATGGTGAAAGTAAATGGTACCAGCTATTATATCAGGTTCCATTTTAGATATTCTGTCAAACTCCACAGTTGAGTCCATTATTATAACAAGACTCAAAATGTAAGTTCATAAAGCTGCAGAATGTTATGAAGAAAATATCGGATACATCGTTTAGTTGTGCATTTACACAAAGCCAACAAACTAACGTGTTGGTATATTTTAAGTAATCAGTGCTACATGTTATTTTACTTGTTTTATTCCTCATGAGATGCTGACACTTGTAACTGTTGCATTGTTGAAGACCACCACTATTAATAGTTCACCTATTAGTCATCAAAACAAACAGTATGAATATACATAGTGCAGTAGTGGTTTAGAGCAATAAAGTTAAGAGTATCATCAAAATGATTTTGAAGCTGTTATTGCAAAGTAAAATATCTGCACAGGTGCTGTACATACATATTAGCAGGCTCTTCAAAGGTGGTGCCATATGCAGAAGTCTTTTTAAATGTTTCTGGTTGTCTGCCAACATGGTCTGTGAAGTCATGTTTTCAAGCCTCAAGCTAAGTGTTTTGGACACAATCATCTCAGTGTCTGGAACAAATGTAAATCGCAAGCCCTAAAGCATACCTGCTGTACTCTGTTTTATTTTAAAATGGTACCATGATTTATAAATTAATGCTACATTAAATAAGACCTGAAACTTAAAGAAACATTAAAGTGGTTAGGAAAGTTTACTGAGGTCACAGCTCAAGGAGGCAGTTGAGTCATTTTCTTATAGACTTCTGTGTAGTTGGATTTCTTTGTGTTACCAGACAAGTTGTCCCTTATAGCCTTTAGAAAGAAATGTTTAAGGCACAATGGCTGCACTTGGCTTCATGTTGCAACAGCCATATTCTTTCAGTTTAAAAAGCCATTTAAGTTTAACTGGCTGGAAAAACTGGATCTTCATGGGCATTGATTGTAGTAGAAACTGTTGCATCCATACCTACTAACAGTGTTGTGACAACGTATCCGTTTCCTTCCTGATTTATTAGTTGGCGATTTTTTTTTTTTTTGTTGTTGCATATTTTTCACACTTCATATTCCAGATTTTATGATTAAACAGGAGCTCGCAAAAGTACCCAGAACAACATCTAAAAAACTGCAGGCCTCATTTGCCTCAGATAAGGACTGTGTTCATGATTCAATAATCAGAAAGACTGGGTAAAATGGCATTCATAGGAGTGTTTGGACTGAAATCCAATGGAGATGCTTTGGGAGGACCTTAAATGGGCCACTCATGCTCAGAATTTCTCTGGTATGGCTGAATTAAAGCAATTCTGCAAAGAAGAGTGGGCCAAAATTTCTCCACAGTGATGCAAAAAACTCACTGCCAGTTATCACAAATGCTTGATTGCAGTTCTTGATGCCAGGGTGACACAACCAGTTATTAGACTCAGGGGGCAGTTACTTTTTCACACAGGGCCAGGTAGGTTTGGATAGTTTTTTTCCCCATTAAAAATTAAATAATTTTAAAACTGCCTTTTGCATTTACTTGGGTTATCTTTGTATAAGATAAAAATTTGTTTGAGGATCAGAAACATATGCAAAAAATCTTAAATATTTTGAAGATTGTGGCACAAAACTTTTGCATGTAGGTCAATTTCCTCCCTATCACCACTACCAATAATAATAATAATAATAATAATAATAATAATAATAATAATACTACTTTCTTTTTGGTCATTAATTATGTGACAACTGCAAATGTATGGTCACAAGTGTAATTTGTTTCAAGAATTTATTAGTTGATAAGGCCTTGTTTACTGCAGTATTGCACAGATATTTAGTTGAGGTTATGGAAGTGAAATAGCATGGCTTTGCCACAAGGGGGGAAGTAGTGTTGAGTGTAGTGGGCTGCTGCAAGGCTCCCGTATCTCAGACGAGAGAGTGTGCAGACACCACTCACATCTCCTGTCCTGTATAAGGACAAAAAACCCTTTGTCTTAGTTGGAGTTGAATTCTAAAATAAGTATATATTTTCAGGTAAAAAAAAAATAATAATAAAAAAATTTTTTTTTAAAAAACACACACACACACACACACACACACACACACACACACACACACACACACACACACACACACTTGAGTTCTCGCCAGCTGAAATGGAAGTTGCTATTACATGCAGAGAAGTATACATTTTATTTTATCTCAAATGTAGGTTGTAGACACACTTCTATTATCTTAAATGTTATCAAACGTAGCAGTAGCCAGGAGCACATAAAAGCAGTGACACATACTGTAAAAAAGTGTTCATTAGTCAAACACAAAATGAAAAGTTAGTTATTAAGCATTTGTATTATTGAACAGTTTTTGCTATTTGTTAGCTGTTAGCTAGTCTTTAAATATTGGTGACCTGTGCAAAGTAACAGGGGTGGAGACATATCTGCAAAAGGTAAAAAACTTTGTCAAACTTCAGTGTGACACAATAGAATTACATGTGTAGGCACCTGACTGGACAGCAATAACATTTTTAACTGTAGTTCAACAAGTTCTGCATCAGAGCGTCTCGTACATCTCTGCCACCACAGGCTGAGGTGCGGCAACTGCAGGTACATCCCATGAAGTCTCAGGTCTCTCCATAATTTTCACATAAATTATGGAGAGCACAGCATGTCAGCATCGTAGATTTCACCAGCTGGATATCACAGTCATTCCTTTTCTGAAGGCAACACCACCTTCCCTTTAGCCTGCAAAAACCATTTTTCAACAACCACCTGTGTGTGACTGACATTTTGGTTGAACATATGCTGTTCTGGTGTCAGTCGTCCTGTGTCCTGAAATGGTTTCAAAAGCCAGTGTTGCAAGGAATAGGCAGTAGTCACCGCACTGATGCTCCTAACGTGAGCTGGAAAGAGATTTCCCCGACAGCCTCAGCACCCGAGCATCATGCAAACTCCCTGCAGTCCAGCAAACACATTCCAGAACAGCTCCTATCAACACCTTGAAGGATTATTGAGTGCCAGCCCTTACGATTGAAATAGTCAGTGTGATATTGCTGTGGTGCAATGATAGGTATGTGGGAGCCATCAATAGCACCCACACAGTGTCGGAGCCCCCACCTACTCTATGTAGCCAGTCATTTCTCTGAACCACCCTTCATCTGGAAACCAAATTTGTTCTGGTACCAACAGCGTTTCTGCAGGACCACAAAACTCCTGCGCACACCTGCACATGGTTGTTATGCTGACTCCAAAAAGATGTCCAGTACTTCTGTACTCTGAGCCTGTAGCAAGCTTCCATAATGCAATAGCCACTCTTCTTTAGGGTCACACATTCATGGAAAGTAATGTCTTGTCGCTCCATAGCTGCATGAAATTTGTTGCACTAGAAGCTAAAACATTTCTTGGGACATCCCGAATTCTGCAACCACTGTGCGCTGGTGAAGGCGGGAACAATGACATCCCGCCACTGGGAGGCTTGCTGGGATGCCCAGACTGAAGGTTTGCGGTGGTAGTTTCGCAACAGCAGAGCCATCTTAAACACGCACACAGCATACATAATACATTTTAATACATTAACAATGATAACCATAAACGGGGGACTTATGCATGACGACAATAGTAAACTGGCATTGGCTACCGTTAGCTTACTCTCATACATCGTCTTGTTCGTATGTCTTGTTTTCGGTGGGATATTGCTCTACAGCTCCCCGGACTGTCCTGTACTTTTCCTGAGTGTTGCGTATTGCTGCCTGCAACCTTCTCTGGCTCTCTTTTGCCCTGCACCTGACAAAAATCCACATTGCCTCCATCTCATCCATTGTTGTGTTGGAGTCACATACAAATTACGCCAAGAGACTACTGCCCGTGTTGCTATATTGACTCCAACCTCACTGGAGGTGGTACTCAGTTGTAATGGAGACAAAACAAGACTGTGGCGAGTCATGTCGAGTCAAGTCAACCCGTGCTGAGTAGGTACTAATGGAAAAGAGGCAATAGGTCAATGGCTCAGTGGAGGTCTGGGGCTACGTATTGAATAGAATAGAATAGAATAGAATGCCTTTATTGTCATTATACAGGATGTACAATGAGATTGGAGGGCCACTCCTGTTCAGTGCCATGTAACAGAAAATCAAACTCTCTAAATGAAAATAAAAATATTACAAAAATATTATAATCTAGTATAATCAATATGATCAAGAGATATACAGAAAATAGAATGTATAAAAATATATACATACATACCTACATTGGTGCATCTGTACATTGTAAGAAAGTAAATGCGTGTATACATATAATAATGAAGATGATGAATATTGCACTTGGTGAATGAATATTGCACTAGTGAATGAATACTGGATATTACACAATATAGGAATGTTAGATATTGTTCAGTATGAATAATATAATATTGCACAGAGATGTGGGTGTTGCACAGTTACAGTGGGTGAGTGTGTGAGTTCAGGGTGGTGATTGCTCTGGTGAAGAAACTGTTCCTGAGTCTGTTTGTTCTGGCTTTGATGCACCTGTAGCGCCTGCCAGAGGGCAGCAGGTCAAACAGATCAAAGCCAGGGTGTGAGCTGTCCTTGATGATGTTACTGGCTCTGCTGATGCAGCGGGAGATGTAGATGTCCATCAGGGAGGGGAGGGCAGCCAATGATTCTTTGTGCTGTCTTGACTACCCTCTGAAGCCTGACCCTGTCTGCCTCAGTGCAGCTGCCGTACCATACTGTGATACAGTACGTCAGCAGGCTCTCAATGGATGAGCGGTAGAAGGTCAGCAGCAGGTTTGAGTTCAAGTTGTTCTTCCTGAGGACCCTCAGGAAGTGAAGTCGCTGCTGAGCCTTCTTGATAACAGCTGTGATGTTATCTGACCAAGAGAGATCAGCAGAGATGAGGACACCGAGAAACCTGAAGGTGTGGACCCTCTCCACACGCTCGCCGTTGATGTAGAGGGGAGCTGGGTCAGTCCTGTGCTTCCTGAAGTCGATGATGATCTCTTTGGTTTTCATGGTGTTCAGTACCAGGTTGTTCTCTGAACACCAGGCTGTCAACTTCAGGACCTCCTCTCTGTAAGCTGCCTCATCTCCCTTTGAGATGAGTCCGACCACTGTGGTGTCGTCAGCAAATTTGACGATGAGGTTGTTATTGTGGGCCGGACTGCAGTCATGGGTGTAGAGGCAGTACAGGAGGGGGCTCAGCGCACAGCCCTGTGGGGAGCCAGTGCTCAGTGTGCGGGTGGAGGAGAGATGGGGGCCAAGTCTCACAGTCTGGGGCCGGTTGGTTAAGAAGTCCTTGATCCAGGAACATGTGAGAGGGGGGAGGCCCAGGGTGTGCAGTTTGGTGGTGAGAATGTCCAGGATGATTGTGTTGAACGCTGAGCTGTAATCCACAAAGAGCATGCGAGCGTAGCTCTGCTGCTGCTCCAAGTGGCTCAACACAGAGTGGAGAGCTACAGCGATGGCGTCCTCTGTGGATCTGTTTGCACGATATGCAAACTGATGGGTGTCGAAAGTGGGGGGCAGATGGTCTTTGATGTGCTGGAGAACCAGCCTCTCAAAGCACTTCATGATTACCGGTGTGAGGGCCACAGGGCGGTAATCATTTAGGCTGGTGACAGATGATTTTTTGGGCACGGGGATGATTGTGGCTGTTTTTAGGCAGGGGGGGATGACTGCTTGGGCCAGGGAGAGGTTGAAAATCCTGGTGAGAATCAGGGTGAGCTGGTGGGCACACGCTCTGATCACCTTGCCAGGTACTCCGTCTGGTCCGGCAGCCTTCCTGGGGTTCACTGCCAGGAGCACGCGCCGTACCTCATGCTCCTGGACAGTGAGTGGGGTGCAGCCTGGTGGGGGGGGGGCAGGACTGGAGCAGATAGGTGGTTCTGAGGTGTCTCAAAGCGAGCAAAGAAACAGTTAAGTTCCTCTGCTAGTGACACACTCAGGTCTCCTGCAGTCACATCACAGCCTCTGAAGTTTGTGATGTTCTGAATGCCCTGCCACACCTCCCGTGTGTTATTGCTGGACAGATGGGACTCTATTCTCCTCCTGTAGTCCGTTTTGGCTTTTTTAATTCCTCTTTTCAGGTCAGCTCGAGCAGCCCTGTACAGAGCTCTGTCGCCTGACCTGAAGGCAGCATCACGGGTTTTGAGGAGTGAATGGACCTGGCTGTTCATCCAGGGTTTCTGGTTAGGGAAAACCCGGATGTTTTTGCTAACAGTCACATTTCCGATACAGAACTTAATGTAGTCCAGTACCGTCCCTGTGAATGTTTCTAGGTCCTCGTGTTCGAATAAGTCCCAGTCTGTGTATGCAAAGCAGTCCTGTAGGTCGGAGAGTGCGTTTTCAGGCCAGGTTGTAATGGTTTTTACAGTAGGCCTGGCTCTCCGTCTGAGGGGGATGTATGCTGGGGTGAGCAGCAGGGAAAGATGGTCGGACTGGCCGAGGTGGGGGAGGGGTTTGGCTCTGTAAGCGTGCTTAATGTTGGAGTAAACATGGTCAAGAGTGTTCTCCCCTCTTGTGGAACATTTGACATGTTGGTGGAATTTCGGGAGTACAGTCTTTAAGTTGGCCTTGTTAAAGTCTCCCGCGATAATAAGAACACCGTCGGGGTGGACCCGCTGCTGTTCGTTAATGGCGTTCAGCAGGAGAGAGAGCGCCATGCTAACGTTAGCATCGGGAGCTATATACACAGCTGTGACGATCACTACTGTTAGCTCTCTGGGTAGAAAAAAAGGCCGACATCTTACAGACATGTACTTGAGGTCTGGGGAACAGTGTTTGTCTATGATTGTTCCGTTGTTACACCAGTCCTCATGCACGTAAATACAGAGACCCCCTCCCCTGCTCTTACCAGTGTCCTTGGTCCGATCTCCGCGTAGCAGAGTGCGGCCTGCTAGCTGCACGCTAGCATCGGGAATGTGGGGGTTTAGCCAGGTCTCGGTGATAATCATTACACAGCAGTCATGAACATAGCGATTTCCAGCCAGCTCTAACTCTAGGTTGTCCGTTTTATTTACCATGGACCTGGCGTTGGAGAGATACAGGCTCGGCAGAGGAGGCCTGTGTGGTTGGCATTTCAGCTTCAGCATAGAGCCGGACCTGCAGCCCCGCTTCTGCTTCCTCTCCCTCCGCCGTCGGCGGCGCCTTCCAGACCCGATAACAATCCACGGAGCCCCCGGCGGTCTCGCTATAGCGTCTGGGATGTTATGAGTGTAGTGAAAATCACTCGATACTGATATCTTGTGCCGGTAGCCAATGTCCACAAGATCCTGGCATGTGTAGCAGTTGTTTGCAGAGACAAATGCACCAAAACTAACAAATATGAAATACAAAAAGTACAAAAAAGAGCACCAAAAGGAAGAGCCGTGAGCCGCTGCGTCTGTGCGCGCCGCCATCTTGAAAGATAGCACACGGTCCAGGGGACATTGTGAAAACTGACAGCGTTCTGAACGCAGAACAGTACCACCAGATCCTGATTCACCATGCAGTCCCCTCTGGCAGGCGTCTGATTGGGCAGGGATTCATCCTCCAGCAGGACAACGACCTGAAGCACACAGCCAACTTGGTACAGAGGTTTCTCCTGAGGAAGGATCAGCAACATAACCACACCTCACCCATGCCTAAGCTTTAGGTGTCTGCTTCCTCTTCTGCTTGTCTTAGTTCTCACATACACATCTGTTCCATTTACATTGATTTCTTGATTACATTTCATTTATAAATAGATCCCAAGACTCCAGGTCAATATCCAAAAAAAAAAAAAAAAAAAAAAAAAAAAAAAGACAGCTGTACTAAAATGTTTGGATAATAAAGTTATTAAATCCGTATTCTGATTTAGGTGCAAAAAGACTTGATGTAGCATATCAGTATGCCTATAAATAAAATAAAATAAAATAAAATAAAATAAAATAAAAGCCTTAAATGCAACCCCCCCCCTCCATTCTACTTGTTTCTGGTCTTATGACAGTCTATAAATCCTAGCATCCCCTATATGCTTTCCTTAACTATCCTTTTTCCTCTCTGTTCCTCTGTTTCTGAAGAGTGGGGTCACCTCACCCCAATGAAGTCACTTGCCAAACATTAAAACATCATTCAAGGATTTACCACTTTAGATCCCAGTGCATATTGCTGTTATTGCCCAGATTTATGCTCTTGCACTTCCCATTTGGGTGAAAGGTTTACTGGGGATTGGATTTGAATATCCCTGCTATGATTTGTGCGGCACAGAGGTGGCTGAGTGAAGCTCACTTTGTTAAGTCAGGCAATTAAAGTCCTGTCATACACACACATCAAACCTATTATGTAGGGTGTGGAGGAAATAAAAATGAGTAAGAAAAAAAAAATCCAGTTGAGTGTTGGCAGAAATATATTTAATGAATGTAGCAGATACCCCATTTAGTTATAGATCAAGTTTTAAAACAGTAAAGTAAAATAGACAAAGAAATGTGCTATTTAAAATCCATTATATTCTTTTTAATGAGGCATATTAATACACCCACACACACACACACACACACACACACACGACCAAATTTGAACAACCAATATTACTAACAGAAATTCACAAAAAGGAAAACAAGAAAAGGAAATCTGAATATTAGATTAGAAGTAAATACTACAAAAACATTGGTGTAGAAAACAGTGAATGTGATTAGGTTTTAACCCATGGTTAGTCACAAGAGCCTGGAAATGGTTTTGTAGTGAATAACTACTTTGCAAAGTGCCAAGTATTCAGACCCCTAAAGCTCATTATGTAGAATCATATGTAGGACCACAATTATTGATTCATTAATGTGTTTATCACTGATGTCATAGCTGGGGATATTTTCTTTTTTTTTTTTTTTAATACTTATATACTGCTGGGTAGCTTTACATGTAATAGAGGATAATATATTAGTAGATTTATCTTTTTAAAATATGCTGACTTACATTGTACAAAGTACAATATTGCTCCCAAATTATAATGGGAAGATGCAGGAAGTAGCAATATAGGTATTAAAATATAATTTACTGGAATACAGCTTTAATGTAAATTGTACTTTATTTAAGGACTTGAGTAAATGTACTCAATTCCATAGTCCACCTCTGGTTGTGTCCATGCTCTCATTCAGTGACGTTGGGAAGTATAAGATCAACAGTACTTCAGTCAGTGTTATTGTGTGGGTCTTCACCCTACAGTACAAAGCAGGTGACAGTTGTAAATCAGCACTATATAAATAAAGCTGAATTGAAGTGGCATTGTAGCCAGGCACTCTGGGGGCAAATCATATTACAGGGCAGGTACTATCCCAGGCCTCCCTTTGGGCATTCCCCTGATATATTCCCATATTATCCCTAATTATAGCAGGCCTCATTCACCTATAGTTGTGCCTGTTTTGGCTCACTGATCTGCATATGTTGGTGAATCAGAATCACTCAAACAACAGGCTGTCACGGTCTGTGAAAGTGGACCGTGTGGTGTACGTGGAATTAAGGACCCAAATGCAGGACTCCAAAGCAGGCAGGGTAATAACATGAGCTTTTTTTCATTGCTACTAACATAAAAAAACTTATAGTACAAAGTCAGCAAAACAGACTAAGGAAAACCTAAACTGGGAACTATTAACTAGGGAACACAGGAACAAACACTACCACATATGACAACAAGACTGACAAGAGCCAAAGGCAAGACTGAGACAATAAATACACAGAAGGATAATCAGGGAACAGGCAGCAGGTGGGGAGCACAGCTGAATGTAATCACTGAGACAAGTGAACTAAACACAGAGCACAGAGACAAAGACTGACAAAGTAAAACAGGAAACAACTGAACATGGAGACAAGAACGCAGACTTGACACAGGAAGGCAGACACACAGAGGAAAAACTCAACTTTAAGGCTAATAGGAAACTAAGTATACCAGAGAGGACAACACATGAAACATAAATTATACCTCAGAACTAGGAAATTAATGGACAAGGGAAATACACAAATGAGATAACAAAACAAACCGGTGATCACAAATTAAAACAACTAAACTTCAAAAATCCACTAAACTGGAAAACACTGGGTCAGAGACCAGGACCTCGACACAGGCTTGCACAATTTTCATACTATTTACATGCTATCATGCCCCCAGTTCTCTGTAGAAGGAAACACATCCACCTAAGAGAGAACCCTACATGTTCCCTACAGGCAAGAAAGCAGCAAAAAATGTGACTGAAGAAAATAAAACAAGTGTGTGCAAAGAGAAAGCCAGAGAAGGAGCATTTTCCATAATGTTTCCATAGGAGTAACAACGGTTGATGTAACAGAAATTTTGAATTTCCCCTGACATGAAAGAGAGGACAAAAAATGTAGACATCAAAGTTTACATGAAAAAAAAAGACTAAGAAACTCTAAGAAAAAAAAGAAAACAGGAGGACAAGGAGCATATAATATGTCAGCCCAAGATGAGAAACTTGGGCTGCTAAGGATTAGACTGTGATGACAAGTGATGATATGCAGCATTGATAGTTTTTAATGAAAGAAAAGGAAAACATTGAAATTTAAAGCCTACACCTTATTATTTATTGCATAATTTTTTTTGAGTTATAGTGTTAGAAAATTGTAAATAATGAAATAAATAAAGGAAATAGTAATAGTTATAATTATAATCATCATTATAATTATCATTAGTAGTAGTGTTCAATTTCAAGATGTGTGATTTAATATACTAAGAGCGTCAGACCGTCACTTGTTTGTCTCATGTTTGCGTCAGTTCTAAAATTGTTGGTACACTATAAACAAATTCAGATACAAAAAAAATTGTTGAATCACTAAAATGTTCACAGTTTACACACAGATTTATGCATATTCACTGTTTGTGAATGAGGCCTTGTTTCATTTTGTCCAAAAAACTTTAGTGACTATTTCATGATCAAGGCAATAGAGATGAGTTCCAATAATCTAGTAGCCTTTAATGTAAACATCCATCCATTCATTAATTTTCTTTCAGGTTGCCAGTCCATCACTGGGTGTATGTGACTTACTTGTGGTTAACACAGCGGGTACAGAAAGTATTCAGACCCCTTTAAATTTTTCACTCTTTGTTTCATTGCAGCCATTTGCTAAAATCCAAAAAGTTCATTTTATTTCTCATTGATGTTCACTCAGCACCCCATCTTGACAGAAAAAAAAACAGAAATGTTGAAATTTTCACAAATTTATTAAAAAAGAAAAACTGAAATATCACATGTCATAAGTATTCAGACCCTTTGCTCAGTATTGAGTAGAAACACCCTTTTGAGCTCGTACAGCCACGAGTCTTCTTGGGAATGATGCAACAAGTTTTCCACACCTGGATTTGGGGATCCTCTGCCATTCTTCCTTGCAGATCCTCTCCAGTTCCGTCAGGTTGGATGGTGAACGTTGGTGGACGGCCATTTTCAGGTCTCTCCAGAGATGCTCAGTTGGGTTTAGGTCAGGGCTCTGGCTGGGCCGGTCAGAATGGTCACAGAGTTGTTCTGAAGCCACTCCTTTGTTATTTTAGCTGTGTGCTTAGGGTCATTGTCTTGTTGGAAGGTGAACCTTCGGCCCAGTCTGAGGTCCTGAGCACTTTGGAAAAGGTTTTCTTCCAGGATATCTCTGTACTTGGCCACATTCATCTTTCCTTCAATTGCAACCAGTCATCCTGTCCCTGCAGCTGTAAAACACCCCTATAGCATGATGCTGCCACCACCATGTTTCACTGTTGGGATTGTATTGGGCAGGTGATGAGCAGTGCCTGGTTTTCTCCACACATACCGCTTAGAATTAACGCCTAAAAGTTCAATCTTCATCTCATTAGACCAGAGAATCTTATTTCTCATAGTCTGGGAGTCCTTCATGTGTTTTTGGCAAACTCTATGTGGGCTTTCATATGTCTTGCACTAAGGAGAGGCCTCCCTCTGGTGGAGGGCTGCAGTGATAGTTGACTTTGTGGAACTTTCTCCCATCTCCCTACTGCATCTCTGGAGCTCAGCCACAGTGATCTTTGGGTTCTTCTTTACCTCTCTCACCAAGGCTCTTCCCCCATGATTGCTCAGTTTGGCTGGATGGCCAGGTCTAAGAAGAATTCTGGTCGTCCCAAACTTCTTCCATTTAAGGATTATGGAGGCCACTGTGCTCTGAGGAACCTTGAGTGCTGCAGAAATCCTTTTGTAACCTTGGTCAGATCTGTGCCTTGCCACAATTCTGTCTCTGAGCTCCTTGGGCAGTTCCTTTGACCTCATGATTCTCATTTGCTCTGACATGCACTGTGAGCTGTGAGGTCTTCTATAGACAGGTGTGCGCCTTTCCTAATCAAGTCCAATCAGTTTAATTAAACACAGCTGGACTCCAATGAAGGAGTAGAACCATCTCAAGGAGGATCAGAAGAAATGGACAGCATGTGAGTTAAATATGAGTGTCACAGCAAAGGGTCTGAATACTTATGACCGTGTGATATTTCAGATTTTCTTTTTCAATAAATTTGCAAAAATTTCTGCATTTTTGTTTTTTTTTTCTGTCAAGATGGGGTGCTGAGTGAACATTAATGAGAAATAAAATGAACTTTTTGGATTTTAGCAAATGGCTGCAATGAAACAAAGAGTGAAAATTTTAAAGGGGTCTGAATACTTTCCGTACCCGCTGTATGTCTTCTGTTAGAAAAAAATCCTCTCAATGTTAATAAAATGTGTGCTTTAATACCCTTGGTGGATACTGGCAATGTGAAAAGCAAACAAGGTGTGTCAAGGACTGTCAGAAGATACTCACTCAAATTCATTCACCATTATCTCTGAGGGTTGCAGACACAATGTGCTGTTTTTTTATGATATTATGTAAGTGTCAAAATACAGCCCAATCAAATGACAATAATAACCACCGACATTTTAATGGGATTCAGAGTAGTGTCACCTGAAAGCATGTTTTAAGCTATGTGTGTGTATGTGTGTGTGTACGTGTGTGTGTGTGTGTGTGTGTGTGTTAGTCTGAGGAGCCATTCATGTGGAATCTTTTTACCTCCGGGAGTTCATGTGCAAGTTCCAATTCTATTAAGATGCTACTGCAATTACTGTAATTTTCATTTAAACACTGTGAAGCAATTTAACATCATGAGGTAGTAATAGAGGTAAAGCAAGTGTAAGTCTTCTTTCAGATAGTCACTGAACAAAGGTCTGGCACTGGCTTTGTTTAGTGAGACAGTGCAGCTTTTCATGGTTGCCTGGAAAGGACAGAAGAAAAACAATCTGGTCAGACATATCACTGTATGTTTCACTGACAGACAAGACATTTGTAATTGTACTAACCATCAGACTTGCTGGCCATCAGTCTATGCTAGCTAAAAATTGACGTGGTGCCATTATGTGGCAAAAAAAAAAATCTTGAGAGTCCTGCACAGTATCTTAGCTGTTCCTAGGACTGCACTCCTCTGCACAGAGATCTTGGATGTTGTTTCTGGAGTCTGCTGGAACCTCTCCCAGTTTGGGGGTCACTGTCCCGAGTGTTCCGATTACCGCTGGAAGAGCCAGGCTCAGGGAGGGGCAGTCATCTGCCATGACTGGTTGGGAGAGAGACAGGACACAAGACATGCTGTGGAACAGAGCCAGAAATTAATAACTCGTGATTAATTGCAGACTGTATAAACAAAATAAAAAGATCAGTGTTTGAAAATAAATACTCAGTAGATCATGGGAACCCTCTAGCACCCTAGGTCTATGGCAGCATAACTAAGGGATGGTTCAGGGTCACCTGATCCAGCCCTAACTATAAGCTTGATCAAAAGGAAAGTTTTAAGCCTAATCTTAAAAATAGAGAGGGTGTCTGTCTCCCGAATCCAAGCTGGTAGCTGGTTCCACAGAAGAGGGGCCTGAAAGCTGAAGGTTCTGCCTCCCATTCTACTCTTAAGCATCCTAGGAACCACAAATAGGCCAGCAGTCTGAGAGTGAAGTGCTCTATTGGGGTGAAACGGTACTATGAGGTCTTTAAGATAAGATGGGGCCTCATTATTCAAGACCTTACATTTTGGATCAGCTGAAGACTTTTCAGGGAGTTTTAGGACAGCCTGATAGCAATGAACTACAATAATCCAACCTAGAAGTAATAAATACATGAATTAGCTTTTCAGCATCACACCGAGACAGGATGTTTCTAATTTTAGAAATATGCAAATTGCAAAAAAGCACTCCTACATTTTTGCTTAATGTGTGCATTGAAGGTCAAAAATGACTCCAAGATTTCTCACAGTGTTACTGGAGGCCAAAGTAATGCCATCCAGAGTAAGTTTCTGGTTTGACACCACGTTTCTAAGATTTGTGGCGCCGAGTACAAGAACTGAAGTTTTATCTGAATTTAGAAGCAGGAAATTAGAGGTCATCCAGCCCTTTATTTCTTTAAGACATTCCTGCAGTTTAAGTAATTGATGTGCGTCATCTGGCTTCATGGATAGATAAAGCTGAATATCATCTGAGTATCAACTATTGATGAGATAATCGACCTCACTGGCAGCAGAGTTTAGGTAGCTGCTCTGCACTGTGTTGGCACATGGCCAACACAGTTGTTGAGGCTGTCATTTTCAGCATCTACATGGATGTTAAAATCACCCACTATAATTATTTTATCTGAACTGAGCACTAAATCAGATAAAAGTCTGAGAAATCAGACAGAAACTCTGTGTAATGACCAGGTGGATGATAGACAATAAATAAAACAGGTTTTTTATTTTCCCAGTTAGGGTGGACAAGACTAAGAGTCAGGCTTTCAAAAGAATTAAAACTTTGTCTGGGTCTGTGATTAATTAATAAGCTGGAATTGAAGATTGCTGCTACTCCTCCTCCTCGACCTGTGCTTCGAGCATTCTGACAGTTACTGTGACTCGGGGGTGTTGATTCATTTAAACTAACATTCATCCTGCTGTAACCAGGTTTCTGTAAGGCAGAACAAATCAATACGTTGATCAATTATTAAATCATTTACTAACAGGGAAGAGTGAGACCTAATGTTTAATAATCCACATTTAATTGTTTTATTCTTTGGTGCAGTTGATGAAGCTGTATTATTTATTGTTTTTGAATTTTTATGCTTAAATAGCTTTTTGCTGATTTTAGCTTTGTTTTTTGGTGGTCTGGGAGCAGGCACCGACTCTATGGGGATGGGGTTTTGGGGGGATGGCAGGAGGAGAGAAGCTGCAGAGAGGCCTGTAAGACTGCAACTCTGCTTCCTGGTCTCAACCCTGGGTAGTCAGGGTTAGGGTTAGGGTCTCATTCTAGAAATGAGAGCTGCTCCATCGAGAATGGGATGGATGCCATCTCTCCGAACAAGACCAGGTTTTCCCTAAAAACTTTCCCAATTATTTATAAAGCCCACATTGTTTTTTGGAAACCACTCAGATAGTCAGAGATTCAAGGAGAACATGCGGCTAAACCATATTTCATAAAATTATCAGAAGTGTATCAAATACTGTAGCTAAAGATATATCGAGTAAACTGACTTTATTAGGGCACAGGTGTGCCTGATAATTCAGCGTGAAAGCAAAATGTTGATAATCTAGTCCATAAATGGAGGGTTTTTTTTCTGATGTGGGTGTTAAAGTATGTGATTGTCTGTCTCCATGCCATGGCCAAATTTTTGATTCATCCTTTAAATGAATGTTTAATGTGAATGTGGATTAAGCATTCCCATGGGTGCAACCTGCATACTCAACTCTGCTGCTCAACCCACTAATGCACTTTCCTTACAAATATGGCTCCACTTAAGAGGGAATAAACAGGATTATAAGATTTTTTTGCCAAGAAGCATTGTTATAACAAAGATGTTTTTGACCAAACACAAATTTACTCACTTTTTGTGCTAAGTTATTTAGTGTGCTTCATGTTATTTAGACATCAATGATGTCTCTACATTTTATCACTTTTATTCATAAGTGTGCTCTAACAGAGATTAATACCAAATGTTAAAAATATATGTAGTCTATATTGCTTGGAATTTAATTAAAGTAAACATCTATTATGAATTTTTGCATAAATTATTGTGGCTGTAGCGATTTAAAGACCCAATAATGTTGTGGGTCCACCAAATTGGATATACATCATTTGTAAAAACAAACAAACTAACAAAAAAATAATAATTAATGGCTACATATACCCATTTTGTAGACATGAGCACTTCCTTCTTTAAATTTCCATTCCCTTTCTCTCTAGTTATTCTTATGTAGAGACACATGCCACATGCTAGGCCTAATCCTGAGGAGCACAGTGCCCCAAGCAGTGTCTTCAGATGTTTCTTGATCAAGGCAGCAGTCTTGCTCTTTGATGTCTAACATGATTAGCTTTTAGGGAAACACTGGCTCTTTCATAAAAATGTGTTGGCGCCCTGTGGGGGGCCATTTATGGAGACATCACAATCAGTGCAGAGAGCAGAACAAATAGAGTGGGGAGGGGATCTGAATCCAACAAATGATGTGTGCAGCTTTGTCTACAAGGCAAAGAAGAATGGAGTGTAAAAACAAAGGAGGATAAAAGTATAAGACCGATGGAATAACTATTTGAATTCATTTTAACTTTTATTTTAAACTTGATGTAAAATCCGTGTCATCTACATCTACGGTACCTGTCAAAGGTTTGACACAGTCTGGATGTGTCTAAATGTTTGACTGGTAGTGAACATATAAAATAGTATAATGCTGTTTATTCTAGAAGTCTAATGCTATTGACTCTAATGCCTTTATTCACTGAAAATATTGAATTCTCTTAAATACAGAATCAAATTTAAAATCCTTTTTCTCACATACAAGACCTTAAGTGATCAGGTGCCATCTTATCTTAAAGAGCTTGTAGAACCATATCACCCAGAGCACTTCACACTCAGACTGCTGGCTTACTTGTGGTTCCTAGGATACACACACACACAGACACACACACACACACACCCCACCCCAACCGGTCACAGAAAATGGCTGCCCCTCCCTGAACCTGGTTCTGGCAGAAGTCTCTTTGTGTTAAAAGGGGGTTTTTCCTTCCTGCTGTCTCCAAGTACTTGCTCATTAGGGACTGTCTAATCGTTGGGTCTTTACCCTACTATAAAATATTTTAGTGTTGTTGGTGATTTGGTGCTGCATAAATAGGTACATAAATAAAATTGATTTGATTTGATTCTAGCTATGCTGCCATCTTGCTAGAGCTGAGATAAGTGCCAAATCTAAATTCTGTAATGTAGCAACAGCCATACAGTATGGCATGACAGCATACCAGTATGACAATGCCAGGATCACATGATCATATTTTCTGAAATGCTGTTGAAGGTGATTTTTTTTCTTTCTTCCAGCTGCTATCCGAGTCATGCATTGTTGACTCCATGACCTCACCTCCTTGTTGCTCCTTCCAATCTGGAAAGCACAAAAATCTTACTCCATTCCTTAAAGGACTTCTATTTCAATCATATGTATAGTTGTGTCATTTTACAACACAGCAGCTCACCAGTCTGATGAGTTTCTAATATCCACAATTGAAATTTTAAACCCAAAAGGACCATCTCTCTCCATATTTTCCATTGTGTGAACAATGGTCCCATAGTGGGTTGCACTGGTGGTCTCAAACTCTATAGCCTTACAGGTTAAAGCAGAAGAGCAAAAAGATGAATGAAATATAAGACAAAAAATATGTGTCAAGTAACTGAAGAAGTGTGAAGAAATAGATGACAGAGAATTACAAGAAGAAAACCAGAGATGAAAGAGACAGAACTGAGATGATGGTGGAGAAGCAAGAAGGGAGATGTGCAACTCTAATCCTCACTATCAGACTTACCAATTAGCTCAGTGTAGCAGCTTGTAATTCCACCAAATAATAGACAATGCTTCATGAAGGGAATTCAATTAATTGCAATTTTGATTATATTTGTTTTTCCCTCATGACGTATTTATCTCTACTGCTGTTTCAATTGATCCTGGAATTATGTTCATTTACATGCACCTCCTGCTAATCCGCTTCTATCTGTTTTAATGACGCTAAGCAGATTAAAAGACTCGCTCTCTTTTTTACACTCCCTCCCTCACTCGCACTCCCACAGAAATACCACATACATATATGCACACATGATACTAGTGGTTCTGGTGAGACTAACATACCAAGCCAATATTGGCCTCATTAGAAATCAGTCTGATTAAGCCGCTGGTCTGTAGCTGAAATAATGTATCTCTGTTATGGTCCTGGGTCAGTGAGCAAAGCATCTGAGTTTTTGGAACTTTCTGCTTCTGTTTATTTAATTATCCTTTGTGATCTTTGTTTAATGTTTATATTTACCTCATGTATTCTTTAGTGTGTTTATTATGGAATCCTGCAGATCCAAACAATATCATTCTTTACATAGTGCTCTTTATTGTATGAAGGATAGATACTGCATTGGTTGACATGAAAGGGTCACTCCATGCAAATTACTATTAGACCAAACAATAAAGGTCATAATTTATTATTATTTTGACGCATAAAGCATATTGTAATGTATTACAGAAAATATTTAATAGAAATTTTTTTTATGGTTAAATTGCAGCAAAAGTCCACTTCTAACTCTATAGGTGTAATCTATACATGTTAACTACCTATTTCAAGAGCCAGAATATGTTACCAAACGTATATATTTATGGTGCAGATGGAGCAGAAGTCAATCTGCATTCTGTGCCATCTTGTCCTTTGCAGTTATTTCAGGTTCAGAACCAGGAAATAGTTCTGGCAGATTTTACTTTAGATGAAATTCTAGAGTAAAACATCCATCCGTCAGTTTTCTTCCACTTATCCAGGGCCAGGTCGCAGGGGCAGCAACCTAAGCAGAGAAACCCAGACTTCCCTTTTACCAGCCACCTTTCCTCTGCTGAAAACCCCCTCTTGAATCCAGTGGTGTCAGTAACGCGTTACTCTAATCTGACTACTTTTCTTGGTAACGAGTAATCTAACGCGTTACTATTTGCAGTCCAGTAATCCGATTAAAGTTACTTGTCCAAGTCACTGTGCATTATTATTTTTGTCATTTCCTCAGTACAAAGATATATTTTTGCTTTGTGCGTCTGGGTTTTCATCACGAGGACAATAACAGCACAGCAGCACAAACACAAACAATGGAGGGAGGAGAGAGATGCGCGTTTTCTAGCTGAAATACAGGCACTACACATTTTTATGTTAAGGTGGCGGGGGAGGGTTTGCCGGTGTTGTATCAAAAAGTGATCATCTGCCATGAAGTGATTCCAATGTTTCTATGTGCTCTTATGTGTAATGTCTTTGCTTATATTAGTAAATAGAGTGCGGTCAACATGATTTATGAAGGACTTATATATAAAATGAAGAAATAACCTACCAGTCCAGTGCTTTTTGGCCACTTAAAGTATCTTTATATTTGTTGTGATTTCTGCTGCCTTCTGAGCCAGATTTCTGTTTAAAAAGACATTTTTAATGATTGAATATATAAAAGTCACTTTGCCAAAAACTGAGTGCAGCTTCTACCTTGTGATAGAAATGCTGTTTCTCACTCACAATGACCTGATGTCATTCATGAGAGCTATGTTTGACATATGCTTCACAGATTACAGGTCAACAAGTCATTTACAGCCATTTAAATACAGATAATGACTTTTTGGCACACCAGCAGCTGTTGAATGTAACTAATAAAGTAACGTGTAATCTAACTTAATTGCTTTACTGATTACTTGATTTTAGAAGTAACTAAGTTACTTTTTAAAGGAGTAATCAGTAATCAGATTATGTTTTCAACATGTCGCTCATCAGCTTCTTCAGCTACTGGAGGGAAACATTAGTTTTGGTTTTGTTGGTAAACGGATTCAAATTTATCACAACACTGAAACAGTTTTATTAAAAATTACTAATGATATTCTTATATTCTTATGTGCTCGTATAAAGGTGCACGTTCCAGTTATTTAAGAAATAGGCAACAGTTCGTGAATTTAAATGACTGTTGCTCCTTATGTATGGATATTGGTTGTGGCATCCCTCAGGGGTCAGTGTTGAGCCCTAAATTGTTTAATTTATACATCAGTGACATCCAAAGTGTTAAATGTGATACTGTTTGCTGATGACACTAATATTTTATGCTCTGGTGTTCATTTGCAAAATTTATTGGATGAGATGACTATTGAAATAATAAAATTCAAGATTTGTCTTGATAAAAACAAATTATCATTAAAATACAATAAAACTAAAATACAATACAAACGTAAAAATTCGTATAAATGGGGTTGATATTGAAAGAATCAATCAAAACAGATTTTGGGGCTATAAGGTATCAACGTCCTAGTCAGAAAGCACACATTACATATATTCATTCCAAAGTATCAAAAAGCATCGCAGTACTAAACAAGGCAAAGCAGACATTAGATTGTACATCACTCCATATTCTCTGTTGTTCACTGGTTTCACCTTATTTAAGCTATTATTCAGAGATCTGGGACAATAACTATAAAAGTATATTATATTCTCTTTTTCTTCAACAAAGCACTTTGCATCACTCACATTTCGGGTTATTGGGATCATACAAATTGACTACTCTTACTGCTTGAAATACTGAAATTTCTACATCTAGTGAAATTCCAAACAGCACAGATTTTGTTCAGAGCAAAAAATAATCAACTACCAGGAATTATTCAAAGCATGCTTCTTTTGTGAGAACAAAGTTATAATTTAAGGCATTTTGCAACTTCAAAGTTATGAATGTGGATATTACCATGGAAAGTTTTTGTTTCTGTGTGGAGTGAAACTGTGAAACAGTTCGAGTCCAAAAATAAAAAGCACTTCAAAGAGAGGCATAAAGATACATGAGATACAGAGAAGAGCAAGATGTTGAATTTGAGTGAATGTCTCTGTTTGAAATTGCTTCATGCTTATTCAGATCTTACAATTAATATTACAAAACTGGAGGTACTTGACTTTGATCTGTGGAGGTAATGTTATGAAGTTGTAAAAACAAGATAATATAATAATTCATATTTTACGTAGTGTATATATTCTGTGTTATTAGAATTGTGTCTGTTATTATTGAATTTTATAATAAGCAAGCTGATAAATATTAACACATAATTTATGGAGAAACGGTGAGATTAACCAAGTGTGCACCCCCACTCCTTTTTGATATATAATCTGAATCAGAATAAGAGGAGTGATATTAGAGTATATTTTTCTTTATTTTGTATAGTATTTTTTCTCTTCTTTTTTCTAAATAACTTTCAGTATATTGTTTACATGATTGAAATAAACCAAAACAAACAAAAAAAAAAAACATATAGAGCACTATTTGGACAGGCCCCTGCTTTTATAACAGGCCTTATCACTGCAGCCGTTTCTCTGCTCCTGTAACCAGGATCTCCTGTTCTGTGCTCTGATTTTAAACCAGACGTAATTGTCCTTTTGAGGTTGTAGCACCCAGACTATGAAACAGCCTTCCTCAGCCTATCAAGTCTGCTGAATCTGTTTGAACGACTCCTGAAAACAAAATTTTTTTATAGGTTACCTTTTCCTTAATGTTTTCGTCTTTGTTTTGGGCCATAGTTTGCAACTGTACTGCTCAGAAAAGTACGTAAATAAATAAATAAAAGAACACTTTTTAATCAGAGTAGAGGACTAAGTTAATTAAACCTCTGGCATATTGATCTGGTCAGTTAAGTAGCAGAGGGGGGTTTTAATCAGTTTCAGTTGCTTTCATGTTAATGAAATTAGCAACAGCTGCACTAGAGGGGCAACAATAAGACAACCCCTAAAACAGCAATGGGTTTACAGGTGGAGGCTACTGGCATTTTTTTCTCCCCTCATCTTTTCTGACTGTTTTTCACTAGTTTTGCATTTGGCTAGTCAGTGTTACTACTGGTAGCATGAGGTTATACCTGGACCCTATAGAGGTTGCACAGGGAGCCAAACTCCTTCAGGATTAATTCATGCAATTAGCAGAAGGTTTCCTGTGTCTCCCAGCACAGTCTCAGGAGCATGGAGGAGAGAGACTGGCAGTTATTCTACGAGTGCTGGACAGGGCCATAGAAGTTCCTAAACCCATCAGCAAGACTGGTATCTGCTCCCTTGTGCAAGGAGGAACAGGATGAGCACTGCCAGAGACCTCCAAAATTATTCCAGCAGCCACTGGTGTGAATGCCTCTGACTGAACAATCAGTAACAGACTTCACGAGGGATACCAGTATTGGCAGGTCCACCACTGGTGCCCTCTGCTTTTCACTGATGAGAGCAGGTTCACCTTGAGCACATGTGACAGATGTGAAAGGGTCTGGAGAAGATGTGGAGAACGTTATACTACCTGTAAAATAATTCCGCATGACCAGTTTGGTGGTGGGTCAGTGATGGTGTGGGGAGGCATATCCATGGAGGAATGCACAGACCTCTACAGGCCAGGCAACTGGACCTGCCATTATAAGGATGTAATCCTTGGACCCTATGTCAGACCCTACACTGGCGCAGTGGGTCCCAGGGTCCTCCTGGTGCACAACAATGCCTTATACGGTGAGAGTATACAGGCAGTTCCAGAAGGATAAAGTTATTGATACCAATGACTGACCCGACACTCACCTGACCTAAATCCAATAGAACACCTCTGGGACATTATGTTTTGGTGGGCTCGGATATTAGATTATTTACCATTGTATTTTTATTTAGCCACTGTGCGGTGAGATTTGAACCTCTTTGATGAACATCCGGGAAATAAGGAGAGCCATGCGGGAGAGATAGTGAGACCGATTGTTGGATCGCACAGCGCATGCGTCATGGTAGAACAAAGAAAGAAAACTCAGAGACTTTTGAGTTAACTTTACATTACTTACTCACATGACTGTGACCCCATACAGGAAATACGCTTTGATTCACACAGAAACCACTTGCTCACAGGGAGCAGAGCTGCGTACTGTAAAATCGCCACGGCGAGGCTAGGCCATTAGCGGTTACATCCACCACGGTCACGGTGTTTCATTAAATAAATACCCTCCATACCACACACCCTACGCAATTCACATCTCACACTAATAAGATCGATGAGAGAGCAGCAAAACATAGCTGATAATTCTGTAACTAAACACATAAACACCAAAATGAGAACTCCCATGATCCTTTGCGCATTCATCGGAACAACAACAAAAATCATCGTGACAGCTGATCACATGACCTCCGTTCCATGTTTTAATAATGAAAAAATACATTGTACCACTCCTCATTGTACGCTGTACATTAAAAACATACTTTCATTAAAAATCACGTTAGTAATCCGCCGCTAAACTGCCCCGTGTACGACATTATCACACGTCAGCGCAAACACGCACGGACACACGCACGCGCACACGCACCTCAAATGCACGTGCAAGGCTTTTTTATCACCTAGGTGTGAAAAATCACACCTAGGTGTGAAAGGGCCACCAACCTATACTACTGATGCCTCCAACGTTGTCAGGCATGCGTTCAAGCATGTGGGGCCCATAGAAACTACTGAGTACCATTTTTGAGTTGCTGCAATGAAATTTCGGCAAAATGGAGTAGCTTGCTGTATCACTTTTTCACTTAGATCTTCAGGGTGTCTTTGAACTAATCCCTCTTTAGGTTGATAAATTTCATTTCCATCAAAATATGTTGCATCCTTTTGTTCCTGACACTTTACCCAATCCATATCAGTGTAGATATCCACCATGATGTGTCTTTGTTTCTTTGGGGTTTTTTTTCCCATTGATATTGGTTGAAATTTCAAATTGTTTTTCTTTTGTTTTGTTTTTTTTTTTGGGGGGGGGGGGGGGGGGGGGGGGGGTGAGCAGTGTATTTGTGTGTATGGAAGTGTGTATGTCGAAATGCATGTGTAAATTTATGGTTGATTATCTGTATGTTCGAACATGTTTACTTAATTCAAGGGTTATTCAATTGTATTTATAAAGTGTCAAATCACAACAGTTTCCTCAAGGACCTTAATATTATAAGGTAAAGACCCTGCAGTAATACAGAGATGACCCCCTGTGAGCACTTGGCTACTGTGGGAAGGGAAAACTCCCTTTTCACAGGAAGAAACATCCTGCAGAACCAGCTCAGGGAGGGCTGCAATTTTCTGCGATCAGTTGGGTATCTTTAATATTCTTTAAAATAATTTTATCCAACCTGAGAAGCACATGGTAACTATTTGTTGTGGAACGTGCTATACAAATAAAGTTATTATTAAGTTATTATTATTTCTTTTTCAGCCATTCTGTTATAGATTGCCTGGTATGCTTAGCATCATTGTCCTGTTGAATGACCCAATTTTGGCCAAACTTTAGCTGTCAGGCAGATGGCCTCACATTTGTCTATAGAATACTTTTACTTTGAGGAGCTGATGGTCAATTCAATGTGTTCAGGGCACCCAGGTTGCAAAACAATCCTAAATCATTGCCAATCCACCGCTGTGCTGGCCAGCTTTTGTGGTGATATGGTGTGGTTAGGTTTTACCAAATGTTGCACTGTGCATTATGGCCAGAAATCTCCATTTTTGTCTCCTCTCTCCAAATGACATTGTTCCACAAGTCTTGTGCTCTGTTAAGATGCAACTTTGCAAACTTAAGCTATGCTGCTATGTTCTATTTAGAGAGAAGGGTCTTTCTCCTGGTGACTCTGTTTTTTTGTTCTTTTTGGGGGGGTTTTGCTGTTTTTGCTTGTACATACAGCACATTACACATATACAATGTTGCTATCATAGCCTACCCCAATCCTCAGCAGCTGGGGGAAGAGGACAGTGCACTTCTTGTCACCAGAACCTTTCCCTAGTTTTACACATCACTGCTGTGTTTGAGAGAGGCAAGATGAGACAGACAGCGAGAGATGTCAAATATAGAAATGACTGGAAGCTAGAAAAGTTTCACCTTATTGTCACTGTGTGCATGTGTGTGCTCAGGCTTTTGAGCTTCTTGGTATCATAACCCAGAATAAGAAAGGGAAATATTTCTTTAGAAATGTTGGCAACATTCAATAAAAATCAAAACCTGAAATTCAGAAAAATATCCAGACTCTTTGCAGTGGCAATCCAGACTGTGTTCAGATCATTTGTATTTACACTTTCATCTAGAGCCTTGTTAAAGTCTGATTGGCTACAAATAATTTGGAAAGGATGAAGTCTTTGTCTGAACAATCCCACAGTTCACCTTGCATATAAATAAAAAAACCAAGTCATGAACTCCAAGAAACTCTGTCAACCCCTGCACTTGATCTGCACGGAAGAACAGAACAGGGAAAGGACATAAAATCATTTTTAAGCACACTTACCTCAATAACTGTGAAAATGAAGAAATTTGAAATCACCAGGATGCTTATTATATGCAAAGAGTTGGCCATCGAACCAAACCGAGCCAGCAGATAATTGGCCTGTAAGGTTACCATTAACTCAAATGTCTAACATATTTGTAAAGAGGGCTTCGAAGTCTTTTGTCATAGTGCCATTCTCATGCCAAAGGATAACTGTCTTGGCAGCAGTTCATCAGTCAGGCATTTTTTTTCTGTGGAGGTGCTAGACAAAGGCCACTCTGAGTGAGTGTAGAGACTTATCCAAGAAGCCTTAATGTTTACCAAAATGGCTTTCACATGACTTTAATTTAGAGGTCTTAAAATAGAATTTCAAGACCGCTTGTCTTTTAAGACAACAAAAATACAAATTTTTAAAAATTGGATGGTTCATGAATACTTTTCCGAATCAGATCAGCAAAGTTATAAAGTGAAGTGCAACCACATTACATTCATACAGTACCATGAACCACTACTTTGCTAAATTCCATAAGTGGATTACACTTACTAAGCAATTATGTTGTTGCTTGTGCTATATAAGTTCTTCAATTATCAGCATCATTGTGCATGAAAAAAGTGCTTGATATTGGTTTATTTGGTGGAAAAGACAAAAAAGGCAGAGCATTATAAATTTTTGAGAAGTGACGATGTGCACATTACACCTAATTTATTGCGCAAAGGAACACAAATGTAACAATGGGGTAAACCCAGAAACAACCCACTGCTGCAAACACAACTTAAAAGCTCTACAAGCACCTGTCAAAACAACACACTAACCTCTTTAATACAAAATCAGTATTATGCTAACACAAAGCTAGTAGTGAGAGACTCCAGGGGTCTCAAAGGGGAGCAGGGGTCTCAAACTGAAATGACCTGGGGGCCACTGCTGGTTCTGTCATCTCAGTGGAGGGCCACTGTTTGTGTTTTATTTTATAGAGAAGAGTTTATTTGATTATGTTGCCCTGTCAGCAAACACTCTGATTATATATGTAAAACAGTGTTTACCGACAGAGCAACGTAGTCAAATAAACTCTTCTTTTCAGCAGATAAATACAACAAAATAATTGATGCATCCTGTATAAAAACTATGTTTAGATAATTTTTCTAAGTATAATAATAAACGTGAATCCACTGTGTACTCTTATTCCTTAGTCCGAAAAATATTTTTAACACATGAAACATTCGCACAAAATTTATGTGTCTGGTGTGTAAAGGCCTGAACAGGCATGGGAACCAGTGAAGCTTGTGGCTTTAATTTTAGCCATAACGTGTCACATGACCGAGACAAGTGTCGTGACAGTCATAGATGGATATAATGGAGAGAATCTGCCCATTTTTCAAAATAAAACATCATTCAGACCAGGGTTATTATAGTTAACGAAAACGAACGAAATAACGAAAACTGAAATTGAAAAAACATTGTCGTTAACTGAAATAAATAAAAACTATAATTAAAAGGAAAAAACGATAACTAATTAAAACTGAATTGTGAGTTTACAAAACTAACTAAAACTAACTGAAATTATCGATAAACTGACTTTCATTTACTTGGTTTTTTTTTTTTTTTAAGCCTTGTGGATTGATATGAAATCATTTTTTCCGCTCTCCGAGTTTAAGCTGGGAGCGCCACAGGACAACTGTGTGAGTGCGCATGTGCGTGCGCATGTGCTGGTCCGCAAAGTAATGGCTGCGGTCTGCAGAGAAAGCAGCAGAGTCCCGTATGGAGGTTCTTTGAGTACAAACACCTGCACACGACCATAAGGTAATTAACACACACAATCCAGCTACACAAGCATAAATGTGGACATGAGGTCGGCAACTTCTGTAGGTTGTGTACAGAGGCCGCAAAGACCCTGCAGGTTTAATTAGCAGCATCTAACCAAGCTAGCTCCAAAACAGAAGCAGCTTCAGGTGGTGAGAACATCAGGATGCAGCTGGATTTGAGCTTTGACTCCTTCAAAGAGTTTGTTTTTGTCAAACACCACATGTAGGTGTTATTAATCTGCTGCACTGATGCTGAACTTTATTGTGGAGTTTATTGTAGAATTTATTGAGTTTGGGAGTTTATGTTTTTCTTTGTTTCTCCCTGCTGATGTTCATGTGTGTCCTTAATATTACACAAATTTAGCATGTCTTGTGAACAGTTGGTTGTTGAATATATTTCTTTAAATGGTATCTTTTTTGTCATTACACAATAGTCACTTTTGCGCCTTGAATCTTGCACCTGATTAGGTATGAAAATACTAAAACTAATACTGAAACTAACTGAAACTAACTGAAACTAACTAAAACTATGCATGAAACCAAAAATAAAAACTAATAAAAATGAGAAAAACCACTCTGAAAACTAATTAAAACTAACTGAATTAAAGAAAAAAAAGTTAAAACTAAACTATAATGTAAAATCCAAAACTATTATAACCCTGATTCAGACTCATAATAAATAAAACAGAAATAATGTAAGTAATTTATTTACTGGTCTACGGACCGGTACCTGGTCCTCTGATTTAAATGACATGACAAATGGTTATCTTAATTGGAGAGGAAACCAAAATTTAAAAAAAAAAGTAACTCAAAGGGCCAAATTGTATTATACTTAAGCATCGATTTGTGGGCTTGGAGTAATGATCAAATCCAGTGTGTGCCAAGCCCAATCAAAAGACCAAAGCTTGATTTTCAACAGGTATCAACAGCAGTGGTGAACAGACTTGTAGGACTGTACTTTTCCACCTGTATTCACTCCTACATTTGTCACCACAACATTCTTTTATGAAGTGCTCAACCAACTGTTTTTCACCCACTTTGCTGTAAGCTTTGTTATAACTTGTTACTTCATGTGTCATTTATGTGTTATTTTTTGAGTAATCCCAACACTGTAAATAAGACACATGAAAGAAAACCTTTCATTTGAAAACAAAGATGAAAGAATACATGAAAATGGAGGAAACACAGGGATAAATGACTAGAGAGACCCCTACCGACAAATAACTGCCAGCTGTGTAAGTATGAGGGTGTGTGAGAAATGTGGTGAATTAAAGCTGTTGAGAAAAATGACAAAGGAATCAAATGCATTTTCCACTTATGCACAACCAAACATTCCAGGGAGCAGATACAGCACTCTGCTACAGAGATCTGTGTGCCTGAGTGTGTGACTGTGGGCTCTCCATAATTACAGCCTCTAATCCTCCGCTCCAAGTGCAGCGCACATAACCCTCTGTGTTAACTTTTAATAACTCATGCAACCCTTGACACCCCCCCCCCCCCCCCAGACACACACACACACACACACACAAAGCCATTTAAAATTAGCTTCACCAAATATACTGTTAAAAAAATTATCTGTATGAAATCCATACAAAAAATTTCTGTATTTTACAGGGCAATAAATTAACATACAGTTGCAGCTTTAAATTTACATGAAGTCTTCCCTGACAGCATATCATGACCGAATATCATGATATCAGTTTCTACTTACAAATAAAGATGAATAATGAATTCAAATAATGAATGTGTGTGTTTTGTCTACTGAGCAGAGTGCTGGGAAAACATGGCATTATATGGCCAGTTATAACTGGGTGTTTGTGTAACCACAGGGGAGGGGGTATTTTCAGTGAAATACATTGTTCAACTGTTATTCACATAGACCCTCAAGGGAAAGGGAAAAATAGAAGGAAAAAGGCAATTTTGTGCAAAGGTTTTTAATTTGAGGTCATGCGCTTCCGCATTGTGGGCGAGAGATTGCAGAAATTTGTCTAACTCAGCGGTTAATGTTGGCTGTAACACCACTAAAACTGTACACGCATGAACTCAGCTGGCCGTCACTCTCTCTCTCACTCGTTCACTTGACCCCTACCCCTGACACACACACACACACACACACACACACACACACACACACACACACACACACACACACACACACACACAGAGCTTGAGCTTTTCTTTTGAGCTTATAGTTTAGACCAATCTGAAAATAAAAGTCAATGAATCTCTCCCACAGGTGGCTGTCCTGTTGTGTGTGTGTGTGTGTGTGTGTGTGTGTGTGTGTGTGTGTAATCTCGGAAGAATTTTGCGCATCTCTGTAATTCTTGGATTGAATTTTGATTTTGCTCGTAAAAAGATGAAGCGGTGTCAGTGAATCACCTGAACCAGTCAGATTCATTGATGAAGCAGTTGCTGCTTTGGACACCTTCCTTCCTGATTAGCTAGTTCAAAAATTATTTTGATTGAGTTGGGCATGACCAGCTCAAAAGCTGACTTGATATATGTCTCACAAGTTGCTGCCATCCCAGTGGACCCTGGCACTGTCTTCGTTATGTTTTCTGCAGACAGTTTTTCCTGACATGCACTGTTGCAAAAGTTTTCACTGGCCCATCGAATGGGTCGCTCTCAGGAGCTCAGTGAATTCCAACACTAAAAGGCCTTTGGGATGAATTAAAGTGAAGGCCAGGCCTTCTCGTCCAACATCAGTGTCTGACCCCACAAATGTGCTTCTGGAAGAATGGTCAAAAATTCATAAACCTTGTGGAAAGACTTCCCGGAAGAGTTGAAGCTCTTATAGCTGCAAAGGGTGGGCTGACATCATATTTAATCCTATGGATTAAAAATGTGAAGTTACTGTAAAATTACTTAATCTAAAAAAAAAAAAAACCCCAAAAAAACAACTTTAAACTGTAAAATGGGTCAATGTGACCTCAACATAACAGTAAGGTTAACAACTTTGTGTAGTGTGTAGATCTCACAAGCTATAAATTGCAAGACCAAAACCATCAAGTCTTTTGAATGTTGCAAATTCCTTTAAATAAGTATTTGAAATGATTTTAAAATTAAACTTAAAGTTTTTAACAATGTGAAAACAAAGTAACTGGGCAGCTGATTTCAAAGACCACAGCACTCTGTCATGACATTATTTCAGCTATTGCATTAAATACTGTTTTGTGTACTTAGAGAAATTTCAGCCAAAAACAGGACAAGGAAAACACATGGTACTGTACATTAATCCACAGTATTCTTAATTGATAATTTTCCTATATATCTCATATTCAATTGTCAGACAATTGTCTTTAAGTGTATCTGTGCTTCTGAACCACAGCTGTGACTTTTTAACTTCTTATCCTGTTGTTGATGATTGGTAAATAATTTGACAAGCGTTGCTTCATTCTGTTTAATTCTGAATCACATACCATACAAACTGAAACGATTTAAAGAATGAACAAGAAACCACAACAAACAAGAGTCAAAACAGACTCCCGCTGCCCATCACCACCTCTGCCTGTAGCCGGGTCAGAACTTCCATTTCCAAGAGTTTGATGATGATCTGAAAAACAATTAAATAATCCAGTGATGCCTTGTGGTGCTCACAACTTCACTTTCATTGTCCCTAAAGGGACATTTGCTTTGCAGCAAAGCAAGAACACAAACATATAGAAAACAGAGACATGGACTCAGAGGAAGATATGAAATAACAAATATAATAAATACAAATATGAATGCATCAAGTGGCAGCAGGGGACTGAGACTATAACAATGCAAATTTAAGCAACGTAGTGTTTTGAGTTGTTTTGTGAAGTTCTGTTTTCTTGTAGTTCTGTATGCCAGCTTTGAGTTTAGTTGTTGCTTTTCCTTGGCCCTGGTCTTCCTGTGTCTCTGTGTTCCTGTGTTTGTTTCCCCCTGTGACCTTGTCTTCCCTTTGTCCTGACCCCTTTTCTTGTTTAGTCTCTCTTCTGGTGGTTCCCTTGTGTTTTTGTGCATCCTAGTCCTTGTGTTCTGTTAAGTCTGCACGTGCATCACGGTCAGTCACTTCCTGTTTTATTTTGACAGTCTCGTGTTCCCTGTGCTTTGTGTTTAGTTTTGCTTCCTCAGTGTTATTAGTTTAATTAGTTTCACCTGTTGTTCCCTGTTGTTTCCACTCTCCCTGATTTCCTTGTGTGTATTTAAGCCCTCAGGTTTTCTCTGTTCTTTGTTGTGGTGTTGTCTGTGTTTACCCCCCTTAGCTGTGTGGTCCCTGTTTAGTACCCCCCCTAAAGTTTCTCCCAGGCTTCTTTGTGTTCTTGTTCTTGCCCTGGATGACATTATTTGTTTTATGACTTGTGAGTCTCCAGTAAATAAATACTGTTTGAGTTTAGCTCTTTATCACGTACTGCATTTAGGTCCCACCCTTCCCACCACACAGCCTAACATGACAATTAGGTATGTTAACTGAACACAAGTATTTTGTGTTGTTACAAATTGATTGTAATTTGTTTGAATAAAGTAATTTAAGCTCTGCAATAATTTCCCTCCAATGCAATTTGGTGTAGGACTCAAAGGCAAGAGGTACTTTATTTTATTACTCAGAACTCAGGATATCAAGGCTGGTCAGGTGCCAGCTACATGAAAACAACTCAAAAATTCAAAATACTAAGGCACACAGCAGGAACATCAACCTAGACTCCAACAATGACAAGGACCCGACAAAGACAAAAAGCAGACCATCAACGCACCAGGGCTGATGAGGAGAGTGATAACAGGTGAACATAATTACATAGGGGAAGCAAAACTGCACACAAAGCACAAGGAACACGAGACTGTCAAAATAAAACAGGAAGTGACCAACCATAATACCCACAAACCTGGAGGTAATCTAAACATGACCAAAACAGAAGCCTAAACACAACACTCAGGGAAACACTGGGAAGAAAAACAAAACATGACACAAGGGACCCCAACATGAAAAACAAGACACATGAACACTGACCAAACAGGAGGACATGGTCATCAAAACATAACACAGACTTGACACCGGAGGGAAAACGCCTGAACACAGCCAACATGAGGGAAACAGGAACTAAACACAGATAACTAACTCCTGGTTTTTCCTTGCACAGTCTGTATGCAGCCAGCCTTTGCACACATGACACTGCACCCATTCCAGTGTTTCCTCTAGGTATAAGAGTCCACAACATCAGACATTTGAAATTAAACACGCTGCCAAGGGCGTAGGAAGGAGTTTACTATTGGAGAGAAGCATGTCAGGCCAAAGTATTCATACCCCTTGAAGTTTTCCATATTTTGTCACATTACAACCAAAAACATAAATATATTTCACTGGAATTTAATGTGAAAGACCAACACAAAGTGGTGTACAATTGTGAAGTGGAAAGAACATTATACATGATTAAAAACATTTTCTACAAATAAAAAACTGAATACTTTTGCAAGCCACTGTATGTTTTGTAATCATAAGACGTGGACAAACCACCAAACAAAATGGCTTGAGTCTTTTATGAACCATAATGACCATGTCATTCCAGGCTGTAGGGCTTACTTTATCAGCTGGCCGCACTAGTACTAGTACAAAGGAGTATTAGGGCCATGTTGAGGGGGAAAAAAATTTTGCATTTTGAGAATAAGTTCAAAATTTTGAGAAAAAATTCAAAATGTACGGATTAAAGTTGCTTCAAGTCAAACAACTGCCACGACACGTCTGTTATACCCTCCAGAATGTCTTGTATTATGAGTTAGTGAAACTATACTTTAGTATCGGTTTTAGTAACAAGGAAATGATTTCTCTTTTAGTTCACAAACACGATGTAGTGATAAGTATGAGGACGTTAAAGAGTGCAGAAAGCTGCATCTGCTCAGAAGGAAAGCCACACAAACTGGCAACGGTTAGATGGAAGGATGGCTGCACCTTCATAGTGTACAGAGGGGACATGTAGACCCACAAGACACAATAACACAGAGCTTCAATAGCTGAGTAAAGCTGACACCCCACCCACGTGAAAAATTCCAGCAAATTAAGCGGTTAGTGCTCCGTTTCTGCTGCTTTCATTTCGGAGATATGAATTATTATTTTGGCCGATGATGTCACCCCCCTCACCACCACGTTTTTTTTTTTTTCAAAACGTGTAAAAATATAGTAAATAATAGTCATGTACAACTATTCTCATTAAAAAGCAGGAAAGACCTCAGGTATTTTTCTGTACAACTATTTGCAGAGCGAAGAGAAACACTTACCGAATGTCCTTTCCTGCGTTGACAACATCCGACAAATTCACACTGAATGAATTGGTGACAAGAAAGTGCTGAAACACAACGGACGCATAACCGAAACAGTAATTACAGCCTGCAGCAGGTGATTCGTTGTCTTCTAATTAGGTGAAGACATGTGATCGCCTGACAGTAAAACATAACACTGACTGGTAAGCAGCACAAAAGAATTAAAGTACAGTATTTTTTGGACCATAAGACGCACTGCATTATAAGGCGCAATATCAATGAACGGGTCTATTTTCATACATAAGGCGCACAGCAACCATTTAATTGTTAATAAAAGGGCAACTTTTGCTGGCAATCTGTCGCCATCTCCTTCAACGTCTTACCAGACGCTACATTATATTCTTTATTAATGAGGGTAAGAACAAATCATTTCTTGATATATAAGCCCTTCATAAATCCTGTACATCTGTCTATTTACCGATATAAGCAAAGAAAATTTTTTTTTTTTTTTTTTTTAAAAATAAGGAAATCCCTTTTTCACTCAACACCGGAAACCTGAAAACTCCGCTGTCACTGTGTTTTGTGTACATACAGCGCTCGTACTGCGTCCCTTCATACGCTGTGGCATCGCCCGAACCTCTTCGGTACCGAGGGGGACAGCCTTCACACCCCCAGACCTCGATTCGTCCTTCAGTGACTTCCAGTTATTTTGAGACAGCCCACAGCGAGTTTTGTTGCACAAAAGATGGCAACGGCGCCGGCCGCTGATCGCCAGATTACGCACAAGCATAGGGCCAGCACAGATGAAAATAGGCCAGGAACATGTAGAATAAAATTCATCATCGTTTTCTGCGGTTTACTGCGTACGGTTTCTATTTTTGGAACAATGCTTCCACTTCTTGTTGAATTTATCCCCAGTGGCTTTGGCTGCTTTCTACACCTGCTGCGCTGCACTAGATTTAGCTGATATATTTGGAAAAATCTCAAAGATGAAAATTTATCAGACAGTATTTTGTTATCCAAAATTAACACATAACCCTTGAGCGACATTCTGGTCCACACTCCATACCAGTCGGTGACGGTAATGCACCAATTTCCTTGCCCACCATCAATAAACTAAATAAAAAAGGAAGAAGAAAGTAGCACAAACGATAGTTTTAACGGCACAAACGAAGCACTAAAAAAGTATGTTTTGGAGCAAGATGGGGGGGATGGTGACCTTTGGATGACCTAAAAAATAATTTTTAATAACTCAAAAACGAAAGCAGCACAAACGCTAGTTTTAACGGCACAAACCAGCAGAAACGGAGCACCAACCACTCAGTCTATTTGCTGGAATTTTTCACGTGGGTGGGGTGTCAGCTTCACTCAGCTCTGATAGCATTGTTTCTATACAAGGCATTTTGTAGAGAGTATAGCAGATGTGGCTGTTATTTGACTTGAAATGACGACTTCGACGATTTTGACTTTATTCTCAAAATGCTTAAAATGATTTTTATTTTTCTCAATGTGGCCCTCACATGCCTTCATATACTAGCAAGCTAAATATTTCAGTAGCAGAAAAATAATTTAGTGACACACAGAAGTACAAAGTTTGATATATGTTCTATTGGTCAAACATTTAATAATGGTCAAATTGCATTTATGTAGGCTGACTGGCAACAGAACTGGTTCTTTAAACAACATTCTAACATGACAAAATCCTCACAGATAATATAATGAACAAATTATCCACTTTTTAAGTACAAAAAGCAGCTATTAAAATATGCCTATTCAGTTTGAAACTCTAATCTAATAAATAAAAATAACCAAAAGAAATAAATAAAAGTGATACCTCTCACATTTAATAGACAAGCTGTGTGGCTCTTTACAGCCCTGCATTTAGCCAAACAGGTACACAAAAGGTTAAAAACATTGGCCTAAGCAGAAGAGCCAAAATGATTTTTCCGCCTCTCATTTGAAATTCATTGCAAATTATTATTATTATTATTATTATTATTATTATTATTATTATTATTATTATTATTATTATTATAATAATAATAATAATAATAATAATAATAATAATAATAATAATAATAATAACCTTTATTTAACCAGGTTTGTCCCATTGAGATGCAAGATCTCTTTTGAAAGAGAGACCTGGCCAAGAAGGGCAGCACATAAGTTTCAACACAAATTTACATAAAATATACACCAAAAAAACAAAAAACAAACAAAACAAATAATTGAATTCCTAATCAAACAACTGCACTCATTAAAAACATTTGCACTCCTGTAGCCTGGTTGTAATGGAATTTATCATTGATTTGAAAACCTTCAGTGATACCAGACTTTGGAGCTGAAGCTCTGACTGCAAACAGTTCCATGTACTTGGTGCAGAAAATCTAAAAGCTTTCTTCCCCATTTCTGTTCTGACCTTGGGAACAGTAAAATGATAAAAGTCCTGGGAACGGAGACTGTAGGCCCTATTATTCTGGATTAAAAGGGATGATAAATAAAGTGGAGTCATTTGAAGAACAGCCTTATAAATTAACTCATACCAATGTCTGAGGCGGTGTACATATAAAGATGGCCAATTTACTTTACTGTATAAGACACAATGATGAGTTAGAGCTCTACAGTTTGTAATAAACCTCAGAGCACCATGATACACACTATCCAACATGTGGAGGCACTGAGCAGAGGCATTCATGTATAACACATCACCGTAATCAATGACCGGGGAAAAAAAAAATTGACTTCTTGTGCAGTAAGTAAACTTTATCCTGTATGAAAGTAAAAGCACGCGAGTTAAAATTTTTTTGTCCTCCGCGGTGTCATTTCTGGGTGGGACAAATGCGCCTGTCTCCGGTTCCTACGCCTATACACACTGCCCAAAAGTTATCCTTGAACAGTGTTGTCACTGCTTGTGTATAAAAAGGATCATCCTTCTTATACACATATGTGAAGAGACTTCATGAAAAACCAAAAAAACACAATAATAAAGTTTTATCTGAGGTGGATTACACAAAAACTGTGACTGGAGTGGTATCATCTTGAAAAGCTTAAAATATTCACCCTGGGAAAATTCTCGGCTGATCATGTGCAGTCAAACAGATTCCCAGAATGTTGTTCACCACAAAAGTCATCATTTGCTTGTTTCAGCTCACTAACTGAAATTGCCAAGCACAATGCAAGTTACAAATACCAACTGATGAACTAGAGTAAAACAAATCTTATATGGCAAATATCAAAGCTGCATTTAGTTATGCAAGTTATGTATATAGATTAGAAAAGTGGGGAAAAATACCCTCAAAATTGAACACTCCTTTTCGGCTGAGGTCCATCACAACCACAGGAGGGTAGAAAACCACAGTTTATGAAAGAGTATTTGTTCTCTGCTTTGCAAAGTGCCTCAAATTGGCAGTATCCTTGAAAAATTACATTGGCTGGAGGAAATTTCTTCTTCTACAAATTCTCCAGAGAACTGATCACTCGAGACAGACTCATGATTCTAAAAGAATAAGAGGAACATTTTTAGAATATCAGAATAAACACAAAAGTTTAAGTACTAACTCGTAACTGTTCACTGCCATCACTGTAACCTGAAATAATTGTCTAATTTATTGTGATGTGTGCCACAGAAATAATTAATAAGATAATATCTGAAATCTTGCAACACTGGTAGAACCATAAAAATTTTGTGGCAACATGTCAAGTCCGCAACCTCAGCACAACCTCACATGTATGACTATACAGGTATTTTTTTTTTTTTTTTTTTTTTTTTTAATTTTGATATACTGCACCTAAAAATCACACAATACCTAAAATCAGAGTAGTTGCAACGCCCATGAAAAGTACAGGAGAGTCCTGGAGGCCGTACAGCAGTATCATACCGAAGACAAAATCATATGAACAACAAGACGCAAGATGGTAAGCTAACGGTAGCTAACATCAGTTTACTCTCATCATCATGCAGTAGCCCCCAAGACATTGGTGTAAAGCGTGATTGTAATCATTGTTAAAGCAGTAATATCTGCATTCTGTGTGTGCGTTTCAGATGGCTCTCTTGTTGCGAAACAGCCGCCACAAACCATCAGTCTGGACATTCAGGCGAGCCTCCCACTGGTGGAACGTTATTGTTCCTGCGTTCACGAGCGCACAGTGGGTGCAGAACTTCAGGATGTCCCGAGAAGAATTTCACTCCCTCTGCAACAAATTGCGTCCAGCCACGGAGCGACGAGACACTACTTTTCCTGAGTGTGTGCCTGTAAAGAAGAGTGGCAATTGCAATATGGAAAACTGCTACCGGCTCCGACTATAGAAGCATTGGACATCTTTTTGGAGTCAGCAATACAACCGTGTGCAGGTTTTTTGTGCAGCAGCAGAGACATTGCTGGTACCAGAACATATTCGCTATCCTGATGAAGGGCGGTTCAGAAAAATGGCTGATTACACTGAAAATAGAGGGGGCTCCCACACTGTGTGGGTGCTATTGATGGCTCCCACATACCCATCATCACCCCCACAACAATGTCACACTGACTATTTCAATCGTAAGGGCTGGCACTTCATAATCCTCCAAGGTGTGGTTGATGGAAAGGAGCTGTTCTGGAATGTATTTGCTCGACTGCCAGGGAGTTTGCATGATGCTCGGGTGCTGAGACTGTCCACACTGTGGGAGTTGGCCACCCGGGGAAATCTATTTCCAGCAAATGTGAGTACCAGTGCGATGACAGCTGGCTATTACATCCTTGGAGACTCTGCTTATCCCTTGCAACAGGGGCTTTTGAAACCATTTCAGGACACTGGACACCTGACAGCAGAGCAGCACATTTTCAACCAACCAACCGCAGCCAGTGGTGGCACTGGCACAGGGTGTTGAGGAGGGGGGGCAGAGATGCACAAAATGCGCTGATGCAGTGTATCTTAAACAACAGTTAAATGTTATGTCATTCTCTCATGTGGTTTTTGTTGTATCACAATGACTTATTTCAATAAAGGTCTGATTTCATAACACATGGTTATCTGTCTCTGTTAATGTGCACAGGTCAAAAAGTATCACGCACTGGGTTACGGGTCCTACGAGCTGTGAAATAATTAAAACACAATATCAAAAAACGGATAAAACACCATGTTAAGAAAACATAAATAGTACCATATTAAAAGAAAAGGACTTAAAAAAAAAAACTAGAAAAATGCATTTCCTAGAGAAAATGCACTGTGAATGCTTGCTGCTGAATGATTGGAGCTGAAATGCCAGGAAATGCTTCAAAGAGCTTAAATCTGATTGGCTGAAAGAGTTTAAGCTGCTGAAAAATGCTGAGAGTGAATTTGAAATTCAAAACAGCTGAAATTGTCAACGAAGTAGCTAAATTAAACTCGATTTGCTTAAAGGGCAGAAAAACTGCCTCAAGAAATTTTAAATGCGGCTGAAGAAAAACCATAAGATATTGAAATGGGTGAAATAGGCCACCATGACTGAGATAGCTATGGCAGCTGATGACCTTGGGCCATTTTCCCTGTTGAATTTTGTGTAAATTAAGTGCAACTCCTGTGTGCAACCAGTAGGAGAGTACAGGAATATTTGCAACCTGCAAAGGCTGTTCTTCATTTGTAGCCTGTCAAAATATCAATGAATATCTAAAGGTTTAATGGGCAAAAAAGCTGCCTGAAGACATTTAAACTGTAGCTGTAAAAAGACAAGACATTGGAGAGCTTGCTGGGGACCAGTATTGGAGCTGAAGGCACAAACAAACTGAATAACCTGAAGTAAGGCTGTGTATATGGGTGCAAACTGGGAAGTGATATTTTACAATATTTCAACTTCTGTAACAAAAAAAAAGTAGCCCAGTCCATAATGATTATGGGCATGAGTAAATAGTTTTAAAATGTTCAAATAGTTCAAACTAATAGTTCATGTACAGTTTTTATAAAGTTCATAAGTGAGTTGTGTTAAAACAATAGTGGACCAAATCATTTTGCTTAATAAAGTAGTATGTCACTTTATTTAGTTTCTCTCCACTTTCACGCATTTTGTGTTGTGTACATCCTCCCTGAGCATCAGAATGTCAGTCTTGACTTGTGTTTATTTGTATTGGTTGTTTGTGAACTATGTAACCAATCAAGGGATTGTGGGGGCGGGATGTGAGGTTGACCTAGTAGAGGGCAGGTGCGCGAGAGGTAGAGATGCCACAGACATACATCAAACGTGTGTTGACCGCTGATCGTATCGGAGTATAAGTGCCTTTCATCGTGGTGAATGCAGAGTTTGCCATTCTGTGTTAAGGACTTTGAAACATCCGAAGGTAAATATTCCTTTGAAAGTTGTATTGAACTGTTTCTGTCAGATGCAGTGTGTTAAAATGGAGATGCTAATCGCGGATAGCATATTAGCTTGCTAGCCGTGTCGCACATGTATAATATAGTAGCTGTCTAAGTTGCTAAGTTTGTTAATGTGTGCCGATGCTGTTAGTAGTTTAAATGAGAGCCTTTATAAAGCAAGACTAAGATATTTTATATGCTCGCTAACGTGTAGGACCAGGAGGCTCTCCTTTGACTCCCCCCCCCTTGCTTCCTGACGGAGCATGGAAGTATCCAGGAGTCGCCATCTTGCTTGGATTTTGTGTCGGAGACCGAAGCTGTTGCAGGACGCCCTCGTCGCCCTCACAAATGATTCCCTCAAGGTTACCAGCGACTAACATTAACCAGTTTGCTGACTGACTGACTGCTCGAGGTTGTGAGTACTAAATTGCACGTGCTTATTATTTTATTGTTTTGTTTCTGTTTGCTTTGCAAGAGAAAGGGTCATAAAGTTTCTGACCACACCGCACCCCAGCGTCGACACAGGCCTGCACCGTTTTTTATTTTAATGCACTGATATTGAGTTGCAGCTTGTGTGTGTGAGTTACAAGACTATTGTTTCCTAAGTAATTTGATTTATTTACAAGTGTTTTGAAGAGACCCGAATTGAAGTAATTATTTTGTACTCGTGTTTATTTGAAGTCGCAAATATTAATTTTTGATTACTAAATTCTATATTTGAGGTTAAGAATCCTTGTGTGTTATTTCTTTCGTGTAAGGATTTTCCCCTGTTGAGTAAATTTGAACCAGAGAAACGTGTTTCAACACTGGATGATAACAATTCTTAGTAGGATTAAAGGCCAAAGGGTTGTATTCTGCTAAGTGGAGGCACCAATCACCAAACTTTCTTAATACAGGTTAGTACCCCTGCGTTTAAATGTTGTTTACCTATTAGCTACATGGGTCGGGTGCTACAAAAATAAAGTACTTCCAATTGTCACTTGTTTATTTTCACATAATCAATATAAGATACAGAACAAAAAATGTGGATTAGAATTATATTAATGTGAACAAGGAATGGCATCTACAGAACTACTTGCAAAAAAAAAAAAAACAAACAACAAAAGTACTGTTTTGAAACAAACAGTAAATTCTTATCTTTCAAACATTAACTTAAATGTACATATACATGGGTTTCATTCAAATTCTGAACTGGTCTAATACTTGTGACTCTACTGCCAACCTTAACCATAGTGACTACAACCTTGTCAGTCTTTAGGAGCTCATCAAATGGTTCCCAGAGGTCGTCAATCTCAAGGACTCTTGTCACTCAGGAGAATGTTCAGGATGCCCTGTGTTTGTGTCCTCCACGACCCCAATCACTAAAACATTCTCCAGAGTACTGCTGACCTGTGCCTGAGGAAAAGACAACATTTAAAAAAAAAAAAGCCACTTACTCTAGTTACAGGGGAATACTTAAAATTAAAAGCTGGATTGACAGTATTGAATAACAGTGTTTAATTGCCTTTGAAGAGAAAAAAAAAATGCACCCCCACCCCATGTAGTGCCTCCAAATGTTTCTTAAATCCTTTGCCATGTACAGTTGAATAGAATACAGAATCTCAATTAGGGACACCTTGCTAGTAACAGGTTGTCCCATTTTCCTTTAGCTCTGTCTTAATTCTTTGCTTCAGTCACCTTGAATAAATGCTATCTTGAGATGCTGGCCACACAGATACACGCCAGGAAGAGCATGAACCTTTGAGGCAAAATGCATGATTTTGTGGTTACACCAAATTCTGTCTATGGTCCAGGTGAACAGTTCAATAAATGCAATAAAATCTGTTCTGCTACATTAAGTGATGCATTAACACCACAGTAACTAAAATGTGACAATTTTCAGTTAAGTGGACCAACTTAGAAAAAGTAATGACTTTATACAATTGCCAAAAGGCAAAAATTTTGTTATGTATTCAACTGATCACCAAAATTTAATTAGATTTGTTATTTTTGTAATTATAAATTAATAGAACACTGCAATAACCAGTGCTGTTTTAGGAATAGGGTTGTCAATTCATTAGTAAGGAAAGTTGTTATTGGTAAGTCACTATGAGACAACCCCCCCCATACATAAAATACATATATTGTTTGAATTAGTCTATATTTCACCACTGTTAAAAGCTTAGCATATACATTATAGGTTTTTTTCCCCTTTTAATACCTCAATCTTTGTGAATCCCGTACTCTGGAGTTTGAAACTGTAGTCCGCATTTGTGTGTTTGGTCTGCGTCAATGTAACGGTTCCGCCAAGTGGCATGTCAAAAAGAGCTGCCTCCCTCCAGAGGCAGACTAATACTTGGGTTTTATCCCGTAAGACATGATAATAGTATGCAAGTAGTAAACCAGTACCATCAAGGCTTACCTATTTAAGGGTGCAGCCGGTGTTAAGCTGTATTGGAAAACTCAAGTTTAAACTACCTTTAGCTCAGTTTTGGAACAGGGTCATTCATGGTCATGTTCCTCAGACTGTGGCATGTTTGCACATAATCTGTCAATACCCCCCCCCCCCCCCCCCCCCCCCCTTTTTACCATCCCATTTGTCTGTACCTGTTGCAGGAGTAGGGTCCGAAGGGGGACCTCCTCTTTCCCACTGGTGACCTTTTTAATCGCAGAGACCCGAGGACAAAACGGCACACACTGGACTTTGTTACTCCTGCAGTGGCATCTGTGGCAGACATTTGCCTATTCATGTTACTGGCATGTATATGAAAACATTTTGGCCAGTGGAAAAGGGCAACCACTGAACAGTCAGATGCAATTTATTTAAAAAAAAAAAAAAAAAAAAGCATACAGATAACTTACCTTCATCACCAGACCATGGACAGCCAGGAACCCCTTACTCTTGGCAGTCACTCAGTGCTGTAACCGTTGAACTGGGATTCAGCAACTCCCTTGCTGCATCTCTCAGTTCCTCACATTTATTGCACTTGCCCGAAAAAAAGATGGTCTGTTTTGTAATGCCAATTGAAAAGGGAGGGTGTTGGCCCCAAAGATTATAGCCTCTCATTATATAAGTTACCCCTACTTTTATTTGGCAACTCATGTCTTCAAAGAGTGTGAACTTGGCCACTGGGTTGCCATCACTTATGGACACCAGCTTATTCACCTTTGTCACTCCTGCAGTGACTGAATCACTGAAATTGCCAAGAAAATGTGCGTGGTTTTGTGATTATTTCTACCACCAACACCCAAAGTGGTGAGTCTTTCATAAGGTGAAGCTGGCTTTTGTGCCAAAATTTCCTTCAAAGACATTCTGAAATGACAAAATGAAATGGACATCAATCACAACCAGTCACACAACCATTCAGTAGAATTGGGCAAATAAAAATCCAGATGTATCTAGAAACAATTGGTAGGTAACAGTTTGCTTTCAAACTTAATTATAGAAGGGTATAAACAGTTAAGTATAATGACTACTACATTGTCCCACTTCAAGTCCTACTTCCTATATAAAGTAATCCCTACTATTTACTTTTTCCCTTATCTCTGTTGGAACGTGTGTCATGTACAGTGACAATAGTCACAAAAAGAGTCAAAATAAATGAGAAACTCAACAATCCTGAAAAATGTATCCAGCCATTCTCTTCTGCTTATTCTGTTCAGGGTCACAGGAAGGTTGGAGCCTATCCCAGCTGACATAGGGCCAGAGATAATGTACACCCTGTACAGGTCACCAACCTGTCACAGGGCCAACAGACAACCACTCACACCTGGGGTAATTTAGAGTGACCAACTGACCTCACCCCAGTAACTGCATGTCTTTGGACTGTGGAGTAAACCCTTAAAGACACAAGGAGGACATGCATATTCCACACAGAAAGATCTGGCCCAAGGTGGCATTAAACTCCATACCTTCTAGATGAGTAGGACCCCAAAATGCATACCGGAGAAACACTTAAACCTCTCGGGTTTATTGCTGACAAAATATGGAATACAGAAACTCACTTGTTGACAGAGATGCACACAGCAGGGAGGAACAGAGGGACAGGCAGACAAAATATACACAGGGACTGATGAGGGACAACAGGAGACAGCTGGAGAGAACTGGTGGACAGAATAAAACTAACGAGACTAGGGGAAGCAAAACTGAACACACTGCACAAGAAAGAAGATACTACCTAAATAAAACTGGAAACAAACAGGATAACCACAAAGACTAAACTCACGAGGCACTGGGGAACCACAAATCAATATGTAAACAATAACTAACAGTTATTGTTTACATAACAGGAAACTATGATAACAGAAGTAAAAGGAAATAAAACACAAAACACTGGGCACACGGGCCAGGACAAGATGTCATTGTAACTGTGAGGCAGCACTGCCTAGTACCAGATCACCGTGCTTCCACATCACTTCCAGTCAATATGGGGAACTTCAATGAAACAATGCCTGAATGTTTGTGCTGTCTGTGGTGTGGGCCTGTGCCTTCAGCCACAAAATGGGAGCAAATTGGCAAACCCACTTACTCACAGGACATTTTCAGGCCCTTTTTATAGTTAAAATAAGCAGAAAAGTCCAGGTGGGCATATAAGGCCTCAATTTGAACTATGTCTTTGAAGGCTTAGACAATGTTAGAATTAGCTAAGACCAGGTAATAAACAGAAACAATAGAAAAAAACTGTAAAAGGGCAGAAATTCTCAAGACAGTACCTAAATTGAAGTCGATTTGCTGAAATTGCTGTTTAAAACTAGAAAGACAGTCAAACCTGGAGCTGAAATGAAGAAGAGGAGAAAACTGAACACTGAATGAGAGATGAGGAAAAAGCACAAAACTCTGCTACTCTGACATGCTATCAATGCAAAAAGTCAAAATTTTCTGAAGCTAAGATGACAAAAGAACCGTATTTTTCGGACTATAAGTCGCTCCGGAGTATAGGTCGCACCAGCCAAAAAATGCATAATAAAGAAAAAAAACATATATAAGTCGCACTGGACTATAAGTCGCACTTTTTTTGGGGGGGGGGGGGTTATTTGATAGAATCTGAGACTCAGAACAGAAATTCCATCTTGAAAGGCAATTTAAGTTAACCAAACCATCAATCCACTGAATTCTTCATCCTCGGTGTCACTTCTAAACAACTCTGCACACTCCGTACGTAGACGAAGCGCCGCTTCCTCTTCTGTGTCGCTTTCGTCAGACTCGTCGTCAGCTGCAGTTCCAATTATTCCAGCCTTTCTGAATCCCAACAGGATGGTTTGTCACTGAAGCCCATGTTTTCTTGATCCATCCAATGACTTCCAGGAAAGTTGGGTGGCGCATTCTCCCAGTTGCCGTTAAGCTGTGCTCTCCGTCCATCATCCACTGCGCCCACAGGTTACGCAAGACTGCCTTAAAGCTGCAGTTCACGGAGATGTCAAGTGGCTGGAGAATTTTGGTTCATGTGTTATAAATTTCACATATAAGTCGCTCCGGAGTATAGGTCGCACCCCCAGCCAAACTATGAAAAAAAGTGCGACTTATACTCCGGAAAATACGGAAAATATTTTAAAGTTTAGTGTATGTAAATAACCAGAAAATGCAAAATTATTTACTACAGCTTTTAAGAAAAAACAGTGCTATGTATTAATTTCAAAAATAAAAGCTTAAACAAAAATACAGAATCAGGAGTTGAAAAAGTCCAATTTTTTTTTTTTTTAAAAATAACATTCTCAATCATTCAAGACAAAATAATGTTTAAAATAATGTTTATCAGTTATTATGAAGGAAGAAACATTTAAACACTTTAAAGAGCTGTTCCTAGGCCATAAAAGTAAAATATGCAAATATTTCTTGTATTTATGTAAATACATAAAGTTAATTTGTTATTAATCTTTAAATATAGTTATGGTTGAAATATTGTTTTAACTGTATATTAAATACATATTAAGTCACAAACCTTTGTAACAAATCAAGCAGAATGTAACAAATCTTTTTATATATTGTGAAGTGAATAATTTAAAAGTACAAAGCTACAAAAATATCGAAACATTTTAAATGATTAAATTGTGTATTCACTAACTGGGTCATCGTAAAAAAAAGTGTGTGTGAGAGACACACACACACACCCGTTTTTGCTACATAGTGGGGACCACTGACTGGGAGGTGTCTCGTGGGGTCCACCCTTTCCAAGGAGTGTATAGAGCTGATTTTCACACCTAAATTCATCAAAAATTCACCTAAACTTGAAAATGACCTGAAAAAAAGAATACTCACCGATGAATTGTAAACCTGACTTTTTTTGCCCTCATGGGGACTACACCTGATTTTCTGACTCATGGTGGGGACTTCTTCATGTCTGTGGGCATAAAGTCAAGACTGAACCATTAAATTGAGCTTCTGATGGACAGAAACCATACTGTTAGATCACATGACTAAAATCTTGAAATTGATGAGCAGAATGAATTGGAAGGATTGAAATTTATCTACTCCAGAAGCCAGACACGTAGGAGGTTAGCTTCTAAAATGCAAGAGCTGGGAAAGCATTCAGTTAAGGGTATTAAACCACTTTATAAATTTAAGAAAGTGACAAAAGCTTAAAGTACTTTTTTTTTTTTTTTTTTTTTTTTTTTTAAGTTTCTTTATATGACAACATCAGTTGATTTTGTATGAGCAAGTAGGTGTGGCAATTAACATTTATTTCAAAGCGTTAAATGTGAACAGTCTGCCCCTTTCCAACCCATCTCAAAAACCAGAATATCAGATCACTGACTGAACAATTTAACAAAATTTCCCTGTATTCAATTTCTTTCAGTCATAGCTATATTGACAGCAAAACTTTGATTTGTCTTAAACCTTAATAAAAAGGAAGAACATTGTAGTGTTTGATTTTTAACTAAATGCCTTAAACAAAGAAAAACACTTTGGTCCAGCAAAATGTGTAAAACAAACGTAGGGAGCAGATCACTCATTAAAACAATTAACAAATGCAGTGTCACAGTCTTTTTTCAGCTCTTTGCTGAATGGCAGTGATTCTATTTTTAACATAAAACTTCACCCCTGTCCAGCTTGTTTTTTAGAGCTTCCGGGGAAGCTTTAATGCATGCGGTGCACTCCAACTTGCCAGGAACTTTACCAGACTGAATGAATGGCATCAATGTCTTCTCCACAGCCCTGACCTCTTCAGAGTCCCAGGCCCTCTTCTTTGACCTTTCTGAAATAGACAAAAAAAAAAAAAAAATAAGACAGCAGCTTAATATAGCTGTAATAATTTAAGAACAAACAAGACAGGAGAAGACAATGCAATCATGCAATTTCAAGCAAAGTGCATATAAAACAGTTTTAGGGTCATTATCTTCACATTTTTCTTTCTTATATTCTTTTAGGTGTTAAATGTCTTGTTAAATTCAGAAATAATAAGTTGCCAATAGTAGACAGCTAGCTGGCAAATTACTCACTAGATATTTATTACAGTCCATACATGTCCATGGTCCTGAACAGTCACCAACTTTTCTAAAGTTTATATCTTTTAGATGATTCTTACTTCCTCCCAAAGAGAATGGAGGAAAGACACTAGAAAATCTGAGAAAAATTACATCTGTTTCAAATAAGTGACAGTTATATCAGTTATAACAACTCAAAACATTATTCAAGTTTTGTGAGTCAGTTACAGGAACTTGTAATGTAGGATCAAGTGAAAAGGCCCCAGTCTCACAGGCCTAGAAGCTGCTCCAGGACTATCTGGGAATACCTTCTGCTAGACTAAACTGTATTTCCCAACTCATCAGCAAAAGTTTGAACAGAAGTGACAGCCTCATCTGCAAACACTGGTCAGCTACTCTTCAAACTATAGTGAAACTGAAAATTGACAACAGTCATGGAAAAGGATCACATTCAAAGTTGTGCATTCTGAAACAGCTGAGGCAAAGTTGTCATTGAAGGTGATGAAGCTTCATTTCTGGTTTGTGCTGCACTTTTCACATTTTCACTGCAGCTGGACAAGTAGTTATTGAGTATATTTAAAGGTTCTTTGCAACCAATTTCACCTATGGACAGCCAAACTTCTAGAACAGGGGTATTCAATTCCAGGCCTTGAGAGCCAGTGTCCTGCAGCTTTTAGATGTTTCCCTGATCCAACACACCTGAATCACCTCATCAGTATGCAGTAAAGTTCTCCAGAGTCCTGCTAATGACTTCAATATTTGACTCAGGTGTGTTGAAGCAGACCTGCAGGACACCGGCCCTCGAGGCCTGGAGTTGCATACCCCTGTTGTAGAAACCACTCCCAGAAAACACACAATTTCCTATTAGCAAATAGTGCTTCTATCACATGCATTATGGCAGACAACGCTTGAGAAATGTGCACATCATGGAATCACAATGTGTCTGCAGAAAGCTACAGCCATAAATGCCAATGAATACAAACAGCTAAGCTACAGGACTTTTTGTAATCTGCTTCCCCATTTAATCCCCATCAGATGTGCCAGTGTGTCCAAATTACATCGCAGATTTACAATAATGTAGCAGCAGGATTTGGCCTCTAAGTCTCTGGTTCAACTTGAGTCTAAAGTGCAGACTTTAAGATATGCACCAGTTTATAAATTGTGCCGATATGCCAAGCAAAACTAAAGTAATACTCAATAATTCATACCAGGTTTTTACCTGTAGATCATCCTCATGTTTGATGCATGTTTTGTGCAGGAAGAAACTGCATTATGATTCACAAGCAAAAAGTGCTTCTGAGTAACCAAACCAAAAAAAAAAAATAATAAAATAAAATGCACCACATCAACCAATCAAATGACATGACATGCTGCATTTGGTAAACTCAAAAGCAGTCTGAAAAAATGTCCAATTATACCCTAGAGGGTTAACACCTACACATACAGTTGCCGTCTGCCTCTATACTGTGTAATACATGCTGCTCAGATAGAAACAATAAAAAAAATGAAACCTTGACCAAACTATTGGCCACCTGAGTGGAAGTACTGAAAAATAAAGATATTTATCATTTAGTCTCAAATTTTGAAGTTCTCTTTAAATCACTACAAAGAAATTTAATTTCTGCATCATGTGGAGTTTTTCTTAGAAGTTTTACTTGGAGCATTTCAACAGTTTTAAAATAAAATTATATGAGGGTGAATAAAAAGATCATTTTTAGGTGTGTGTGTGTGGTCATGGCTAAAGAAACATGGACAGAAATGCTATGGTGTTAGCTTGTGGAATACCTGACACAGCAAGGTCACCATCATCGGGCTCATCTGTGGTGGAATGCGCTCTCTTTAATCCTGAGGGTCCTGTCAGAAAAATAACCAGTTTATTAAAAGGAAAATATGCTTGTGATCGTATAACAGAAAATAAAAGTTAAAAAAAAAAAACAAAAACGTGAAACTACAATACAACATCCTTATCACCTTGTTGCATAACTTGTAAAATTCAGGGTTCGTACACCTTTTCTAAGATCAAATTCAAGGTCAATTTTCAAAATTTTCCAGCACATTAAGGGGTCATTCACAATTATCAACAAAAAGTACTCTTTCAGACCCCACCCACCCCTTCCCAAAAGTGTACAAAGAAAAGGTTGATATTTTTGCATGACATTTAATTTCACCTGGTTCTTTGGTATTTTAATGTAATAGGAAGTATTAAAAACCCATCCTGGTGTTGAAGAATTCTGGAAATCTTAGTATCCAATATAGTCTTTACCCATCTATTAAAACATTGTAGTGCACTGCATTTAAGTAAAATGTACATGCCACCACACTGTACACAGTGGAGCAATTTGTGCCAAAAAGTGGTTTCTGGTATTTGCTTCATAAGAGAAGAAATTACTTATTTTGCAAATATATTAATGACTCTGCATTATCTTTCAGAAATCCTGTGCACCACAGCCTATAAACAAAGATAATAAAGGATTTTTTTTTTTTGGCACACCAGAAACCTGAGAACTCCTCTATCGCTGTGTTTTGTGTACATACAGCGCTCGTACACTGTCACACTTCGGCACTGAGGGGGTCCCCCCCAAGATCTCGATTCGTCCTTTAGCCACTTCTAATGACTTGAGACATCCAACAGCAAGTTTTCTTACACAGTAGTTTGCAACAGTGCCACCAATCACCAGATTACACACAAATATCAAGAGCTGCTACACTTTGAATGCTTACAGTGAATTTAATCCTACCTCTTCTTAAAAAGGGTGACAAAAAAGAAAGAAGAACAAGGAAAGTGGTGTAGCTTGTGTGATATTTACCTGTTTTAGTACCAGTGTCAGCTTCCATTGGTACAGTTCCTGTTGATGGAAAAAACACACACCTTAATATATTTGATTTTTTTGAATAATTGCTTAAGTTTGCCTAAGGGTGAAGAGGTACCTGAGAGAGATGAGGGGTTGGATTCAGTGTGCAGAGTGTCAAGGTTCGATTCAGTGTCTGTTATTTTTGGTGTTGAGGATGCTGTTAAAACAATTTACCTTTTTTATTTCTGTTTATAGCATATAAAAAAGTATAAAACCAAAGAATGAAACAAGTAGACTGTTGGATACCTAAGGATGAAGTTTCAACAGAGCACTCAGTGGCCGGCTGTGTTCTTTCCAAGTTTGATCCTTTAAAGACAAAAAAAAAAAAAAAAAAAAAAAAAAAGAAACATCAAAATTGTACATTCTTCCGTCACACAGTCCACTGTATTGTGTTAGAAGCACTGACTAAAGATAGATGGCTTGTACCCACTTCCACACACCGTACAAAATATCAAGAGCAGCAAGCTTTTGCTTGTTATTTTGATCTAGAGTCCAACAGTCAAAGGACCAAGTGAAACAGTTTCTGTCCATATGCAGCTCTCAAACTGATCAAACCTGATACATGAAAAGTAAATTTTTTCTTTGTTTAAAAAATAAATAAAAGACAATGAAGTAGTATTAAGTTTACCTCCGAGCCATTCTGGTTGACATGTATCTAGTGACTAAAGGCTGTCACTGTTTACCTCATAATGCCAAGTGTGGAGCATCCACAACATACACTGTATTGCCTTCACATGTATTTGAACTGAGTAACATCCCAGTTTTAATCCATGGGGTTTTAATCTGTTGTCAGCCTGCCCTTTGCAGCTATAACATCTTAAACTCTTCTGGTAAGGTTTTCCACAGGTTTAGGAGTATTCATGGCAGTTTGACCATTCTTCAAGAATATATATATATATATATATATATATATATATATATATATATATATATATATATATATATAAAGAGCCCTGAAGCTTGAGGAGGATGAAAAGATGGAAATGAGGGAGGAGAGATCAGTGGTTGAGGACACAGATGGAGGATGACAAGATAGATAAGATAAATTGTATAAATGGAATTCCACCGGCAAGAGAATTCTATTAGAATGTTCCAGATTCCTCAGAATTCTTAAAGAATGGGGAAACCTGACATCAAAATAAAGCAAAAACACTGCTGCGAAGAGTACAAGCTAGTTTTAAGATTACAAGTAGCTCTTAAACTATAGGCAATTCAGATTTGTGCATTTCATCATCCTCTTTCATCCACCACCTCCACCACTGCACACTCCTCCCCTCAAGCCTCATCTCAGGAACTGAAGTCAGGGCTCTAATACAAAAAACATGCTTATTTATTCCCAATATTGTTGTAATTACTGTTTTTCAACAGATTAGACACATGACCCATCACCAGTCAAGTGACAAAGCAACAGCTAAAAAAAAAAAAGTTTGTTATAGTTAACATTGCGTCAGCTCATGTTGGGCTTCACACCTAAATGAACGTTTCAATAATACCAGAGCGGGGTCAGCACTTAATATTAGGCAACAATGGCAAAAACAGCAGTGCTTAAGAGTTGTTGGAAATCCTCAACAACTCACCTCAGTGTGTCATCAGACAGAAGTGAAAGTTTTACAGCTGTGGATGTTCTACACCAGGCATTATAAAGTAAACAGTGATCTACACTTTACTGTACAGAACATTTTAGGTGACTGGATTAAAAGTGTTAACTATATCAAATTAATTGCCACATACATTTTTAAGTGTTGATGTTATTAAAATGGATTCAAATGGTGTCTAAAGACATTCTTTATGCAAACAGCAGAAACATGCTGGCCATAGCTGTCATGGGCAAACAAAGTGGCCAGCCACAACCTTGGGAGTGTTTACAGTCTACCAAAAGGGGATGATCCAGATGCTTGAGTTTCAATTTTTAAAAGCTGTCATACCAGTGTCATACATTTAAGCATGGCTGGATGCTTGACTGAAACATGTGGCCTACCTGATGTTGAGGAATTTGAGTCTTTCCATGTTTCTGTCTCTGAAAGATCACTGTCTGTCTTCCAGCACATCCTCTGAAAAACAGGGATTTAAAAAAAAAAAAAGACTATAAAGTGATTAAATTTGCACAATTGTATATTTTATATACTTTACCATTGGGATTAATCTGTATTTGGTCCAAGCTCATCCCCTTGAAATCTGTCAGTCAGCCTTGTTCTAGAGCAATCAGCACTTTGCTGACCTTAGCCAACTCGAGTGTTCCTTCAGGCAGTCTGTAGTACTCCCTGTGGACACGTTTATCATGGCCTAGAAAATTGGCAAGAATGTCCTTCTCATTGTCTTTCAGGTTTAGGACTGTAGATAATGTAGATACATGCTTTCTCAACTTGGTTGAGGACAGCGTTTCTGGATGCGTGGCTCCACATTCCTTTGCAATCTTTCTGATGGCATCCGATCCCCTCAAGTGAGTCTGCGCCTCAGGTCTGCTGAAAAAAAAGGGATTTTCGTCGGGCACCCCACATGCCTGCCGATGTGCAACCAAGGCTTCCATTGAAGAAAATATGTCTGGTGTTAAAAGGATAGGCCAGAAGAACACGGAGACGGAGACTATGCTGTAGTCACGCGAGACTTTGTGAATCTCGGCAGTATCGTTAATGGCGGCGTGACTCTATCAGCAAACATTTGCGTGATTAGCCTTTTTTTTTCTCGCCAATTTATAACTAGACAGGCTTAAAACTAAAAAAATATAGGTAGTTTCTTAGCCTAACTTAAATTATTTTCAACAATCTGGAGGACGGTGGAGAGGACCTGGATAGTTTGCTGCGGTACATCGACGGGTGTTTTGAGCGAGTCGTCATGGGGAAAACAGACAAGACGCCGACTCCCTCCACCAGCAAAGCAACGCCGTCCACAAAAAGAAGCCGCCCAGAAGATTCCCCAGAGGCAACTTCGCCACCCACCACCAATATTGTGGACATTCTGGAGTCCATTAATAACAAATTGTCCAGCTTTGACGCCCGCTTGGCCCTGGTTGAAATCCTTCACAAGGAGTTTCAGGCCCTGCGGGAGTCAGTCGAGTTCAGCCAGCATCAGGTGGAAACACTGGCTGCTGAAAACGCTGTCCTCAGAGAGTCGGTGAATTCCCTCACCGAGGAAACGACCCGGCTCTCAGAAGAAAATAAGAAAATTAAAGAATCGATTATCGAGCTTCAGGCCCGCAGCATGAGAGAAAATCTTGTGTTTTCAGGTATCCCGGAGAAGGCAGAGGAGGACCCGGAGGCTACAGTGAAGGAATTTATCCAAACTCACCTGAAGCTCCCGGAGGACGCCGTGAAGACCATCGCCTTCCATAGAGTCCACCGCCTGGGAGGGAAGCGACCCGGAGCACGCAGACCCAGACCGATCGTGGCCAAATTCGAACACTTCAAAGAAAAAGAGCTGGTGAAGAGCCGCGGCCGGGAGCTGAGAGGGACGGACTTCAGCGTCAACGACCAGTTTCCAAAGGAGATTCTGGAGCGACGCAAGGCCCTATTCCCCATCCGGAAGAAGCTCATGCAGGAAGGCTCCCGGGCTGTCATCGCCGTGGACAAACTGTATGTAAACGGACAGCTTTACCGAGACAAAAACACCACGCCATGGCTCTGCTGATCGATCAGGTGATCTGTGTCCATATTAACGTTCTTTTCTGAGTTTTTTTTTCAACTATCTAAACAGTACCATTAAATAGTCTAAATCTGTCTAAGTAGTACCATTAACGCCGACGAGTCAGCATAGTACCGTGATCGTTTGTTTGGTTGTTTGTTCTGTTTTGTTTTCCCCTCATCTAATTTCATTCTTATGTCACTTAGTTCACTTTTTACACGTCTTTTTTCTTTCTGCACTCAGCAATATGTTTACGTCACTTACAATGCTACAGTTTACTACACTAACATACAGCGCAGATGCACACACACCAACATACAGCGCACATACACACGCACACATCAATATAAAGGGCACACGCCAACATACAGAACATATGTACACACACACACACATCCTTAGTGAGCACACAACAGTCCATCAGTTAGTTTAAATATGAGCACACTCAGATTTGTCTCATGGAATGTGCACGGGGCTGGTTCGAGGGAAAAGAGACTAAAAATTTTTAATCGGTTAAAAGACTTAAAAGCAGATGTTGTTTTTCTACAGGAGACACATGTGTCCAAAACATCTGTGCTCACTCTTTCCTCTCCACAGTTCCCTCACACGTACTCAGCCTGCTATAACTCCAAACAAAGAGGTGTAGCTATATTGATTAACAAGAAGATAAACTTTAACATTAGCAACAGTACAATAGACCCTGAAGGTAGATTTATAATACTTAATTTATCTATACAGAATACAGATTTATGTATTGCTAGTATATATGGACCAAATGTTGATGACCCCTCCTTCTTTCATGCTTTGTTCACTTCACTCTCAGATCACTCTGACACCACACTTGTAATAGGAGGAGACTTCAACCTGGTACTTAATGCAGATATTGACAGGCTCAGTACAGCAGCGAGTCAGAGGAACTGGCAGTCTGCAGACATTCTTAAACAGTACATGAAGGATTTTGGACTTTGCGATGCTTGGCGTTCACATCACCCTACTTTGAGAGATTATAGTTATTTCTCACAAGTACACAAATCTCATTCCCGCTTAGATTACTTTTTAGTTAGCAGCTCCATAATGATGGATATCACAGACACTCAGATTCACCCTATCACTATTAGCGATCATGCACCGGTGTCTATGTCTCTGACACAGAAAAGAGTCACACCACCAATCAGGAACTGGAGATTTAATACATCATTACTTAAAGAAGAAGATTTTATTAATTATTTCAAAAAGGAATGGTCAGCATACTTAGAATATAATGATATTCCAGGAATATCACCATGTGTTCTTTGGGAAGCAGGAAAGGCAGTAATGCGGGGCAAAATAATATCTTACTGCTCGCATAGGAAAAATAAAGAAAAAGCACTTGTGTTAGAATTAGAACAAAAAATTAAATCTTTAGAAACTGCTTATGCCGCTTCACCACAAGAACATACAATTATCAGCCTGAGGAAACTGAAACTGGAGCTAAATGAAATAATTGATAAAAGGACACAATTTATGTTGCAGAGGCTGCGTTTGGAAAACTTTGAGCATGGAAATAAATCTGGAAAATTCCTGGCCAAGCAATTAAAACTGAATAAAGAAAAAACAGCTATTTTTTCTATTAAAGACTCGACTGGTATTATTACTCATGACCCCCAACAAATAAATAACTCTTTCAGAGACTTCTATGAAGCCTTATATTCACCACAGATTAACCCATCTGATACTGAAATTGAAGAATTTCTTAATAATATAAATCTACCAAAACTAAATGACAGCCAGGCTGCAGCTCTGGATTTACCTCTTTCATTGTCTGAACTTAGTGAAGCCCTACAGCATCTCCCAAATAATAAAGCCCCAGGCCCAGATGGTTTTCCAGCCGAGTTTTATAAAGAATTTTGGTCTGAGCTAGCTCCCATTTTTTTCAGAATGGTAACTCAGATTCAGAATGACCACATCTTATCTCCAACCTTAAACTCTGCTAACATTAGCCTGCTTCTTAAACCAGGCAAAGACCCCACACTCCCATCCAGCTACAGGCCAATCTCTCTCATTAATGTAGATCTTAAAATAATTTGCAAAGCCCTTGCCAAAAGATTAGAAAGTATTACTCCATTTATTGTACATCCAGATCAAACAGGCTTTATCAAGGGTCGGCACTCAGCCAATAATACACGTCGACTGATAAATATAATAGACTATTGTTCTATTAACAAATTAGAGACGACAATCGTGTCTTTAGATGCAGAGAAAGCATTTGATCGGGTAAATTGGAAATTCTTACTAGCAGTTCTGCAAAAATTTGGATTCGGTTCATCCTTTATAAACTGGATCAGAACACTACACAGCTCTCCGAATGCGCGAGTTAGGACAAATGATCTCATTTCACAAAGTTTCAGTCTGCAGAGGGGCACTAGGCAGGGCTGCCCACTCTCTCCCTCTCTTTTTGTAATTTTCATTGAGCCGCTAGCAGCAGCAATCCGTCAAAATGCAAATATTAAAGGGATTCAAACTGAAAATATGGACCATAAACTTAGCCTTTATGCTGATGATGTATTACTTTTCCTTGGGAATTCACAAGGCTCTCTTTTGAAGACTATCACACTGATAGATAAGTTCTCATCTATATCTGATTACTCTATCAATTGGAGTAAATCAACAGTTTTGCCTCTGAATTGTAATTTCCAGAGAACCTCTAGGACCCCACTAAAGTCAGGAAATATTAGATATTTAGGCATAAATTTTTCCGCCAGGCTCTCAGACTTGGTACGATTAAATCATATCCCCTTATTAAAAACAATAGAGGATGATCTCACACGTTGGAACAGTTTACCTATATCACTTATGGGGAGAGTTGCTGCCATTAAAATGATGGTTTTACCAAAAATTAATTATCTATTTTCATTGATCCCTAATAAACCTTCTATTCCTTGGTTCAAGTCACTAGATTCAAACATCTCAAAATTTTTATGGAAAAACAAACCGTCAAGAATAAGCTTAAAAACTTTACAAAAGCCAAAACACAGTGGAGGTCTAGAATTACCAAACTTTTATTACTATTTCTTAAGCAGTAGATTGCAGTATATTTCAAAGTGGATCAAATCCAACTCATTAGACAACCCATGGCTGGATCTAGAACAGGCGTTTTGTGGAAAAATAAAAATCTCAGATTTACCTTTCATTAGTTCCAGTATTAAACATCATAACTGCTATAAAGTCCTTAGTATAAATACCTCTCTGACAGCCTGGTGGGAATTTTTAAAAATAACTAAGTCTTCACTCATCCCCTGTAAACTAACACCCATTTGGAACAATCCAGATATTTGTCAGAAAAAGAAAATGCTGAATTTTCCGTTATGGCGTGATAAGGGTATAAATAACTTAGAACATATTATCCAAGATGGAAATTTTATCACGTTCCAAGAACTTATATCAAAATATAGAATTGGCAACGGTAGATTTCTGGAATATCAACAAGTTAAGTCCGTCCTACAGGGAAGATTTAACCTTAATCAATTGAATCTAGAAATGCCTACTTGGGTAACAGAATTTCTTAACCTCTGTACCCCAAAATTGTTATCAAAATTATATAAATTATTAATAAAAACTGATGATTCAGTTTCCCTCCCAATTACAAAATGGGAGCGTGATCTTTCTGTCAACCTGGATCAAAATTTATGGACAGAAATATGTTTAAATATCTTCAAAATGACTAAAAGACCCCAAATACAACTTGTACAATATAAGATTCTCCATAGAACATACTACACTGGACAAAGGATGTTCCAAATGGGCCTTACACACTCAAACATATGCACCCACTGTACAAGCAATTCAGAGGATAATCATCTACACGCTCTGTGGTCTTGTGTACCAGTTCAGAGATTTTGGCAGAGGATTTGTGAAGATCTATCCACATGGTTTAGCTGTCATATCCCAACTTCCCCCAGACTATGCATCTTAGGTGATGTCAGTGAATTAATTATGGAGTTAAATATATCACACATAGTTCTTACTGCCTTGTGCATCGCTAAGAAGATGATCCTCATGAACTGGAAGACAAAAAATAAACTATGTATTACTCAGTACAGAAATTTATTAGTAGATCATGTTAGTTTAGAGAGAATGTCTGCTTCTTCTAAAAACAAATTGGAGGAATTTGACTCTCTTTGGTTCCCACTGCTCAGCTCCATTACTTAGTGGGGGTGGTGGGCTGCGGGCTCTGCTCCTGATGTGCTTTGTGGGGGGGTGGGGGGGGACTCCGGGGGCCTGGGTAGCTGGTAGCCTCCTGGGGCTGGGGTCCTGGGGCGACCTTCTGGTGATGTCTGTGTGCCTGTCCTGGTTGATGGTGGTGGGGGCTTGGATGGTGCTGCCTTCGGTCCTGGGGTGTGGGCGGGGTGCTTGGGGGGGTGGTGCCGGCCCTCGGTCGGTTGGCTGGTCTTCCCTGTATGGCTTGGGGGCTGGGGTCTGGGGCCCCGGCACTGGGGCCGCGCCGGCTCCCGGTGGGCCCCCCCTGGCGCGGGGGGGGCCTCTGCTGTCCCGGCCGCGCCGCCGGGTGGGGTGGGTTGGCCTGACGTCGGGATGTCCGGTCTACGCTTTTGGGGCCCTGGGGTGCCTGCATTGCAGGGGGGTGGGGTGGGGGATGGGGCCGCGGTGGGGTGGTTGGGGGGGACTGGGCACTGCATTTCCATGCCCAGGCCAGTATGTCCTGTCGCCTGTTTGTGTCTATTGTTGAGTGAATGGGCATCTAGGAGGAGCGGGCCGCCCTCTGCGGTGGGGGCGAGGGCGCCAACCTCGGGTGCTGCAGTGCTCCGGGATGCTGTCACCGCGGCCCCGGGCTCACCTCCCCCTGCCCTGTGCTGGGGTGTGGGAGGTCGGGGTGCCTATTGAGCCAGCGGCCAGCTGGCTCTCTTCTTCCAGGATTTTTCCTGGTCATATGCCCCCCCCCCCCTCCCCCTCCCCATACACAAACACACACACACACACACACAGAATACACATCACTCACAGATGTAGGATGGAGAGGCCACGTGGAGAGCTGCACCACCACTTGCCTCTCCGTTTTAATTGCACTTTAGTCATTATAACTCACAACACATACACACTTACACCCTGATACACATAGGACCTTTGGGGCAGGCATGTTACTCAGAGGTTGATGAGATGGGCCGCTGAGGTGGCCCCACTCGGATCCTCGTCACTGTCTGTCTCCAAATTTTATTTGCACTTTAGACATGGAGGGTTTTGGGGGGGCAGTGTGGGCAAGCGCTGACGACCAACAGTTGGCGCTTGTGGCATAACTGTCCCCTCAATTTTAACTGCACCCTATACACCTCATTCACTCACAAACATTAACACATAGACCTACAAGTTGGGGAGGAGGAGGGGTGGATGGGTCATCTTACACCCCGATTTCTTGCGTCTCGCCCGGGGTAGGGGTCGGGTGGTTCCTTGGGGACCGGGCTGGTGGCATCCTGGGGTCGCTGTTGGCCCTGGGGTGGTTTCCACTTGCCCCGCCTTCAGAGGGTGGGTAGCTATGGATGAATGTGTGTCTTTGTGTATTTGTCACCGTCTCCGTGAGTATGGGTGGGTGAGTGAATGTGTATGTATGGCATATCTGTGTGTGGGTAAGTATGTATGGGCATGTATGAGTATCTGTGTATAAATGTGTACACGGGTGTCTGGGTGTGTTTGTATGTATGGCTGGACCTGGGTCTGGGCCTTGTGCCTTGCCTCCTGGCCGCTCCTTGCTGGTTGCCTCCTCCCCCCTACCCCCCTGGGATGGGGGTGCCTCGGGGTTCCTGGGTGGGGCTGGGTGTTCTGGCGTGGGTACTGGCCTGCCCCCCTTGGGGGTGCGGTGCGGGGCTGCGTTGGCTTCTTCGGCGTGGGGGGGGGCTCTGTGGAGGGTCGGGCGGTCCTTGGGTGCCGTGGGCCCGGGAGCCCTGCCGCCGGCCAGTGCAGGGGGCTGGCCGCTGGGGGGGGGCTGGCTTCTCATCGCCTTGGGTTCCCTGGAGCCCTCGCTCCTCGACTGGGGGGGCTCCGTCTGAGACCACCCTCTCCCGTCTGCTGGGGTAGGTGTGCGGTTGTCTTTGGACTGAGTGGCCGGGGGTCTTCCTGGCCCTTGGTGGGCTGCTGGTGGCCTGGGGTTCTGGGGGCTTTCCGTACCTGCCTCTGGCTTCTGATGGGTGGAGCTGCAGCGTTTTGCCCTCATTGGTAAGTACGTTCCATGACACAGACACAAACATGACACAGACACAAACGCCCACTCAATCACAACTCAACATAATTGTTGGTGTGCGTAACATGCTTTGTTAGTTTTGTTTTTCACACACAAATTTATTTTTGCAAGTATTGATAGTATTTTTTTTTATATGTTAAAGTGATGAAGTATCTGATTAATAGACTTGTGCTCTTTCCCCTTTTTTTTTTTGCTCCCTTTCTCTCTCCCTTTTTCTTCTCTTTATTTTCCTCTTCTTCAGCCTGTCAGCTCTGGCTGTTACATAGTATGTGGAAAAATAACTCAGATAAATAAAATAAAGGGTTAAAACAACAACAAGAAGAGCCTATTGAGAACCTATAGAGCTCATCTTGAAATAGCAAATATGTTTGGCACAACAACGCATTCAGATCACAGTTCTGCTTGCAAGATCTACCAGACATGACAGGCTAAAAAAAAAAAAAAAAAAAAAAAAAAAAAAGGATAGGAACTTTCCTGTTTCTTTTTCCTCTTATTTCAATGCGCTGGAAATACTGACAAAGTTTTTTCTCAAACTCTGAAAGTCCTTGTGCCACATCGTAATGAACTCCTGATGTGTCTCTTAGAGTGAATGCAGTTAGTGGCATTTTTGATACCTCACCCTCTCTCCTGTGGTTGAACAGTATCACTTCGCAAAAAGTCAAATTGGCCAGCTTGGACCAATTCTTCTTATTGGGATTGCCATCAAGACTGGTTTGATATTCTTTCCTGTATTTATCAAGATGCATGTGCATGATTTTCACATCCTCTGTGAAAGGGAGCACTTGAGGAGTGTTCCATTTTCCCTCTTTTAGAGTCTGCAGTGCACGGGATGACACACACACATCCCATTTCTTCTCATAAAGACTCCGGCTTCTCTCCAGATTCTGTAGAAATTCCTCACTGTCGACTTCTGCCATCTTTGCTTCACACTCAAGAATATCTGCAATCTTCTTGAGACTATGGCCCAATTTCAGAGCCAGGGATGGTGTTTTATACATGTTTTTGTCTTCATCAAAGCCAGCCACATCCTTGACTGCTTCAACCACCAACTTAAATTTGGAAGGCACAAAGAAATCCTCCATTTTTTTCAGTGTGCCTGCTTCCCGTGAGCACAGAAGTAACTACTTCTCGCATTTTTTGCCTGATGTACTCGTGTTTGGTCTTGTCATGTCCATGTTTTGAATACAAATGTTCTCCAAATCTTAAAATGCTTTTCTCCTCTCTGATGATTTGTGTGACATCATCCTGATTCATAGCATTTACGAGTTCCCAAACTTTTCTACTTATACCATCTGGGACAGGTTGTGCAAGGGAACAAAGTGATTGGATCCGACTTTTGCCTGGCTTTGCTGTGCTGCATTTTTGTGAAAGCCTGCACCTTGACATGTGTCGCCACAATGACTTTCTTCTCAGCAAAGCCTGACAATTTATACAATGCATGTAGTCACTTGCGTTTGCAGTTTCCCCAGTTTGCTGACTTGGGATTAATGTCCCAGGACCAGTTTTTAATACAGCCATATTATGTGCACGGTTTCCCTTGTTCCTAATAAGGTCAAAATGCAGTTTTCTCTCTTTTGATTTCAAAGGAAAGCTAATGGCTTTTTCTACAGCTGGTTCACTCTTATGCGTGCGTATTAAGTGCCTTGCCATTTTATGGCAGTTCACTGAACAGAATAAGCAGTAATGCCTCTTGCTGTACACTCTGCCACCATCTTTCTTCTTTTTCAACTTCATCACAGAGACTTTTCCCTGGTTAGTTTCAGTGTCTTCAAATTTAGATTTCATGCAATGTCCACCAATCCAATTCCGAGGGTCTACTCTGTCATATAAAAGCATCGTAAGAGCAGACTGCAGCGTTACTGTGATGGCATGAGGCTTCAAACACGGAAAGCACCACAAACATCCCACGGGCAGGACAGTGCCAGTTAACAGGTTAAGACTGACTAGCAAATAAATAGGGCTGACTCTTTTGACACTGGAATCCAATGTACTCAATTTACATAGTTCCATGACATGTGGTGTTGAGTCAAGCAAATAAACTCACTTCTGCTACCTAGGATAAAGGTAAAACCCTGGTTCTCAATGTCTCTGACAAGTAATGTGACACAAAATATTTTAATTCCAAGAACAAATCAGCAGAAATGACTATCGATACAATACAAAGTGTACTGAACCCTGGGACTGTGGGACAAATGATCCACACACATTACCTGGTTTGAACTGTAAATAAGATTTAAAGGCCTTTTAATTAAAAATGTTAAGCTCCAATAGCAAAACAAATCACCCAGCAAAACAAAGAATGAGGGGCGACCTACATCCTTTGCACAGCATATATAAATTGCACAGTATGTGAACACATAATTTCAGTGATGCTTTGAAATTCTCATCACGCAGCAATTACAAGAACTGTACAAACTTACCAATATGCTGTCAGTTCGTTGAAGTGATGGGACATCTGGGTCATCAGCATCAGAAACAGAGCTTGTAGGAATGATTATGTCAGTGTCACTGTCAGCATTAGAGCTTTTTCCCTATGGCACAGGGAGACAATTGATAAGGTTCTGGCATTAATGCACATCAAACCATGTTTTTAAAATCTGGCCCCAGTGTTACAGCACAAGTCCAGAGGCAGGTGTGAGCCAGTGTAGAACAGCAATACACCATACATTTCCTCTGCTTGACTGAAAAAAATCATTACACTTCACAGTCTAAAGTCAGAGGACAACAGCGACGAGGCTTTAACCATTAGTGTTATTACTCAGATAAGAAAAAAGTTAAGACAGGGTTACACTGTTTTGGACCACCAGAAGGGATCTTTATAGTTACCATTAGCTAGCGACGCAGGCCGTCGCTATAGTCAGCTAGCACCCACCGCTAGCGAGTGACGCAGGCCTTCGCTATAGTCAGCTAGCACCCACCGCTAGCGAGCGACGCAGGCCGTCGCTATAGTCAGCTAGCACCCACCGCTAGTGAGCGGCGCAGGCCGTCGCTATAGTCAGCTAGCACCCACCGCTAGCGAGCGATGCAGGCCGTCGCTATAGTCAGCTAGCACCCACCGCTAGCTAGCAATTCAACCATTCGCATTAGTGAGCGGCCATTAGCTACCCCCACCCACCTCCACCCAAATACTTACTCCCTTCCCCACCTTTATGAAACTTAAATAATATATTACTGTAAAGCTACTAATTTGTTTTGGCTATAAAACATTTAGTCCTGAACTTTAATTTTGAAAGGTATCTTTCTAGAATTTTACTTGCTTTTTAAAGCTAACACTTTTCCTAGCTAAAGCCAGCCGCAGCAGGTGATAATTGCATTCAATTAAGCACATCACATCCACACATGCCCGAATATTACAACGATATGGTGCATAAGTTACCAAAAATAATACCTGCGACTGCATTAATGCTTATAAATAGTTCAAAACTGTACAGTTTGCTGAGAACGTTGTCAAATAATCAGTACGAAAAACCTAAGTCACATGGCCATTACCAAGGCATGCTAAACTTAGCTACAAACATCACGTAGCCTAATTATTAATTAAATACTAAAATACTTTGTTTCGTGTACTTACCTGTCGGATCACGTCTTCCCTTATCTCTCTTTGACTATCAGCCATCTTTTGCTTCACTCCATATTTATTTTTGTCCTTGTGTGGCTTTGGTCTTGCGCCGGACATGTTGACTCCAGGCTGCACAGGCACGGACTAATTATCACCACCTGCCTGTGATTGGAGGGTGGGGGATGGGCATCGGTAACATGAGAGAGAAACACACTTTTCCCGCAAAAGTCAGGAAAAGTGTTTCTCACTCATCACTTCAGGTGAAATTTTCAGCATTGGGTTGATGAACTTGTGTTTTAACAAAATATTACTTAAAAATGTATATAAAAATATGTGAAAAAGTTAAAATTGTTTAATATGGTTTTGATATCCAAACTTAAAAATGAATATTACAAAAGCCAGCTTGAAACATTTCATTTTTATTATTTGTTTTAGTGCTGGCATTAATTTGTAGCTCATCCAGTTGAAGAACTTATGAAATGGCAACAGGGGTGGACTGGGGTTGAAATTCAGCCCGGGAGCTTGGTTTGGAGAGGCCATTTTTCCAATCGCACGACACACAAACCATAATTTTAAAACAAGGGAACTTTTTATGCAGTATAAAGCAGCATTAAAACAACTGTGTGTGTCTGTGTGATGTAATGACAAAGCAAAAAATACAAATCAGTCAACAAAAAGAAAAAATAATTTAATTCTAGATTTAAGAGGGAGCCAATGAAGACAAGCCAATATGGGAGAAATATTTCTTTTTCTTGTCACTGTCAGTACTCTTTCTGAACCATTTTGGATCAAACAGGCTTTACTGTGCAACTTCATTTAAACTACTGTGTGGAGGTATGTGGAAATGTGTACCGTATGACGATGGTAGATGGGGAATGGGCCTAGGTAAAGTGGGGACCGCAAAAGTCAGGAAGTGTGTGTCCCTCTTTTTCTAGTCCCTGTCAGTACTCGTTCTGCAACATTTTGGATCAAATGGTCTTCATTGTTCTCTGGTGCAACCTAATTTAAGCTACTGTCTGGAGGCAGGGGGAAATATGTACTGTGTGACTGTAGTAAGTGGGGGATAGGCATAGGTATAGTGGGGACCGCAAAAATCAGGAAGTGTGTGTCTCCCTTTTCTCTCTGGTTCAGTGCATAAACATCACTATTAGTTTGTTGAACTTGGGATTCAACAAGACATTAACCTGTCCTCGAACCAGGCCTGGCAGGGAGCTTGAAGAAGAGTGGTGGTGTGGCCTTAGCCCATGTTGCCCAGCTAGGCACAGCCTGAAGAGGAGAGATGGGCCCACCCTCCTGTAAACGCAGCCCCCACAGGAGGCGTTGTAGGGGTCAGGTGCAATGTGTGTTGGTCAGAGGCACTAGCAGACTGATATCTGGGTATCGAGGCTGGCTATTGGGACATGGAATGTCCCCTCTCTGGTGGGGAAGGAGCCTGAGCTAGTGCCTGAGATGAGACATACTGACTAGAAATACTCGGGCTCACTTCGGTGCATGGCCTGGGCTCCGGGAAACAGTCTCCTGGAGAGGGACTGGACTCTGTTCCAGTCTGGAGTTGCTCTCAGTGAACAGCAGTGAGCTGGGGTGGGTATCTTTGTGTCCACTTAGAGAAAGTTGTATGTTGGAGTTTTCAATGCTGAATGAGATGATTGCTTCCATGCACCTTTGGGTCGTGGATGGGGTCCTGACTGTTGTCTGCGCCTAGTTTAGAATACACAGCCTTCTTGGTGTCACTGGGCAGGATGCTGGAGGGTGCTCCATCCAATGACTCCATATTTCTTCTGGGGGACTTCAACGCTCTCATGGGCAGTGATAATGGGACTTGGAGGAGCATGACTGGGAGGAACGGCCTGCCCTGATATGAACCTGAGTGGTGCTTTGTTATTGGACTTCTGTGCAAACCACAGTTTGTACATAGCAAAAACCATGGTCTGCAGGTCGATGATTGATTTTCTGTGATCATATCAGATCTGCAGCTGTGTGCTCTGGACACTCAAGTGAAGTAATGAACTAATTAGGAGGCCCCGGGGCAGACCCAGTACACACTGAAAACATTGTCTCTGGAGCTTGAAAAAGGTGACTGGACTTCTTTTTGTTTCTTGAAGACGTTTCGCCTCTCATCCAAAAGGCTTCTTCAGTTCTCAACCAAATGGTGGCGAGACCCAGGTGGGCATAGTCCCCTGGAGGTGGTTATGTCAATTGTACATGTGCCACGTGTGAAAGGAGGCATGGGTCATTTCAATCAGTTTCAGATGAAACCAATATAAGACTTTGCTCCATTGTTTCTTGTTTCATGTGACCTATTGAGGTCACTGGAACAAAGGTGTGAATGGGGGTTGAGACGTCTGGGAAGGGATCTTTACACACAGCTGAAAAAAATAAAGGGAACACTCAAATAACACATCCTAGATCTGAATGAATGAAATATTCTCATTGAATACTTTGTTCTGTACAAAGTTGAATGTGCTGACAAGAAAATCACACAAAAATCATCAATGGAAATCAAATTTATTAACCAATGGAGGCCTGGATTTCGAGTCACACACAAAATTAAAGTGGAAAAACATACTACAGGTTGATTCAACTTTGATGTAATGTCCTTAAAACAAGTCAAAATGAGGCTCAGTATTGTGTGTGGTCTCCACATGCCTGTATGACCTCCCTACAATGCCTGGGCATGCTCCTGATGAGGTGGCGGATAGTCTCCTGAGGAATCTCCTCCCAGACCTGGACTAAAGCATCCGCCAACTCCTGGACAGTCTGTGGTGCAACGTGACGTTGGTGGATGGAGCGAGACATGATGTCCCAGATGTGCTCAATCGGATTCAGGTCTGGGGAAAGGGCAGGCCAGTCTGTAGCTTCAATGCCTTCATCTTGCAGGAACTGCTGACACACTCCAGCCACATGAGGTCTAGCATTGTCCTGCATTAGGAGGAACCCAGGGCCAACCGCACCAGCATATGGTCTCACAAGGGGTCTCAGGATCTCATCTCGGTAACTAATGGCAGTAATGCTACCTCTGGCGAGCACATGGAGGGCTGTGTGGCCCTCCAAAGAAATGCCACCCCACACCATTACTGACCCACAGCCAAATCGGTCATGCTGAAGGATGTTGCAGGCAGCAGATCGCTTTCCATGGCGTCTCCAGACTCTGTCACGTCTGTCACATGTGCTCAGTGTGAACCTGCTTTCCTCTGTGAAGAGCACAGGGCGCATTTGCCAATCCTGGTGTTCTCTGGCAAATGCTGTGAGCACAACCCAAATCTGTGGACGTCGCGTCCTCATACCATCCTCATGGAGTCGGTTTCTAACCGTTTGTGCAGACATATGCACATTTGTGGCCTGCTGGAGGTAATTTTGCAGGGCTCTGGCAGTGCTCCTCCTGTTACTCCTTGCACAAAGGCGGAGGTAGCGGTCCTGCTGCTGGGTTGTTGCCCTCCTACGGCCGCCTCCACGTCTCGTGGTGTACTGGCCTGTCTCCTGTAACGCCTCCAGCATCTGGACACTGCGCTGACAGACACAGCAAACCTTCTTGCCACAGCTCGCATTGATGTGCCATCCTGGAGGAGCTGCACTACCTGAGCCACTTGTGTGGGTTGTAGAGTCTGTCACTTTTGAATGTTGGTGGTGCTTTCACACTTGTGGTAGCATGAGACAAACATCAGCCAGAAAGCATAGGTACTGAGAAGTGGTCTGTGGTTCCCACCTGCAGAACCACTCCTTTTATTGAGTGTGTCTTGCTAATTGGCAATAATTTCCACCTGTTGTCTATTGCATTTGACAATCAATTTCACATGCTGTTGTGCAATCAGTGTTGCTTCTTAAGTGGACAGTTTGATTTCACAGAAGTTTGATTTACTTGGAGTTATATTATGTTGTTTAAGTGTTCCCTTTATTTTTTTGAGCAGTGCATTTCTCTGGGATGGGTGTTCTGGAACGCAAATTTCATTATATGTTTACATATATAATGACAAAGTGTTACTGAGTCTTGAGTCTTAAATGAAATGTACATTTTACAGTATGGTTACTACAGATTTATCTTTTTGGTTTTAATACTAGTGTTTTTGGTTTTAAATTATTCAAAATTATTTGTGTTTATTCTTTTTATATGATAAACAATTAAAACTCTAACAACTGCAATTTCCCTCTGGGATCAATAAAATATTTCTTATTCTGTATAAGGCACACTTTTGGGGTCTTGGTACAAGTTGGACATTGTTTAAATGCCATAGCCTACCTGAATATTGCTGCTGACCATATCCATCCATATGGCCACCTTCATTTAAAATCTCAGACCATTTCAAATCTCAAAACTCATTGTCATGTTCAAAAAATTGAACATGACAATGAGCATTAGCTGTCAATGTACCTGTTGCAGGAGTATGGTCCAGAAGGGGACCTCTTTGTTAGTGGTGACCTTTTTCACCGCAGAGATCTGAGGACAAGACAACACACACAGTTACTCCTCCAATGGCATCTGTTGCAAAGATGTGCCCGGTCATGTTACTGGCATGACATCAAAACATTTTTGGCCAGCTGAAAAAAGCAACCACTGAGTGTGATAGTCTCATAGCATTCCAACAAAACTAATGTTAAGGCTTTTTAAAAAATAAACAAATAACCTTCAGTTCTGGTATGATGGCGCCTGTGTTTGACTCTACCGCTATCGGCCGCAAATTGTGTTTTCCCCGCTACTTGTATTTTTTTTCTGCTCTGCTGCTTTCGCTCTGTTTTAGGAATGTACTGCCTGTACTGGTTTACGATCGCCTTTCACTGCTTTCCATCCGTGCCTCCATGATAGGTCAAAATACCTTTTTCCCTGGCGCTGGCACTCTCCATTCTTTTCCCCCAGAGATCATCTCTTCGTCGGGCGCCCTAACTGAGCCAGCTATGGAATTTCGCAGGAAGAGAGGAAAATGAGCGGGTCTTCAAGTAAAGTTCAGACTCCTCTGGAAACAGGGTTTGACGGGTAAGTGACGCAGAGCATTCTTAGCCTCCTGTGCTCGGTCATCTTTCTTGGAGGGAAATCCTTCTCAGCTGTCTCTGCATGGATACTCGAGGCCAAGCCTTGTAAGACAATGCTTCCTTAGGTGGGTCCACCCAGACTCTGCTTCTGTTTTGCCTGCATTTCATGGATTTTATGAAGGCCGAGGCTCAAACCCTCTGTATCTGCTCTCTTTTCCTCGAGCATCAACCACAAATCAGGCTTCCTCCTCACTACATATGGCGCTTTTTAATGCCCGATCGATTTCCAGTAAATCCTTCTTATTGAATGATTTTATAACTACCAAAGACCTAGATTTCTTATTTCTGACTGAAACCTGGCAGCGTGACTCTGATTTTATATCTCTCATTGAACTGTGTCCTGATGGTTATTCCTTCAGCAGCCAGCCTCGGCCTTCCGGTCGAGGTGGTGGTACTGCTGCAGTGTTTCGTAACCGTTTCTCCTGTCGCCAAACCCAGATTGGTCATTTCTCATCATTTGAACTACAGCTTCTTAAAGTTGGAACTAAGGACCCTCTGTATTGTGCGGTTGTATATCGCCCTCCTGGCTCGTGCAGCCTTTTCTTAAAGGAGTTCCATGATTTTTTTTTTTAGCCTCCACTATAAAATTGTCTAGACTGCTCATCGTTGGTGATTTTAATATCATATTGATGATGACACTGACCTCCTTGCTAGGGAATTTATTAGTGTCATTTACCCAACATGTGTCTGGCCCTACACATGAAAAAGGTCACACTTTAGACCTGGTCTTCACTCTAGGTCTGAATGTTGACTTTATTTACTCTAACAATATTTTTATCTCTGATCATTTTTGCATTGTTTTTGATTTGTCGTATCATGTGACTCTGTCCCCTGCTAGACGCATGGTCAGCTCTCACATCTTAAACTCTTCAACAGCAGGTGTTTTTTCAGATAGATTCAATTTATCTTTATCCTTGTCTGACGATGTTGCTCATTTAACAAATCTATTTAATGCTCACTGTCATACTATTTTAAACGAAGTCTGTCCAGTTGTAATGAGATTAACTCCTATCTTTAAATCCTTGCCCTGGATTGATGATATTCGTGGCTTAAAGCATTCTTTAAGTCTGAGCGTTTGTGGAAGAAAAACTCACTTACATGTCCACCTTTTATATCTAAGGGACCTCCTAGTCTACTTTAATAATTCAGTTAAAGATGCGAGGGCCACCTATTTTTCTAATCTGGTCACGAAAGGTAAGGGTAATGCAAGAGTGCTATTTGATACCTTTGCTGCTATTGTTAATCCTGCTTTACCTACTGCACCAATCTTTTCTAACAAAGACTGTAATACCTTTCTGCATTTTCTGGTAGACAAGATCAGCGCTCTTAGGACGAATATTTCTCAGTCCAGTTGTTCGCTGACCGTTCCTGCCCCAGCCCTGTCTTTCTCATTAGAAAGTTTCTCTCCGATCACTTCACCTGAGCTGCTAAAATTAGTTAAATCGATGAAAGTGTCTTCGTGTTCCCTGGATATTCTACCTGCATCCGTATTTAAAAATGTTTTTCCGCACATCAGTTCATGTATTCTTTCTATAATAAATACTTCACTGCTCTTAGGTCAAGTTCCCGCTTATCTTAAGACCGCTGTCATCCGTCCACTTTTAAAGAAATCCAAACTTGACCCCACTGCTTTCAATAATTATAGACCAATATCTAAATTACCATTCTTATCTAAGATACTGGAAAAGGTTGTTGCTAAGCAGCTTACTGCCTTTTTGGAACAACATAATATCCTGGATAAATTTCAATCTGGCTTTCGTAGAGCTTACTCTACTGAGACAGCTCTCCTTAGAGTCTCCAATGAGGTTTTGTTGAGTAGGGATGCAGGAGAATGTTCTGTTATATTGATGTTGGATCTTTCTTCTGCTTTTGACACTGTAGACCATGAAGTTTTACTTGATAGACTACATCGCTGGGTGGGTATATCTGGATCTGCCCTGAAATGGTTTACTTCATACTTGTCAAATTGTCGATTTCATGTGGCAGTTTCTGATTTCAGATCCGACTCTGCTTATCTTGCGTATGGCGTCCCCCAAGGTTCTGTTTTGGGCCCTCTGCTCTTTCTGCTATATTTGCTCCCTTTGAGGCATGTTCTAAACACTTTTGAGGGAATATCGTACCACTGTTATGCTGATGACATTCAGCTGTATATTTCTTTCAAGCATGAACATGTCTAAAAGTTGCAGGTACTAATAATGTGTTTAAAATCCATTAAAAGCTGGCTAGCCGAAAATTTTCTTCAACTTAATGAGGACAAAACTGAAATTCTGATCTGTGCTCTGAATAAATCTGTCTCTAATATAATGATAGCCCTTGGTCCTCTTGCTAAATTCGTTAAGCCTTCTATTAGGAACCTTGGGATAACCTTTGACCCTGCCTTTATGCTTGACTCTCATGTTAAATCGTTGACGCATTCTTGTTTTTTCCACCTTAGGAATATTGCTAAGCTTACCTCCATCATATCTCATTCTGAACTTGAGATGGTTATTCATGCATTTATATCTTCTCGCCTGGACTATTGTAATGCATTGTTTACCTGTCTGAGCAAACATTCCCTGGAGCGTTTACAGGCTGTTCAGAATGCTGCTGCTAGGCTTCTGACCAAATCTTCCAAATATTCTCACATCACCCCGTTTCTGATTCAGTTACTTTGGCTACCTGTGAAATTTAGAATACAGTTTAAGATTCTGGTACTTACATTTAGAGCTCTTCACGAGCAAGCCCCATTGTATATTAGTGAACTCCTTCACTTATATACTCCTCCTAGATCACTGCGGTCATGTGATCAGGGACTACTGTCTGTGCATTCTACAAGACTGAAAACAAAAGGAGACAGAGCTTTTCCCTCAGTGGCTCCCCATCTCTAGAACTCTCCCTGTCCATCTTAGAGCGGCAGACTCACTGATGCATTTTAAAGTCTTTTAAAAACACATCTTTTTAGCTTGGAATTTGTTTAATTTCTTTTTAATTTGTTTTTATTATTCTTTGTCCTGTTGTGAAGCACTTTGTAACACCTGTTTTGAGAGGTGCTATATAAATAAAGCTTTACTTACTTACTTACTTACTAAGCATACAGGTAACTTACCTCAATCACTTTCCCTTGTATAGTTAAAAATCCTTTGCTCTCATGGCAGTTGGTGAGAGCTGTCAGAATAGAAGTTGGATGGAGCAACTTTTTTCACGTCTTTTTTCAAGTCTTCTCAAGCATTTATGGCACTTGCCCGGAAAAACAGAGTTTGCTTCGTAATAAGAATGGTTAATGGAGGGCTCTGGCCCCGGACACTGTAGCCCTTCATTATATAGCACTCTCCTTCCTTTATTTCAACTAAACTCTTCAAATAATGTGAGTTTGGCAACTGACTTTCCGTCAGTGATGCAGGCCAGTTGTTTACTTTTGTGACTCCTGCAGTAGCTGATTTTTGCCCGAAATCCCAGGACAGGATTCGTTTCTGTTCTACCATTTCCACCACCAAAATGTGTAGTGGTGATGGCCTGTAGTACGGTGAGCTGGATTTCTGCGCAAGCACTTCGTTTAAAGCCATTCTGAAATGATAAAATGAAATAACAAGAACATCAGTCATAACCATTCAGTAGAATTTGGCAAATAATGAAAACCCAGATATATTTATCTAGAAACTATTTTTTTTATACAATTTGGTAACATGGGTGGTGCGGTGGGTTAGCACTGGTGCCTCACAATTAGCATGCCATCTGGAAAGCCTGGGTTCGATTCCACCTTGGCCCAGGCCCCTCTCTCTCTGTGTGGAGTTTTTATGTTCTCTCCATGTCTGCGTGGGTTTTCTCCAGGTACTCTTGTTTCCTCCTACAGTCCAAAGACATGCAGTTACTGGGTTTAGGTTAATTGGAAACTCTAAATTGCCCATAGGTGTGAATGTGATTGTCTATTCAATAACTGGTGTGCTTTTGGCTGATAAACTGGACACACTGCGCAGTTTATGCAGCGTTTTTTCTGGACTGTGAAGCGCAGAAATTCACATCACAGTTTTACCTGAAAAATTTGCAACTTTTCATCAGTTTGAAATATATTCATTTTTCCTGATGTGATTTTTGAAGAATAATATAATTTTATATTTTACTTAGGAATGGGACTTTACACGTTAATTTTGGTTAATTAATTATGGGGAAATTAAGAATTAAAAATTTTAATGCATTTTAATTGCACTTTGCACCGTGGAACGTTTCTCAGTTTCTCAATGTCCAAATTCAAGGGCCCCATCCTTGGACCCGGCCCACGTAGACCGCGGGTCCTTCGCAGCCCACGAAGACCGCAAAGGCTGGAAGTGAGCGGCTAGCCTTCATATCAGCGTCACCTGCCCTCACCTCTGCGTAGCTCATGTCGCCTAGCAACCGTGAGTGTGAAGCACAGCTGTGTAAAAGCAGCTGGTTAAACGGAGAACGAACTTTTTCTCCTTTTTGTGGTTTAATTTTAAGTCTTTAATTCAAAATAAGCTGTTATAACAAGCACAACACATTTCAACATCAAGGAATACAGCTGAGCGAATGATTAATTTCCAACTATAACAAGTGAGCCATTAATGTTGAATAAAACTATCCAGTTATGATGCTTAACTTTAATTTCAGGAGTTTGCTTATCACAGGAGCACTTCCACCCTTCATTGGTCTGTGTAGTAGACTGGTGGGAATATAAACACAATTTTGAAGTTTAAGCTTATGTATATTGATTCATTCATCAACCAAATTGAAATTAATATTTATCATGTTAAATATTTAAATGTGATTAAAATGCGATTAATTTCGATTAATTACAAAGCTCCTAATTAATTAGATTAATTTTTTTAATCTAGTCCCACCCATAATTTTATTTAATGTGTTGAGGGAAAAAGCTGCTGTATTTTGGCCATTCAAATTAATTTTTACTGATTTAAATAATCCTGTTCGGCCCGCGACTCAGAATGTGTCTTTAATTTTGGCCCGTCCTGTTGATTGAGTGTCAAACTCAAGTGTCAGACCACCCCTACTCTGTGTGAAACAAACAGGGTTGGATGGAGCAGCTACAAAGTTCTCTTTTTCTTCATGTTGCTGATCAGGTGGTTGATGAAGGACCTCCAGCTATTTCCCAATAAAAGTTTTAAGGTGGTTACAGGAACAAGCGCTGCTGCTTTGGTCTCCTTTCGCTCCACCTGAGCGCACTGTCTCAGTAACAGCTCAGACAGACTGCACGTAAAACAGCTTGTAACAGTCGTAATTGTGTGGTGTCTCTTTACGACAGTCCTAAGCTTTTGTTAGTGATGTCACAAGTGTGCGCCACCGCTCCTCTGTAAAGAGAAACCTTTTGGCAGATGGACGCATGGATCGAGGCGGACATCTATTTTTCTATCTCCCTAACTCTTTGTAATGTTACGGGTTGTATGAACACTGCTTATTTTTATGTATGATAATGCAGCAGCTGTTCAACTGGGCTTTATAAGGTTGGTGAAGAATAAATTTATAAATGACAACACTGTGGAATTCCCAGTACCAGTGTGGTGTGCGTTTTTGACTGTCTGCTAAGTACGTCTGCCGCCTCCCCTTCACCAAACACAACCCAAACATTACAAGCTGCTGCAGTGTTTTTTGTTGAAAAACTGGGGGCTACGTTTTGTCCGTGTGTATCAGGTGATTCGTGCGTAACTTAGGTTTGTGTGTGTGTATCAGGTGATTTGTGTATTACAAAGATTACAAATCAAGCAAGTTACACACAAATCCAGCATTACAGACAGATATTTTGAGTCAATTTTCTCTGCATAAATTCTGTCTGGCTGCAGACACAGGCCCACATCACAACTTTCACCTTTCCATTTAGTGTTCATTTTACAGAGTTTGCAGCGGCGTTGGCCCATGCTGGATCTCTGTGCTTTTGAATGTCCAGTGCTTGTGGGAACTGTGAGGTATGTGTCACCTGGTGACTTTTGAGGCTCATGCTTCAAAGGCACTCCCATCAGGCCCACAGGAAGCAGCTCTCTGAAAGCCTGCCTTGTCTTTTGTTCGAGTTAGTTGCACTGCTCTCTGTGAATGACATATGGTAAATGGACTAGTTCTTATATAGCGCTTTTCTACTCAGTATGAGCACTCAAAGCGCTTATACAACATATGAGTTGGTCACAGCAATATCTGTCAAATGTTGCAACACAGCAGTGGTCCATTGCCTGGTTTTTCCGGTGCACTGAGGTAGTACCTGTCAGATGTGTCTACTCCTCCCATGTATCTGTTGTACTGCGTTACAGTAGTGGGCCTGGGGACAGAGATCTTCTGTTTAGTCCCATCTGCATTTTTCTGCCAGCGCTCCACTGTGTCCCCACTGTACACTGGGTGGACAGTGGAACACATGGATACCTCCCTGGTGTCCATCCATTTCACAAACTTCAGGCCTCACTTTGTCGGCTTGGCCTTCATGTACTGTTTGATGCCGAGCCTGGCCTGGTTGCTACCATCCTCTCATCCACTGACAGATGCTGCCTGGGGTGGAAAATGGACTTGCACCTCATGCAGATCATTTCCATGAGCACTCTGAACCAGTGAAGATGGTCGTAATCTTCAGTGCCTTTTTTGCTTCATTCAGTTTGTCCTTCTCTGGGTCACTCATGTGGATGTTTGAGAGTATTACCATGATGTAGCAGGGAATGGCACATGAAATGCAGTGCCTCTGCGCCAAAAGTCACTCATTTTAGGAAGCTGAATGATTGACATATATAGTAGCATACCAATAAATGTTTTTGTCTTCTGGATGTGTGTCGGTCCAGAGAACTTCATCCCTTTCCCAAGCTTAGCTGCAGCATTCCTGTTGGTGTTTTGCGACAGGAGCTTCAGAATTTCAGCAAATATGAAATATTTCTTCTGGAGGAGGGTTCCCCATATTGAGAGGGGGTTGGATACCAGTTGCCCTTTTCGGGATGAACCTGTGTGGTAGTGGGACTCTTTCAACAGCATCGGTCTCTGTCCTCCATCTGGGCTCATGCGGTGACGCGGCTGCGGTCCCTTACAAAATCGCCAGACCTGCCAGCATCACTACTGCTCAGGCATGCGCCCTCTGCCTCTTTTGTCTCCCACTGGAGGATGGCTGCTCCTCATCACAAGCCGATCTGGAAATTGTGGCGTAATATATTCAGTTAGTCACACAACTGAGATATTACAAGCAAGGCTGTGCAAAAAAAAAAAAATACATAAATCACGACCTGGAAGCGAACACTGCTAGGAAATGCAAACAAATGCAATATTGCCGTGCGTTACTTCTACGAGAAAACATCGCACAATCTTACTGCGTTAGAGGACTGAACGTAATCGGGCAAATAAAGCACCGATTTACATACATTTACAAGGTATATAAAGTAAAAACAAGCTAAGCTTTTGCCATATATTCATGTAGTTTCATTTGGAAATTCAACCATCTAAAGTTACCTTTCTTTGCCAGAACTTTCTCTTTCTGCTGCTTTCAGTCTCCACACCATCTCTGTACCTCTGACGTGGTTTGATAACTGTCATGATCCTGGGCCGGTGGCCCAATGTTTTGAGTTCTATTGGTGAAGTTCTGTTTTGTTCTTGTTCTATTTCTAGTTTTGGTTATAGTTTTTGTATTAGGTTTGTAGTTTGCCTTTGTTATTTTTCCATATCAGTTCTGTTTAGTTATCTTCCCATTGTTTCCTTGTACATGGTATTTAGGTTCCCTCTGTGTTAAGTTTTCATATGTGTCATGTTTAGGTCACTTCCTGTTTTATTTTGATGATCTTGTGTTCTTTATGCTTTGTGTTTAGGTTTACTTCCCCTTGTCTCGTTAATGTATTTCGTTCACCTGTGTTGTCACCAGTTTCCCCTTTTCCCTCATTATGTCTCTGTGTATTTAAGGTCTCTCTGTTGTTTAGTTCCTTGTCGCGTCGTCAGTCTTTCGTCTGTTGTTTGCTCCTGCTGTGTGCTTCATGCTATGTTTATGCCACGGTCTTCTTTATGTCACATTCATGTTCACGCCACATTCATGTTTATGTCACGTTTACGTATTTTGGATTAGAGCATTAAGTTATTGTTACCTCCTCGTCTGAGTCCTGCATTGGGGTCCTCTGCCTTGCCTGCACCAGCCAGAATCCTGACAGTACGACGCGACCACGAAAATGGACCCCGCGGACTTAGATCTACAGGAGCGCAAGGAGGTAATGGAATATTACCTGGATGAACGGATTAGGTGGAAGCCCTGGCTCGCCCCAGAGCTCAAGTCTGAGATTATTGGCGCTTGTCTGGCCCTGGGCGGGCCGGCCAGCTGGCAACGGTCCCAGCAACGTCGTGTTCCACCTCAGTCTCGAGCCAGAGCCTCGCCACGGCAGCTGATCACTCCACTAGCTGCAGCCCCTCTGTCCGTTCTGACGGCAATCACAGTGGGCGGCTACTTCTCGTCATTCCCACCGCAGCCGCCAGCTTCCGGGAGAAAGAAGCGTGGTTTTCGACGAGGGAATCGGCAGCCTTCGCCTGCCGCACCTGTTGGCACTGCAGAGCTCCAGCCTGTCTTCGCTACGAGGTCTGTGCAGCCTCAGGACAATTTCGCTCACTCGCCCGTGTGTGGCGGCACCGGGCATTTTGTGAGTAACGCTTCTGTTTTGCCATATTCACTGACTGATTTTCCAGCAACCGTACCCAATAAATTGGCCTCTAAAGAACATGAGTTTTCAGAGCTGGCTGAAGACTCAGGCCCCACGTTTTCTGCCTTGATGCCGGCCAAAGACTAGGGCATTCTGCATGCCCCTCCTGAGATGTTTGTGGACAGTGAAACGAAGCAGGACATCACTGACTATGTGCTAGAGTTATGTGAAAGATGGTTTAAACAGCCCAGTGTGAAGAATAAAAAGGCCACTGCACGCAGTCTTAAGGGAGTAACTCATAGTTTTCCCTGGCTTTGGGACTCTTTGCCTGCCATAATTAAAGACTTTGTTGTTGACACTATTTCTAATGAACTCGCCGGTGAAATGACTGTGAGCAGTGCTCCCAAGGGACAATCTGCACCCACACCTATTTTGTTTCCGCGGGTGGAAGCGGCCAAGGACAGGCCCACTTCTGCACCCGTTCATGTTCCTCAGGTGGGGGCAGTCATGCTTCAGCCGCCACAGCCACCAGCTTCAGGGCCGCCACGTCAGCAGCCATAGCCAACAGTCTCAAAGCCTCCACGTCAGCCGCCTGCAGCAGCCCCACGTCAGCACCCAGAGCCACCATCTTCAGAGCCTGCTCTTCAGCCGTCACAGCTGCTAGCTGCAGCAGCCCCAAGCCACGACAACGTTCTCTTGTGCCCACGCCAGCCTTAGCAGCTCCCTTAGCTCCCTCTGTTCACCCAGCTCCAGGCCCTCCGTTCCCTTTAGAGCCCTCAGCTCCAGTTATGTTAGTTACTTAAGCTTTCGGCCAGTCTCGCTCTGTCAGCCCCTGTAGCTCTCCCTCGCTCTCAGTCAGCCCCTGTAGCTCCCCCTCGCTCTCAGTCCCAGTCTGTCTCAGTCATCTCCGGTAGCTCTCCCACAGTCCACAGTGTGTGTTTCAGTTAGTTCCTTAACCCCCTTGGTTCCTCTGGTCAGTTGGTTTTCTGTCCCGTATTGATCTTCTTAGTTCCCCCAGCTTCCTCCGCTTTAGCTTTAGTTCCTTTGGTCCCCTAGTAGCCTCGGTTCCCTCGGGCTCTTCTGTTCCCTCAGGTCCCTCAGCTTTAGCCTTGGTTTCCCCAGCTGACCCCTCAGTTTTGCTCCCCCCCTGTGTTAGTCCTTTTAGCTCCTGCTTCCTTGGTTCCCTCTGTAGCTTCAGTCCCCTCGGTTTCAGGCCCCTCAGTTTTGCTGGTCCCCGCATCAGCTCCTTTGGTCCCTTATGCTCCCTCTGCTTTGGTCCCCTCAGCTTTAGCTTCGGTCCCCTCAGGTCCCTCGGTTCATTCAGGTTTAGCTCACGTCCCCTCGGTCCCTCAGGTCCCCTTAGCTCCCTCCTCAGCTCAGGCTCCCTTAATCCCTTAGGTCCTCTCTGCTCTGGTCCCCTTAATCCCTCAGGTTCCCTCTGCTCAGGTCCCTTCAGCCCCTTTAGTGCCTTCAATCTCCCCAGTTCCTCTAATATCAGCCCCCTTAGCTAACGCTGCTGCCCCTCTTGCCACGCCACGTCACCGCCACTGGGAGTGCGGCCGGCCCCTTGCCATGCCACGTCCTCGTCCCCGCTGCTGCCGCTGGGAGCGCAGCCGGCCCTTGCCACGTCCTCGTCGCCACCACTGGGAGCGCGGTCAGCCTCCTGCTCGCCTTCGTCCTCGCCGCCGCTGCTGGGAGCGCGGTCGGCCTTCAGTCTCGTCTCCACGTTGCCCTCGTCGTCGCCACTGGGAGCGCGGTCGGCCTCCTGCTCGCCTTCGTCCTCGCCGCTGCTGCTGGGAGCGCGGTCGGCCTTCAGTCTCGTCTCCACGTTGCCCTCGTCGTCGCCGCTGGGAGCGCGGTCGGCCTCCTGCTCGCCTTCGTCCTCGCCGCTGCTGCTGGGAGCGCGGTCGGCCTTCAGTCTCGTCTCCACGTTGCCCTCGTCGTCGCCGCTGGGAGTGCGGCCGGCCCCCTGAACTGTGTTGCCACCCTTGTGGTTTCCCTGTAAGGCCCCCTGAATGGTTGGGTCTTTTTGGTGTGCTTTGTCTTTGTTTTGTTTTTTGGACTCTTTTTCCAGCCTTATGCTGCTGCTTTTGTTTCTTTATTGGTTTGTTTTTTGGACTTTACTGCCCTTTTTTTTTTTTTTTTTTTTTTTTTTAGCCGTCCGTCCTGGTCCCCCGCCTCCTGCCCTGGTTGGGGTTTTGTTTTTTGTTGCGGCCGGCCCTTGAGGGGGGGTACTGTCATTATCCTGGGCCGGTGGCCCAGTGTTTTGAGTTATATTGGTGAAGTTCTGTTTTGTTCTTGTTCTATTTCTAGTTTTGGTTATAGTTTTTGTATTAGGATTGTAGTTTGCCTTTGTTTAGCTTTCCATATCAGTCCTGGTCTTCCCTGTGCTGTGTTGTCTGTCTTGGCCCTTCTGTTTAGTTATCTTCCCATTGTTTCCTTGTACATGGTATTCCATGTTTCCCCTTTTCCCTCATTAAGTCTCTGTATTTAAGGTCTCTCTGTTGTTTAGTTCCTTGTCGCGTCGTCAGTCTTTCGTCTGTTGTTTGTTCCTGCTGTGTGCTTCATGCTATGTTTTTGCCATGGTCATGTTCACGCCACATTCATGTTTATGCCACGTTTACGTATTTTGGATTAAAGCATTAAGTTATCGTTACCTCCTCGTCTGAGTCCTGCATTGGGGTCCTCTGCCTTGCCTGCACCAGCCAGAATTCTGACAATAACTTGTATTGATTGTCTTCTTGACATTTTTCTTCCTGAAAATTTGCTTCTGTAAATGTTTTTGTTCGCTAGTATTTATCTCCACTAATCTCCGCTCTGCTCCTCTCTGCCCCGGATGTTGATTTGCGGGCTTCCTGCAGCAGGCCAGATGCAGTTGCCATAAAGGCAATAATATGGTCGCAAAGCGCTATCTCTCAGGTTTCAGGAACCGTTTGAATTTTTCAGATCGGCCAAGTTTTCGTGTAATTACGGTAATGCAAAGTAGGGTTATGAATATGCATCGGCTGCGATGCCTTCGTAGGCAAAGGGTTAAGTAAAGAAGTTGAACCAGTACTTTGACTTTTACCAAAGTATTTTTTAACACTGCAGAATGTCAGTACTTTTGCCACCTCTGGCGCTTGCATACACTGTACGTAAAACAGCTGCCTGATGCTGTTGTGTTATCAGTATTTTTGTTGAAAATCTGGGGGCTGCAGGAACTTTATGTTGTAATACTTTGTATTCACAAGCATTCTCCTAAATACATTTCTACTGTAGGTCTATTTTTAGTCACTAATCAGGGATTAAAACAAATATTTTGACGGGGAAGGGGTCCTTCTGGTACCAAACGATCGCTAGTGCTAATAGCAGTACTTGCTAGCAATATGTCTATGGTTATAGCGATCCGTTTTGGGCGCTGAAGTAGAGAAAAAATAACAGCTGAAATTCTCAGCATGGCGAGCACAACACACAAACATGCAGAGAGCGGTGGAGGCATAGAAAAACATGTCAGCAATTATCCTTAGTGTTAAAGGGAATCCGTCACAGCGATGGAGAACCTTTTAAAACCTGAGGTGTTCTTTTTTCTAACTCCTGATCCACACTCCAGTCCAGTAGGTAGTGGTAATGCAGCTCTAAGCTGGTTTGCTTAGAGCAAACCAGCCATTAAACCCACAAGAAGATGACCGAGAACTTTAATGCTGCTAATGTTGGTGAAACTCTCCACTAACACGGAGATACTTGAGTGCTGCAGAAACATCAAAACAAATTTGCTTTGAGGGTTTTTTTTTAAATTGAATTATTCGAGTTACTTGAGGAAATGTTGCATTTAAGGATATATCCTGGTTAAAAATGAATCCAAGATTCCTCAGTGTTCCTGGAGGCCAAGGTAATGCAATCCAGATTAAGTGCCTGGTTAGACACTATGTTTATAAGATTTGTAGGGCTGAGTGCAAAAACCTCAGTTTTATCTGAATTTAGAAGCAGGAAATTATGTCTTTAAGACATTCCTGCAGTTTAATTATTGGTGTGTGTCATCTGCATAACAATGCATAAATTTATGCAATGCTTTTTAATAATACTGCCTAAGGGAAGCATGTAGAGTGTAAAAAGACTTGGATCTAGTACAGAACCCTGTACAACTCTATAACTGACCTTAGTGTGTGAAGTAGACCCCCTACTTACATGAACGAACAGGAGTCTGTCAAACTACCTTTAATACTTACGGCATGGTCTAATCTATGTAATAAAATGTTATGGTCAACAGCATCAAATGATGCACTGAGGTCTAGCAGAACAAGCGCAGATGAGTCCACTGTCAGGTCATATGAAGATCATTTGTAACCTTCACTAATGCTGTTTCTGTACTGTAATGAATTCTGAATCCTGACTGAAACTCTTCAAATAAACCGTTCCGCTGGACATGATCAGTTAGTTGTTTTACAGCTAACAGCAGGGTTTGGTCAGATCATCCTCACCAACATGGTGATAGTCAGGCCTCCTTTGTCACCTACTTGTATTAGTGGTCTTTGGCCTTTAAGCACTTTGAGTGCTCGGTTAGAATACGGTAAAACGCTACATAAATATCAATCCATTTGCCATTTAACTCAGTTTTTCTGTCACCCCTCCAGTTATCAGATTAGTTTGTCCTGGAACTGTGCATGTCTGGAACACAACTTATGAAAACTGTGGACTCCTTTGGTCCCTCTGTCCAGCTCCAATGAGTCTTCTGTCGCATGCAAAGGAAAGGGACTCCCCTATGAAAGTTTTGTCAAATTTTTCACAACTGCTTTTTTTAAACAGAGCAAAGGTTTTTCGACGTAACATTTCTAAACATACTATTTCTCTTTAGAAAGCATACATTATTTCTATTTGCACAGAATTTCAGGAAAAACAATTATTGACCCTTTGAAAACTGACTTGGCCACAGCACAGCCCACTTCTGTGCATTGATGTGCTTTGCGGTCTTTGTGGTCTGCATTGGCTGGGGCCTCTTATGGGGTGGTCGGCCTCTGGTGGGGTTTGCTGCTTGTTGCCTCTGGTTCCCTGGGGCTCTTGCTCTTTGGCCATAGGGGTTCTGTCTGGGGCCTTTCTCTTCCTTCTTCATGGCTTGGTATGGAATGTGTGGCCTCGGGTCTTCAGTACACTTGAGGGGGCTGCAGATAGCCCCTTTCTCCTGGATCTTTCTGTCTGTCTATGGCTTTTGCAAGACATTGTTATGGCTTCTTATCAAGTACATTTCATGGCAAGCACGCATAAATAGGACATACAGTGTAACCCTTAAAGCTCTGCCCCTATTCAGAAAAAAGAAAATCCCATAGGATATAAAACAGGAAATCCGTAAATGACTGGAGAATATTAACAACCCCAATATCACTGTAGTGATGTTAAAACATAACTCAGGCTAACTGTTGATTTAGTACACAGCCTGAGTATAATGGTAAAATGTAAGAGCCTATATTGTCAAAGTAATTGGAGTTTGTGTTGCATGAATTATGCATGATGATAATCCTAGAAAGCATTTCAATAAAGGATAAGCAAAGGTCGCATGGTATAATGTCACACTATTTCATGCACAGTTTGATTATACCATCAATATCTAATGCAGAAGGCATCCATAAGTTATTTGTGAATAAAACATTTAGAAGAAGAGAGCCTCTTTGGATACTGATGTTTTCTTTACTCTGGGGCCTTTGCTACTGTTGATTACAATATTTCCCTCTGCAGCACTGCTCTCAATTTGCTTATGTGCACAGTTTTTCAGCAACACTGACTTGCCCATCTTACATAATAATTGGGAATGCCTACCTACTCTCATGGACATCATCAGATTTTCAGCCAACCCACGAGTCTGTGCCTTTGAAATTGACTTTGCCTAATGCTACACTCTGCAGACTTGATATAATCATTGAGCATTAACAAATGTTTACTGCAGTTTCCGATCCCAATATCATAATAATATGGAAATTGATAATTATTCTGTCATACACACAGCTTCTAGCAGACATGGCTTTATTAAATATTGCAGAAGCATGTGGATATCTTTCAGAAACAATTTGCCTAATATTGCTTTTCTCCCCACAGATTATTTGTATGGGCCAGGGGCAATATTAGATTGAAGTGTTGGAGTATTGGGGTTTGTAAAAGTGAAAACTTACAATAACACATTATGGGTCAGGGCTGCAGATGGATGTTGATATATGTCACTGTGTTGAATTCAATGTATAGCAGACAGTCCAAATAATTCCTTTTTATTACTGCAGAGCCTCATGGAACCCTGCATTGTGAGGGTGTTCAGCAAGTTCAGGAAAAATGAAAAAAACAAAACCTGAATTAAACTGAAATTTAAGTGTTAAGTTTAATATTATTTTATCTACATAGTGCCAGTCATCTCAACAGAACCTCTGACAGAACCAGTGTCATGAAGGGGCAGCCATCTGTCTCAGTCAGCTAGAGAAAGAGAGAGAAATAAGGGAAAGAGAAGAGAGAAACTACAGCAAGATAAGCTTTAGTCACTCTAGCCAATATGTCATTGTACAAATGAGTCTAAAAATCCAGAACCTTTCCTGATTTCAATTTGGCTGATCACCTCTTCACCATTTTTAGTGTGGTATTGTTCACTCTTTTGTACTTGGAGATAGGTGGTGGATCTCATCCAGTGTGTCAAAACTGCGATTCTTTAAACATTAATATTCTGGAAAAAGGTACGAGGGGCATATTAGCAAATTTGTTCAGGGTGGTGACTGAAGATTGTGTTGACGTCACCAAAAAACTATTTTCAGTGTGCTCTGAGCACTATGGCATCCATATGGATTTTGTTTAATGGTCTTTCTCAGGTACTCACTATCGCGGGTGTTACATTCCAGGACCACCTGCGATAAGTGAAAATCCGTGAAGTAGGGACGCTGTATTTATTTTAATACTTATACATTATTTTAGTAGTTATACACTATTTTAAGTTTCTATAAACCCTCCCCACACACTTATACACCAAATATATACATTACTGTACAACACGCACTACGCATGTGAAGAACAAGTACCGCAAAAACCCGCGCAACAGCAAAAATACCGCAATAAATGTTTTACACTAATATTGATTGAAAATCTGCGAAACAGCAAGTCCGCGAAAAGCGAACCACAAAGTAGCGAGGGATTACTGTACCTCTTGACATTACAGCAGAATTCTATGTTCACAGTCTCTGGGGGACAAATTCATGGTGCAAAACCAGCTGAATGTTGGAAGAAAATTGACCAGCATGCTCTTAGGGGCTCGACACATGCTGAGCGATGTCGCTCCATCTCCATTCATGTCCTATGGAACTTGTGCGATGAGGCGACAATCGCTTGCCCTCCTCCAGCCAAGTAACCGGCGAAACTTGTACATGTGAAATTTTGAGCTTGTACACGTACGTAGACACAACAAAGTTGAAAAATGTTCAACTTTTGTTGCTGTCGCATGGCACTAAAACCAATAAGCGAGGGTTTCATTGACTGACCAATGAGCAGAGAGTATGTTTCACACTGCAGTCTGGGAACATTTTTAGTATGGAGGAAAGCAGCATTTTAGCAATGATGGGCTTTCCAATATTATGACACTTCATGCAGTGATTATTGTGACACATAAAAGGCAGCTGTATGGGAACTCGTTGGCACCAGGATGAAGTTGTCCAATAAGTTTTCTCCACTTTAAGATTATTGAAGTCTTATCTTAGTGTAGCCAACCTGGGTTATGGTGAGTGATTGCTCCCTTTTAATCTCTCTGCTTGCTCTCTTTGCATGACATCATACCACACCTGTGGTTGATTGTAAAGTGGCATCCCCCAGGGTAAAGGCATGTGGCCTGCGAGCCTTGTGATTCCTTTGCTTAGCGTGAAGCATACGGGGAAGTAACAGAGCAGACCTGTCAAATGTTGTGAACTCCTTGTGTGATTATGATAGGTAGGCGCTGCTTTAAACTATTGTGTGTGTGTGTTTGAGCAGTTACTGATGTGCATTTAATTGCAGCATAGCTGCTGGATATAGGAGCCTTGACTTTTAACATAGTGGTGTATCTACGAACCTGGCTTTCCGGTAAGTTCAACCAACAGCAATACGCCAGCCCCGAAATAGGTAATGGTTTCAGCGTAATTGGTCAGAAGGTAATTTGTTGTTTTCTCGTAGGATTCCCGGCTTTGTAAAACCGGGTTATCGGCACCTGTTGCAGTTTTAACATTCTTGCTGCGTGCTTCATCCATGACAGCAGTGATTTTAACCTATCGCCAGCCTGCTGTTTTGCCTAGTGACTTGCTGTTTATACAAAGGGCTCCTGTTTTGCCCTGAGACGGATGTTGAGACGCCTCGCTAACAGAGTCGTATCCACCCAGATTAGGTATATCGCCACGGTTTAATACATCACACCGGAATTGACTGTTATGCAGTGGTGGCATCGATTCTAGCTTGGCATCCCTCTGTGAATTGTTGGTGGTTTTATGCTGGGGGGTTTTAAGTGTTTTTAACCTCTGTGTGTTCTATGTACTGAGCACTTTAGAATTGTTCATTTAGTCTCTTTTGCCAAATTGCTATTGTAAGGTGCTAGTTTGTGTGATTATCACACCTCGTGAGTGTTTTTACTTGCTTTTGGTTTAAATTCTTTTTCCTTGTCTTTAGGTGTGAGTGGAGAATGACGAGCCAGTAGCAGTGTGGGCCCTTCTTAGTGGTGGGGTTTTGTCCAGTTTGTGGTCACGTTTGCTGTGCCGCACTTGGGGAGAGATCGTTGCGTGTTGTGTGTGGTGTTGTGGTTATTCTTAGTTTTCTTTTTCTTGTTGAAGTCCCCTGCTACTGGTAAGTCCAACTTGGCTTTGATTTTTTTCTTTTTTTGTTCTTTTTTTTTTTTTGTTCGTTACTTTGAGGTTGCATGAGCACTGTTACTATTGCAGTTTTATTTCTGATTTTATGGTTTTATGCTCATTCTGTTAATAAAGAAATTGTATTAATTCAGAACCATATCTCTGTCCCGGTGTATAAATTCAAACCTGTGCATTTATTAAGGTCTTGCTTATTTTTATTTCAACACCTAAAATTTATATTTTCCGGAGGTTGAAATTCCCATTGTCGCAGCAATTAACTAAAACACAAAAAAAGGCCTTGACCATATCATCACATTCGCATGTGTTTTATACATACCCTACCGTATATAACATTAGTATTTACTATCACTACTCATATTTGTAATAATTTTACAGTGAAATAACGTGTATAATGTACAAATGTGTTTATTTCATGTATACTTCGTAAAAAGGTAAACAGAAAAATAAACTGTACACTGTAAAAAAAAAAAAAAAGTCCGTAAAAATGACAGTGGAAAACTGTGAAATGGCAACAGTAATAGACCGTAAAATCAAAAAGGGTGTATTTCTGTAGCAGAAACATGTGATTACCATAAATCAAAACAACAATACATAGCTGTAGCTTTTACTGTGATAATGCATTGAAATCACAGTGAAAATATTTTTCCTGAACTGCAAAAAAAGTTTGTAAATACAGTAGAAAACTGCCAAATGGCAACAGTAATAGACTGCGAAATTGAAAAGGGTGTATCTCTGTGGCAGAAACATGATTACTGTAAATCCAAAAACAATACATAACTGTAATTTTCACTTTGATAATATGTTGAAATCACACATTTTCACTGTGACGATCTTTCTTCCTGCACTGCAAAAAAGTTTGTAAAAAATACAGTGGAAAACTGCCAAATGACAACAGTAATAGACTGTGAAATCGAAAAGGGTGTATCTCTGTAGCAGAAACATTTAATCACCATAAATCAAAAAAACAAGATATAACTTTAACTGTCAAAATATGTTGAAATCACACATTTTCACTGTGAAAATATTTCTTTTCTTTAAAATTTCTGTAAAAATGTCACAATCCTATTATAAAAATAATTTGTCTGAATTATACATATTGCTGATTTGTACATTTAAATGTATTTCCCAGGTTGACTGAGGACTAAGACTGAAAGGTTGAAGAAGAGTTTTTACCCACAAACCATCCGTCTGCTCAACTCTGAGCCCTAACTGGACTATTATTGCACAATGTAAATATTATAATATTCTATAATTCCATGTATAATGTGTATAGTGTATAGTGTGAATTACTTATTTTTATTTTTATTCTTATTTAGATGGAAAATAATTTTTCTACCATATTTACACATTTGATTGCATTTAAAAAATATCTGATAAGTGCAAGTTACATTATTTCACTCGATTCTCATTCAGAAAAACTCCCACTGAAAATCCGCCAGCTCTCATCCAGATCTTGCTGACAAAAAAATAATCATCCGCGACTTCGCTTTCCATGTCCTCAATTTTCTCAGATGGTGTTTATCTTCCCCTGTCAATAATCAAATGCAATTCTCAAACTTGACTAAAATCTTATATCATAATTAGTCCCTTATCAGATCAAGACCTAAATTTTGGGCACTGTTTGTACTGCACATTAATATCACCATCATTGTCATTTTTTAAAGTGTTCCGGTTACCGTTTTAAAACTCAGATTGTTAAGTTATGTTGACACACTTAAATTTACATTTCATTGTATTGGCTTACAACCAAGTTGCAATGCCAATAACTCACGAAATTAAGTTGAAATTTTATAACATTATATTAAATTAAAGTAAATTATAGAAACGTTATAACTAATTGAGGGTATTGCTTTTTACAGTGTAGTTACAGAGCTGATATCTCCATGCTGTCAGCATGGCGATATGTCAATGTCAATTTTATTTCTTGAGCACATTTAAAAACAACATTGTTGACCAAAGTGCTTCACAAGATCAACTACAAACAAAGAAATTTCCACTGATGAATAAAATAGAATACGACATAAACATAAAAAATAAGGAATAAAATAAATATGATACAATAAAAGAAAACTAAAACTGACACACTAAAACAAGAGACACCACAACATAAAATCTGATGGGACTCAAACTGAACTCGAATTAAAAGCCAAGGTAAAGAGGTGAGTTTTTAGAGAGGATTTAAAAGACTGTATGGACTCTTTAGTACGAATATAAAGTGGCAAATTATTCCACAGTCTAGGGGCTGCGACTGCAAAAGCCCGATCCCCTCTGTGTTTAAAATGAGACCTCGGTTGCACTAAGAGCATCTGGCTAGATGATCTCAGTGCTCTCTTGGCGTTATAAAGTTTGAGCAGCTTAGCCAAATAGCTGGGAGCCGTTCCATTTAAGGCTTTAAAAGTAAGTAAAAGAATCTTAAAATCAATACGAGACTGGACAGGGAGCCAGTATAAACGTGCTAAAACTGGAGTGATGTGTTCATGCTTTATAGTACCTGTTAAAAGACGTGCAGCAGCATTTTGGACCATCTGCAAACAATGGAGAGATGATCCTTCAAGACCCAAATACAGAGAATTACAGTAGTCCAATCTAGAGGTGATGAAAGCATGAATAATTTTTTCAAGGTCCTTTGGAGGAAGATAGGATCTAGCTTTGGCAGTCAGCCGTAACTGATAGAAACTGGTCTTTACAACTGTGTTTACTTGCTTCTCAAATTTAAGCGAACTATCAAAAAACACTCCAAGGTTTCTGACAGCTGAGAAACAGTAAGATGCAAGAGGGCCAAGAATACCAGTTAGCTTATCCACAGGTATGTGGCTTCCAAACACAATAGTTTGTCTTGGTTTCATTTAAAGTAAGAAAGTTCTGTTTTAACCAGTCTTTGACATCATGAAGACAGTTAAACAGAGGCTGCAGCGGGGCAGAAACATCCAATTTAATAGGGAGATAAATGTGGATGTCATCTGCATAACAATGAAAGGGAATATTGTACTTCCTAAATATGTCTCCTAAAGGCAGCATATATAATGAAAACAAGACTGGACTCAAAATGGACCCCTGAGGCACACCCACAACAAATATTGGCTGAGGGAGAGGAATATTCCCCCAGGGCTACAGAAAAAGACCTCTCAGATAGATAGGATTTAAACCATGACAAAACTGTGCCTTTAAGACCAACAGCATGTTCAAGTCTTGACAAAAGAATGTTGTGATCCACCGTGTCAAATCACATACTCATTTCATGGAATAAAATGCAAATTGATTATTTAAAAATCATACAATGTGATTTTCTGGAATTTTTTTTTTTTTTTTTAGATTCTGTCTCTCACAGTTGAACTGTACTTTTGATAAAAATTACAGACCTCTTCATTCTTTGTTGTGGGAAAACTTGCAAAACAGCAGTGTATCAAAATACTTATATTTCCCACTGTTTGTCCTGGTTCCTCAACACCTGAGCCAGACCTTGTTGAGGGGACCCTTACTGGATGCATACCCTATTGTTCCAAATAGGGTATGATTCCAGTGTGGTGTGTGTGTGTGTGTGTGTGTGTATGAACACACACACACACACACACACATACGTACATTGGCCACCTTAGGGGTCACCTGACACAACACCCCACCTTTGGGGATGCACCTATTTCCACATGGTTTAGAGAGAAACTGACAACTTTACCCCATGTAAATGAATGTGACAATTACAAAATCACACTAGTTTTTTGATTAGGGTGAAAATCAGACTGGACAAACAAGCTCTGAGATTGGGGACATATGATATTTAAGCAACCTTTGGGGGGACTTGGGTCATACACAAATCTGACACAACTCATCTTTGGGGTCTTATACTTTGCAGTTCAGAGAATCAATACTTGAGCTTGGTCTTACCTCCTCAAAGAGGAATTATTTGAACTGGAGGGGACAAATATACCTGATCTCATTTTACTACTAACTGAATCAATACAAAACATGTGATAACAGTTAATCTATTGTGACAGCACAATGGCTCCTTCTTTAAGACAAGCCCTGCATGTGTTTATTTTTTTTTAGCTTATCCCCCACATCCTGCCAGGTGCAGCCCAGTGGGATTCCATGGATTTGGCACTTCAATTAGAGTTCAGCCCCTGTATTGGCTTTTCTTATGGGCCACGCAAAAATACCAGTAAGGGAGATGAAAGAACTGTCCTTAACAGCATATTTCAGTCTGACACATGGCCATACATATCCTCCTCACTCAGTAATTCACAGGTAGTTTAACCTCATGTCAGGACCCCAGCCAGGAGAAACTGCCAGGACGGGGATTCCTTAAAGCAGGGCTCCTCAACTCCAGGTCCAGTGTCCTGCAGGTTTTAGATGTGTCCCTGATCCAACACACCTGAATCAATGGCCTGAATACCTCCTCAGTATGCAGTCAGGTTCTCCAGAGTCCTGCTAATGACCTTCTATATTTGACTCAGGTGTGTGTTGAAAGCAGAGACACATCTTAAAACCTGCAGGACAGGGGCTCTCGAGGCCTTGGAGTTGAAGAGCCCTGCACCTAAAGAGATGGCCCTGGAATGGACAACCCTAAACTAACCGTGGTGTAGCAAGTCAGACCAACTGGTAAACCTGATGGATCTGGGTGGATGGCTGTTTGTTGTTGAACTTTAGCACAAGTTGTTTGGAAGTGCTGGGCACACATTCTTGTTTTGAGCCTGCTTGACTTGGAAACACAGATGGGGGTTCTTTTTTTGGGTTGCTGTGTTTGAACTGACTGAATTACGTTGTTTTTAATTCTGTGTTTAAGGTTGTTAAGTCCTTGTGTTACTTACATCCTTTGTCAGGTTTCTAAAATCTTACTTGTTAGTAAAGAAACCTGGCTGGCACCTTACTTTAAAGCAAACCGTCGCATTATGACAAGTAAATGTTACACCCAAAAAGAAAGTGACAGACATGCAGATACACTGGGAATAAGGTTTGAGGAGAAGGATGTTTGTTGCAGCCTCACTTGTCTTTTATTGACAAAAGAAGCAAAACAAGCAAAACAAGCAAACTACAAAATAAAGTGAGACAAATACAAAGAACCCTGTAATCCAAACAATTTGAACATTTGTGATGTAAAAGCTAAAATAAACTCTGTTTTAAACATTAACAAAATCTTTGTGATGCTTAACTGTTTAGAACATTAACACTAATCCAAACAATTTGAACATTTGTGATGTAAAAGCTAAAATAAACTCTGTTTTAAACATTAACAAATCTTTGTGATGCTTAACTGTTTAGAACATAAACACTATGAACATGGCAGACACCAGTGCTTTACTTAAAGGCTTGTCTGTCTTTTCAGGGTAGTGATCCTGTTTCTAACATAGTTTTTCACATCCGTCCATGTCCGATTCTTTAACGCCAGTGTTTCAGTTTGTAAACAACCCATGCAGTCGCTCTTGCTGGAACTGTGAATGTTTTGATAAACTTCATCAGATGTTTCTCAACTGCATTCACTTCTGCCATGTCCCATTTGTGTCTGGGCTTTTTGTCTGGGTAATTCGTTCTGTAAAGAAGAAAATAATTGCAGCTTTATATAGGGAGGTAGAGCAGGAACTGGGCTCAGGAGGCAAGCGGCTGTGGGTCAGGAGGCAAGCGGCTGTAGCAGGAGGCAAGCGGCTTGTAGCAGGAGGCAAGTGGCTGTAAGCGGCTGTGGCTCAGGAGGTAACTGGCTGTAGCAGGAGGTATGCAGGAGGCAAGCGGCTGTAGCAGGAGGCAAGCGGCTGTAGCAGGAGGCAAGCGGCTGTAGCAGGAGGCAAGTGGCTGTAAGCAGCTGTGGCTCAAGAGGTAACTCGCTGTAGCAGGAGGCAAGCAGCTGTAGCAGGAGGCAAGTGGCTGTAAGCGGCTGTGGCTCAGGAGGTAACTGGCTGTTGCTGGAGGTATGCAGGAGGCAAGCGGCTGTAGCAGGAGGCAAGCGGCTGTAGCAGGAGGCAAGTGGCTGTAAGCAGCTGTGGCTCAGGAGGTAACTCGCTGTAGCAGGAGGCAAGCAGCTGTAAGTGGCTGTTGCAGGAGGCAAGCGACTAAGTGGCTGTAGCAATAGGCAAGTGGCTGTGGCTCAGGAGGTAAGCGGCTGTAGCAGGAGGCAAGTGGCCGTAAGCAGCTGTGGCTCAGGAGGTAACTGGCTGTTGCAGGAGGTAAGGCTGTTGCAGGAGGCAAGTGGCTGTAAGCGGCTCTGGCTCAGGAGGTAACTGGCTGTTGCAGTAGGTAAGCAGCTGTTTGCAGGAGGCAAGTGGCTTATAAGTGGCTGTAGCAGGAGGCAAGTGACTGTAGCAGGAGGCAAGTGGCTGTCGCAGGAGGTAAGCGGCTGCTGCAGGAGGTAAGCAGCTGTTGCATTTCTCCATGATATTTAGTGGTCAGATGCAATGTTGCAATATTAAAGTTGTACTGTTTTGACTAAAACTGTGGACATTCTTGCCCTTCTCTAAGTTTAATGTAGAAAGGGTATTGTGTTCTGGAGAGAAAGGATGCCATAAATCGTGATTCTCTGTCTAACATGATATAAGCTTTAACCTTGTATAGGAAGAGTAGCAGCAGTTTGTGGTTCTAAAGAGGCAGATGTGTCCATGTCAGTGCTGGGACAGGCATCTTCCTCCCCTGAAGTAGCACTTGAGAAGCCTCCTCTTCTTCGTTGCAGTATGGCAGTTTCTCTGGCGAAGCGCAAGACAGGAAGAAAATAAGCAAATGAAATAAACAGAACAACACTAAATCTCACATGCAGAATCCAGTATAGTGGTTGTAAAAACAGAAATATTAGACAAGTATCCACAAGAGTGTTGCAAATTGACCTAAAATATCAGAACAAGCACCAACCTTCAGGGTCAATTTCAATGTCATCCAGTGTCATCCCTTTGAATTGTGACACAGTACCCCTTTCCATAGCCAGCAGGACTTTGCTCATTCTAGCAAGCTGCAACGTTCCTTGGGGCAGCCTATAGAACTGTCTGTGGATGCGAATATCATGGCCTAAGAAGTCAGCCAGTTGGTCAGATTCATTCTCCTCAAGATTCAAGACCTGAGACATTGTTGCAATATGTTTTCTAAGCTTCGTTGAAGTCAGTGCTTCAGGGTGTTTGGCACCACAGATTTTGCCATATTTCTGAAGGCACTCCCCACCTCTGTAGGATGACAAGGCATCTGGTCTTGCAAACATGAATACATTGTCACTTGGTACACCACAGCTTTCACGTGTCTCAGCCAGCAGCTCCATAGCAGTCACCATTGATGGTTTTAAAAGGACAGGAACCATTCTTCCACGTTTCCCTCGGATCTCCATTCTTGTGAAAAACTCGCACAGCTTCCTCTCGAATGGCGTCAAGCAGATAGCCATGTCATCATGCAGAACGGATTTGTTGCATGGACCTGAATGCAGTCAGTAACATTCGAGATACTTCTCCTGCTCTTCTCCTGTTGAATGTAATCACTAATGCAAGTGTAACCTTAGCCAGGTTAGCATAGTTCTCTGAAGAGGGGGAGAGTCTAAGCATTCTTTCAGAAGTACTTTGTTCGTTTTCCATGTAAAGGTTCAACAGCTTCACATCTTGGGTAAACGGTAACACCTGTGGTATATTCCATTTGGCCTCCCTAAGAGTGCTGAGTGCACCAGAGGAGATGAACTCTTCCCATCTGCTGTCATGTATAGTCCTGTACATTTTAGCATATTCTGCTGTGATATGATCACCAAGCATCAAAGCATTACTCTCAATGATACTGGACATTTTCTTCAGAGTGTGGCCAAGCTTGAGTGCTAAAGATGGGGTTTGATATGTGTTGGTTTTAGGATCATATCCCGCTGGCCTTCTTCACTGCTGCTATAACATGTGGAAAGTTGTTAGGAATAAAGAACTCCTCCACTTTCTTTAGTGGTGTAGCCTTTTGAGCTTCCAGGACCATTCTTCCAGCTTCTCTCAACTTCTGACGTATATAGTCGTCATAATTGTTCCCTCTGTTCTTCAGTTTGTTGAACATATGCTGTCCTAGTTGGAAGATGCATGCGTCATTCTGAACAACCCTCGACACGTCATCATAGTTCATGCGAGTAAGAATCTTGTGTAGGCTTTCACTAATTTCAAGACCAACAGGGGTGGTAAGAGCACACAGGGATCGAACTCTTTTTCTTCCAACTTGGGTGTCATTCTCTTTTGTCTTTTCTGGACAGACTTTGATATGTTTCCATAATGTTTTTTTTGAGTACAGACCTTGGCAGTGCGCACAGTGAATAAAATCTTTACCACGTCTTATCTCCTGTGTTCGATAACGCGCAACGAGATGACCAGTTCCTTTTTTTACCACATCAGTATTGTGGGTAAAGTTTCCTCTGTTCCTCAAAATGCCAGTCGAGCTCTTCGTTCTTTAGAATCTTGTGGATAATAGAGTGCTTTTGCAACATCTGGCTTATCACGATGAACAGTTTGAAGGTGTCGGGAGATCTTGACGTTGGCTTGGAGCAATAAAGGCAGTAGTTCCTCTTATCGTACACTCGACGCTCTTTATTATTTGTAGTACACAGAACTTCAATTAAACTTTCTTTGACTGGGCTGACTATGGAGCTGCTGTCTTTCTCTGGGCTGACTGTCAAATCTTTTTCTTTCTCGGTGGAGAAGTGTCTTCCTCTGTTTCCTTGGGCTCTTTTCCTTGGGCTTTTTCTTGGGTGGATGAGAGTATCTCCATCCTCTTTAATGCATAGTCCTTATCCATGCAAATTTCTCTGTCTGGGGTGACTGTTGAGCTGCTTTTGTTGTTTGAGCATTTCCTCATCACTGGCATTAATTGGGGAAATGGTGACCTCTCTAGTTTGTCTTGAACAGTCAAAGAGTCATCAGAGTCAGTTCCAGTAGTGTCAGGTACGTAATCAGCATCATTGTAGTCACTATCAATGCTCTCATCTGTTGATTCATCTAAGGAATCTTCATCGATCTTAAAAAAAAAAAAAAAAAAAAAAAAAAACAGGTGCTGGATTATTTGCAACTTTTGAATGATGAGAATACATGAAAAGCCATGTTCAGTATTATTTGCAAGGATATTTGTTTAAAGAGAACAATCAAGAGTTGTACTTTAAACAGCAAATGGCTTGAGTAAATGAAACCTAAACAACTTTATTGGGGACTAAAGTGAATTGAGAATATCATGTATAACTGTTTATTTTAATGAAGACTAACCAATTACAAGTAATGTAATTCATTACTCATATTTTGCCTACACTGTGAATTACCACTTAATCAGATTTTCTTTATATAAAGTCAGCGTACAAAGTATACTTGAAAACAGAAGAAAAGAGAAGAATTACCTGTCTTTGTCCTGATTTTAATTTTCGTTTGCAATCATGGGTCACTGCATGATGCAAGGGAATTTTCACTTTTGAGGATATAGCAGTAGATGGTAGAGGAGCAGACAACTCCTAAATGAAAAACACACAAAAACTGTTACAATTTTCTCCTATGAAGAACAAGAGGCACATAATATAAAACAAATTAATCAAAAATATAAATCTTATTTCAACACTTCAAGCAAAACCACTTCGGTTTGAAAAGAAAACACTGTCAGGTAAAAAATAGTTAAAGACTTATGTACTACAGATTTTATTATTAGAGTTGCATTTATTTTTCAAATATGTAATATTGATTTCGATTATGCTGCTATAGGCCTAGGCTGCTGGGGGGGGGGTTCCCGTAATGAACTGTTTCTTTTCATTCCATTTATTTACTTTGTTTATACTCCACTCTGCATTTAATCATTAGTTATTATTAATCTCTGGCTCTCTTCACAGTATGTCTTTTGTCCTGTCTCTCCCCTCAGCCCCAACTGGTCACAGCAGATGACCCCCCCCTCCCTGAGCCTGGTTCTGCTGGAGGTTTCTTCCTGTTAAAAGGGAGTTTTTCTTTCCCACTGTCACAAGTGCTGCTCATAGGGGGTCGTTTTGACTGTTGGGTTTTCTCTGTATTATTGTAGGGTCTTTACCCACAACAAAAACGCCTTGAGGCGACTGTTTGTTGTGATTTATTGTGATTTTACTTCATTGCATACCTGATAACTGTAATTAAAAGTTGCTTGTTCCAGATCAATGTCTTGTATATAAAATATATGGAACACGGACTATGAAATTATTATATTCTCTCATTAGACAAATAAAATCCATCCATTCGCTTCCGTTTATCCTGTTCAGGGTCGCGGGGGGGGCTGGAGCCTATCCCTGCTGTCATAGGGCGAGAGGCAGGGTACACCCTGAACAGGTCGCCAGCCTGTCACAGGGATAACACAAAGAGACAAAACCTTTCATGCACTCATTCACACCTATGGGCAATTTAGAGTAGCCAATTAACCTAACCCCGTAAGTACAGGTCTTTGGAATGTGGGAGGAAACCACAGTACCCGGAGGAAAACCCACGCAAGCACGGGGAGAACATGCAAACTCCACACAGAGAGAGGGCCAAGGGGATGGAATTGAACTGAGGCCTTCAGATGGAATTCTAACTATGAGGCAGCAGTGCTAACCACTGCGCACCGTGCTGCCCCTAATAAAATATAATAAAAAAAAAAAAGTCAAGAAATGCGCGGTGTGTAACATTATATACGTATATATTATTTGACTTCTGAGTACATTTACATCACCCAATAAGTGCACAATGGTGCAAATGAACATAAAAAGCACTGTTTTAGAATTTTCAGTCCAGCACAAAACTCACTTTTATCAGTTCAACAAATGAATCCACTAACCACAAGTGATCGTGGTTGATTCACCTATTACCTGCCCTTAATTGCAGTGAACAGCTGGTTAACACCAATTGTATTGCTGCCTAGACGTCAGACCAAACGTAATTTGTATTACGGTAATTACACGGCTGTTTGTCCAATCGGAAACATCCAAACGGTTTCTGAAAGCTGAGAAATGTGCTTCACACCCACATAGGGTTATTACAGTAATTGTTGCTGAAAGTCTGAGAACGGCAACACATTTGAAGTACGTTCTGTCGCCGAAGACAGGTTGGGTGTTCAAGGGTTAATTCTGTGATTCTCTCCCCCCCTTACTACCAAAATTGGTATAAGATCTCAAAAATCCCATACTGTCAGGCTCTAACAAAGACCTAAAAACCAATGAGTAATGTGATATAAGACAACCTGTAGAGATCTAAATTATACTCACATCCAGCTTTGCCAGCTGTTGATCAAGAAGTGCACGCTGCTTCAAAAGTGATGTGCGCTGCCTTTCAATGGCATTCTGTTCTTCCTCTGAGGCACTATAGCGTTCAGGCATTTCTCATGGTGGTTGTTTCAATTAGAGGACATTGACTGGAAGGACGAAAAATGAAAGGATTGAAGGACAAGATTCATGTTAATACAGAAACTTTGGCACATCCCATTTCAAGTGGTTAAACACTACGGTAATCTGCAATTGTCTAGAACAGTGTAAAATAGACTGACAACTGTTGTCTTTGCGGTTGCAATGTCACATACCTCATTCGCAGTGGAGGGCAGTGGTACCAAGTTTGAGACTGGAAGTAGTGACTGATCGGTGGTGTTTGAGGAGACCAGCCTTGGATGTCATGTCCAACATTAGAAGCAGAAACCTGCAGTTCAACAAAGGGACAGCATGAAAAACACACTCCTACCAAAAACCAGTGAAGACACACACATGATTAAAGTCTCATAGATCAGTTCTGTAAAGGATGCTCAGTGACTAGTGAGTGAAGGTAGCCTAAATGACAGCATACTGTAAGCTCCACACATCAGAAGAGTGATGCACTATAATGTGAACACTATACTGTTTTTGTACCAAGCATAAATGATGGCTGACATGTTCTTCTTAGGGCTCGGACACACGGGGTGCAACGTTGCTCGCTCTCCATTTATTTCCTATGGAACTTGTGCCAAGCGATTGTAACTTCATCACACAAGTTCCATAGGAAATGAATGGAGACGGAGCGACGTCGCTCTCGGTGTGTCGAGCCCTTTAGGGTTTTTAAACATGCTGAAACACTAATACATAAAGGTGTCCATACAACTGGGGACACTCAACATAGTATTTGAGCCAAATGGCACTAATTACTATAAACTAAGAACATAAAACTACGATCAATAGGAAGCGAATCATTTTACAGACTCTTGTTTCTTCATCCGAAAAAGATGGTCATATCTTTTATAGTACCTGTGTCCGCCAAGGCCAGTCCGAATCACCATAATTGTAGCTAACTTCTTCTCCTGGAACAATTGTCTCTTATTGCAAAGAGACAGAGGTGCGGAATGCCGTCCATTTGAATTGTCTGCACTTTGCAGTTTGGATTTTGTGGTCATCATTCACTAGTCTCCCAAGAGACTGTCCTCCTCAGATGCATCAAGACTATTTAGGGGGGAAAAAATTGGAATCCACAACAAAAATGTTCCTCATATCTGGATGAAATGTGATTTTTGTATGCATTGCAGTTTTCTAAATTTAGACACTGGATTCATTTTGAGATTTTTAATATTCTTAAAATGTCCACTTTATTGTTAGTGTTACTTACCACCAAGTTTTTCCTTTCCACTGAAAATCAAAGAGATACGTTGCCTCGGTGTCATCGTACATCTCAGTGATAGGAGGATTATCTGGAGTAAAAAGTTTCCCTCTGTACTCTAATTCAAAATCTCCTTTGCTGAAAGGTTTTGAAGCAAAAACTCCACACCCGTTAAGAGAAATTTAAAACAAATGTTAAGTATGTGTTTGTATCAACCAGACAGGAGTTTTTAAAATAAAACTCATATTCAAACAAATCAGTACATGTATGAAAACAGTACAAGGAAGAAAAAAGACCAACCTTTGTAAGAGTTTACAAATTGCTATCTCAGACCTGCCTTGTCAGTTTTAAATTTTATGTGCTTTTCTGCATCATGTTGTGGTTTGATCCGCAGCCTCTTTCTGGAAGGATTCTTTAAATGCACTCACCATCAGCCATTGTTTAATCTGTTTAGATAATGATTTTTAATGGATTTAGGCATATAATTTAAGTGATTATCCAAAAACTTATAACAAAATTGTATCTTAGTAAACTACATCAAAATCACAAATTGAAAAAATTACTGATATGTCATGTCCACCACCGATCAAAAGGCATTACTTAATTAGATCTACTTCTTCAGTTAATTAAATAGATAAATAAATAGAAAGATGATGCCAGTTATCACAACTGATACTACTAGGATGATATAGAGCAGGGGTCTCAAACTAGCGGGCCGCATCCGGTCCAGCCCCCTACTTCCAGTCCGCGATTTGATGTCAAAAATATAAGACAATTTGGCCCTTTAAATTACTTTTTTGACATTTCCCTAACTCCTTTTAATTGGAGGGGAAAACAAAATACTACAAAATAATACTGTTTTCCCACCGTCTCCTCGCCGCTCCGCGCCGTCCATGCAGCAAAAGCGGTATCTGATGGCGGTGATTGGGTCATCAGTAATAAACTGGGGGAACTGCAACTGATGACCCGCCATCAGATACCGTTTTTTTGCCACGTGGGCAGCGCGGAGTGGCGAGGAGACGGTTGGGGAACAGTATCTGATGGGGAAACGCAACTTGACGGAACACCCCTAATAGCCGAACAGCTGGTTAGCACAGAGCCGGAGGGCTGATCAAGGGAACTTTGAATTACCGTAATAAAGCGACCATTTGTCCTATCGGAAAAATTCAAACAGTTTCTGAAAGCTGAGAAACTGCACTTCACAACCAACATAGGGTATTACTGTAGTTTTATTACGGTAATTGTTGCCGTAAGTCCACGAACAGCGGCACTTTTTACGTACACTGAGCCGATTATATTCGGGGGTATAGGGTTATACTTAACAAAGATAACCTTCATCCATTAAAACATTGTATGGGGGACTTATGCATGATTATGATATTAAACTGGCATTAGCTGTTAACTTGGCTCTATCTCATCCATTGTTGTGTCGTTTTGAGCCGCATGCGAGTTACGTCATGAGACTACTGCCCGTGCTGCTATATTGACTCCACCCATGCTGTGGTGTCCTCAATTGCAATGGAAACACAACACGACCGTGCGGAGTTGTGTTGACTAAGTCAACCCGCGCCAAATCGTTCCGTATGGAAACGCGGCTTAACAGATCCTGTACATGTATTCAAACGTTTGGTGTAGCCACCATGTGGAACTAATTACACCCACAGAGCAAATATTGGTAGAGACGTTTCCCTGCTAACCACGCCCCGTGATTGGTAGAGACGTAACAGACGTCATTTGATATTTCGCGGGAAGTGCAGGTCAGGTGACTGTAGATTTCCCGCTCGATAATTATCATAATGCACCTGATCAAGCATAAGTCGCTAGCCACTCATGTAACATCATAAGGCCGCAAAGACAGCAGCACAATAAATGAGGGCTAAGAGTATATGTAAAGTAACAAAATGATTTTAATAATAATCGTTTTTTTGGTCAATTACACTGTTTGTGATCGTTTGGAGCCAATATTGTAATCAAAATCAAATTTTATTCAATTGCACTGTCTGACGTTTAGCATTAGCCAGTTTGACATTTCCTTGAATGTGGCCTGCTAACACTCCTGGGTGTATGCTATGGTTGCTGGTGTTGCTAGCTTCACGTTTTTCAAACAGAGTCGCCAATAACAAGAGTTTGTTCCTCGGCCGGTGTGTCGCCAAATGTGGAAAATGGATAGAGAACGGGCTAGTCACCCAGCCGGCCTGCTTTCCCAGCTGCTCAGGATCTGCTGAGGAAGCTAACGGTTGTTTAAGCTACCTTGGTCTTCACCGACTACAGGGTTTCCCGCTATGTACCGGATTTTTTCAGAGTGCGGAGCTGAGTCTCCAATTTACTGAGCCTGGCCCCCAAAGCTACAAACAGGCTACATTTATTACAAGTATCTTTGCCTGTAAATGAGGCCGTGGAGTAGTAACTAAACACACAGAGCAGGAAAGTGCAGGGGGATCGGGAGAAGAAGCTATGCTGCTAGTGGCTAGGCTAAGAGCTAGGCTAATAGCTGCGCTAAGCTAGCGAATTCCCCTCCTCCCACTCAGTTTAACATCACATTATGCACACATAGGTTCTCGGGGGAGGGGGGCTCATGCTGCAGTGAGTAGGGCCATCACCTCGGCTCTGCTCGCTGTGCTGCGTGATGTCCCACTCCTCCTTTTTTTTTAATTGCATTATACAGCTCACAACACATCATAGTACATATAGGGCCTTGGGGGGCAGGTGTGTCACACAGTGGTTAGTGGGTGGCACTGCTGAGGTGGCCCCACTTGTCTGTTCACTGCTGCCTGCACCTCAATTTTATTTACATTTTAGACATTGAGGGCCTTGGGGAGACGGTTGTGGATGGGTGCTGTATTCAGTGCTCATATTACATCTGTCCCTCCAATTTTAAAAGCACTGTAGTTTTCACACAGCCATACACATTCTTCTCAGTACATACACTCACATCACCCCCCCAACACGCTGAGTGGGAGGAGGGGGCGGGCGGGCCTTCTCACACCCCAGTTCCATGCACCCCGCCTGGGATGGGGACTGGCTCATTGTTCGGGGCTGGGTTGGCTGCTTCCCTGGGTTGCCGCTGGCTTGGTGCTGGTACCCGCTCTCCCACATTAGGTGTCCATGTATGTTACATGTGTGTATGCATGAGTGTGTGACTGGTGCATGCGAATGTGCGTGCGTGTGTATGTGCGTGTGTGTACATGAGGGAACGACTGGTACGTGTGTGTGTGTGTATGTGCGTGTGAGTGTGAGTGTGTATACATGAGTGTGTGACTGGTGCATGCGAATGTGCGTGCGTGTGTATGTGCGTGTGTGTACATGAGGGAATGACTGGTACGTGTGTGTGTGTGTGTGTACGTGCGTGCTTGTGAGAGTGTGTGTGTGTGGACAGCTGGGCCTGGGTTGGTGGCTTGCCAAGCCTTGGCACCTGTGGGACACGGAGGGTGGGAGTTACCCCTCCCTACCGCTCCACGCTGCTCCCCACTGGTCGTCACTGCCGCCCCTGGGGTGTGGGTGCCCGTGGGTCCCGGGGTGTGTGGCCGGATGTCTCGGCATGGTCTTTGGCCTGCTCCCTTGGCGGCCGTGGCATGGGGGTGGCTTGGGCCTCTTTGGCGCGTGGGGGGGCTCTGCCGGGTGTCGGGCTGCTCTCGGGCTGCTTGGGGCCTCGGGGGCCGCATGCCTGGCTCGTGCTGGGGGGTGCCGGCCTGCCGGGGGGGGTGGGCTGCCCGTCATCTCTGGCTCTCTGGACTCTAGCCCCCTGGATTGTGGGGGTTCCGTCTGTAGCCTCCCTCCTTCCTCTTCTGGGGAGTGTACGCGGTTGCCATTGGGATGTGTGGCCCCAAGTCTTCTGAGCTCCTGTGCTGTGGATGGCCCTGGGTCCCCTGGGTCCTTCCCTATCTGCCTCTGGATCGCGGGGGGCATGGTTGCAGTTTCTCGCCCTCATTATCGAATACATTGCATGACAAAGGCGCATACACACACATTACTACAAACAATTAACTTGTGTGTGTGTATGTGTGTATATGTAGGTGCATATGGGTGTGTGTATGGATGTGTGTGTGTGTGTGTGGGTGTGTGTGAGTATATCAACCCCTTTTATTTATTTATTATTTTTTTTTCTCTCTATCTCCTTTCTTCCCCCCCCCCCCCCCCCCCCCCCCCTTTTCTCCCCCCCACCTCTTGTTCTTGCCCCTTCATTGTTGCCTGTCAGACTTGGCATGAGTAACTAAATAAAAGATAAATAAATAAAAATAAAATTGCAAACATTAACAAGAAGAGCCTATAGGAAACATATAGAGCTGTTCTTGTCAAGCAAATATGTTTGGTACATCAGTGCATTCGGATCATCATTCCGATTGTGAAAGATGCCAGACATGACAGGCTAAAAAAAAAAAAAAAAAAAAAAGCTAGCGAATTCCCCCAAAACACAATAAGTGAAAATGTGAATATAATTTACAGGTAATCAGCAAAGAATAACTTTTATAGGTAAAATTTAACTGAAGGAAATCAAAATTACGTCAATAATCATTTCACACACATTTACCGGTCATTGTTCAGCTCTAGTCGGTATTGTCGTGCTGTAGCGTTGTCCCGAACTTCTGGATCAAACCAAGTATGGGAGGAGGGGGTGCATGGCATGAGGTCTATATTTTTTTTAATATTAGTATAAGATGCATCGACTTTAAATCTTATGAATTAATACTGCATATTAAAACACATTATGCTAAAAAAAAAAAAAAAGAAAAATAGGGCATTTTTTAAAAATGTATTCACGGCGGGGCTTCTCATTTCCTTAATGGAACCAATCACAATCCCTAGTTGTAGTTGGCTAATCTGTCTGCTAAGTTTCTCCCAGGCCTGAAGCCAGTCTGTTAGTATTACCGAAGAGGATTCATCAGCATTCTTCTGTCATTGCTGTTTTTTGGATTAATTTTTATGAAACCTTGGTTTTTTGTTTTTTTTTTTGCAAATAAATGCCTACACAGAGAGGATTATGATATTAATTTGAAGCAGAAACAGACCTTTAAGGGGATTTTCAGCACCAGCATAGTTCAAGACATGACATCAACAAAAAGTGTTTATATGCAAGATATGTGTTCAATTATGTAGAGGTGCTGCTCTATTAATTGTTTAAATGGAGTGGACATTATGCACTTTAATTCTGCGTGATGTCTTTTTTTTTTTTTTTTTTTTTTTACATAAATCTTGCCACATATTTAATAACTGGGTGCTATGCCAGTCTAATAAAATCATTTTTATCAAAATCAGTCATTGAACAGTGGGCATACAGCGCATTTGTCGCAATTAGCTTTTAAGGGTCATGACTGCCGTTCATGGTCTTGATGTGTGTCATGTTGCTGGCTGTTTCATATTCTATATTTATGTCTATATGAGACGTTGGTAATGTGGTCCACGGGAGATGGAGCTGTTTTGCATGCCAGCTTCTTAGGGACGGCCCATCTGCACCATTTATTATTGTCATTATATTCCCATGAAGGGATCACAGATTGTTAAAGGATGTTGTTGAAGGAGGACTTACAGTTTCAGATTGACTTTGTCTTATTGTTTTCTTGCTGTCTCTCTATTAACTATATATTCTGGACCATGCACAGCACATGATGTAATTAGTAACACCTATTTTTGGTGTGTTTTGATTATATATAGTGTACATCTGCATTGCAAGACACTGATAAAATTACATAAATTCACAAACGACTTCGTAGAATAAATAGGTTCAGAGCACTGACAACCATTAGCAACTAATCAGCGTCAAATACAAGCTTGCTGTGGGTACAATACTCTGCTGTTATATTCCATATAGTAGGGCTGGGCGATATATCTTTTTTTAAAATATCGTTACATTTTCATACGCAATATAAGATGAGACAATATCGTTTGTATCAATTTAGTCTGATGCGTTACATTCATACTTGTGGCTCCACCAGTTCACCTTTCTCTTCTCCCAGTTTCCCTCTGCACAGCTTCGCACTGCCCCCTCTCTCCGTTTCACCCGTTAATCATGCAGGAAGTGACAGCATGGCAGTGTTCCCAACTTAGTGAGTTTGTTGCTAGATTTAATGGCTTTTTCAGACCCTGCTGGCGACTTTTTTCCCCAAAAAGCGACTAGTGACAAATTTAACTACTTTTTCCGGTGAGATCGGAGAGTTTTGTTAACCTGAAATCCTCCGCTGTCGCCGTGTTTTGTGTACATACAGCCTTTGTACTGCGTCCGTTCGTACACTTTGGCATCACCCGGACCCCCAAGAGTCCCTGCCTGCAGGTAAGAGAGCGCCGCCATACGCAGCAGAAGTTGGGTTGTACTGTAAGTCACGTGACCTTAACAGCAGAAGTGGGTCTTATACGTGTGCTTACAGACGCTGCATTGAGCGGCTGGGCCCGTTGCTGTGATATGTCAGCGCATATGTCTATGGATTTACTGAGATGGCTAAAATCCTGCAGATGGAATTTTGTTCATTCAGTCTATCATGTATAGGAGCCTGTACCTGGATGTACAGCTTTGTAAAGAATGTCAGCCTTCTGCTGTTTTTGTTCTGGATCTTTTCTATTTACAGTTTAATAGCACAGCTGTGAGTCTTTTTATAAAAGAAAAAAAGCATTAATTTATTTGAGGAGCATTATTATTTAAATACGCCAATAGTTTATTTTTGAGTAAATTTCTCATGTACAGATGCAGCCACCGAAAATGGCCGGCCGATCCGTGACGCGACCTTGGCCGGTCCTTGGCCGATTCGTGGCCGAACCTTGGCCTAAACATGATCCCCCGCTAATGACGTAGGAATTCCGGCCACTAGTGGGAACACCCCTAAGCAGCATTTGGGGAAAATGGTGGTAATGTCTTGTTTATCCACCAGGAGGAGCAGTAATAGTGGAAGCGCATTCATTTACAGTCCGCTGTATACTGTACCAAGGATCCTCACATCATTGAACTGTAATTGTAAGCAGAACTGTCCATTAAAAACAATAGAAAGATGAGATTAAAGCGGTCATTATAGTGGAGCAGTGAGTATTGTCTGGAGGGACGGGCTGGGCTTGAAGTTCAGCCCGGGACCTCGGACAGGCTGTGAGCGCTGCACCGCCAGCGAAACTGGGTAAAAAAATAAATAAAATAATTCTGATCACCAGCCGGTTTGGCCTGGGAATGACCTGGAAGCCTAATCCTCTCATCAGTGTCACATTGTTCTTCCAAGTCTTCACAATGTTAAGCTTTTTGTTTGTTTATATTTTCGCTTTTATTTATAATCAAAACTGCGACCAAAATGGACTCTGCTTCTCAAACTAATAATACTGGCAGTCGTTATTGTATGTTGAGCTAGGGTTAGGGTTAGTAATTCAGACTAAATGTCATCCATATTACCTTTGCTGAATCTAACAAAGCATTCTTAGACTCTCCTCCACCTGCTTCATCAAACCTCAGCAGTAACATATATGAAGGCAGCAGCTGACACAGTAGTAACAGTGAGCGCAGCACACTGTGCAGTCTAAACTCTGCTCTGATTAATTATATGAATGTACAGCGAGTCAATCAGGATTGTGAAACGTCAGCTGCAGAGCCCCCAGTCTCCATCATCAGATCAATGCCCGGTTCATTTTCCATTTTATAAACAATACTTTAGAGGTTTTCGTGAAGTCACACTGTGACAGTGACGTGCATTAGTGTGTGTGTGTGTCATCAGTGGCTATAAAGGCCTTTTCTTAAAGGATAAAGTGGTGTTTGAGCCACAGTTACGACGGAGCGGCGGCTCCTTGAAATGGGACGCAGCCTTCCTGCGGCAGACAGCTAGCAGCAGGAACCGGACGCGCCAGGTTAGCCAAAGAAGCTACTGAGGCGTCCGTGACAACCACCATAGAAACAGCCTTTTAAGACCGTTTTAAAAACATCCTCAGAGTTCAAACGAGCAAAAATATATGATTTGAAACAGTTACAGCTGCAGAGCTGTGGCGGCTTCTTTAAACGTTTTTTACATAGATGATCATGAATGATACGATGTAGCTAGCAGTGTAGCTAGCAGTGTAGCTAGCAGCAGGAACCGGACGCGCCAGGTTAGCCTAAGAAGCTACTGAGGCGTCCGTGACAACCACCATAGAAACAGCCTTTTAAGACCGTTTTAAAAACATCCTCAGAGTTCAAACGAACAAAAATATATGGTTTGAAACAGTTAGAGCTGCAGAGCTGCGGCGGAATCTTTAAACGTTGCATTTCACAGCTGTCTGTCTCAGTCTGTTGTTGATATTACTCCAATGAACACGTGTTTACTTTCTCTGGACCATCTCAGGTCCACCGTTACAATTTCAGCCTACAAAATGATTTCAATATGAACACACACTCTAACATCAGTGCGCTTTATGAAGTCCAATCCTTAAAATAAATATTATGTTTGTAAACATTCATGTCTCTGAAATAAGTACAGCTGTTCATGTTTGTCATTACCATTTTATTTGTTTAGAGAATTGTGAACTTCACATTGTGTATCTAATCAGAGTCTCAGCAACCTTCAGTCAGAGACTGAGACTGGATCACAGCTTTAACCTCTGCAGAGTCACAGACAGACACAGACCTTCCAAATCACACACAAGCAGCCCAGTCTCATCATTTTTGGATGCCTCTACGGTACACTACACTGTGATCAATATATTAAAAATTATAAATGAAAAGATAACATTCACATAAAGCTGTTTGAAAGTAAAATTAATAGGTACTTTCCAATAATATTTTTAAGGATCTCTGTCAGAGACCAGACAGAGCCATGACTCTCAAGAACCAGAGACTGAAATATGGAAAGAAAAAAAAATCCCTATGAGAAATAAATGTGCAACAGTAAATATTTTGTCCAGTGGAAAATAAATGTTTTGAAACAAAAGCTTGGGATATCATCAAACCAGGAAAATAGAACTTATTTTTTTCTTTAATAACACACCTTAGCATGTAGTAATGTGACACATTTCCAAACAACAATACATAGATTTTGTTCAATGTTTTGATTGTGGCAGTGAAAACACATGTTGCTGTGTGAGTGTGACTGGCAGCCTGTGCACTGAGACCATGAAGCCCACTTCTCTGAAACAGCTTCTTCTTCTTCTTCTTGGCATCAAAACAGAGCTGGGAGAAATCTACCAAAAGGAGAAAGAACATCTGAGGTGAAACCAGTCAGGACAAATGATTAAATTATATATAGTAGTTCAATACAGCCTCTCAGGTAGCTTTGTGTTGATTTCAGCTCACTGCTCCTGTCTGTGGACCCGTGGTTTTTATGTTTGTAACCATTTAACTTCCATTCATCTATTTAACTCAGGGAGGAGAAATGTCAGGTTGGTGCAGGCTGGTGAGTTTAGGAGGGAGGTGCGTTTGGTTCTCTGTTGTCATTATCTGAAAGATTTGGTTCACCCTGTGGCTGGGCTGTATCTGGGGTTACGTTGGACCTGTCACACTTAGCAAGTTTCCCAGGTTGGTGTTTATGGTTTAGAACTTCTAGTTCTGGAGCATCATCTGTGGCTGTGTAGGGGCCCGTTGGTTTTTGCTGTTTCTCCAGATCTGCGTTGAAAATTAGGTTATTGATGTCAGTGCATTCCTAAACAGGCTGAACAAGGTTATATATCGTCACCCTCCTAAAAAAATGGTCAAAGACATTTTTAAATTTTTATTTTTGTCTAAATTAAATTTTCAACATTCGGTTCAGTTTTTTGTGTTTTCTGAAAAGCCTGAAAAAATAAAGTAGACCATAATTTTGGGAGGGTGACGACATGTTTCATGGCTAAATAACATAACTGCTGCAGTCTGATGGTGACAGCAAGATCTGAAGCAGTGGGTGACGAGGAAGAGGAGGAATACAACAATTTGAAGAGATCCCTCAGTCTACAGTCAGCACAACGGCTACATTAGTGGCTGTTTGAGTTTCCTTCCATCTGCTGTGAACCTGAAGCACGGAGAACACAAAACATCTCTTCCAAATCTGGGATCACAATTACAAATATGTTCTTATTAAAGGTGAAATATGTGTTGTGACCTGGCTTTTTATACACCTGGCAACCCTGGGTCATCATTGGTAACCCATCCCCACCCCCACACCCATCCCACACACATTCCGATCTACTGGCCCCGTGTACATAACAAAAGGTGGCCTAATGAGATGTAAACTGCCATTTGGAGGTGCTTGGTAGAAAAAGGAGTAGTGTGAAAATGCTGGTAGTTCTAGTGGTCCAAGTTGTTCACCCACTCCTCCAACCTCCTACAACAGTCTCCTAAATCCTTAGGGCTTGGTTTGTGGCCTGAACTTGAGTTCAAGCTTCTCCAAACTCCACTGGTGTTGCTCTGCAGTAGCTGGTCCTCCATCTTCTTTCTGTAGGTGTGTTTTCCATCCCTGATTTTCCTTCTGTGATCCTTCTGCACAGCTCTCAGCTCCTCCTTATTTCCTGATCTAAAGGTTCTCTTCTTCTCCTGCAGGAGAGCCTTTGTTTCAGAGCCACAGTTATGTATAACAAGTAATACTCAAGTGAATGTTAAACATGTATTAAAAGAAAAATGATTCAGCTCAGCTCACAAGAAACTGCTGGATACTATTCTGGAAATGCCTAATGAATACAAGGCCACTGTGAGCAATGACAAACCTTTAAACATGATAATCAAAAAGTACACATTAAGTATCATTGCTCACCTTTATTTATGAGAATGTCACTTCTCAAAATGACTGCATGCTGTCAGCTCTCATGGGTGAAGTTTGGCTTTGAGGGTTGGAGAAGAAGCTTTCCAGCACCTTTGGATTTCCAATTCAGTTCTGAAAGAGCAAAGACACAAACTACAATGATGTATGAAGCGGAAATGTTTGATTGTTGCTGCAGCACAAAACAGGTTTATAAACTGGTAGCTGATATAGCCTGAATATTAAAGATGAAGCTCCTCTTCCACAAAAAAAAAAAAAAGATTTAGTGCTTCTTATTGCTGTTCTCAAATCTGCTCCCTCCACTGATAAACAACAACAATGTAAAACATATTAATGAATCAGTAACAAAATTATGGTGTTGAAAGTAAGTAGCCTGATGCTTCTAGATTAGTGACTCCAAAGCAGGCTGAGTCAAAACCTGAGATGGAGTCTGGGTTTGTTTAAAGCTGAGGACAGTGACTCAGTCCCTGCTCACTGACAGGATTCCCAGAGTCTGGAAGCTAATACACTGTAAGTAATACACTGTAATACACTGTAAGTTTCAGCTCATTCTCAGGTGCTGGCAGGTTTCATGGATCCTCAGGTTTGTCACAGAGGATTAAAGGCAGCCAGACTTTCAGTTTTATGTGTATAGCGCCAAATCACAACAGTCACCTCAAGGCTCTTTCCACAGAAGAGCTGAAGGCTCTGCATCCCATTCTACTCTTAAGTATCATAGGAACCACAAGTAAGCCAGCAGTCTGAAGTATAAACAGACTGCTCTTTGTTTAAATAGTGAATATAAGAAACTTGCTAATATAAGGTTTGTTTACAGTGAATATAAAGAAATCACGGGAACCTCCCCAGCAGCCTAGGCCTATAGCAGCATAACTAAGAGAGGCTTCAGGGTCACCTGATCCAGCAACTGTGTTCAGACCAGTATCATTTTATTTTACATTGTGATAACCCTGGGTCAGTTCAGTGCAGATTAAATGAAGCACTGTACTCGCAGATATTGAATATGGATGCACTGAAGCTCATCAGGATATTTATTTGGAATCTGTGGCTGAAAATAATCATTTTACTTAACTAGTAAGTCCAGAAGCTCATATTTCTGTCATAACATTGTTTAAATAGTGAACGCTTTCCTACGATATCCGCTAACATTTGCACAGAAAATTTAAGCTAGCGTCTCAAAGACGGCAAAACCCGCAATAATCTCTACAAATGCATCTCAGAGTTGGGATATCAGCGCTCTCTTACACCACATTAATCTAATTTCAAGTGCTTATTGAACTCACTGCCTTAATAATATCACTATATAAACGCTGTCCATTGAAATCCTCTTACCTGAACACTGCAGCATCCGCCGGAAGTCAGCGAGCATGGCTTCTGTAGTCCTTCTTCTGTAGTCTTTCATCCCTCTGTCAGTGATCCTCCGTTAGAACGATAACTACCTTCTCGACTGACTACGAGGTGCAGACGGCCCTTGCTGGCCCATATCTACAGGCCTGAAAACCGCTAATAAAGTCAGTAATTACCTGATAACATCCGAAGCGGGTGAACTAATGCAATTAGCTGGACAGCAACGGGAATACGCGTGACCATGGTTACGGCCGATGGGGTGATGGGTACTGTAGTTCATTTATTTATTCATCGTTGGTTCATGGATTTAACACAGAGGAAAACGGCTTCAGACCACGGAACTCACAGAAAAATTGGACACCGAATATAGCACTAACCATAAACACGTAAATATAAATTTAGACCTAAAAAGCCCCACAATTGTCATCGTTACAACCATAATAAGCACCCCACATTAAATGAAACAAGGAGAAATTCATGTCAAAAGGAAAAGTGGCGGTTAAGGATCGCAATTAAAGGCATAATTCAGCTTCTGAGCTCCCGGTTCAAAAGAAAAGGGGGGAAAAAAGGGGGACAGGGGCAAAAAAAAAAAAAACTATACTGCAGCTTAGAAGCCGTGCTCAGAGGCACGAACTTTATCCCACTGCATTTCAGGCAGGTTAGAAGTCGTGCCGAGTAACACGAAAAAAAGAGGGAATTCGTGTTCATGAGCACGAATCAATAGATTAAATTTCGTGACTACTGCACGAACTGCCGTGAGACTGGGTTGGCTCAGCGCAGCACCGCTTCTTTTTTAACCTACTGTATTTATTTACTTATTTAGTTAAAAGATGAAGTGAAACAAAGGAATCTTTTGGTGATTCGCAATGGAAATGTGTGAAAGGTCATACTGACAAAAATTTTAGGCATCTATTTCAGGTTTTCAAAACTTGATACTTCACCAAAACTTTTTTGAATCACAGAACTCAACGTTTTTGTTAAGAAGGCGCCACCTTTTGGTGACAGTCTACAATTGAGGGAAAGGGGTGTGTTCATGCTGGAAAGTAGATACGCCCAGGAGAAGGAGGGGGACTTCCAGCCCGACAACAGCCGGACGTCGGCCAGCTGGGAGCTGGACTTCAGCGGGCCGACGTCTGGCTGGATGCGGCAACATTAGGTGGCTGCATCTGTACATCTACAGCTGAATGTTAATAAATTGTCTGTATGACATTTGGGACATGTAGATTTTACTCTGAAGTGCCTTTTTGTTTATACCATTTGGGAAGAAACTATATCGAAAAATAGTATATCGTATATCGCCATTCAGCTAAAAAATATTGAGATGTTACTTTTAGTCCATATCGCCCAGCCAGGGGCCCAGCTATATACTTTCTGAGGTGTATGTGACCCCCAACCCAACACACCCCATGTGCATACACACACCAGGGTTCTAGCCAGAAATTTTTTTTTCAGCACCATCTAAAGCCTAATCACAGTCTTCGTGAACCTGTAGTTACATTTCTCGAGGTTCGTGTCATTTTTCTTGAAGGTCTTTCACAGCTCCACTGGTGCTGAAAACTAATGTTTGACTATGGCTTTCTGAATACAAGGGCTGCAACTATCAATTATTTTATTAATCGGGTATTGTATCGATTATTCCATCAATTAAATCAAGTAATTGGATAAGAAAAAAATTTTCGTACTAACAATTCATCTGCACATTTTAACTTCCGTACTGCAGTTTTTCTCTATGTCACGTCTCGAGGCCTGCGGGCCACTTCTGGCCCACAATCTAATTTTATACGGCCAGCAAGATGATTTTATATAGCTACTATTAATAGCCCGTGGGTAAATGTGCTCCCACCACTTATACTACAAATCCCATGCACTGCAACAGCTGCCGGCAGGCCATTAACTGTGCACTAACCCGTTTTCCATATTGCCGATTGATCAGTGATCAGCGGATAAAACATCGATCAGCACTTTTTACCTGCACAGGTGAGCTGACAGTGCATCACTGCGTCACACAGCAGGAAACGCTGCAGCAAAGTCCTGAAGACAGAACGCGTCATAAACGCCGTAACACAGACAGGGAACTTTATAAGAGGCAAAGGTTTAAATCACAGCAGTTTCAGTCTTTTCTGGAGTAAATAGCTTCTGAATTTGGTGACGTGCCTTATTACACAGGTGCGATGAGCTGCCTGAGGAAATCTGTCAGTTCATAGAAAGTGAAGGAAACAGCACCAAACAATCGCACAAACCAAACCACAACAGTGTGATTACCACCAGATTGTGGTTATAGTGATTGTTCTGGTGGCTACAGCTGATGTAAGGAAAAAATAATAGCTGACATTCTTTACACAGCGAACAAAACCACACAGACAATGGAGGTGTGGAAAAAACTTGTCAGCGATGATCCACTCGTGTTAAATCATGTCTGAAACTTTAATTTGATCTTTGTTTTTCTTCTTACTTCTCATTCATGCTGGTTGTCATTTTGATTTCTGTAGCTGCGAAATCAAGTATGCACATGATCTTAGGGACCTCAAACATGCACATAGTGAACTTTCCCTGCGAAATAATACAGGCGCAAGCAGCAATCTAGCCAGTGCGGAGTCCGCGAGGCTCCTGTTTGCTAAATGCCGTGACAACAGAGCTCCGAAAGTGAAGCGGTGAAATCCTCAGAGACTTCTATGACATAACTTACCGACTGTCTTTAAACGGGGACAGGAGGAGGGGAGGTGAAGGAGCGCATGGGGCGCCTAATTAGCTCCGCGCCTCTGTTAGTGATCATGTCATATGCACAGCTGTTAAATACAGAAAATGCAACTAGAGAAATATTTTCCTACATTGTTTTGGCACCCCCCTCTTGTGCGGCACCCCTGTGCAATGCATATAGTGCCTACCCCCTTTTTGTGCCACTGCGCCCAGCCCTCCCATATAGTGATCAGAAAATCGTGAAAGCTGTCTGTCTAGTTAGCATGTGGGTTTTGACTAATGATGGCAAGTTTAGTTTTGAGAAAATATTCAGTCAGCTATATTAAGACTGACATTGTACAAGAGAGTAGTGCAAACTGCATTAAAAAATTATATGTAATATATGCACTATAAATATAAATCAGAATATGCATACAAAGAATCCAGAAGACATCAGCAAGTGGATATAATACAAAAACGTGTGTGGGATCTTATGTCCTGACAGGTGTGTTTGCAGACAACAAAGTAGATGGTACTTGCTATCACAGACTGGTAGAAGATCTCCAACATCTTGCTGCACACATTAAAGGATCTGAGCTTCCTTAGAAAATAGTCATTTAACATATTCTGTGATTAGAAAGCTGGTAAAACTGATTTCTTTGTTGTACATTTTATTTGAATATGAAGGATTTGAGATGTATTTGTAGACAACACTAACATGGGTTAATTTGTATATTGGTTGTGAATTATAAAATTTATAATGGCATTCTTCCCCTTTATTTACAAGCCCTCCACCTTTTTGTATAAAAATATGCTAATGAAAGAAAAACCTTGGCATATAGACATAACAAATTAATTAATTTAGGCCCACCATCTGCAGGAGGCATTGTATGGGTCGGGTGCAGTGTGTATGGGGCGGCGGCCAATGGCGGATGCGCTGACAGATCGATGCCCAGCTATCGAGACTGGCTACTGGGACATGGAATGTCACCTCTTTGGTGGGGAAGGAGCCTGACTCTAGTGCATGATGTTGAGAGGTACTAGCTAGATATAGTCTGGGTCACCTCAGCGCATGGCCTGGGCTCTGGAACCAGTCTCCTGGAGAGGGGCTGGACTCTGTTCCAGTCTGGAGTTGCCCTCTGTGAGAGGCGACGAGCTGGGGTGGGTATTTTTGTATCCCCTCAGCTTGTTGCCTGTATGTTGGAGTTTTCACTTTTGGCTGGGTAATGGATCCTGACTGTTGTTGTGCTTATGTACAAATGACAGTTAAGAGTACCCACCCTTCTTGGATTCGCTGGGCAGGGTGCTCAGGGTTTTCCATCTGGTGACTCCATTGTCTTCCTGGGAGAATTCAACGCTCATGTAGGCAATGATAGTGAGACCTGGATGGGTGTGATTGGGAGGAACGGCCTACCTGATTTGAACCCAAATGGCATTTTGTTATTGGACTTCTGTGCAAACCGCAGTTTATCCATAACGAACACCATGTTCAAACATAAGGATGTCCATAAGTGCACGTGGCACCAGGAGACTCTAGGTCAAAGGTTGATGATTGATTTTTGTTATCAAATCATCAGATCTGTGGCCATATGTTCTGGGCACTCAGGTGACGAGAGGAGCTGAGTTGTCAGTTGATCACCACCTGGTGGCTAGTTAGATCAGGAGGAAGCTAGACAGACCTGGCACACCAAAACATATAGGGAGGGTGTACTGGGAATGCCCCAGTAAAGGCCCTAGTAAGTGCTAGTCTGGGCTCCACTGCTTAGAATGCCACCCTGAGGCCCGGCCCTGGATAAGCAGAATAAAATGAATACATGTTTTTATTGTATTGTATTGTATTTTGATGTGTGTCATGAATTGTAGAGCAATGAGCATTGTTATACAATACGCCACACTTAAAAGTCACAATTTATTCCTTTTTTTGAATGTTATTTTCTCATATTTTAATGATGCGTGCACATCATTTGCAACACATATACATATACATCCCCTGATCAGGTAGTTGCCTCTAAATAAACCAAGGAAAAAACAAAATAAACAACTATGATAGTTAAGAATTAACAAAACACACTCCCACCAAAGACCAGCAAAGACACACATGAGTAAATACCCATTGATCAGTTCTGTAAAGAAGAATGTTGGATGACTACTGACTAAAGATAGCATAAGATGAAGGCATGCTTTAAGTTGTTGATTTTTTTTTTTATTTTATTTTATTTTTTTAACGAATATAGAAACAGGAAGAGTTCAGATGCAAAACCCTCTAAATCTGCCAGGACACTTTTCTTTAAAAACAGCTTTTTTAAAATCTGGATTTTATGGTGAAGTTCAGTAATTTCACGGGTAATGGTGAGGTGCCTTTTTTCAAAAATGTAAACATAGTAATTCATCCATCCATCCACCATCTTCCACTTATCCTGTTAAGGGTCGCGGGGGGGCTGGAGCCTATCACAGCTGACATAGGGCGAGAGGCAGGGTACACCTGTACAGGTCGCCAGCCTGTCGCAGGGCCAACACAGAGACAGACAACATCCACACTCACATTCACACCTATGGGCAATTTAGAGTGACCAATTAACCTAACCCCAGTAAGTGCATGTCTTTGGACTGTGGGAGGAAACTGGAGTACCTGGAGGAAACCCACGCAGACACAGGGAAAACATGCAAACACCACAAAGAGAGAGAGAGGCCCGGGCCAAGGTGGAATTGAACCCAGGCCTTCCAGATGTTATTCTAACTGTGAGGCAGCAGTGCTAACCACAGCACCACAGTACATAGTAATTAACCTAATTTTTAATAAATAATATTTTGTTTTGAGGCTAAACCAGCTAAATTTTCAGTCCGTCCTCTGCCCAGTGTGAATGAAGGCAAAAGACGCAAATATCAGACTATGATAAAAAGACTGACATAGATTCACACAGTACAACCACAATGGCACAAAATAGCAGCACATTTATTTTAACAAAATAGTAGATACTAAGCCGTGGGGTTCGTGACAAATGAGGGACAGATGTATACAGGGGGCTGTGGACCGCATGTGGGTATCCCATCCAGTCCGCCCTGAGCAGACCGGTCTGCTCGCGGGGGACTGGACTCTATATTGACTCTCTATTAACTGTCCATTCTGGACATGTACAGAACATGATATAATTAGTAACACTTAGGTTTGCTGTGTTTTGATTCTATACAGTGTACATGTGCATTGCAAGACATTGATAAAATTACATAAATTCACAAAATACTGTTGCTCATAGAATAAATAGTTTCAGAGCACTTAGCAACTCATCAGCATCAAATACAAGCTTGCTGTGGGTACTAGTGGTGTGCGATACTACAAATTTTTGTATCAATCCAGTACCAAGTAAATAAAGGGTCAGTTTTACCAATACAATACCAATACTTTTAACTTAAAGGCATCTTAAATATAAATATAAAAACAATTCAATCATAGGCTACGTCTACTTCAAATTTTAAATGTGCAGCAAGTGTTCTCTTTTAGACTTGACAGTCAACACAAGGGGTTATTTTATTTAAACATTTTTCATGAATCATGTTTGAAGTATATTTTTTCAGTGACCCTTTTAATATAGTCTAGAGAAACCAGTCTGCTGAAGTAAAAGTGTAAGATGACAGTTGAACACGAACTAAAGCTGAAGCTGGCTAAAATATCAGGTAGCTCACCACTATATGAGCTACCTGGTTATTCTTTGCCTCTCAGAAAGGACTGTGACAGCAGGCTCTGCCTCCATGCTGGGGGTCTGGGTATGTGTAAGGGGTTTCCTTCCTCCTGCTTGTTCCAGGACAAAGCTTTTTCTTTGTCATGGTCTTTCATATCTTCATATAAGTTGGTGGTGTTTCAACAGTAGAGAATTTCTTTCCATCACATTGCTGTTTGAAGTGTTTTCATTTACAGCTAAAAAGTACCTCTACTTTCTAAATGACTATAGCCACATGTCTCTGTTCAGCGCTGCTGAGTAATGTGACTGCAGGCAACTAGCCATAGCAGAGCAGGTAGGAGGTGGTGAAGTGAATTGGGCCTGTATGAGAGGAGCAGTGTTTGCACCAACATGTCTCCCCTTTTCTGACAAACAGGCGCAATGTACTGAATTTACAGGAAACAAACTAAACCATAGATCCTATCATGCTAGCACACCCGTCGCTATGGGTGGGCCCTAGGGGGCCGTGCCTGCCCACTGATATGCTTGGGCCCGCCCTGGCCCGCCCACCCAAGCCAGATCACTAATCAAGCTAATAATAGTGGTGCCCGCCTGTTGGATTTCATAAGCCCCCCTTAAGACTGATATCTGACGACAGGACTGCATGCTAGCATCGATGTGATACCAGTACCATCTGTGTTTCAGTACAATCAACATTTGGATCAATCCACCCACCACTAGTGGGTAGCATACCCTGCTGTTCTACGCTAATCAGAAAATTATAAAAGTTTCTATCTAGTTAGCACATGGGTTTTGACTAATGTTGGCAAGTTTACTTTTGAGAAAATATTCAGTCAGCTTGGCCAAATACATTAAGTATAATAACCATGACCTTACAGATATTAAACCAATATGCCAAACGATAATTATTGTAAACTTACCTTGAGATCTGAACTTGCTGAGGTCCAGGTAGCTTGGAATTCAGGATTTTTAAATGTCAGTCAAATTAGAGTTTTTACTCAGAAACTCATAGAAAAAAAATGGCTTTGTCTTGTGATTAGGAAGGTGGTAAAGCTGACTTCTTTGTTGTACATTTCATTTGAAAATGAAGGATTGGGACATATTTGTAGACAACACTAACACTTATTATTTTTTATTTGGCAATTATAAAATCTATAATGGCATCCTCCACTTTATATACAAGCCCCTTTTTTTGTTTTGTTTAAAGAACCTATAAAAAAACAAAACAAATCTTGGCATATAGATATTGAACCCTAATTTTCAATACTGTTAATATAAAATACAATAATTAATATATATATAATCAATTAAAGTAATTTTCAATAGCCAGCAGATAATAAAGAATGCTGTGCTCAATATGCATGCTAACCCTAGCTAAATGTTAACTTAGCTAAATGCTAACTTTGTTGCTTGTGATGAAATTCCTAATAAATAAAAGTAGTCTACTGGCATTTAGTTGAACACACAAACTAAAGTTATAAATTGATACACATCTATTATATATTAGATTGCATTGTGCCTGACTGACAGCTTTTAAAGCAGCAGATTTGTTATATTCAACAAAAAGAGGAGGTACACATTTTTGACAGAGAAATTATAGTCGAATTGGGGACATGCTCAATATGTATGCTAACGCTAGCTGAATGCTAACGTAGCTAAATGCTAACTTTCTTGCTAGTGATAAAATTCCTAAGAAATAAAAGTGGTCCACTGGCCTTCGGTTGCACACATAAATAAAGTTAGAAATTAAAACAAATTTATTATATATTTGATCGCATTTTGCCCGACAACTTTTAAAACTATAGGTTTGTTATATTTTTCAAAAAGGTAAGGTACACATTTTTGTCAGAAAATTTATAGTCAAATTGGGGACATGAATGATGTAGTTCCATACACTTCCACAAGGGGCGCTGTGCCAGATTATACATAAATTCAGTGGGGGGGTGGTGGGAGGTGGGGGGGTATACACACATTTTCACACAGAATCTGAAAAAAGTCACTTTTTGGGACAATGAAGATTTTAAGAGAGAAATGCATGTTGGAGCTCGTAGAATACGATTATAATGAAATCAGATTGGGGACGGTGATTTTTGTCCCCAATTGGAAAGCCGTCCCCAATCAACTGGTGTGTATTCTGAAAAATGTCCCCTATTTTGGTCTAAGTCAACACACACACACACACACACACACACACATCCTTGTTAACCTCCCACTGCAGGTCTGGAAGTAGTGGTTGTGGGGTCCACCCTTTCGTAACTATGAATAAAATCAGGTAAGTCCCAAAGAAAATCTTGATACTAAAAATCACTTTCAATAAACACAATTTGAAACTTTATTTTACATGTTCGATGCCATTTGATTTAGAAGTCTGCTGTAAGTCTCTTTTCTGTTGGCTGTGACACTGGCCTGTACTTTGTTAGCTGCAGTTGTAAAGAGTCTGTCTTTCAAACTCTCTGTCACTGCTTGAATAAATTGTGCAGAGTCAGTGATGTCAGACCTGCCAACACGTAACTGTACTCCCTTAAATTTCATCTCTTCCTCTGCCTGGCTAGCTTCAACTACATGTTGTCCTGGGTAGGAACTAAGACGTTCAGTGCGTTTGACATACATTGTCATGATCTCATGGGCCTTTGGGAGTGTGGTCTTCCTGTTCTGAACAGGGTTATAATAGTTTTGGATTTTACATTATCGTTTAGTTTTTAGTTTTTTTTTTTCTCTAATTCAATTAGTTTTAATTAGTTTTCAGAGCGATTTTGCTCGTTTTTATTAGTTTTTATTTTTGGTTTAATGCTTAGTTTTAGTTTAGTTTCGTTAGTTTCAGTATTGGTTTTAGTTTTTCATACTGCATCAGGTGCAAGATTCAAGGAGTAAGAGTGACTACTGTGTAATAAAAAGTCAACAAAAGATACCGTTTAAAGAAATATACTGAACAACCAACTGTTCACAAGACAGCAGCACTACGTGCTAAATGTGTGTAATATTAAGGACTCACGTGAACAAAAACAGGGAGAAACAAATAAACATATGAACTCCAAAACTCAATAAATTTTACAATAAACTCCCAATAAAGTTCAGCATCGGTGCAGTAGATTAACAAATCAAAGCTCAAATCCAGCTGCTTCCTGATGTTCTCACCACCTGATGCTGCTTCTGTTTTGGAGCTACCCTGGTTAGATGCTTGCTAATTAGACTTGCAGGGTCTTTGCTGCCTCTGTACACAACTTTCGGAAGTGGCCGACCTCATGTTTGCATTTATGCTTGTGTAGCTGGATTGTGTGTGTTAATTACCCTGTGGTCGCGTGCTGGTGTTTTATATACGGTGCCGGCTGGGACTTTTTTTGGTCCTCGCTCTTTGTGCTCAGTTTTTTGGCTGCAACCATATTTGTCCCTGTTTTTTCACTTTCTTCATTCCCTCACGTCCATTCCGACAGTTTCAGCAGCTCCCTCCAGGAATTTGCTGACATTGAGTCCTTATATTGATGCTTTGATTATTATTTGACTGATAAAGTAGACGGAAACGGACAAGGACGGAACAGGTTAAATACAACGTTGTGGCTGCGTGGACCCGACGAGTAGTCACATTTCTCCAGAGGTGAACGTCAGGTCGGTTCAGAGCGACTCTGCCGCTTTCTCGTGCACACACACGCACACAGCTGCCTGACGGTGCTCCCAGCTTAAACTCGGTAAGCGGAAAAATTATCAATCCACAAGGCTTTTTAAATAAAATGACAAGAAAAGAAAGGTAATTTCATCTATTTTAGTTAGTTTTAGTTAGTTTTTTAAACTCAAAATACAGTTTTAATTACTTATCATTTTTTTCCTTTTAATTGTAGTTTTTATTTATTTCATTTAATGACAATGTTTTTTAAATTTCAGTTTTTGTTAGTTCATTCATTTTCGTTAACTATAATAACCCTGGTTCTGAAGAAACTCTGACAAGTTCTTTGGTTCAGCCAGGACATCTGTCATCAGTGCAAGACTTTTTAGGAAATTTACTGAGCACAGCTTAGACAGCAGACCTTGGAATTTAGCCCTCTCTCTGCTGTCGCTTGTCTTATCCTCTGATGCCTCGTGGAAATGTTGTGCCAGTGCTGGATAAGAATGCCAAACTGCATTGACTGTCCTGTATGAAGAAGCAGCCCAGCGGACACTGAACACTCTTCCAATTCTTCTGAGTGTCATCTGCAAGTTGTGAGCACATTCACTTAGTTCCCGCATATTTTTTGGTGACTGGCTATACAATGAATATAGGCTGTCAAGGAAGGACTGGAAGTCTTTTGTTCCCCCTGTTGCCTCCAGTGCCTGGTCCACAGCCAACTCCAGTCTGTGCCACAGTACAATGTGTGGAAAGTCATCCTGGAGCAGCTTCCCAGCACCTGACTTCACTCCCAACATCACACTTTTCCCCATCACTGCAAAATCCAATAAAAACTTCCTGCAGCAATTCAGTGGTGAAGCCGCTCTGGAAGAAGCAGTTCATAATCTGTTCTTTGATATGAACAGCAGACAGGCTCTGCAGCTCAACAAGATCCAGTGGAAAAGCAGTGGGCTCCATCTCTCCATCAATACTGGCTTTCAAAAACACAATTAATGTTGACTTGTGCCCCACACTGGTTGACTCATCAGCTAGCACTGTGATTTTACATCTATTTTCTATAATATTGCTCAGGAGTTCCCTCTTCATCTGTGAAGACACAAGATCAATTATGTCAACACAGACAGTTTTGCTGTGCAAGACACAGCCTAAGTCAGCACAATTAGCTTTCTGCAGCTCAATCAGACTCTCAAAGTCAGTAAATGGCTTGGTTTTTTTTGCCACATAATATGCTGTTCTGAACACCCTGGCAGTAGACTCAAATGCAAACTCCTGACTGGTCGTGTTCAAGTTCAGAAGAATGTCTTTCTTTGCTGTCTGAAGAATCTTAATTGCTTCTTTGTGTGCTTGGGAGTTTCTATGCTCATGAATTTCTTTGCGCAGTGATAAGAGCTGGCTAGCTCTTGAATTATTACAAAATGGGGCTATCTTTCCCTCAGCCCACTGGCTGGCAATACTGACACCACGGGATGCCATGAGACCTAGATTCTTAACATCATGGCATGGAGTGCATCCCAGTTTTCCATGTTGGGCGTATAACCATTCATTTTTGCTTTTAAACTGATCATATTGATCCTTGACCAGACAGAGGGATAGTCAGTAGGCCTAGCATCATGACCTGTTTTTCGTTCGGAAGATCCTGCAGCTTCTTCTTCTTCTTCCTGACATGTGCCTCCTCACCCTGACTCTCAGACTGCTCAAAATCTTCATTAGATGTTTTCCTGATTTTGTGGGGTACCTTTTCATCTCCAGTTGCCCTTTCTTTACTTTTGAATAAAGATGTTATTCTTCGCTTCATTGTAGTCAAGTTTTGACAGATTTGACAAATATGACAGTTCAGTTATTTTCACGGTTTTTATTGGAGGTTTTTAACATCTGTGCACCACCCGTGTAAAATGAGACAGTCCATTAAATCGAAAACACCAATCCCCTTGGCAACCACTGTGTTTTTGAGGTAAATGCGCATGCGCTTTTGAGTAACGTGAATGAAATCTCCGGTCATAAGCAGAGCTGTGCTGTGTTGTTGAAATTGAGCAGAACAACATGAAACACAAGTAATTAATCTCTCTTTGCTTTCAATTGGGATATTATGTAATGAACAGACAGACATTAAACGTAGCGGTGATTGTTTTAAAGGCTGGCCATTCACGAAAGCCTCGACCTCCGAGGGGAGAGAAGCTAGAGAATTGAGGCTCCAGCATAGCACAAACAGTTCAGAAACAATTTGAAATGAGAAAAAAAAAGCTACTTATTAACTGATTAAGTCGTGTTTTAGTCTGTTTATTGCTAGCGGATCTATTCTGACCCAAAGTGCAGCCATGACTGGTTCTGAATGATGGCTTTACAGCAGACAGCTGCTAAATGCCAGACATGAAAGGCTAAAAAAAAAAAAAGAAAAAAGACAGCTGCTACCCCTCTTCCCGGTACTGTGTACCGGCACAGAATCTCTTAGTGGTACGCAGTACTGGACCGTACCGTCTTACTTTCACCCCTGCTAGTAATCATTATCTTCTTGAGTCAAAATTTAAAATGGAAACATTACAAAAGTAGCCTATGAATAAAGGAACTTTATTTTGAGCTGGACATATTTTTATTTTAACATTTTAACAATGAATGTGCCATTTAAACATTTGCCCATATTTCTTTCTCAGAACATTCATCAATGAACTGAAATTTACTTTCTTTGAACTTTGTCCACATCTAACATTTATAAACATTAGAAGTGGAGCATAAAAAATGTATAATTACAAACAAATAGTAAACAAATGGTGAAACAGGACCAACCATGTGTTTCTACCTCTGTTCAGGGAAACTTTTTCACTCATATTTTCTCCTCATGGTGGATAATTATTCTGCTTTTGACAAAGTACTTAACTGCTTTCCAGTCTCTTTTACTCTTTTGTGGTTTTGCAGCAATGCATCTCTCACAGTCAAGCTTACCAGGAACCTGATTTGTCAATATGTACTTCCTTAAATGTTTATTTACCGCCACACATTCCTCTGGGGTCCAGCTTCTTTTCGCAACTTTTTCTTTACCTAAGGACATAAAAAGAATGCTTTTTAGTTTACAACTTCATTAGAACAAAACTGCATAGAGGATACATTCACTTTATGTACAATAATCCCACAAAATCATTTAAATTAGCTATTTTAATAACTCAACTTTCTTTGTCAACGGTGATGAGCCTGCAGTAAACAGATAAGTAAATCAGTTAATGTCTGGGATATTAATCCAGTCAGTTAAGTTGCTAGATGGTTTTCAGTGTCAGCTGTTTTGATATCAACAACATTTAAAAATAGATTCACAAAAGGGCAACATTAGGATGACCCAAGTTTTGGAGGTAGGGGAAAGAGGTTTCTCTCATTTTCTTGACTACTTTTAAGCAGTTTTGTATTTGACCACGGTCAGTGTCACTGCTGGTAGCATGAGGCAATTACTGGACCCTACAGAGGTGGCACAGGCAGTCAAACTCCACCAGGAGTTGTGTGGAACTATAGCTGTAATATAATGTGCTTCCATAATGTCAGGTACTACAAAGATGATCTAAAAAAAATAAGGGAAAGGCATCTCACTGAATTAGAGGATGGTCATTTAGCCAGGAAAAAGAGTTTGTTGCTCTATAAAAAAAAGCCCTCCGTAAAGCCAGGACATCTTACTACTCATCACTAATTGAAGAATTTAGATTTTATTAAATGTCTCTTACAGTGGACATTGGGTCTTGCGTGATATAAAAAATTTCTTTACTTAATGATCATGTAAAACTAATAAATTTCCTTTTTTAATTTTCTAAACAGATTCATACTTTTTTAAATTCATAAATATTTAGCAAAGTTAAAGAAATTGCATTAAAAAGTGCTTACATAACTAATTACATGTCTGAAACACATCTAAATGTCAAAATACTGAAACAAAACAGATTTCATTTCAGAGATTTTTGATTAAAATGCATTCTCCATCATTGAGAGTGGCCTAGAGCTGGGGTCTTTGGTTATATTACACAGCAGTAATACCAGCTCATTTGTGGTACAACATAAAGCAGTTTTTCCGTTTGGACACACACACAAAAACATGTTGCATTTGATGCACTTCACAGATGTTTTGCCTCTGCATCCCTGTCTCCTGCACCGTGATGAGTGTGCTGCCTCTACCATCTTTGGTAAATGGAGCGCCCAATATTTTTTTATGTCATCATTGGGTGGGGGTTCAACATGCCTCCTCTTAGTAGTTGGAATGTAATCTCCATCTTCATCTTCATTTCTCCTCTCATTATCATCACTGGTCACCTTGTCAAGCTGCTGACCTGTGCAATCAGTTCTTCAGCCAGAAGCAACTTGAAATCAAAATACTGCAGCGTCTTTGTCTCTGGTTTCCCGGATACCTGGTGGTCTGACCTGTACTCAATCCAGCTGTTTGTGGCTGCCAGGTCAAAAAAAAATGCACGATGGTACGAATGGTCCATTTTTTAGTGCGACTTGACATTGGGTAAAAGCTAATCATGCGGCCACACAAGTCTACCCCACCCATGTTTTTGTTGTACTCAGTAACAACAGCAGGTCTGGGCACAAGAATATGGCACCTTTCTTTAGCTGACCATCTCCTGCAGATGTCCTGGGGTTCAATCCCATGGACACTTGAAGCCATCAGAACCACTTTATTGTCCTGCCACTTTGTCACTACAACCTCTGATGTTTTCGGACAACCATTTCAGATGCACCTCTGCCTTGTTGTAGTAACTTCTTGTCATCTGACATCTTTGACTTGCAGGGATTCTGTTTTTCATAATTGTTCCTGTTGCCAGAAGACCATTTGTTTTTAGCATATCCAGTAGTTTGATGGAGGTAAAATACCTATCAAAGAACAGATGTGTTCCTTTTGGAAGAGACTGTGCCATCCGAGCAACTGCATTTCCTCCAATTCCCATCTGCAGATCAGTGAATGTTTTCTTGCCTTTGTAGACTTCAAAAATCCAGCACCACACCATTGGGACTGGTAAGCACAAATATTTTTAGTCCAGTGGGATTTGGTTTTCCTGGTACTAACTGACAAACAGGACACCGGCCTGTGAAGGGAATCATCTGCTCATCTACACAGACCAACTTTGGTCTTGGCAGATTGAGGCAACCTTGTTGCACTCTGTAGAGAAGAGGCCTCACCTTCCATAGGACATCTTCCTTTTTCTCTTCCTCAGAGACATCAAGGTCATTAGTGACTTTGATGGACTGCCTAATCTTGAAGAATCTATTATGAGACATAGACTTAGCTATAGCAGGAACCCTTGTCTTTGCTGACCAGTACATACGAATCCTGGGGTATCTGAGACATGCCATGTACATGGAGATACCAAAGAAGGTTTTAAGCTCCTCCGGAGTGGTGTTAAGGCTGCTTCCAGAGATAAGGACCTCTCGCTGGTTTGTGTATTCTGCCATGTTTTCAAAAATGCTGTTATCTATGCACTGTTTAAAGTAATCAATTGGCCTCCAGTCTTGGTGATTGTGCCCAGCACTTTCCTGCAAGGCATCCTCCTCCACAACAGGGTTGAAACTATGTTGATGAAAAAAAGAGAGGTATAGTTTAATTAACTGGCGGCGCCAAGATCACCAAAAACGCCTGAAAAAGCATACCCAAATTAAATCAGCTGCTGTTCCTGAACTCTTTGGAGTACGTGCAAAAGCTTGATCTCTTTGTAAAGAAGACAAGCTATGGTTTTCATTTCTGCAGTCAAAAATGCTGTAACTGTAATGAGTATGTAGCTATTAAGTTTGGAACACAGAAAAATTAGACAATTTTTACCTCGCCTGGATTTTTCCTGTTAGTTTTTATCTAATTAAACACTGAGTGTAGAAGGTATGGATTGGAAAATATAATGAAGCTGTAGAATCAAGTCTTTTTACCATGTATTTCAAATTTTATCAAGATAGCACAAAAACCTACTGTTTTGTAAAGGTTTTTGTGTGTTGATCTCAGGTGTGGTCTTGCTTGTGCCATTTGGAGATGGCCAAGTGCCACATGTGAGCAGCCTTTGTTATCCAAACTTCAAATGGCTGTAACTCCTCAATGCTTCAACATACAGTCATCAATGAGGGCTCTAATCAAAGATACTACCCTGAGGAATCCTCTGATATACACAAAGTTACTGATAGTACAAATTAAGTACAATTATAGACATATAAATCAGAGGTTGCCCTAATTTGTAAAAGAAGGAAAATGTTAGGCCTTCATTCACACACCCCCCCCCCCCCCCCCCCCAACCAAGTCTATTTTCAGTGATTCCTTCACACACCCAAAATAAATAAATTATATATTGATCAAAAGTTACAGTAAATGTAAACACTACATATACACACAAAATAAAAAACCACAATCCTCCCAATAGTCCTTCTCTGATACACAACTTACAACCCCCCACCCCCACAAACAAAACGTACACAAAGCCCACCACAAAGCATCAAGCTTTCTGTAAAACTTTAGACACTTAACTGGTCAAAAAAAAGCTCTGAGCCTTTGTCCTCCTCATCCTCATTAAATCTAAACGGCATATAATACGACGACGAGCTGAGAATAAAACGTAACACGTACCGTGGTTCGCCGTTGGAGTACAGCTGTTCATTCGGGAGATTCCGTAAAACCGGTCGAATCAGCGATTAAATCCTCTAATAAACAATAATCCACTCTCGTGAGTCATTTCGTCACTTCGTTGAATAAATATAGTCTGTTTTTGGTGCATTCCGACAATCCGTTGGCGAGAAAAAGCTTTGTAAACACTGTTTACGCACGACTGCACACAGACTCACTTCCTGCTCAGTTTCACGCACGGAGGACGCACTGGTTACGCAGGGAGTTTATGGTTTCATATGAAAACCCACCCCATAGCGCCATATACCCACGTGTCAGGAATTTTATTGGCTATACATCTGTGGTTTCGGATTTTGGGTCAGAGTCGACCAATCAGAACGATTGGACAAGATTTGGGGGCAGGTCCAGAAAAGTCACATGACACTGTCTGGTTATTATTGGCTCTGGAAAACCCATTTCATAACATGATTGGACAAATGAGGTGTCAATCCAATTCTGAGGGTCTAGTCTGTCATATAAAAGCATCGTAAGGGCAAACGGCAGCGTTACTGTGACGCTATGAGGCTTCAAAGTCGGAAATCGCTACAGAGGGCCCGAGGGCGGGCCCTTGCCAGTTAACAGGTTAACATAATGCAATATATGTAATTACATATGTAATTGCCATTACAATGTTTTACATTATTGCGTCTGTGTTCTAAATTTTAAAAAGTTTAAATTCTCCTTTGCACTCACTATTACCAATAACTTCTGTGACCCTAGCTTACATGTTGCTCTTCATCCATATTGGCTGGCGGGCGTCTTCACTTTCTTCCTCTTCAGACTCCTCAAAAGCTGCTATGTCTTCCTCTGAGCTTCCATATCCCTGCTATACTACCTTGCCTTCCTCCTCATCATCTCCTGACAGCTCTGTCTGACTCTCCTTCCACAATTTTCATTAGGATCTTTTCTGCCTCACTCGGCCCTCTGCTACCTGAAGCATGAAAAGTGGTTAAGATAGCCATTAGCAAGTCCCACTGTCCCCTACAAGTGACACTGGATAAAATTTTTATTTTTACAGGGTTAACAATATTGTACATTCCTTAAATTGCATAAACTTATGGTTAAGACTTTCATACTGATGAGGAAATATCATTTTTAGCAACATAAATAATTTTTGAAAGAAAATCAATCACTTACCTCCCCTGCTGCCATAAAATGTGGATGCGGGGATTTCTGACATTTTGAAAAGGGAAGTGCATGTGCTCTGTTAGCCACACCTCCACAAATGTGACATCAGTAGAAAGCCCAGGATGTCTCCTGTACAGTACAGTGGGACTATCATAGATTGCAAATGTAATTCTTAAAATATAAGGCTGAATATCATGTCCCCCACAGAGGACAAAAATGAATTGATGGGTCTCTTATAACAATTTCAAAGATTTATCTTCATGTTCGGCTGCTTTCAGCACTGCTGGTATTTGTTTAGACTCTTTCGCTCCAGTTGATCTTTCAGAGTTAACTTCAATAGTTACTTTCTCCAAACCAGCAACATGTTTATTAGATCCCATTCCTACTAGACTGTTCAAAGAAGTCTTTCCATTTATTGATGTTTCAATCTTAAAAAATTATCAATCTGTCTTTATTAGTTGGCTATGTACCACAGGCCTTCAAGGTGGCTGTAATCAAACCTGTACTTAAAAAGCCATCACTGACCCAGCTGTCTTAGCTAATTATAGGCCAATCTCCAACCTTCCTTTTCTTTCAAAGATTCTTCAAAGAGTAGTTGTAAAACAGCTAACTGATCATCTGCAGAGGAACGGTTTATTTGAAGAGTTTGTCAGGTTTCAGAATTCATCACAGTACAGAAACAGCATTAGTGAAGGTTACAAATCTGACAGTGGACTCATCTCTGTTCTTGTCCTGTTGGACCTCAGTTCAGCTTTTGATACTGTTGACCATAACATTTTATTACAGAGATTAGAGCATACTATAAGGTATTAAAGGTACTGCACTGCAGTGGTTTGAATCATATTTATCTCATAGACCCCAATTTGTTCATGTAAATGGGGAGTCTTCTTCACACACTAAGGTTAATTATGGAGTTCCACAGGGTTCTGTGCTAGGACCAATTCTATTTACATTATACATGCTTCCCTTAGGCAGTATTATTAGAAAGCATTGCATCAATTTTCATTGTTATGCAGATGGTGCCCAGCTTTATCTATCAATGAAGCCAGATGAAACTTCAGATACACTGCAGGAATGTCTTAAAGACATAAAGGCCTGGATGATCTCTAATTTCCTGTTTCTAAATTTAGATAAAACTGAAGTTAGTGTACTTGGCCCTACAAACCTTGGTAGTACGGTGTCTAACTGGATACTTAATATGGATGGCATTACCTTGGTCTCCAGTTACACCGTGAACAATCTTGGAGTCGTTTTTCAACATGATGTGTCCTTCAATGCACATATTCAGAATTATGCTGAAAAGCTAATTCATGAATTTATTACTTCTAGGGTGGACTATTGTAATTCATTATAATCAGGCTGCCCTAAAAGCTCCCAGAAAAGTCTTCAGCTGATCCAAAATGTTACAGCTAGATTGCGGACAGGGACTAAAAAGAGATATTTCTCGCATATTGGCTTCTCTTCATTGGCTCCCTGTTAAATCTAGAATAGAATTTAAAATCCTTCTCCTCACATACAAGGTCTTAAATAATCAGGCCCCATCTTATCTTAAAGACCTCATAGTACCCTATCACCCAAATAGAACACTTACTTGTGGATCCTAGGATACTCAAGAGTAGAATGGGAAGCCCCCAGCAGCCTAGGCTATTGCAGTATAAATAAAGTAGGGTTCAGGGTTACCTGATCCAGCCCTAACAATAAGCTTGATCAAAAAGTAAAGTTTTAGGCTTAATCTTAAAAGTAGACATGGTGTATATCTCAAAAAGCCAATCTGGGAGCTGGTTCCACAAAAGAGGGCCATGAATGCTGAAAGCTCTGCCTCCCATTTTACTCTTAAATAATTGAAAGAGCTTCCAATCACCAGTTAGCATCCCATGAACTACCCAGTGATCAGCAACTAAAAGTTGTGATTTTTCAGTATACTTGAGGCAAATTCTGGACTTGGTTAAAAATGGTATGGGCATCATATGAGAGCAAATCTGGCTGAGTAACATGCAGAAGCACAGTATAATCCTGGTAATGGTATGGAAAGACATAACTCATAAAAATAATGTTTTTAATTAAAAATTGCACTCAATCATTCTTTATGGTGTTACACTCAGATGAAAAAGATGAGTGACAGTGATAGTTGCTGTGATGCTTTTGCAGAACACAAGGACATTGGCACTGAATGTTGCTGCTGAAGATAAGATATGTTTATCCATATCAGTGACATATAAACACAGTTTCAAAAACAAGATACAAACCATCTGAAGAATTTTGATTAATAACCAACTAAAACAGGATGTTAGTCCTCTTAGCACAAATGTGGCAACATCTGAATGCAATAAAATCCCCTAGCAGAAAAAAGACTTGTTGAAAGTGGAAAGCATCAGCAGATGGTGGAGATGAAGGTGGCAGATAATGACTGGGTTTTCAGAGCTTGATTGCAGTCATTCACATTCAGACTGCTGAGGTCAAAACTTGCTCCTTGTGCTTAACAAAAGTAAAGTGGAGTTGAAACATTTTTATTCACAGCATGAGAGCTCAATGGAGAGTTTGGATTGGAAATGTATACTGTTGTCACAAGTTCTTTTTAGAAGGGTTTTATAGTTGACTACCCAGAATAAACTTATAAGGTCTCAAAATGCACAAGGTAAAAACACTTGTGCAAAAATGTGTATACTTGGGATGAAAATCAGTGTAAGACGTACAGCATTTTTTTTTTTTAGCAGAATGACAGGTATTATCTGTATAAAGGTATGAATAAGAAGCTGGCAGTTTCAATAGATTGCTTGTTTGAAGTGGGAAATGTGATTGTTGGCTCATGTGTTCAGCTGATGTGCAGACATTTTTACTTTGTACAATGAAATTTAGCTGCTTCCAAAAAAAAGAAAAAGAAAAAGAAACACTGCTTTGTCACAAATTAGTCTTGAGTGTTGGCTAAGACTAGAAGTCCCTAATTCTTAGTGAAAAAAAAAAAGGATCAACTTTCTTGAAACATGCAAATCTTTAAAAAAAAAAAAAAAAATCTGAGAGGACCTGGAGTTTTTAGGACAACCTGATGGTAATGAATTACAATAGTCCAGTATAGAAGTAATAAATGCATGAGCATCTTTTCAGCATCACTCTGAGACAGGATATTTCTAGTTTAAGAGATATTGTGCAAATTCACATTGAAGGACATATCCTGGTCAAAAATGACTCCAAGATTCCCCACAAAGTTACTGGAGGCCAAAGTAATGCCATCCAGATTAAGTATCTGATCAGACACCATGTTTCTAAGATTTGTAGTACAGTAACTTCAGTTTTATCTGAATTTAGAAGCAGGAAATTAGAGGTCATCCAGGCCTTTATGTTTTTAAAACATTCCTGATGTTTAATTGTTGTGTCACCTGGCTTCATGGATATATAAAGCTGGGTATCATTTGGATAACAATGGAAATGTATGCTATACCTTCTAATAATATTGCTTAAGAATTGGTCCTAGCACAGAACCCTGTGGAACTCCATAATTAACCTCAGTGTGTAAAGAAGACTCCCCATTTACATGAAAAAAATGGAGCCTATTAGATAGAAAGGATTCAAACCACTGCATCACAGTGCCTTTAATACCTACAGCATTCTCTTATATAATAATTCTCTGTAATAAAATATTATGGTCAACAGTATCAAATGCTGCACTGCGGTTGTTAGGGCGTGTTTTTTATTTGTGAAGGAAGACACGTGAAACACTTCAATTTATAAATTATAACATTTAATATATTAAAGAATCAGAAGAAATTACGTGTACACTGGCCATTTGGTTCAGGGAGACACAGGCCTTCTCAGCAGCTGCCTGTGCTCCCTCCCCTGAAGAGCGCTGCTCTAAGGTAAGCATAACAATTTCATACTGCAAGGACTATCAGTTCAAAAACAGATGGAGAGAGCCGTGGTTTAGACTTGGCCTTCTCAGATTGGTTCGTCCAGTACGTGGTTCCAGCATCGTGGCACAAGCTTCTCCAATCAGTAATAAAAGCTCCATAAAAGACCACACACCTTCCCCTCTCACATGTTCCTAATCATGACTTGACAGTTTTATTCTCCTTAGCAACCGAGTGTGATGACCTGCACACAACCTTCCCTCCTCAGACACAGATGTACATGTTTTGGCAAAACCTTTAAGGATAAGATAAAATATTCTTCTCCGAGACCGAGAAGGTCATAAATACGATAAATATATCGCCCAAAGGCCGTGAAGTTGGTCTGGCACTATCTGTCTGTCGCTCTCTGTCTAATGTATTATTTAATTGTCTATTATTTGGTTCAGCCACTGTTTATTAATTAATTTACTGCAGTTTACTTTTAAACATTTGTCATTTTATTCATTGGGTAAAAAAATAATCCCCAACATGGTCCAACAGGACAAGAAGAGAGATGAGTCCACTGTCAGAGGCTCTAAGAAGATCATTTGTAACCTTCACTAATGCTGTTTCTGTACTGTGATGAATTCTGAAACCTGACTGAAACTCTTCAAATAAACCGTTCCTCTGCAGATGATCAGTTAGCTGTTTTACAACTACTCTTTCAAGAGTCTTTGAGAGAAAAGGAAGGTTGGAGATTGGCCTATAATTAGCCTTATAGTTTAGACATGTTAGTCTGATCTGTCAGCCCAACTGACAGCAGTTACTGAAAAGCCATATAATCCAGTATCTGTGGGAGAATGTCAAAAAATTAGACCATGACATTCAGCAAAGATGGAAGTCATCTATAATGAATGATAAGATAATGCCTATAAAAGTATGTATTTAAAAAGGTTAAAGTCTGCACCGTTTCTTTTAAGATTTAGCCTAAAGTAAAGTTCGGTATTATTCCCCAGCAAATCGATGTATATGTGAGTCCATTTCTATTTCTCCAGCCATCACTTTTATGTTCATGGGTCAGTGCTAATCATATGATATAAAGACACACTTCTTAAATACCAGAAACATTTAAATGAACAGCATCTATGGGATTCCACACTGCCTCCTCCTCCTGCTGACATTTGGCTCATCAGGCTCACAATCAATATCCAGGTTGATCAGTGTCTTGTACTTATACTGTGGGAACAAACTGATAAGGAGTGAGCCTCTTGCTCACTAACTATCTGACAGGATGCTGAATCACACACACACACACACACCATGTACTATTTGAATTCATGGTGACCTGCTTCAAACCTTTATGGAAACAATGTTTTCACCACAGCACCCCCAATGGATGGCACAAAGTAAAATAATATTAAAGTAGGGTTGAACTAAATCGAGTGAAAAGCATCTGAAGGCCTTTACTAGAAATAAAAGAAAAAAAAGAAACGAGTGCAAAAAGGGCAGAGATGATTCTGCAGGAAAATTAGTTAAAGCAAATTTTTAGATGCCAGCGCCTCATTATCTGCAGAACATTACAAGGCTGCTGCATTCACCCAGGATTGTTTTGCACAGTGAGACATTTTGGAGCTTCTCTGTTCAAGAAATAATCTCTACAAATACATTTTCCTCACATTTCTTGAAGCCAGTGATTATGCTTTTTCAAAACTAACTACAGCTTTGCTTCCTTCTCTATTTGTGTAACGTCCTCTACATAAACTGAAAGCCATGTTCATTTACAATTTGTGCATTAGATATTAATATAAATTGTACAAATAATATAGAAAGATAGTCATTCTATGATGAAAAGTAAATGTTAGAGCATAGTTTTGTCAAACACTTCAGTCATGACAGTGAAAGCAATCTGCCTATCAATATCTATTACAGATGAAATCCTATAGAAAGCATGTGGTACCCTTTTGAAAGAATGGCAAACTATCAATTAAAAGTGTCTACAACTCCCAAACATGTCAGTGTGTTTTATCTGGACTGACAAGATAACCACAAGGTTGTCACCACAAGTTGGCCCAATAAGAGCTAAAGACACAACCATTCTTTTGTTGCATCACATAAAAAGAACACCAAATGTCTGCCTCTCTCTTCCTCTCTCCAACATGCAAATGATTTAATGATCAATCTATCTTAAAGTAGACCAACTATTAAAGACATGAGCCATTTACTTTTATCTGGTGGTGATGGAGTGGAGCATTTGTTCCTCATCTGGTTCATTTCATATTGCTTCATTGGTGACATATATACCTGGCATGCTCCTTAATGGGATCTCATCCGTAATGTTGAATGAGAGGGACAATCATTTCATGTGAAGGGATTAAAAATATGATCTCCCTAACAAGAGACCCTGCTGTTCACATCGACTCCCCGAGGCCTAATAAAAGGAAAGGATGAGAAGGACTGTGGATGGGATGCGGATGTATCAGAATCTATAAAACAGGCTTGAAAGGTAGCCAAACCATATTTCTTAGATGAGCACTGACTTTTGTTCCATTTCTTATTCTTAATAAATTAACAGAATCTTCAGTTTTCATACTGTCATGACTGATGATGAACTGTTTTTTGTGTGTCTCTCAGTGCAGTATTGTAGCACTTCCTGTTCTTATTGTACATAATTGTTTTGTGCAGCTTCATCTGTGTAGCTTGATAAATTTCAAACATTTACATAGTGACTTATTTCATAGTGTAACCTACACGTTTTATCAGAGCACATTTTCTTTTGAATGACCTGGAAATTGTATTTTTAGTATTCACTTACTGTCACTAGCAGTGCGGCCTGTGGTTTTCCAGCTGTCTCATGGTGCAAAAACTGTCTATAAAACAGTCTTACAATGTTACATCCAGCCAAAAAGTCTTTTTGATGTTGTTTTGAGAGTGATATACTAAGCAAAAGCATAATGTTTAAAATTATTATTCTTGTTTTGAGAATATGTCTTTTATTTCTTAGTTACTAAATCCTGAAATTTAACATGTGTATTAGGCTAAATGATATCACTGAGACACAGTTTGAGATCACACTGGATGTTTCAAAAGCATTTTTAGCTGTGAAAACCTTCCAGTAACATTTCACACACTTAGACTTTTGTTGTACCAACATTAATACATTAATTTACAGTATTTACAAAGTTGCAGTGTAACATCAAATATAGCATCTATAAACTCTGTTGCCTGGGCAAGATTAGGCACTGCAACTTCATATGCTAAAAGATTGCTTCTCTAGCCCACAGTCTCATAAAGCTTGTATTCAAAACAGTATTATGAATTGTTTAAAATACCATATGAATGTTTTTTTTAACCACAGTATTCCTGACTGTGCACCATTACCCCTTATTCATAGTGGAAGCCAGTATTTTACTTCCGTTTGCGCTGTTGGTTACGGTTGCGGGCTTACACACTTGCCGTTCATTTAAACATTTTGACACTGCAGTTTCTTTTACCTGGCCTAAATGGTACCACATCGGAGGTGGATACATTGCTGGGATGTTTTAAAAAGCAGCGAGGACAATTCAGTAACAGCGCCCCACCCATCACTTTTTTTTTTTTGCATTTTTGGCCACAGCAGCTTTTATTGACAGTAGAGAGAGACAGGAAATGGGGGAAAGATACAGGGGAAAAAACGCGGGCAAATTGGCGACGGGCTGGGACGCAAACCTGTGCTGTAACGCGGCATATGTATGTGGTCGTTGGCTTCCCCAGTAAGCTACCCAGGTGCCCTAGTCACTTCTCACTGACTGGGTAGATGACATGAAATTATAGCCCGAAATCAGCTACATCGACATTATCAGTTACCTTGTTTTTTCCGAAGGTATTGATGACGTTGAATCACGTAATTATAAGAACACTAGATTACCTTCAAAGCAATAAAATCAATAAAGTAATGCTGAACAAACAAGGCAATGTTATTTTCCTTAAAGCAGCTGTAGAGCTGAGCCAGAGCATCGGCCAAGCTAAGCGCTTAGCATGGGTCACGCTAAGGGAAAGTGGAGTGGACTAGTTGGTAATGGTAAATGGACTAATTCTTATATACTCTGAGCACTCAAAGCACTTATACAACAAGTTTACATTTACCCCATTCACACAAGCACTTCCATGATTAACTAAGCTAAGTGCTTTAATTATCTAACATTCACAGTCCAACGCTTGCCTCGGAGTGTGAATGTGTGTGAAGTATCTTGCCCAAGGAATCGAACTGCTGACTTTCTGATCAGTAGGTGACCTGCTCTACCTCCGTGGCCACAGCCACCCCAGTGGTGGAGACAGTCAGCTGTTCCTGTATCGTCATGCGGCAGCTATTCTGTGGAAGGTATATCAATTATCTGGATATCACAATGTTCAGATCACTGAAACAGAAACACTGGACTGGCCGAAGACTGTGATCGAGGAGACATGCAGCTGTCATCTTGCTAACTGCTACGTGTTTACATGTGGAAGCCACGCTTCGTTAAAGCTTTGTGTAGGCTGTATGCTGTAGGGTCACACTATAAATAAAATAATGTAAAAAAAAATGAAAGGCTGTACATTAATAAAGGAAAACTTAAAACATAAGGAAAACATACAGTAATACGATGTGCAACTGGGTAATATAATTTTGGGGAAAAAGAAAAAATGTACAGAATAATTTGAAAAAATGTACAGAATGATGTAGTGACAACCGACAACAGCACACGTTGAACCCGAGCTCATGTTCCAACTAATAAAGCCGCCCATTACAGCACAAAGTAACCAGATTTTGTCATTAACTCTGGCTCTGAGTTTGGGTAACCGGAAGTATAAAACCGCGCAGTGGAAGTAGCCGTCTGTCAAGGCAGCCTACGTGCGCTCTTCCAGAAACCTGTGGATAAGTCCAAAGACAGGAACTGTTTTGTTTGCATTGGTGAATATTAGAGGCCTTTCACTTATAACTACTTGCTCCCTTTCAAGCTGATTGGTAATTTGTAGTGTGGAGCACAGGGGTAAGTTTTAAAAAAAAAAAAAGGTTTATTGAAGTTAGGCAACAGTCTTTTCTTAGGGGAAAAATGCTGGTGGCAGGTGAGTTATCAATTTCAAGCTGCCTTCCCCTTTCTGTGTGTCTCCAATATGAGCTTCCCTCCACAGCTCCTTCTGCAGCATGGGTTTCTGAAGAACAACGAAGATGAATGTGAGGAAGCACACAGAGATACCTGAGCAACACACGAGAAATAGTTTAAACCTGGCTTGAAGTACCACAAGTGGTGCAACGATCTGGCAGTGACTGAGAAGCCTTTTGTAGCCAGATAGAAATTAGTTCAACATCCCACAGGTGAGTGCAGCTCAGGTGTGTAATCAGCAAACCTCAGGCACGCTCCACCTGTGGAACACAAAGACACACACACACAGATATACTCACACTAATAGAGGAGGGAGAGAGAGAGCAAAAGAGGGGAGAGAGAGAGAAAGGGTGACTGATTCCAGGAGGACTATGGACCATAACATTCCTATTAAGAATAAGCCACTTTACTCTGACTCCATGTTGTGTGCCACAGGGAGATGCAGAAAAAAAGCAGAGCACAATGGAAAGTTTTATTGACAATACATCCTGGTCAAAAAATCCTCTAAGATCCCTCAGAGTGTTACTGAAGGCCAAGGTAATCTGGAGTAAGTATCTGGTTAGACACAATGTTCCAGAGATTTTAGGGCTGAGTGCAATAACCTCAGATTTATCTGAATGTAGAAGCAGAAAATTAGAGGTCATCCGGCCTTTATGTCTTTGAGACACTCCTCCAGTTTATCTGATTGGTGTGTTTCATCTGGCTTCATGGTTAGATAAATCTGGATAGCATCTGCCTAACAATAAAAATTTATCAATGTCTTCTAGTAACACTGCCCAAGGGAAGTATGTATTAGGTGTGTAAATAGAACTGGTTCCAGCACAGAACCCTGTGGAACTCCATAATTAACCTTAGTGTGTGAAGAAGACTCCCCATTTACATGAACAAATTGGAGTCTATTAGATAAATATGATTCAAACCACTGCAGTGCAGTACCTTTAATATCTATAGTCAGGGGTGAAAGTAGTTTTAAATTCTTGCCGGTACTATGACAAACACACACACATATATACATACATACATAGATAAATTTTTAATATATATATATATATATACTAGGGCCGGGACTTTAACGCGTTAATTTCGATTAATTAATTACAAAGATTTTAACGCGTTAAAAATTTTATCGCAATTAATCACATTTTTAAAAATTTGGAGCCAGAACCTTTGTATTCACGTGTTCTAGCATGCCTGTAAATCTGATGCACAAGCGACATCCATAAACAACAATGGACGAGGAAGCCGCTCCTCTTGGTCCACTGAGAGACAACTTTAGCTTCAAAAAACGTTCTGATGGGACTTTCGAAAAGACTACTGTTGTATGTAAGTTGTGCAAAAAGGAGTTTGCTTTTCACCGAAGCTACTCAAGCCTAAAATATCATCTCAATGCAAAACATGTTGCGGAAACTTGACCAGGAAAATGAAACCCTAATCCAGGATGTTTCCACAAGGTGGAACTCCACACTGTTTATGATCTGTCGTCTTCTCAAAAACAAAGAGGCAGTAAAGGCTACTCTGGACAAACAGAGGCACAAACTTGTCTTATTATCAGCAGCAGAGTGGACAAAACTAGAGAGGTTGGCCGACTTCCTTGAACCATGCAGGTAAATGGAACAATGTAAAATATGTCCTAAATAATTATTGCCCAAATTGATCATTGTAATTGATAAACGAATTTATTTTATTTCTTTCTCACTGCAGATATGTGACTGATCTTCTCGGTGGAGAGACTTACATCTCATGTTCTGCGGTCTTGCCTGTCCTACGATTCCTGGACCACACTATGAAGGTCTCTGATGAGGATTCTACCTACATTGTGAAATTCAAGACTGCTTTCATAAAGGACTTGTCAGAGCGGAAAGCTGCACTTAATTATGATTGGCTCAAAATGGCTACAGTGCTTGACCCTCGCTTTAAGGACTTAAAGTGTCTTCCAAGAGAAGAGCGAGAAGGCGTGTGGAAAAAGCTTGAAGAACTCCTTCAAGATGGATCTATAAAAGCTACCTCTGAGCCCACAGATGAGCCACCAAAAAAGAAAGGCCTCTTGTGCTTTTCTTCTGACTCTGACTCTGATTCTGATGATGTAGGGTCTAACCATGCCTTGAGCCTCTATAAAGCAGAACAGACAATCAGTGAGACAGACTGCCCACTACAATGGTGGTCAGTGCATGCAGGGGCACATCCACAGCTCTCCGCTCTGGCTAGAAAACACCTATCAAGTCCTGCCACTTCTGTCCCATGTGAGAGGGTGTTCTCACTTGCTGGGAACATCATCCAGAAGAAAAGAGCAGCCTTAAGCGCTGAAAATGTGAACAGGCTTGTTTGTCTCAGTAACTGGCTCAAGGAGAAAAAGTAGCCTCAGTGTTATATGTTTTGGTTGTACAAAATATTGCAGGTTGAATGTTGTGTTAAATTCTAAGCTCTTAAATGCAATATGTTGTTTTGCCATAATTCGGTTGTTACTTTAGAAATGGCACTTTAATTTTTGTTTACACCAGATGTTAAACTCTCACAAGAGTTGCAATATTGTTTAGTTGTTTTATTTATTTTTCATTTTTACAGTTCTGTACAAGAAATGGTGCTATCATTATTGGCTAGTGTGCTGTTCACATTTTTCAATCAGGGGTTCCTGAAATACCTGAAATCTGAATAGCACTTTGCCCAATCTGTTGGTTTAATAACAATTAAAAAAACATTTCAAAAAGAAATAAACGTGTTTGTTGTTAAACATATATGTCTATTCATTCAAAATTTTAGTAGCAAAAGGATTTTTTTAATTGAAAATCTTTAATTTGTTCATATATGGTTTTGCGATTAATTGCGATTAATTAATTACAGACCATGTAATTAACTCGATTAAAAATTTTAATCGAGTCCCACCCCTAATATATATATATATATATATATGCACACTTAACACAATTGATGACCACCTCCATGCATTCTGGCTCTGTCCACCAATACAAAACTTCTGGACAGAAATAACCACCAAACTTTCACAAAGCTCAGTCCTCGTGGCATCCACTGTGTTTTGGAGCTGAATGCACTCTCATGTAGTGTAAATGAAATCTCTGGTCATAAGCAGTGATTTTGAGCTGTGCTGTGTTGTTGAAATTGAGCAGAATAACATGAAACACAATTAGTTCATCTCTATTTGCTTTTAATTGAGAGAGTTTGTAAAAAGCAGACCAACATTAAACGTAGCGGTGAACGTTTTAACCTGTTAACTGGCTGAACCAAAATCACCTGAAAAAAACTTCGCCCTCTGGTTATTATTGGCTCTGGAATACCCCTATCGTTGACTGCTAACTGGCCGTGTCCTGTCCTCCGGGATGTAGTGCATTTTATATTAAAGGCTAGACTCTCCAATTTTGATTGACACCTCATTCGGCCAATCATATTAAGAAATGGGTTTTCCAGAGCCAATAATAACCAGGGGGTGTCACGTAGCTTTTCCGTTGATTTTGGTGCAGCCAATTACAGGATTGGCCGAAAAAGGTGTCAATAAAAACAGGAGGGTCTAGCCTGCCATATAAATGGCACTGCATCCATTCCGCTGACGGGACGTGGCTGTCTTCGATCTCTGAGGGGAGAGAAGCTAGAGAGGCGCCAGCACGAATAGTTCAGAAACAATTTGAAATGAGAAAAAAAAAAGCAATTTATTAACTCATTAAGTCATGTTTTAGACTGATTATTGCTAGCGGATCTATTCTGACCCAAAGTACAGCCGTGACCGGTTCTGAATGACGGGTTTACAGCAGACAGCCGCTCCAACTTTCCAACACCAACGCTCCAAGAATCTTTGAGAGAATAGGAAGGTTGGAGATTGGCCTATAATTACAGTGGCTTGCAAAAGTATTCATACCCCGTGAACTTTTCCATATTTTGTCACATTACAACCACAAACATAAACATATTTCACTGGAATTTAATGTGAAAGACCAACACAAAGTGGTATACAATTGTGAAGTGGAAAGAAAGTTATACATGATTCAAAATAATATAAAGTAAAAACTGAAAAGTACAGTGTGCAAAAGTATTGAGCCCCCCTGAGTCAATACTTTGTGGAACCACCTTTTGCTGCAATTACAGCTGCAAGTCTTTTAGGGTATGTCTCCACCAGCTTTGCACATCTAGTGACTGAAATTTTTGCCCATTCTTTGCAAAACAGCTCAAGCTCAGTCAGATTAGATGGAGAGCGTTTGTGAATAGCAGTTTTCAGATCTTGCCACAAATTCTGGATTGGGTTTAGGTCTGGACTTTGACTGGGCCGTTCTAACACATGAATATGTTTGGTTTGAAACCATTCCATTGTAGCCCTGGCTTTATGTTTAGGGTCGTTGTCCTGCTGGAAGGTGAACCTCCGCCCCAGTCTCAAGTCTTTTGCAGACTCCAACAGGTTTTCGTCCAAGATCGCCCTGTATTTGGCTCCATCCATCGTCCCATCAACTCTGACCAACTTCCCTGTCCCTGCTGAAGAGAAACAGCCTCAGAGCATGATGCTGCCACCACCATATTTGACAGTGGGGATGGTGTGTTCAGAGTGATGTGCAGTGTTTTGCCAAAAAGTTCAATTTTGGTCTCCTCTGACCAAAGCACCTTGTTCCACATGTTTGCTGTGTCTCCAACATGGCTTCTGGCGAACTGCAAACGGGACTTTTTATGGTTTTCTTTTAATAATGGCTTTCTTCTTGCCACTCTTCCATAAAGACCACATTTGTGCAGTGCACCACTAATGGTTGTCCTGTGGACAGATTCCCCCACCTGAGCTGTGGATCTCTGCATTTGGTCCAGAGTCACCATGGGCCTCTTGGCTGCATCTCTGATCAGTGCTCTCTTGTTCGGCCTGTAAGTTTAGGTGGACGGCCTTGTCTCAGTAGGTTTACAGTTGTGCCATACTCTTTCCATTTCAGGATAATGGATTGAACAGTGCTCCGTGAGATGTTCAAAGCTTGAGAAATCTTTTTATAGCCTAAGCCTGCTTTAAACTTCTCCACAACCTTATTCCTGACCTGTCTGCTGTGTTCTTTGGACTTCATGATGCTGTTTACTCCCCAATAGTCTCTTAACCAACCTCTGAGGCCGTCACAGAGCAGCTGTATTTGTACTGAGATTAGATTACACACATGTGGACTCTTTTTAGTCATTAGCAGTCATCAGACAACTTCTGAATGCAATTGGTTGCACTCAGAGAAAAGGGGGCTCAATAATTTTGCACACTGCACTTTTCAGTTTTTCACTTGTAAAAAATGTTTTGACTCATGTATAATTTTCTTTCCACTTCACAATTGTAACCACTTTGTATTGGTCTTTCACATTAAATTCCAGTGAAATATATTTATATTTGTGGTTGTAATGTGACAAAATATGGAAAGGTTCAAGGGGTGTGAATACTTTTGCAAGACACTGTAGCTCAAACAGCTGGGTCAACTGATGGCTATTTAATTTAATAATTACTGCCACCTTAAAAGCCTGTGGTACACAGCTTCTTAATAAAGATGGACTGATCATATTTAAGACTGACCAAACCATCAACATGTCTATTAGAAAAAATAGTCCTACCATCAATTAATATTTCAAAGTAACTATTGAAGTTCACTCAGAAAGATCAATTGTGAGAGAGAGCCTAGATAAATATCAGCAGTACTAAAAGTAGCTGTACACAAAGATACATTAGATATAATTTTATATCTAATGGTTCATATTTGCTGCCTTGTTTTTGCCTTCAGTTTTCTTTTCATGGGTGGTACTGCTCCTTGTTGCTGTTGTTAATCTTATAGCCAAGCATCTCCTGGATCACTGTTGCTGTGGTATAGATCAGCTGCATTCATATCTTGTAGTAGACTTAAGATGAAGATTAAGATATTCCTTTATTGATCCCCAGGGGGGAAATTCAAGTGTCACAGCAGTGCCGGTGTGAGGCAACATGCAGGATAAATAGATTAAGATGCAACTGTATAGAAAATGGAACTACCGTATTTTCCGGACTATAGAGCGCACCATACTATAAGCCGCACCTACAAATTTTTTGGAAAAAACTGGAAACGTACATATATAAGCCGCACCGGGCTATAAGCCGCTGGTATCTCCGCCGCTCTCGGTTTTCCACAATTACTCGGCACTCAGCAGAGGGGGACAGACAACCCCAAATTTGAGTTATAACAAGTCAATTCACCATTGATTCGTTCACGCCGAGCTTACGTGCAGCGGCTCTATTTCCCTCCTGTAGTGCCAGGTCGATAGCCCTCAACTTAAAAGCGGCATCATAGGAAGTTCTTTTTGTGGTTTCCATGATGAGGGAGTTTGAAAAAAATCTCTTTTGTGCCTGCTGCTAGCACTTGTTGGCGCTTTCTTCTTTGATTTCCAACTTTGACGTCCCATGATTCATATCCTGCTAAAGAGCCCCCTGGTGGTTAAAGAAAAATCCACAGAAACGCCGCACCGGGCTATAAGCCGCATGGTTCAAAACGTGGGAAAAAAGTAGCGGCTTATAGTCCGAAAAATACGGTATATATAAAAAGTAAAGATAATAAATAACAGGTCTCCAAGAACAAGTACACACTGTATCCACTAGTAGTGGAGCATTAAACAGATAAAGTGTGACAATAGAAATACTCCAATGCCAGAGAAGCTGTTATAAATATTTTATTTTTGGTTGCAACAGTATGTAACTTATGTGAATATATAATGATGCTGTGATATAATAAGAATAATTAACAATAATAATAGCAGTTATCATATTAATAATAATAATAACAGTTATGATAAGAGTAACAATGATAACAGTAATGACAAATATAAACAGTTGTGATAATGATAATGGCAGATATAATTGTGGTATAGGATAGCCATATTTATTTGCATATACATGAATACATGGAGAACATTGCAATTAGTCCAGTTTGGGGCTGCTGGTGTTATAGAGATTGGGCACAAGTCTGAAGCACTCAGTCTGGCTCTTTTGTGGATAGAGCCGATAACTGAACGAGCTACCCAGCTGCCACAGCTCCTCGTTGCAGTGGGTGAGAGGGATTCTCCAGGATGGATTTAGTTTTGTCCTTAATCCTAACTAACTCTAACTCATTAACTCCACAGTATCCATTTCCAGACCCAGTACAGGGCTGGCTTTCACCAGTTCTCACCAGCTTGTTCAGTTTATTGGCCTTGCCAGTCTTGATGCCATCACCCCAGCACATTACAGCTGGAAGAAGGCCTTCAGGAGTTTGGCGCAGACACTGAATGACCTCAGCTTCTTCAGGAAGCATATCCTGCTTTGTCCCTTCCTATAAAGGACATCAGTGTTATATGTCCAGTCTAGTTTATTGCTGATATGTATCCCAAATGTGATGAAGCTTTCAATCAGCTCTGTTTTGTCTTCCTTGTTGTCACCAAAGAAGCATCCAATGATGACAGTGGAATAATAAAGTGGTAATAAAGTAGTATTATAACAAAGTCCAAGTGATTGGGAACAACATCAACTCAGCCATGAGTTTTACATGGTAGGCCATGTAAAATCACAGAGCGGGGTCAGTGAATGCTGTGGCGCACAGCGCACAGCAGATGGAGAGATGGAGCACCTTCTGGAATTAATCAGTAAACTTTGTATAGATCAAAGCAACCAATCCTGTGCTCTGCCCCTCATCATCAAACCAACCACACAAGTGATTTTGGTTTCATCCGATGACTGAGTGAGTTTCCTGATTAAACATCAGTGTGTACTACAGAAAGAAACTACAGCACTTCACTAATTCACCAAAGTATGCACCCAAATATGGAGACTTCTTTGTCTGGTGGGACAGTGAGGCAGTGCAGACTGAGGGGGTGCTGGGGAAGAGAGACATAACTGAGCAAGTTGAGCTGAAGCATACCTCCAAGCTTGTTTAGTTGGTATTTTGTAGCTTGTTATTGCTCCATCAGAAAGCGCCTGCTCACGTTTCCTCTGACTGGAGAGGGATTTCTCAATTAACATCTGAGGAGTCCATTTCTGGCCAAATCGTTCTGTTAACCTCAATAAGTGGGCTCTGAAGCAGGCATACCACAACATTTGCATTCCTTTTATGCTCTTATTTTTTATTTGTATTTTCTATTTAATTGAGCTCCTTCTTTAGTGTGATATTTTATCATTCCAAGCTATTTTTTCTCATGATATTGTATTTTTACATTTTTATATTTTTTATTGCTTTTTTTGGCTAATGTAACATTTTGTTTTAGAAGACACTGATCAGTATCATCTACACAGGGTTCCCACCAGTCTGTGAAATCTAACTTTCTTTAAAGTAATTTTCATTTTCAATTTCTTAAATTTTTACTTCAAAAAGTTTTTTTTTTTTTTTTGGGGGGGGGGGGGTATTTTTTTATTGTAAGACGGTGAGAAAAATGACAAAAAATTAAAGATGGGACAATATATCCATTTACTGTCTACCCATTTTTTCAAATTAAAAATAAACTTTGAAACGTTCAACAGAGAGAAAAGGAGATAATAATAATAATAATACTAATAAAAATAAAAATATATTGCAAAGATTATACTGACCAATTACCTTATTTATATATTAAAACAAAAAAAGGGTTTTAAGGTCCGTTTAAGTGGCTATACTTTAAAAATTACTTGCCTAATACCACTTGCCTGATAAATTCAAGAAAACTTTACATTTTTAATATTAAATCCAGTTCATTTCTTGTGGGGTCTAAGCCAACCTTCACAGCACCTGTATGCGATACACCTCCCTCCACCGGTAGTGGTTTACACCCTGTTACCTACTGTTGAACTGGAGAGACTTGCTATCATTCTGATTTAGTGGTGCAGAAGTGGGCTACTGGAACTAGAACGATATGGCATAAATGGACATGAGATCAGAATTGGGAACTGTTGGATTGCTACTTCACATGTAATCCCAGTGAAAGGGGTTACATGAAGAGGATGTGGGACTTATGGATTCCTCGATACTCAACATCCAAATTGACAACGAAACAACTTGTGGCTCAGCGTTCCAACATACAAAGGAAGCAACTGCTATTGCAACTAGAGATTGACGAGGTACAACACAAATGCTACAGAAAAGGGGAGTCAGGACGACAGGTCAGGGAGGAGATATCATCATCCCCACAATCCGAGACTGGGTACCATGTCCCAACAACAACAACAACAACAACAACAACAACAACAACAAGTGCACTGAATGTAAGAGCAGCTGACATGAAAGATAAGATCATGGCTAAGATGGAAACCTGGACCCCTCGAAGCCAACAACCAAGACTACGTGAACTACCCTCTGAAAGTCTACTAGAAGATGTGAATGCAGCACTATGGACAATCCCTACTTCAGCCATCACTGAAACGAATCAGTTGATCTATACCACAGCAGCAGTGATGCTTAACTATAAGATGAACAGCCACAAGGAGCAGTACCTTCCATGGAAAAGATGACTAAAGGCTAAGATCAAGTAGCACAGCAAAGAGGGAATTTAGCCAGCTCTCAGACTTGCAGGAAGGTGTAATGAAGAAAGTGGTACCTAAGAAGTACAGCCTTAGAGAATGCCAAGCAAAAGACTTACAGCCTTACAGCCTTGGTTAACCCCCTGAAGAGGTATACCAGGGAAATAGAAGCCAGGAGAATAAACCGGATGTTCTCAAACGAACCATCCAAGGTATACTCTCAGTGGCAGGGGAACAATATCAGAACAGCACCACCACCAAGGCTGCAGACGGAGCAATACTGGAAGAGCATATGGGAGAAGGATGGAACACACAACGCCAATGCTCAATGGCTAGTGGATCTAAGAGCAGACCACAGCAGCCTCCCTGAACAGGATCGAGTAACAATCACAGTAGCTGACATCCACGAAAGAGTTTCACATATGAAGACTTTAACAGCGCCAGGCCCTGAGATGATTCACACCTACTGGCTAAAGAAGCTAACTGCACTCCACGCCTGGCAGCACAAATGAACCAGCTGCTAGAGGCTAAGACACACTCACAATACATACCTGTCAAGTCTCCCATTTTGGCTGGGAAACTACCGTATTTTACCCCTCGTGCTGCCGTCCTGCCATATTAGTATTTACCATAAATTTCCCGTATTATAATAATTTTAAAAAAGCATTCCTGCACTTCACCAAACTGCCACCCAGGAGACTGCAGGTGGCAGTTCTCGTGAGGCTAGTGCTGACAGCGAGAACAAACCTGGAACAACAAATCAGAGAGATGGATGTAACGAGAGAGAAGGCATTCCTGCCAAAAAAGTTAAGACTTTCTGTAAACATCTTGAAAAATGGGACAGCAAATTTACTTTCCTAAAGAGGAGCAGAATGGGGCATAATTGCGTGTTCTTTAAGATTTGTAACTGGGATTTTAGTCTCTCTCACTGGGGAAGGAACGATGTTCGTCAGCGTGAAAAATCCACCGAGCACAAGTGCGGGCTAGAGGCACAGAAACATGCCCAGGCGATGTCCCCATTTGTGACTAGAAACACCACCGAGGCAGACCAGGTCATAAATGCCGAGGTTAAAACACACAGTGATTGCTTCTTATCATTTCCATTCGTTCAGACGAATTTGTTGAGACTTCTCTGTCTAATGAGCAGCCATGCGTACCACGTTCCAACTGGTCCGGCCAGCTACCTCGATCCTAGTGGCATTGGGCTCAACGCATCTTGCACTATGTTTGTGCACACCAGCACTGGTGACCAAGGGACCACTGGGGAGGGATCATGCTGACAGCGTATGTGACAGTGCATCCCCTTGTCCCAGCTTGACATTTTTTTCATAGCAAAAATTTATTTTTAACATTAAAATAGGTACTCTACATTCCAATCCTACATCAAAAAACATGAGCACAACATATTTTGGGGGAATTTAATAAATGTGAACACTGAGCTACAAAGAATGGCCTCACCTGTAACTCCAGTATCCAGGTAGATGAACCACATAACCACATGTGTTTTCCTGGCATTTATTTTTGGCATTTTGTGCTTTGATTTAAACCAAGTCCAATTATTGAACATTGTTGGACCAACTGAACTTTGATCACCCAGAAAAAATTATAGCAAGTCACAGTGAAAAGAGACTTTAAACATTTGCATATACAAAATATACCATTAATGAGCTCTAATGATAGAGAAACATACCATTTACTTAATGCCGTTTTTGTGAGCCCAAGTGTAAGTAAAGCCTTCTCAGTAAAAGCATCTTCTCTTTGGTGCACAATGATAAGAAAAAAAAAAACTTATGAAAAAGCTTAGGCAATATAAACTGATTAGAACTCATTATTTATCACCAAAGTCTTTTCAGAATGAAGTGATTTTAAATATGAATTATCAACCTTACCTGAATATAAATGTGAAGCTCCGTGCCCTGGAGAAATAGTGCTCCAGTTGCTCCAAATTTAGAGGTGAAAAGAGAGAAGTCAGGAGACGGAATATAAATGTTCCCTCCAAAACACCTGCATCTTGTTTTTTTTGGTTGACATCAAACACACACACACACACACACACACACACACACACACACACACACACACACACACACACACACGTGTTAGCTACCTTTAAGAAGAGTCGGAGAGCAGCAGCCAGCTGCCAACTGAGCTACCGGGCTTCCCCATGCAGATCGAAGCAGCACTCAGCTGCTGATGCCTGGCCTCTACAGATAACTCTGTTGTCAGCATGCTGTCTTTCTCTCTCTCTCTCTCTGTGTGTGTGTGTGTGTGTGTGTGTGTGTGTGTGTGTGTGTGTGTGTGTGTGTGTGTGTGTGTGTGTGTGTGTGTGTGTGTGTGTTGCAATGATAAAGTTACTCAACCCAGTAACTGTGGCTTGCCTCTGAAATAATGGGTATGGGACTGAGTGATGCACCACTGATTGAGCCAAAACATTAAGACTGCTCATTGAAAAAGTGAATTATTGCTCCACTGAAGAAAAAAGAAATAGTGACACATGAAAAATGATGTGTGAGGATGAGGAAAATGTAACCTTCCTCACATTTGTCCATGAAAATAAAGGAAATTTACATCATGTTTTCATCATTTGAGGTTTAACTGGTGTTCTTTTGAAATTATTTCATGGCACCTTTCATGGAGAACAGACTGACAGCAGCAACACCAGCAGAGAAAATAAGATCTTATGTCATACTGTATATCTACAGTGCCATTAAAAAGTATTTGCCCTTTCATGATTTCTTTTAGTACTTGACACACTTAAATGGATCAGATCAAACAAATTTGAATATTAGACAAAGGTAACCCAAGGAAATACAAAATGCAGTTTTTAAATGATGATTTCATTGGGGGGAGGGGGACACACTTGCCCAAACCTACGTGGCCCTGTGTGAAAAAGTAACTGCACCCTAAACCTAATAACTGGTTGTCAGCAAGAACTGGAATCAAGCATTCGCTATAAGTCTTCCACGATGCTGTGGAGGAATTACAGCCCACTCTTCTTTGCAGAATTGTTTTAATTCTAATACTCCTTTGCTCACATGTACAATGTATAGAAGAACACAAGACATTGTTTAGCGTCAGATCCCAAGTCACCCGTGTGTTAATACAAATGCTGTTGTTGTGTCAGGTGCACAAATGCATGCAGCACTCCAGGATTTTCTTCAGGCTCTGTGAAACTGTAGGTACTCCCAGGTAGGTATCAAAGTCAATATTTATCTCTGGTGCCTGTGTTTGGTTTGCTCCACCCTTCTGTAGTGCTGCTTTTCTCTGCTCTGCTCTTTATGTTTTGTATCAATGATCTTTCAGCTACTTTAGTTTATGTTTGCCTAATGCTGTTATCTACTGTATCATCTATGATGGATCAAAATACTCCATCCTCCTGGGCACATCCTTTGCTGCTGGTGGCTTTATTCCTGTATGGCATCCTCAGCTGTGCCTTCCTGGGTCACAGACTACAGAGGAGTGGGGAAAGAGCAAGTGTCCATCTGAAGCTGGAACATGGAGTCGTTTGTAAATGATGAGCATTTCTGATCAAATGTGCTCAGATGATTTCCACGGAGGAGAATTTTTCTTCCCAATCCCTCTGTGGAAATGTAGGGCCTCAATTTACAGTATGAGGTCATATTACCTCAGGAGTGACTCTCCATTGCTTTCAACTCAATGAGTGGAATTTATAAGCATCATGGATCATAGCCTGCAATGATTAGTGTTGTGGGAGTTCATAAGTTCATAAGTTTACACAGAGGTTAGCACAAATGCCAAGAATTAGTCCAGTTCCACTAGAAGAGGTTTGAGTGCCGGCTGGAGCGACACTCTAAATGAAAATCACTCCATGAACAAAGACACTTCCTCTCCGTACTCCCCTCGGCTCTAAGGGTTCTGTACACTGAGGAGAACAGGTGACGAGGGTACGCAAAGACAGAAGCAGGCAAAAGTTACTGAAGCACTAACTATCATAATGTGGAAGGCGCAACGACCCAGAATCGACTGAATGTTTCTTCCTCATCTAAATAGGGCTGCCATAATTAGCAGATGACCACCAGGTGAGTAACTAGGAAGGCAGCCACAGGATAGGCTTCCCCTGAAACAAAAGGTGAGTTAAAAACATGAGGAGAGAGCAAGAAAATCAAAGAAAGAGGTGGATCAGCCCAGGATGAATGGAGGACCATCTGTTAACTGAGACCATTTCTGTTAATCTGACTTTTACCTCCATGACTCTAATGCCTGATCTATGACCAATAATACACTCTTGAACAAGTTTATATTCTCCAAAAAAAGAATAAATAAAATAATTGGATTTCTTATTTTTTACTGAAATCTGGCATGATTCAGATTATCCGTCCCTCAACGTTGCCCAAGTTGTTAATTCAAGACCTAACTATTAAACCAACTTTTAAATTAATTAAATTCAATTTTATTTATATAGCGCCAATCACAACAACAGCAACCTCAAGGTGCTTAATATTGTAAGGTAAAGATCCTGCAATAATAGAGAAGAAACCCCAGCAATCAAACAACCCCCTATGACAGTGATTCTCTAATCCAGGCCTCGTGGCCCGGTGTCCTGCAGGTTTTAGATGTGTCCCTGATCCAACACACCTGAATCAAATGGCTGAATTACCTCCTCAGTATGCAGTCAAGTTCTCCTGCTAATGACTTCTATATTTGACTCAGGGGCCTAATTATTTAATACTTGTATGTGAGGAGAAGTATTTTAAATTCAATTCTGGATTTAACAGGGAGCCGATGAAGAGAAGCTAATATGGGAGAAATCTGCTCTCTCTTTCTAGTCCCAGTTAGTACTTTTGCTGCAGTGTTCTCCATCAACTAAAGGCTTTTCAGTGAACTTTTGACCTGACAATAATGAATTACAATAGTCAGCCTAAAAGTAATAAATGCATGAACTAACTTTTCAACACGCATTTAAGACAGGATGTTTCTAATTTCAGTGATATTGTATAAATTGCAGGTGGCTGCCTATGGTCTGGTCTGGATGCTGGAGCTAGGTGCGTGGGCTCAAGCAACATGTGACCCTCGGGTAGCATGGGACACACTGGGGGCTGGGGCTTGGCATTGTGCCCAGTGTCATCCAACATGGGCAGAAAGTGTGCCCAGGGCAGGACCTAGCATCAGCAGGTGCCCCAGGTGATCAGTCTCTGGGGTTGCTTTCTCCTCATATCTCCCTCTCTGATTACTCTCCTCTTCTGGCTATTGTGAAGTGGAGCCTTGTGTCACTTATAGCCTGCAGATTCAAGGCCAAAAAACACTCTGCAGCATGAGGGTCTGTTGAAGGAATGGAGGGTGGTGAGGAGAAGAGAGGAGAAAAGCAGTCAAAGAAACATGAATCTGGGTTCAAACAGCTTTTCCAGGGTCAAATTCAATGTCCTTTTAAGCACTTTTAAGGTCCATTTTCAAGATGTTCCACCACATGAACACTGGAATACATATTTATACAAATACATACTCAAAATTATTTCACATTTTTTGATCACATTAAAAATATGATATGCAATAAGTCAGTTGACAGAAAACAACTGAGATTTAATTTTGGAAACTTTATTCTCCAGATTGTGAGCTCTTATGTTGCTGCGGGTGAAACTCGGTCCAACGCAGTGACCTGAACTGAAAAGTGACCGATCACATCAGGCTCCATAGGCTCCCAAACAGTCAGAAGTCAGTTTCTTCATGGGTGTAGCATTTAGCTTTGCGAGCGTAAAATTTCCTCATGAGAGTGTGAACCTGCAGCAACACGGGCACGTGATGTTTGTGCGCACGGCTGAGTTCTACACACACGAGTTGAATTTACATTATTTGCATGGATTATGTTTTTTTTTCTCGCATGTGAATTTTGCAGCAAAATCTAATTCCATATTCAATTCAATTTTATTTATATAGCGCCAAATCACAGCAAACAGTCACCTCAAGGCGCTTTGTATTGTGGGTAAAGACCCTGCAATAATACAGAGAAAACCCAACAGTCAAAATGACCCCCTATGAGCAGCACTTGGTGACAGTGGAAAGGAAAAACTCCCTTTAACAGGAAGAAACCTCCAGCAGAACCAGGCTCAGGGAGGGGGGGTCATCTGCTGAGACCGGTTGGGCTGAAGGGAGAGAAAAGACATGCTGTGGAAGAGAAACAGAGATTAATATCAATTAATGATTAAATGCAGAGTGGAGTATAAACAAAGTAAATAAGGTGAATGAGAAACAGTGCATTATGGGAACCCCCCAGCAGCCTAGGCCTATAGCAGCATAATGATTATACATGTCTTATACATAACTGGAATTTGCAGTTTGCAGCCTGAAACTGTGACTGTCTTCGGAGGAGGGGCGGGGTCACAGACAGACTGACAAGTCACATGCAGACATGCAGGCCAGGCCCAGGTGGAAAAAATATCATTTTAGACTCATTTTCTTTCTCCATCTCATAAGCGAACTATTCAGTTTTTTTTTTTTTTTTTAGGAAAACGGTTAGAATTACAAAGAGTTTCAAGCTCTATATCCAAAATTCAAGCACTTTTCAAACCTTGAAAACACCAAATTAAAATCCAAGCATTTTCAAGGATTTCCAGCATCTGTATGAATCCCGAATATTAGAAAGAAACCAACAGGTATACTTCAACTGTGAAAGACAATCTAGAAAAAGAAAAAAAAATCCAGAAAATTACATTTTAGGATTTTTAAATAATCAACTTACATTTTATGGTATGAAATAAGAATTTGATCACCTACCAACCAGCAAGGATTCAGGCTCTTACAGACCTGTTAGGTTTTCTTTAAAAAAAAAAAAACCCTCCTATTCTATACATAATTGTAGACCTGCACAAGGCTGGGATGGGCTACAGGACAATAGGCAAGCAGCTATTGCACCAACAACTGTTGGTGCAATTACTAAAAAAATGGAAGAAATTCAAGATGACTGTCAATCTTCCTCAGTCTGGGGCTCCATGCAAGATCTCACCTTGTGAGGTAAGGATGATTCTGAGAAAGGTCAGGAATCAGCCCAGAACTGCATGGGGGGACCTGGTCAATTACCTAAAGAGAGCTGGGACCACAGTCTCAAAGATCACGCCAGGAAATGTCCAGGATCATTTGAAGTTCGCCAGTGACCATCTGGATGATCCAGAGGAGGCATGGGAGAATGTCATGTGGTCAGATAGCCCAAATAGAGCTTTTTGGTATCAACTTCATAAGATCACCTTATGACCCCAAGAACACCATGAACTGTGGAGCATGGGGGTGGAAACATCATACTTTGGGGGTGCTTTCCTGCAAATGGGAAAGGACTACTGCACCGTATTGAAGGAAGGATGGATTGGGCCATGTATTGCGAGATTTTGGCCAAATATATTCCCAGTAATGTATATTTTACTGGGTTTTACACACAGAAATTACTTAAAGGAAACTTAAAAATTAAAAATATAGACCTACGAGTGCATGTCTAAAGGTTTTGAGGTCACAGAAAGATATGAACATCTAAATCAGCAAAGTTTATGTGATATTTCTTATGAACGTTGTCACAGGCTGGCCCGTAACAAAGAATGAGGGGAGGCAAAGGTCATAGGCCAATCAGATTAGTTTTATTGAAAAGTAAAAAAATCAAAAAGAAAGATAAATATGGGATGTGAATATGTCAATATGTCCTATGTATGCAGTGTATGAGTGAGTGGACATGTATGTGGAAATCTGAATGAATATTGCAAACCAAAACTAAAATAAAATAAAAGACAAACCAAAGTTACCTGGAGGAGCAGAGAGGGGAGAATGATTAGTAGAGCCCTGCTTAAATTAGTGAGCCCAGGTGGCTCCAATTACTCAAGGCCCGCCCCTGCAGGTCAGAGGAGGGGCCATGGCATAAAATCCTATTCAAAGCAAAATCAGAAGCATCCCCCTGCTGCATGTGTTGGGAGCCCAGTGTCTGAACTAGTAAAGCGGTAAGTAAATGTATGTAAAGAAATCTTGGAAAGAATTATGCTTGCAATCAACAGTGTCTCACATTAAACTGCTTCATCTATGCATTTTGGCCTAAACTCATCTCATCAATCAGATATCGTTTGCTACCCAACCAAGGATTTGTTCCACTGCACATACTGAATGTGGGGAGGAGAACAGAAATTTAGAAGATGTTTGTCAGCTCCACTGTGACAGCTGGGCTATGTTTACCAAGAAACCACATGGCAATAAGCCCTGTGTATTCTTTCACAGCTCTCAGAAGATGTTCAGTCTTGTCTGCAGTGACTTAGGCTGCTGATAACTGAATGATGAAAAGTGTCCAAACCACTTTAGCTCTATTGGGTATTACCAAAAAAATGTGTTTTCAGTGATGAAGCTGAATGAAGCTGATAACACACCAAAAACACACAAAGCTTTATAATAACTAATCATTTCTTCATTCATGGTAAAAACCTCCATGTTGGGAACAAAAAAATCAATTTCCTGCTTTTATAGAATAGATGGCAGTGATAATGTGTCCCTATAGGTATAAACCAGACACCTTAAGCTGAATGTGCAGCCTTGACTAGTTTCTGCTCAAGTTAAAGTAGGAATATCACAGTGTAGAAATGCTGACTTACAAGTAAAAATCATTCAAAATACTATATGAGCACCACTGTTTGGAATATATACATACATAAACACACACACACACACACACACACACGCCAGGGTTCATACACCTTTTCCAGGATCAAATTCAAGCACTTTTTAAGCATGTGCAAGGACCATTTTCAAGAGTTTCCAGCACATTAAGAGGTCATTCACAATTATCAATATTTTCCAAAGTGTACAAAGAGTACTCTTTTCAGACACCCCCCCCACCCCCAAAGTGTACAAAGAAAATGTTCTTTTTTCATGACATTTAATTTCACTTCGTTCTTTGGTATTTGTCAAGTTTCCTCACAAATTGTGAACCTGCAGCAGCGCGCACAACAGACACTTGTGTGCATGATGTTTCTTTGTGCGCAAGGCTGCTGACTTCTACGTAGTTGAATTTACTCATGAGGAATGAATACCCGTGCTTGCAGAATGACATTATTTGCATATATTGTTTTTTTCAGTGACTTTGGACCTAAATATAATTCCATATTCGTCTTATCCATAATTGGAATTAGCAGTTTTCCAGTCAACACTCATTAAAAGGGCGACTCTGTCTTCGGGGGGGCCACAAAAAGACTGACAGGTCACATGCAGACGTGTAGGCCAGGTGGAGAAATTTTTATTTTAGACTTTGACTCATTTTATTTCTCCGTTTCATAAGTAAACTATTTAATCAGATTTTTTTATTTAAAAAAAAAAAAGCGGTTACAATTTCAAGCACTTTCGAGCACTGTAACCAAAATACAAGCACTTTTCTAACCTTAAAAAGGACAATATTAAAATCCAAGCATTTTCAAGGATTTCCAGCACCCTTACGAACCGTGACACGCATACATACATGTGTTCACAGACAAGAGCTGCAGATAAAGCCACGGTAAAGGGTTGACTTCTATCCATCTCTATCCGGTTGTTAAGTGATGACTTAGAATTCCATTTCTGGGTCCAAACTGGCATCTGATCAATATGCTGCAATGCTGTGTCCCTGGTTGTTTTAACCGATCTGACTCAAAAAAACACACTCAGCTGTCATTTTACCGATGACAAAGAGAAGCAGAAATGGCTGCAGTTGATAAGGTATGTTACAATCATGTTTAATAGCGAACAATCATTGGGTATGCCATTGCTGTTTATTTAGGAGCATTTGGACCCAGAAATGACGTCAGACTTAAAGACCAGATTGTCCCACAAAGATGGAAAATTCTTCCTGATCAAACAACACTCTGCAAAAGGTACATTTCTGCATTTCAGATTAAATCCATTCATCCACTCTTCTGCTTCAGGGGCGCAGCTACATACTTTCTGAGGTGTATGCAGACACATTTTTAGCCCCCCCCCAAACCCACCCACACACACCCTCTCAAGGTTTACTGTGTTCATGTTTGCAGCTCTCATTTATTCATGGACTTATAAAATACGAGACTTCTATTACAGGCTTTTATTTTCCATCATCCATTTTCATTGAGCCTCCTCTTGATACACTGACATAACTTACCGGCTGTCTTTAAACCACTTCGAAAAGCTTTTTTTCATCCCAACAACATTTTTGTCCTCCTCCCTCTTCCATTTTCGGTTTTGTGCCCTGCTTTCTTTTGTGACTCTGTGTGTGCGGGGGGGTGCGACAGGAGGAGGGGAGGTGAAGGAGTACAGGGGCGCCTAATCAGCGCCGTGCCTCTGTTATTGATCATATCATATACACAGCTGTTAAATACAGAAAATACCGACTAGAGAAATAATTTCCCCACATCGCTTTGGCGCCCCCCCCTTGTATGGCGCCCCGAAGCATTGCATATAGTGCATACCCAGTTTTTGCACCACTGTTCTGCTTATCCTTTTCAGGGTCAGTATGTATATTCTTTCCTGTGCACTGCTTTTGTTGTTTTCTCAGAGGAGGATGAAAGTGTGTAACTGTAAAGGGTAATTCTTAACTTAATGGCATCAACACATCTCAAAAAAGACAGGGCTATGTGTACTACTGTGCAGTATCCCCTCTTTGTTTAATATCAATCCATCAATCTGAACTAAGCAGATAAGTTCTCGCATTTCTTGGAGAGGTGTGTTGTCCCATTCTTCTTTGAAATAGGATTCTACCTACACAACAGTACTGTATTATTTTTGTTGTGTTATTTTTTTATTGTGGGTCCAAATGTTTTCAAATGGTGAAGGGTCTGGACTGCAGGCTGGCCAGTTCAGGACCTGGACTCTTTCAAATTTATTAAATTTTCCAAGTTTGCAGTCATGGTCGCTGGAGCTTGAAAAAAGGCTGACTAGACTCCTTTTCTTTTCTTGAAGACGTTTCACGTCTCATCCAAACGGCTTCAAGAAACAAATGGAAGTCCAGTCACCTTTTTTTAAGCTCCAGAGACTACTAATGACCCGGATGACTGAGAACCTACACAGACATATCTTTCCAGTCACAATGTCTCAAAACATAGAACAACTGGTGAAAGGTCTTAATTGCAGATAGGCCAGTTCAGCATCCACACTCTTCTACAGTTAAGCTGTGCCTTGCTCAAATATATAAGGCCATCTTTGGAAAAGACATTGTCTGGATGGAAGCAAATGCTCCTCTAAAACTTGAAAATACCCTGAGATGGACAAAAAGTATCCTAGTAAGTGGCCTCTGTATCATACAAAAGAAAAAAAAGGTGACAAAAAGAAAACAAACTTTCATGATTTACTGAACAAGGATTGTGAATGAAGTTACAATCCAGTTTTTTATTGATCACGTGTTTGGTGGATCTTTTTCCTACAGATAAATCATTTGATTCCTAAAATTTCAGAAGCATAACTTCCTGTTTAAATAAAGATTCCATCAGATTAAAAAAAAAAAATCTTGTCAGATCAAGTGTTCAGATGTTTGGAAATCTGCAAAAGTGACATTAAATTTGGTTGTGTATTGTGAGCTTTGTAATCAGTTAGTTGCTACTGCTGTACCCATTTATTTATTTATTTTCAGATGGCACACAGATCTTCATGATTCTAGTGCACTATACAATTCTGATTCAGGAAGTGGAAATCACAATTCAGATACCACCTCTGAAAGTGACAGTGATTCCAGCATTAAAATAAACTGCAGAAGAACATGCCAATCTCTTGATATACTGGATGCCTCTGATTTAGTGAAGCCCCCTCTCTGTGACACCACAGTGTCAGAACCTTTGATAGGCACAGTTTTGTTCTGAAGCCACTGCTGCAGAAGAACCCGGTTCAAGCCAGAACATAAATGACAGCCCCATTGTTGGTGTATATATTAAAAGACATGTACGAAAAGAAACAATATTGCAATATAATAAAAACAATATAAATAAAAAAAAAAAAAAAAAAAGAAACTATTGCTTGTATTGCTGTAATCCTTATGCAAAGATGGCACAGCATCTTGAACATGCACATGATGACAAATCAAATGTGGCTAGAGCTCCAAGCTTTCCAAAGGGTTCCAAGGAGAGAAGCATACAGCTAGATTATATTTGCAACAGAGGAAATTATGCTCACAATGCTGCAACTATGGACTTTATGCACTGTGCATACTGTCAAGCACTATTTAGAAGAAAGGTCCTGTGGCGACATATGCATACTTGTAAAATGAAACCTGGACCCGTCTCCAAACCAGGAAAGAACCAAGTGCATTCAATCTGTACTTACACAGGGCCTGTGCCTAAACACATCAGTAAACAACTATGGGAAGTGGCATGACTCCTGACCCAATTACAGGTAAAAAACGATGAAGTCATTGTTAATGTTGGACAGCACATGTTAAACAAACATCAGCCAAAAACCAACAGTACAGATGCAGCCACCGAAAATGGCCGGCCGATCCGTGACGCGACCTTGGCCGGTCCTTGGCCGATTCGTGGCCGAACCTTGGCCTAAACGTGATCCCCCGCTAATGACGTAGGAATTCCGGCCACTGGTGGGAACGCCCCTAAGCAGCATTTGGGGAAAATGGTGGTAATGTCTTGTTTATCCACCAGGAGGAGCAGTAATAGTGGAAGCGCATTCATTTACAGCCCGCTGTATACTGTACCAAGGATCCTCACATCATTGAACTGTAATTGTAAGCAGAACTGTCCATTAAAAACAATAGAAAGATGAGAGTAAAGCAGTCATCATAGTGGAGCGGTGAGTATTGTCTGGAGGGACGGGCTGGGCTTGAAGTTCAGCCCGGGACCTCGGACAGGCTGTGAGCGCTGCACCGCCAGCGAAACTGGGTAAAAAAATAATTAAAATAATTCTGATCACCAGCCGGTTTGGCCTGGGAATGACCTGGGAAGCCTAATCCTCTCATCAGTGCCACATTGTTCTTCCAAGTCTTCACAATGTTAAGCTTTTTGTTTGTTTATATTTTCGCTTTTATCTTATAATCAAAACTGCGACCAAAATGACTCTGCTTCTCAAACTAATAATACTGGCAGTCATTATTGTATGCTGAGCTAGGGTTAGGGTTAGTAATTGCATAATAAGTGGATTAATATTTACTTCTTTGACTCTCCTCCACCTGCTTCATCAAACCTCAGCAGTAAACATATATGAAGGCAGCAGCTGACACAGTAACAGTGAGCGCAGCGCACTGTGCAGTCTAAACTCTGCTCTGATGATCTGTATGAATGTACAGCGAGTCAATCAGGATTGTGAAACGTCAGCTGCAGAGCCTCCATCATCAGATCAATGCCCGGTTCATTTTCCATTTTATAAACAATACTTTAGAGGTTTTCGTGAAGTCACACTGTGACAGTGACGTGCATTAGTGTGTGTGTGTGTCATCAGTGGCTATAAAAGGCCTTTTCTTAAAGGATAAAGTGGTGTTTGAGCCACAGTTACGACGGAGCGGCGGCTCCTTGAAATGGGACGCAGCCTTCCTGCGGCAGACAGCTAGCAGCAGGAACCGGACGCGCCAGGTTAGCCTAAGAAGCTACTGAGGCGTCCGTGACAACCACCATAAAACAGCCTTTTAAGACCGTTTTAAAAACATCCTCAGAGTTCAAACGAGCAAAAATATATGATTTGAAACAGTTACAGCTGCAGAGCTGTGGCGGCATCTTTAAACATTGTTTACACAGATGATCATGAATGATACGATGTAGCTAGCAGTGTAGCTAGCAGTGAATGAGGTGACGTCATTGTGTGCGCATTTCACAGCTGTCTGTCTCAGTCTGTTGTTGATATTACTCCAATTAACATGTGTTTACTTTCTCTGGACCATCTCAGGTCCACCGTTACAATTTCAGCCTACAAAATGATTTAAATATGAACACACACTCTAACATCAGTGCGCTTTATGAAGTCCAATCCTTAAAATAAATATTATGTTTGTAAACATTCATGTCTCTGAAATAAGTACAGATGTTCATGTTTGTCATTACCATTTTATTTGTTTAGAGAATTGTGAACTTCACATTGTGTATCTAATCAGAGTCTCAGCAACCTTCAGTCAGAGACTGAGACTGGATCACAGCTTTAACCTCTGCAGAGTCACAGACAGACACAAACCTTCCAAATCACACACAAGCAGCCCAGTCTCATCATTTTTGGATGCCTCTACGGTACACTACACTGTGATCAATATATTAAAAATTATAAATGAAAAGATAACATTCACATAAAGCTGTTTGAAAGTAAAATTTATAGGTACTTTCCAATAATATTTTTAAGGATCTCTGTCAGAGACCAGACAGAGCCATGACTCTCAAGAACCAGAGACTGAAATATGGAAAGAAAAAAAAATCCCTATGAGAAATAAATGTGCAACAGTAAATATTTTGTCCACTGGAAAATAATCGTTTTGAAACAAAAGCTTGGGATATCATCAAACCAGAAAAATAGAACTCATTTTTTTCTTTAATAACACACCTTAGCATGTAGTAATGTGACACATTTCCAAACAACAATACATAGATTTTGTTCAATGTTTTGATTGTGGCAGTGAAAACACATGTTGCTGTGTGAGTGTGACTGGCAGCCTGTGCACTGAGACCATGAAGCCCACTTCTCTGAAGCAGCTTCTTCTTCTTCTTGGCATCAAAACAGAGGTGGGAGAAATCTACCAAAAGGAGAAAGAACATCTGAGGTGAAACCAGTCAGGACAAATGATTAAATTATATATAGTAGTTCAATACAGCCTCTCAGGTAGCTTTGTGTTGATTTCAGCTCACTGATCCTGTCTGTGGACCCGTGGTTTTTATGTTTGTAACCACTTAACTTCCATTCATCTATTTAACTCAGGGAGGAGAAATGTCAGGTTGGTGCAGGCTGGTGAGTTTAGGAGGGAGGTGCGTTTGGTTCTCTGTTGTCATTATCTGAAAGATTTGGTTCACCCTGTGGCTGGGCTGTATCTGGGGTTACGTTGGACCTGTCACACTTAGCAAGTTTCCCAGGTTGGTGTTTATGGTTTAGAACTTCTAGCTCTGGAGCAGCATCTGTGGCTGTGTAGGGTCCTGTTGGTTTTTGCTGTTTCTCCAGATCTGCGTTGGAAATTAGGTTATTGATCTCAGTGCATTCCTAAACAGGCTGAACAAGGTTATATATCGTCACCCTCCTAAAAAAATGGTCAAAGACATTTTAAAAATTTTATTTTTGTCTAAATTAAATTTTCAACATTCGGTTCAGTTTTTTGTGTTTTCTGAAAAGCCTGAAAAAAATCAAGGGAGGGTGACGACATGTTTCATGTCTAAATAACATAACTGCTGCAGTCTGATGGTGACAGCAAGATCTGAAGCAGTGGGTGACGAGGAAGAGGAGGAATACAACAATTTGAAGAGATCCCTCAGTCTACAGTCAGCACAACGGCTACATTAGTGGCTGTTTGAGTTTCCTTCCATCTGCTGTGAACCTGAAGCACGGAGAACACAAAACATCTCTTCCAAATCTGGGATCTCAATTACAAATTTGTTCTTATTAAAGGTGAAATATGTGTTGTGACCTGGCTTTTTATACACCTGGCAACCCTGGGTCATCATTGGTAACCCATCCCCACCCCCACACCCATCCCACACACATTCCGATCTACTGGCCCCGTGTACATAACAAAAGGTGGCCTAATGAGATGTAAACTGCCATTTGGAGGCGCTTGGTAGAAAAAGGAGTAGTGTGAAAATGCTGGTAGTTCTAGTGGTCCAAGTTGTTCACCCACTCCTCCAACCTCCTACAACAGTCTCCTAAATCCTTAGGGCTTGGTTTGTGGCCTGAACTTGAGTTCAAGCTTCTCCAAACTCCACTGGTGTTGCTCTGCAGTAGCTGGTCCTCCATCTTCTTTCTGTAGGTGTTTTTTCCATCCCTGATTTTCCTTCTGAGATCCTTCTGCACAGCTCTCAGCTCCTCCTTATTTCCTGATCTAAAGGTTCTCTTCTTCTCCTGCAGGAGAGCCTTTGTTTCAGAGCCACAGTTATGTACAACAAGTAATACTCAAGTGAATGTTAAACATGTATTAAAAGAAAAATGATTCAGCTCAGCTCACAAGAAACTGCTGGATACTATTCTGGAAATGCCTAATGAATACAAGGCCACTGTGAGCAATAACAAACCTTTAAACATGATAATCAAAAAGTACACATTAAGTATCATTGCTCACCTTTATTTATGAGAATGTCACTTCTCAAAATGATTGCATGCTGTCAGCTCTCATGGGTGAAGTTTGGCTTTGAGGGTTGGAGAAGAAGCTTTCCAGCACCTTTGGATTTCCAATTCAGTTCTGAAAGAGTAAAGACACAAACTACAATGATGTATGAAGCGGAAATGTTTGATTGTTGCTGCAGCACAAAACAGGTTTATAAACTGGTAGCTGATATAGCCTGAAGTATTAAAGATGAACCTCCTCTTCCAAAAGAAAAAAAAGATTTAGTGCTTCTTATTGCTGTTCTCAAATCTGCTCCCTCCACTGATAAACAACAACAATGTAAAACATATGAATGAATCAGTAACAAAATTATGGTGTTGAAAGTAAGTAGCCTGATGCTTCTAGATTAGTGACTCCAAAGCAGGCTGAGTCAAAACCTGAGATGGAGACTGGGTTTGTTTAAAGCTGAGGACAGTGACTCAGTCCCTGCTCACTGACAGGATTCCCAGAGTCTGGAAGCTAATACACTGTAAGTAATACACTGTAATACACTGTAAGTTTCAGCTCATTCTCAGGTGCTGGCAGGTTTCATGGATCCTCAGGTTTGTCACAGAGGATTAAAGGCAGCCAGACTTTCAGTTTTATGTGTATAGCGCCAAATCACAACAGTCACCTCAAGGCTCTTTCCACAGAGGAGCTGAAGGCTCTGCATCCCATTCTACTCTTAAGTATCATAGGAACCACAAGTAAGCCAGCAGTCTGAAGTATAAACAGACTGCTCTTTGTTTAAATAGTGAATATAAGAAACTTGCTAATATAAGGTTTGTTTACAGTGAATATAAAGAAATCACGGGAACCTCCCCAGCAGTCTAGGCCTATAGCAGCATAACTAAGAGAGGCTTCAGGGTCACCTGATCCAGCAACTGTGTTCAGACCAGTATCATTTTATTTTACATTGTGATAACCCTGGGTCAGTTCAGTGCAGATTAAATGAAGCACTGTACTCGCAGATATTGAATATGGATGCACTGAAGCTCATCAGGATATTTATTTGGAATCTGTGGCTGAAAATAATCATTTTACTTAACTAGTAAGTCCAGAAGCTCATATTTCTGTCATAACATTGTTTAAATAGTGAACGCTTTCCTACGATATCCGCTAACATTTGCACAGAAAATTTAAGCTAGCGTCTCAAAGACGGCAAAACCCGCAATAATCTCTACAAATGCATCTCAGAGTTGGGATATCAGCGCTCTCTTACACCACATTAATCTAATTTTAAGTGCTTATTGAACTCACTGCCGTAATAATATCACTATATAAACGCTGTCCATTGAAATCCTCTTACCTGAACACTGCAGCATCCGCCGGAAGTCAGCGAGCATGGCTTCTGTAGTCCTTCTTCTGTAGTCTTTCATCCCTCTGTCAGTGATCCTCCGTTAGAACGATAACTACCTTCTCGACTGACTACGAGGTGCAGACGGCCCTTGCTGGCCCATATCTACAGGCCTGAAAACCGCTAATAAAGTCAGTAATTACCTCATAACATCCAAAGCGGGTGAACTAATGCAATTAGCTGGACAGCAACCGGAATACGCGTGACCATGGTTACGGCCGATGGGGTGATGGGTACTGTAGTTCATTTATTTATTCATCGTTGGTTCATGGATTTAACACAGAGGAAAAACGGCTTCAGACCATGGAACTCACAGAAAAAATTGGACACCGAATATAGCACTAACCATAAACACGTAAATATAAATTTAGACCTAAAAAGCCCCACAATTGTCATCGTTACAACCATAAGCAGCACCCCACATTAAATGAAACAAGGAGAAATTCATGTCAAAAGGAAAAGTGGCGCTTAAGGATCGCAATTAAAGGCATAATTCAGCTTCTGAGCTCCCGGTTCAAAAGAAAAGGGGGGAAAAAAGGGGGACAGGGGCAAAAAAAAAAAAAACTATACTGCAGCGTAGAAGCCGTGCTCAGAGGCACGAACTTTATCCCACTGCATTTCAGGCAGAATAGAAGTCGTGCCGAGTAACACGAAAAAAAGAGGGAATTCGTGTTCATGAGCACGAATCAATAGATTAAATTTCGTGACTACTGCACGAACTGCCGTGAGACCGGGTTGGCTCAGCTCAGCACCGCTTCTTTTTTAACCTACTGTATTTATTTACTTATTTAGTTAAAAGATGAAGTGAAACAAAGGAATCTTTTGGTGATTCGCAATGGAAATGTGTGAAAGGTCATACTGACAAAAATTTTAGGCATCTATTTTAGGTTTTCAAAACTTGATACTTCACCAAAACTTTTTGAATCACAGAACTCAACGTTTTTGTTAAGAAGGCGCCACCTTTTGGTGACAGTCTACAATTGAGGGAAAGGGGTGTGTTCATGCTGGAAAGTAGATACGCCCAGGAGAAGGAGGGGGACTTCCAGCCCGACGACAGCCGGACGTCGGCCAGCTGGGAGCTGGACTTCAGCTGGCCGACGTCTGGCTGGATGCGGCAACATTAGGTGGCTGCATCTGTATGTACGGGAGAAGATGCGAGAAATGATTCTTCAAAATGCTAGAAAAGTGACCACCTTACAAAAAATGGAAAATTTCATAAATCCCAACAAGTATATGGAGACCATCAGAGCCGTCAAGCTAACATGTGGATATGATGGTGAAAAAAACAGCTTCTCAATTCCATCATTAGCAAACAAGCTTGGAAATACAAAGTAAGAAAACTTAAAAGCCCAATGTTTGATATTAAGTGGCAAAGACATCGTAAGGAATGCCACTGACTTTCAAGATGTCCATAACAAAAAGTGGAATGAGATGATCTCTGCTACAGCAAATCGTAACATCAGGGAAATAAAGTGGAATGTTCCCACTTTCCTGCCTTTCACTAAAGATGTCCAAAAACTGCATGCATATTTAAATGAAGTGAAAGAGGAGTGGCACTCTTACCTCTCTGAAGGAAGCTTGCCAAGGTGTGTCTGGTCCAAATCATTCTTTTTAACTGGCGAAGGGAAGGCGAGGTGGCGAGCATGCCCTTATCTGCATTTTCATCAAGAGATGATTCTGATCCACATGAGGATCACTCACGCACTCTCTGAAGTGGAAAGAAAACTTTGTGCACACTTTACAAGGGGAAAATGTGGTCACCCAGTTCCAATCCTTCTGACTCCAAAAATGCTAAGAGTGTTAGAACTCCTCGTTGAGCAGAGAAGAACTTGTGGGATTTTAAAGAACAATCATTACATGTTTGCAAGACCAGCAGCTGTGATGCATTTTAGAGGTTGCGACTGCATCCACAACTTTGCAAAACCACATAGTGCAAAATCTCCCCAAGCACTGACATCTACCAGACTGCGAAAGCATGCCGCAACTCTTTGAACTGTGCTGAATATGACCGACACAGAGATGGACCAGCTGGCCAACTTCCTTGGTCTCAACATACAAATCCATCGAGAATTCTATCAACTCCCTGCAGCCCAGTCCGTGAAGCTTTCCCCACCTCCTGCCCTGAAACAAACCACATTACTAAACTCATATACACGTGCTGTACCTTTATGAGAGAAGACGTGAGAAGTGGGGTGATATTACAAAAGCAGTGGCCTATCATATAGCTAAAGACATGGTCCCCATCTCAACTGTGGAACAAGAGGGGCTTTATACAACTGCTAAAAACCCTTGACCAAAGATACCAGTTACCTAGTCGGAATTATTTTACGAGAGAAGTATTGCCAAACATGTACAATGAAGTTAGAGAGAGTCTTGGTGCCCGAATGGCCAGGAACACACTGACTAAAGAGATCAGACGGGCGAAAAGAACATACACAGAGAAACTAAAAAACAGGTTCTCAGCCAACGACCCGGCATCAGTGTGGAAAGGCCTTAAAGTCATCACAAACTACAAGAGTCCACCACCCCCTACTGAAGCAAACAAAGACCTGGCTGATGATCTCAACAGCTACTACTGTAGGTTTGAGAGAGATAAGTCTACATCTCCCACTCACTCCAGCCAGACAACAACTGCCCTCTTCACACCCTTACCCTCTCTCCCTGATCAAGCTATTATCAGTTAATCTACTGGAATGACAATACATGAAAAGGAGGTGAGCCAGCTTTTCAGGGGACAAAAGATCAGGAAGGCACCAGGCCCAGATGGTGTCTCCCCCTCCTGCCTCAAAACCTGTGCTGACCAGTTGGCTCCGGTCTTCACGCAGATCTTCAACAAATCCTTAGAACTGTGTGAAGTCCCCCCCTGCTTCAAAAAATCCACCATCATTCCAGTACCAAAGAAACCCTCCATCACTGGATTAAATGACTACAGGCCTGTCGCACTGACGTCTGTAGTAATGAAGTCCTTTGAGCGTCTGGTGTTGGCTCACCTGAAGAATGTCACAGGACTCCTGCTGGACCCCCTGCAGTTTGCCTACCGAGCAAACAGGTCAGTGGATGATGCTGTTAACATGGGACTGCACTACATCCTACAACACCTTGACAGCCCAGGGACATATGCTAGGATCCTGTTCGTTGACTTCAGCTCTGCGTTTAACACCATAAAACCCGATATCCTCTCCTCCAAACTCTCTCAGCTCACCGTACCTCCTGCCATCTGTCAGTGGATCACCAGCTTCCTGACAGACAGAACACAGCAAGTGAGGCTGGGGGAAATCACTTCAGATACACTGTCAACCAGCACTGGAGCTCCACAAGGATGTGTCCTGTCCCCACTGCTCTTCTCCCTCTACACCAGCGACTGCACATCGACAGACCCGACAGTTAAACTCGTTAAGTTTGCGGATGACACAACAGTCATCGGACTCATACACGATGGTGACGAGTCTGCATATCGGCGGGAGGTTGAACAGCTGGTGCTCTGGTGCAGTCAGAACAACCTGGAGTTAAACACGCTTAAGACTGTGGAGATGACAGTGGACTTCAGAAGACACCCCTCATCAATGATTCCCCTCACTATAACCAACAGCCCTGTGACGAATGTGGAAACCTTCAAGTTTCTGGGAACCACCATCTCTCAGGACCTGAAATGGGAGCTCAACATCAGCTCCATCCTCAAAAAGGCCCAACAGAGGATGTACTTTCTGCGCCAACTGAGGAATTACGGTCTGCCGCAGGAGCTGTTGAGGTTATTGAACCTGTCCTGTGCTCTTCTATTACAATCTGGTTTGGAGCAGCAACAAAACAAGACAGAAACAGACTGCAGAGAACTATTAGAACTGCTGAGAAAATCATTGGTGTTCCTCTGCCAAACCTTCAGGACTTGTTCACTTCTAGAACCAGGAAACGGGCAAAGAAAATCATCTCAGACTCCTCACACCCTGGACACACTTTATTTCAGCTCCTTCCCTCAGGCAGGAGATACAGATCACTGTACACAAAAACCACCAGACACTGAAACAGTTTCTTTCCTCATGCCATCACACTCATTAACAGCTGATCAGTAACATTGATCTCTACACAACTGCCTAATGTTACAAACTTTGTTGTCACACTACAACGCACACTACACTTTATTTTATTTTATTATTTATTAGATTTTGGATATTGTAATTCTTAAATTACACTGCACCTTCCCTTCCCAGACCTGTATTGCATATTGTGTATTGTATATTGTGTATTGTATATTGTATAGCATTTAAGTTAAATTATAGGACACTGTATAATACTAGAGAGACACCATCAACCGGAACCAAATTCCTTGTGTGTGTAAACATACTTGGCCAAAATAAACCTGATTCTGATTCTGATTCTGATGATATGTGGTCCAGCAGGACCTGCTGGACCACATATGATGTGAGTGTGACTGCGCATTTCATGGAAGACTGAGAACTGAAAAGTTCCTGTCTCCAGACCAGCTACTTTCCCCAGGACCACAATGGGGATCATATAGATGAAGCCCTGCAGGATTCATTTACAAGTGCAATATTCACCATCTTCAATATTATATGTATACACTTATTTTGTTTTGCTTTTTTTACAACATAAATATTTTTTATACATTCTCTTATTTTCTGAATTTTTAATACATTTTATTTTCTGGATATATTTTTATAAATTTTATTTTCTGTATATTTTTAGATTATATTAGATTATTATATTTTCATTTTTATTTTAGAGAGTTTGACTTTCTATTGTATGGCACTGAACAGGACCGGCCCTCCAATCTCATTGTACATCCTGTATAATGACAATAAAGGCATTCTATTCTATTCTAGTGCTGTTGTATGCGGGTCAAAGTTACTGCCCCTGTTGGTGTTAGCCCCCGCTGCTCAGTTGGTGTGTGGGCTGCCAACGGGGCACTAATTTTGAGTCTTCTGGTGCAGTGTTTTTCTTTGTGTTTTGGTATGAGTACCAAACTGAAGCAAGCAAAGCAGAAATCTTGTGTTTGCGCCTGTCCTCAGCGGTGTGGTTTCTCTTCGCATGACAAAGACCAGCACAAAGTGTGTCCCATCTGCCTCAGAATTGTCCATGCTAGGAGAGCATTGACTGAGGCCAAAACCTGTGCACTTTGTTGCCAGCTCCAAAGGCAAGGAGTATCCAGTTGATGCCCCCGCAATTAGCTGGGTGGAGCACATGACGTACATTGACGGGTTAGCCGAAGGCGAGTCGGAGCCATGTGAGAGCGCTGGCCAGCTTCAGCCTAAGTTGGCCACTTACTAGGGCTACCTGCATGGTTTGTTGAAGGATGAGCAAGAGAGCCTGTCATTGACACAGTGTGTTGCTGTTGCTGCGCCTGCTAAGATGACATGGCTCTTTGTTTGCTGTTTCACTGCACAGCAGATAGAAACCATGACAGAAACTGTTATGCTTCGTGGGATTTTTCCTCCCACCCAAGCCCACAATGGTCTCAAAACACCTTACCATCATCCCAGGTTTTGTCTCCGAGCTAACTGCTTCATGGAACAAACCACTGTCTACTCACGTCACTGTGCCTGTCTATGGACAGTATCTGGAGCTTGACGGCACAGAGGAGGCTGGATTAGCCAACCTGGCGTCCCTGGCAGCTTATCTGGCACCGTCCCATAACCACGGTGTGGGTGAGTCATCAACTCTTCAGTCGAGCACTGCAGATTCTGTGTCTCAGCTGGACAAGATTTATCGAGCTCAGGCGGGCACTGCCCATGCCATGTGCTCAGTCCTCCTAGAATCGTCTACACCCACTGCTGTCAAGATCTAGAGGCCATCTTAGTCATGTGTAGACCCGTGTATCTGCCCAGAGAGCTCACTGTGGTGCTTATAATAGCAGTTTACATCCCATCCAATGCTAACGTTAGTGTAGCCCTGTCACTCCTGCATGATCGCATCAACAAGCTTAAGCAGGTCCACCAGAGGGAGCCTTTGTTGTTGCAGAGGACTTTAACAAAGTCTGCCTAAAGATTGTGCTCCCTAGATTTGTACAGTATGTACATTGTCCAACTAGAGGTGAGAACACCTTAGACCGGGTCTACTCCAACCTGAACCAGGCATATAAGGCTGTTCCTCTCCCCCACCTGGACATGTCTGACCACCTCTCTCTGCTCTTTGTCCCTGCATACACCACCCTCAGGAGGAAAACCAAATCTGTGACAAAGACTGTCAAAACATGGCCTGAGGGTGCCCTCAAACCAGCTGCAGGACTGCTTTCAGAGCAGTCTGTATTTGATCACCTGGAGCTAGAGGAGTGCACAGATGCTGTGTTATCTTACATTAGATACTGTACAGACACTGTCACTGTTAATAAGCAGATCCAGGTCTATCCTGATCAAAAACCCTGGATGCTCTCAGAGGTGAAGGCTGAGGAAGAGCTTTTACTCCTGGGCCATCAGTCCCTTAAACACTACACAATAATACACAATAGCTTCACTGATTCACTACTCACTTCTTCTGTCTACCTCACTGGTCACAGCACACTGTTCAGTGTCACAGACCACTGGCATATTTATTTATTTCCCTCAACCCTGTGCTATATTAGAACAATCAATAGAATATCTGGCACATAACTCTTCTCCGTGCAGTAACTGGCAATATTTGGTATATTTTGTATATTTGTTACATTTATTCATTCCCCTTTAAGTCCATGCGTAAGAACATGCGTAGTACCACACGTACTACGCATGTTCTTCACATGCGTAGTACGTGTGGTACAGTAATGTATATATTTGGTGTATAAGTGTGTGGGGAGGGTTTATAAAAACTTAAAATAGTGTATAACTACTAAAATAACGTATAAGTATTAAAATAAATATAACGTCCCTACTTTGCGCATTTTCACTTATCGCGGGTGGTCCTGGAACGTAACACCCGCGATAAGTGAGGGATTACTATATATATATATATATATATATACAGAATTATATGCACACACACACACACACACACACACACACACACACCTATAATTAAAAATAGCCAGTATTATATCAAATTTACAGCACACTGATAAATCAAACCTGCATTGGACTGGCATACCTGCATCTCACCTTATCACAGCTGGGACAGCCCCACCTCCCACCCTCCCACAACCCTGAATTAGATAATTCAATTCACTTTCATATAGCACCAAATCACAACAAACAATCACCTCAAGGTGCTTTAGATTGTAAGGTAACAATCAAAACAACCCCCTCTGAGGAAGCACTTGGCGACAGTGGGAAGGAAAACCTCCGGCAGAACCAGGCTCAGGGAGGGGCAGCAATCTGCAGCGAGGGGTTGTGGGTGAGGGGAGCGAGACAGGACAAAAGACACACAGTAGAAGCGAGCCAGAGATGAATAATAACTAATAATTAAATGCAGCGTGGTGTATAAACAGAGTGAAAAGCAATGGGTAAAGAAGAACCACTCAGTGCATCATAGGAACCACCAAGCAGCCTCAGCCTATTGCAGCATAACTAATGGAGGGCTCAGGGTCACCTGATCCAGTCCTAACTATAAGCTTTAAGAAGAAAAAAAAAAAAGGAAAGCAAAAGGAAAACTGAAAATGAATGATAAACAAAAAAATTGTGAGCATTGAAAGGTAAAGTGGTATATTGGTATATCTATGCACATACTATCAAGTGATCACCACTTAGCAGGGACACATAATAAGGTGGTGTACAACATTTGAATATCCAGAATTAAATCTAAAGCACTGTGTTATACTGTGTGATATCAATGTTCTTAGACTTTCAGAAATAATTTTAACTCTTACCATCTAAAGATGGTAGTTCATAAGTGGCTGGAAACTCTTTGACTGATCTACCAGGAAATATTGTGAATTAGGATTTTTTCATTTTTTACACCAAATAGAGGCAAACTGCAAGACATATTTGTACTACTGAATATAAGTCATCATGTACAGCACTTGTTTTTCTAGGTATACTTAAGTAAAGAAGATGAACACACCAAGGTACCATAAATAATAAGTCGAAAGGCTTTGTTTGATACATTTACCAATGAGAGCAACAGTTACTGTTCAACACTGTCCTTGTGAAATCTCAACATTGGTTTGTCAATAATTTTTTGTGTTGCAGCTGAGACTCCATGGTACTGAAAGGCAGGAGTAAAAGGATGGGTACAGTTGGTATGGTAAAGTATAAAGTCTTGATGATTGTATGATACTTTTTCTGCCTCGTGCAGTCATCTTTTTTTGGACTACTACTGAAAACAAGACGAGTTATTTCCCTGTAACACTGATATAAAGAGAAAGAAAAGTGTAAAAACAAAGCTTCCTTTTGCAGCACTTTGTTCTAGTCACTGAAGTTTTTCTTCTGTTTCACCAGTAACATCAGTAAACTGCGAGGAAGAATGCAAGTATAGCGAGGCCATTTACTTGGGATAGTAGTAGCAAAGCCTTGTAGACTGTGATTAAAAAAGTATTTCTAACCAGATTGTTTCACAGAAAATCATCATGGCTAAAATTGTACACCTTTCTATTTTAATTACAGTATCTGATTAGCATCTTTTTTTTTTTTTTTTTTTTTTTTTTTTTTTTTTTTTTTTTTTAAAGCCTGTCATGTCTGGTAGATCTTGCAAGCAGAACTGTGATCTGAATGCGTTGTTGTGCCAAACATATTTGCTATTTCAAGATGAGCTCTATAGGTTCTCAATAGGCTCTTCTTGTTGTTGTTTTAACCCTTTATTTTATTTATCTGAGTTATTTTTCCACATACTATGTAACAGCCAGAGCTGACAGGCTGAAGAAGAGGAAAATAAAGAGAAGAAAAAGGGAGAGAGAAAGGCAGCAAAAAAAAAAAAAAAAAAAAAAAAAAAAAAAAAGGGGAAAGAGCACAAGTCTATTAATCAGATACTTCATCACTTTAACATATAAAAAAATACTATCAATACTTGCAAAAATAAATTTGTGTGTGAAAAACAAAACTAACAAAGCATGTTACGCACACCAACAATTTTGTTGAGTTGTGATTGAGTGGGCGTTTGTGTCTGTGTCATGTTTGTGTCTGTGTCATGGAACGTACTTACCAATGAGGGCAAAACGCTGCAGCTCCACCCATCAGAAGCCAGAGGCAGGTACGGAAAGCCCCCGGAACCCCAGGCCACCAGCAGCCCACCAAGAGCCAGGAAGACCCCCGGCCACTCAGTCCAAAGACAACCGCACACCTACCCCAGCAGACGGGAGAGGGTGGTCTCAGACGGAGCCCCCCCAGTCGAGGAGCGAGGGCTCCAGGGAACCCAAGGCGATGAGAAGCCAGCCCCCCCCCAGCGGCCAGCCCCCTGCACTGGCCGGCGGCAGGGCTCCCGGGCCCACGGCACCCAAGGACCGCCCGACCCTCCACAGAGCCCCCCCCCACGCCGAAGAAGCCAACGCAGCCCCGCACCGCACCCCCAAGGGGGGCAGGCCAGTACCCACGCCAGAACACCCAGCCCCACCCAGGAACCCCGAGGCACCCCCATCCCAGGGGGGTAGGGGGGAGGAGGCAACCAGCAAGGAGTGGCCAGGAGGCAAGGCACAAGGCCCAGACCCAGGTCCAGCCATACATACCAACACACCCAGACACCCATGTACACATTTATACACAGATACTCATACATGCCCATACATACTTACCCACACACAGATATGCCATACATACACATTCACTCACCCACCCATACTCACGGAGACGGTGACAAATACACAAAGACACACATTCATCCATAGCTACCCACCCTCTGAAGGCGGGGCAAGTGGAAACCACCCCAGGGCCAACAGCGACCCCAGGACGCCACCAGCCCGGTCCCCAAGGAACCACCCGACCCCTACCCCGGGCGAGACGCAAGAAATCGGGGTGTAAGATGACCCCTCCACCCCTCCTCCTCCCCAACTTGTAGGTCTATGTGTTAATGTTTGTGAGTGAATGAGGTGTATAGGGTGCAGTTAAAATTGAGGGGACAGTTATGCCACAAGCGCCAACTGTTGGTCGTCAGCGCTTGCCCACACTGCCCCCCCAAAACCCTCCATGTCTAAAGTGCAAATAAAATTTGGAGACAGACAGTGACGAGGATCCGAGTGGGGCCACCTCAGCGGCCCATCTCATCAACCTCTGATTAACATGCCTGCCCCAAAGGTCCTATGTGTATCAGGGTGTAAGTGTGTATGTGTTGTGAGTTATAATGACTAAAGTGCAATTAAAACGGAGAGGCAAGTGGTGGTGCAGCTCTCCACGTGGCCTCTCCATCCTACATCTGTGAGTGATGTGTATTCTGTGTGTGTGTGTGTGTGTGTTTGTGTATGGGGAGGGGGAGGGGGGGGGGGGCATATGACCAGGAAAAATCCTGGAAGAAGAGAGCCAGCTGGCCGCTGGCTCAATAGGCACCCCGACCTCCCACACCCCAGCACAGGGCAGGGGGAGGTGAGCCCGGGGCCGCGGTGACAGCATCCCGGAGCACTGCAGCACCCGAGGTTGGCGCCCTCGCCCCCACCGCAGAGGGCGGCCCGCTCCTCCTAGATGCCCATTCACTCAACAATAGACACAAACAGGCGACAGGACATACTGGCCTGGGCATGGAAATGCAGTGCCCAGTCCCCCCCAACCACCCCACCGCGGCCCCATCCCCCACCCCACCCCCCTGCAATGCAGGCACCCCAGGGCCCCAAAAGCGTAGACCGGACATCCCGACGTCAGGCCAACCCACCCCACCCGGCGGCGCGGCCGGGACAGCAGAGGCCCCCCCCGCGCCAGGGGGGGCCCACCGGGAGCCGGCGCGGCCCCAGTGCCGGGGCCCCAGACCCCAGCCCCCAAGCCACACAGGGAAGACCAGCCAACCGACCGAGGGCCGGCACCACCCCCCCAAGCACCCCGCCCACACCCCAGGACCGAAGGCAGCACCATCCAAGCCCCCACCACCATCAACCAGGACAGGCACACAGACATCACCAGAAGGTCGCCCCAGGACCCCAGCCTCAGGAGGCTACCAGCTACCCAGGCCCCCGGAGTCCCCCCCCACCCCCCCACAAAGCACATCAGGAGCAGAGCCCGCAGCCCACCCCCCCCACTAAGTAATGGAGCTGAGCAGTGGGAACCAAAGAGAGTCAAATTCCTCCAATTTGTTTTTAGAAGAAGCAGACATTCTCTCTAAACTAACATGATCTACTAATAAATTTCTGTACTGAGTAATACATAGTTTATTTTTTGTCTTCCAGTTCATGAGGATCATCTTCTTAGCGATGCACAAGGCAGTAAGAACTATGTGTGATATATTTAACTCCATAATTAATTCACTGACATCACCTAAGATGCATAGTCTGGGGGAAGTTGGGATATGACAGCTAAACCATGTGGATAGATCTTCACAAATCCTCTGCCAAAATCTCTGAACTGGTACACAAGACCACAGAGCGTGTAGATGATTATCCTCTGAATTGCTTGTACAGTGGGTGCATATGTTTGAGTGTGTAAGGCCCATTTGGAACATCCTTTGTCCAGTGTAGTATGTTCTATGGAGAATCTTATATTGTACAAGTTGTATTTGGGGGCTTTTAGTCATTTTGAAGATATTTAAACATATTTCTGTCCATAAATTTTGATCCAGGTTGACAGAAAGATCACGCTCCCATTTTGTAATTGGGAGGGAAACTGAATCATCAGTTTTTATTAATAATTTATATAATTTTGATAACAATTTTGGGGTACAGAGGTTAAGAAATTCTGTTACCCAAGTAGGCATTTCTAGATTCAATTGATTAAGGTTAAATCTTCCCTGTAGGAAGGACTTAACTTGTTGATATTCCAGAAATCTACCGTTGCCAATTCTATATTTTGATATAAGTTCTTGGAACGTGATAAAATTTCCATCTTGGATAATATGTTCTAAGTTATTTATACCCTTATCACGCCATAACGGAAAATTCAGCATTTTCTTTTTCTGACAAATATCTGGATTGTTCCAAATGGGTGTTAGTTTACAGGGGATGAGTGAAGACTTAGTTATTTTTAAAAATTCCCACCAGGCTGTCAGAGAGGTATTTATACTAAGGACTTTATAGCAGTTATGATGTTTAATACTGGAACTAATGAAAGGTAAATCTGAGATTTTTATTTTTCCACAAAACGCCTGTTCTAGATCCAGCCATGGGTTGTCTAATGAATTGGATTTGATCCACTTTGAAATATACTGCAATCTACTGCTTAAGAAATAGTAATAAAAGTTTGGTAATTCTAGACCTCCACTGTGTTTTGGCTTTTGTAAAGTTTTTAAGCTTATTCTTGACGGTTTGTTTTTCCATAAAAATTTTGAGATGTTTGAATCTAGTGACTTGAACCAAGGAATAGAAGGTTTATTAGGGATCAATGAAAATAGATAATTAATTTTTGGTAAAACCATCATTTTAATGGCAGCAACTCTCCCCATGAGTGATATAGGTAAACTGTTCCAACGTGTGAGATCATCCTCTATTGTTTTTAATAAGGGGATATGATTTAATCGTACCAAGTCTGAGAGCCTGGCGGAAAAATTTATGCCTAAATATCTAATATTTCCTGACTTTAGTGGGGTCCTAGAGGTTCTCTGGAAATTACAATTCAGAGGCAAAACTGTTGATTTACTCCAATTGATAGAGTAATCAGATATAGATGAGAACTTATCTATCAGTGTGATAGTCTTCAAAAGAGAGCCTTGTGAATTCCCAAGGAAAAGTAATACATCATCAGCATAAAGGCTAAGTTTATGGTCCATATTTTCAGTTTGAATCCCTTTAATATTTGCATTTTGACGGATTGCTGCTGCTAGCGGCTCAATGAAAATTACAAAAAGAGAGGGAGAGAGTGGGCAGCCCTGCCTAGTGCCCCTCTGCAGACTGAAACTTTGTGAAATGAGATCATTTGTCCTAACACGCGCATTCGGAGAGCTGTGTAGTGTTCTGATCCAGTTTATAAAGGATGAACCGAATCCAAATTTTTGCAGAACTGCTAGTAAGAATTTCCAATTTACCCGATCAAATGCCTTCTCTGCATCTAAAGACACGATTGTCGTCTCTAATTTGTTAATAGAACAATAGTCTATTATATTTATCAGTCGACGTGTATTATTGGCTGAGTGCCGACCCTTGATAAAGCCTGTTTGATCTGGATGTACAATAAATGGAGTAATATTTTCTAATCTTTTGGCAAGGGCTTTGCAAATTATTTTAAGATCTACATTAATGAGAGAGATTGGCCTGTAGCTGGATGGGAGTGTGGGGTCTTTGCCTGGTTTAAGAAGCAGGCTAATGTTAGCAGAGTTTAAGGTTGGAGATAAGATGTGGTCATTCTGAATCTGAGTTACCATTCTGAAAAAAATGGGAGCTAGCTCAGACCAAAATTCTTTATAAAACTCGGCTGGAAAACCATCTGGGCCTGGGGCTTTATTATTTGGGAGATGCTGTAGGGCTTCACTAAGTTCAGACAATGAAAGAGGTAAATCCAGAGCTGCAGCCTGGCTGTCATTTAGTTTTGGTAGATTTATATTATTAAGAAATTCTTCAATTTCAGTATCAGATGGGTTAATCTGTGGTGAATATAAGGCTTCATAGAAGTCTCTGAAAGAGTTATTTATTTGTTGTGGGTCATGAGTAATAATACCAGTCGAGTCTTTAATAGAAAAAATAGCTGTTTTTTCTTTATTCAGTTTTAATTGCTTGGCCAGGAATTTTCCAGATTTATTTCCATGCTCAAAGTTTTCCAAACGCAGCCTCTGCAACATAAATTGTGTCCTTTTATCAATTATTTCATTTAGCTCCAGTTTCAGTTTCCTCAGGCTGATAATTGTATGTTCTTGTGGTGAAGCGGCATAAGCAGTTTCTAAAGATTTAATTTTTTGTTCTAATTCTAACACAAGTGCTTTTTCTTTATTTTTCCTATGCGAGCAGTAAGATATTATTTTGCCCCGCATTACTGCCTTTCCTGCTTCCCAAAGAACACATGGTGATATTCCTGGAATATCATTATATTCTAAGTATGCTGACCATTCCTTTTTGAAATAATTAATAAAATCTTCTTCTTTAAGTAATGATGTATTAAATCTCCAGTTCCTGATTGGTGGTGTGACTCTTTTCTGTGTCAGAGACATAGACACCGGTGCATGATCGCTAATAGTGATAGGGTGAATCTGAGTGTCTGTGATATCCATCATTATGGAGCTGCTAACTAAAAAGTAATCTAAGCGGGAATGAGATTTGTGTACTGGTGAGAAATAACTATAATCTCTCAAAGTAGGGTGATGTGAACGCCAAGCATCGCAAAGTCCAAAATCCTTCATGTACTGTTTAAGAATGTCTGCAGACTGCCAGTTCCTCTGACTCACTGCTGTACTGAGCCTGTCAATATCTGCATTAAGTACCAGGTTGAAGTCTCCTCCTATTACAAGTGTGGTGTCAGAGTGATCTGAGAGTGAAGTGAACAAAGCATGAAAGAAGGAGGGGTCATCAACATTTGGTCCATATATACTAGCAATACATAAATCTGTATTCTGTATAGATAAATTAAGTATTATAAATCTACCTTCAGGGTCTATTGTACTGTTGCTAATGTTAAAGTTTATCTTCTTGTTAATCAATATAGCTACACCTCTTTGTTTGGAGTTATAGCAGGCTGAGTACGTGTGAGGGAACTGTGGAGAGGAAAGAGTGAGCACAGATGTTTTGGACACATGTGTCTCCTGTAGAAAAACAACATCTGCTTTTAAGTCTTTTAACCGATTAAAAATTTTTAGTCTCTTTTCCCTCGAACCAGCCCCGTGCACATTCCATGAGACAAATCTGAGTGTGCTCATATTTAAACTAACTGATGGACTGTTGTGTGCTCACTAAGGATGTGTGTGTGTGTGTACATATGTTCTGTATGTTGGCGTGTGCCCTTTATATTGATGTGTGCGTGTGTATGTGCGCTGTATGTTGGTGTGTGTGCATCTGCGCTGTATGTTAGTGTAGTAAACTGTAGCATTGTAAGTGACGTAAACATATTGCTGAGTGCAGAAAGAAAAAAGACGTGTAAAAAGTGACCTAAGTGACATAAGAATGAAATTAGATGAGGGGAAAACAAAACAGAACAAACAAACAAACAAACGATCACGGTACTATGCTGACTCGTCGGCGTTAATGGTACTACTTAGACAGATTTAGACTATTTAATGGTACTGTTTAGATGGTTGAAAAAAAAACTCAGAAAAGAACGTTAATATGGACACAGATCACCTGATCGATCAGCTGAGCCATTGCGTGGTGTTTTTGTCTCGGTAAAGCTGTCCGTTTACATACAGTTTGTCCACGGCGATGACAGCCCGGGAGCCTCCCTGCATGAACTTCTTCCGGATGGGGAATAGGGCCTTGCGTCGCTCCAGAATCTCCTTTGGAAACTGGTCGTTGACGCTGAAGTCCGTCCCTCTCAGCTCCCGGCCGCGGCTCTTCACCAGCTCTTTTTCTTTGAAGTGTTCGAATTTGGCCACGATCGGTCTGGGTCTGCGTGCTCCGGGTCGCTTCCCTCCCAGGCGGTGGACTCTATGGAAGGCGATGGTCTTCACGGCGTCCTCCGGGAGCTTCAGGTGAGTTTGGATAAATTCCTTCACTGTAGCCTCCGGGTCCTCCTCTGCCTTCTCCGGGATACCTGAAAACACAAGATTTTCTCTCATGCTGCGGGCCTGAAGCTCGATAATCGATTCTTTAATTTTCTTATTTTCTTCTGAGAGCCGGGTCGTTTCCTCGGTGAGGGAATTCACCGACTCTCTGAGGACAGCGTTTTCAGCAGCCAGTGTTTCCACCTGATGCTGGCTGAACTCGACTGACTCCCGCAGGGCCTGAAACTCCTTGTGAAGGATTTCAACCAGGGCCAAGCGGGCGTCAAAGCTGGACAATTTGTTATTAATGGACTCCAGAATGTCCACAATATTGGTGGTGGGTGGCGAAGTTGCCTCTGGGGAATCTTCTGGGCGGCTTCTTTTTGTGGACGGCGTTGCTTTGCTGGTGGAGGGAGTCGGCGTCTTGTCTGTTTTCCCCATGACGACTCGCTCAAAACACCCGTCGATGTACCGCAGCAAACTATCCAGGTCCTCTTCACCGTCCTCCAGATTGTTGAAAATAATTTAAGTTAGGCTAAGAAACTACCTATATTTTTTTAGTTTTAAGCCTGTCTAGTTATAAATTGGCGAAAAAAAAAAAAAGGCTAATCACGCAAATGTTTGCTGATAGAGTCACGCCGCCATTAACGATACTGCCGAGATTCACATAGTCTCCCCGTGACTACAGCATAGTCTCCCTGATTAGCATCTTAACTACAAGAAGCAGTTGATAAAGGATTGATAAAGAGACTAAATGAAGAATAGATTGTGATACATAAAAATATCCACTTCCCTCAGTTGTAATAACACTTGAAAACCGAGAAAGGATGCAGTGGGCTGGGGAGTGTAAATGGCACATCATTAATTAACAAACAGACTAAATCAACAAGGCTAGCCAGATTAGTCAGAGCAAGATTAGCCACTGTGGCTACAGCAGCAGACCATGAACGCATGAGAGGAAAATGGGATTAAAGACAAAGCATCCAAAGGCCAGAATTTCACTCTGTTTTATTGTGGATGAAGAAATATAAAGAAGTGTGGGAGAAGGTCCTTTCTCCTTCAGAGATGAGAAAATAGCCTGTGGTGGCCTTAAGCATCTAACAGTCTGTATCAAGAACTAATGTGAAGACGTACCTGAGACGCACAAGCAGAACTCACAATGCAGGTGTGCAGAGAAAATCATTCAGGCCTTACCTGAGATGAATCTAGATTCTGAACTGCATATGCTAACCAAAATAGGCCATTACAATACACCACTGAATAACTGTACATATCTGATACATAACTGTCAGCTCAGCCTTACTTTAACACTTACAGTTTGGTTGCCTGATAACACTGTAAAAAAAAACCTGTTAAAAATCCGTGGAAAAACAAAACATCCTGCTAATTTTCTGCCAGTACATTTTCCGTTTTTTTTTTTTGTTTGTTTTTTTGTTTTTTGGACTTTTTATGGTCTTTTCTGTCAACCCCAATAAAGAGAATTCAGCAAATTTACAGTATATCCTTTCATCGATATTTCTCTTAATTTAACATGGATAATTCAGTAAATTTAGAGTCTCTTTTCAAGAACCTTCGAAAATAATGGTAATTTGGATATGGGTCTGTAATTAGAGAGAACAACAGGGTCAAGGTTTTTTTTTAATTAGAGGCTGCACAACAACATGCTTGAAGGCATTTGGAACATAACCAGATGTAAGACAACTGTTAATCAGAGCAAAAACCTTTTTAAAATAGATAAGCTGCAGTTTGCTAATGGACCTATGATATTATTTAACCAAATAGCAACAGACTGGTGCAGATCTGTCATAAAGTCAGGTTTTTAAAAGAAAAAAAAAAAAAAAACAGTTTCAGTATACTATATATTACCATACAATATGTGCATGCTATTGATTGTGGTTTTGTTGGGAGCAGTGATGGTTATAAAGTCTTACAGCTGCTGGGAGGAAGGATCTGCGGTAACACTCCTTTGTGCATTTAGGGTGCAACAGTCTGTCACTGAAGGAGCTCTCCAGTTCAGTAAGAACTTCACGCATGGCGTGGGAGACCTTGTCCATCATTGATGTTATTTTGGTCAGAGTCCTTCTGTCTCCCACCACCTGCACTGGGTCGAGAGAACATCCTAGGACAGAGCTGGCCTTCTTGATGAGCTTATCTATCTCTCAGCTGCAGATAAGCTGCTGCTGCATAGAAGATGGCTGATGCTACTACAGAGTCATAGAAGGTCTTCAGGAGTGTTCCCTGCACTCCAAAAGACCTCAGCCTTCTCAGCACGTAGAGTCTGCTCTGACCCTTCCTGTAAAGCGCATCAGTGTTGTGAGTCCAGTCCAGTTTATTGTTCAGGTGAACACCCAGGTACTTATAAGAGTCCACTATCTCAATGTTCACTCCCTGGATGTTCACCGGCTTGCAGAAATCCACCACCAGCTCCTTGGTTTTAGCAGCGTTGAACAGGTGGTGGTTCCACTGGCACCAGTCCACAAAGTCCTGAGTCCTCTGTCTGTACTCTGCGTCATCCTCAACTGTGATGAGGCCAACTATGGCAGAGTCGTCAGAGAACTTCTGCAGATGGCAGTGTGGGGAGTTGATGGAGAAGTCTGCAGTGTAGAGGGTGAAGAGGAACGGTGCCAGCACAGTTCCTTGTGGGGCCCTCGTACTGCAGACCAGCCTGTCAGAGACACAGCCCTGTGTCCTCACGTACTGTGGGCGGTCAGTGAGGTAGTCCAGGAGCCTTAAACGAAAGAAACTCAACTTGACTACAGAGCTAATCTGCTTATCAAATTTTAAAGAACTGTCAAAGATACCACCAAAGTTCCTTGCAACACGATGGCAATAAGAAGATAAAAGGCCAATGGCACTATCATAGCCATCTAAAATGTGGGGTTGTCCAAATAAGATAATTTCTGTTTTACTTTTATTTAGTTTGAGAAAATTTCTCCAACCATAACCGAATGTCTCTAAGACAGTCCACTAGTGTATTCACAGATGTATGACTTTTAGATTGTAGAGGTAAATAAATCTGTATGTCATCTGCAAAGTAATGGAGTAATCTTTTCAAAAATGGAGCCATGGGGAAGCACTGTTTAATATTTAGTAACAAATGGTTTAGGTGCAAATTAGTTATGTGAGAGGCTATTGAATGTGTTTTACAAATTCATTTAAACACACAGAACAAATAATTTAGTTAATAGTTTACTGATAAAAGATATTAATGTAACATATTTCATTTATTCCAGAACGTGTTTTTCCTTCAAATATATGCATTTAGATTCCCCACTAGATGGCGGTGTTGCCTCGCGTTTGGGCAGAGGCGAAGAAGACAATGTTGTTAGCTAGTTTTTAAGCATGTTAGCCAGCCGAACAAGTGTGTTGTACAAATGTATTAATTAGATGCGGTTCTAGTAAAAGCAAGATGAAGTTCAAATCGGACGTCTGGGCATTTTTCCTTTAAAAACAGATGTTGCAGCTAAATCCACAACAAGCACATACAAGGAAAAGAGAAAGGGGCCCAATAAAGAATCCTGGGGAACCCCACACTTAAGAGGAGACATTGATGATGAGTACTGTCCCAGACGCCCAGTGAAACTTATATCAGACAGATATGACTGGAACCCTCTTGTTGTGGCCATTTATCGTTTATGCTGAATTTGTCAATATATTTAATTTAGTTTATAATCTAAGATCCGCTTTGGTTGCTATGGTTACTTTGGGTTGGAAGCCTTTAGACCCTCCCATGTATTTATGAATGGGGAACACACGGGTGTGGGGTGGAAATGTTTGGTCAAATGTCCGGTGTGTTGACGGGAGGTTAAGTAATTTTTTAACCACTTTTTAGCGCTTGCATAGCACTTGTAAAGTATTTTTTTTGGGGGGAAATAAACGATGTGTAATAATTAAATAAGCAAGTCTAAAGTGCGTAAAGGAAGTAAGCTGCCTGTTGCCACCGACGGCGTTGTGTCTGGACTGATTTTGGTTTAAAGTCTAGAAGGCCGTGACACCTCTAACGTCCATACGTGATTCAAGGCGTGAAAGAGGAATACTGTGATCTACAGTGTCAAAAGCTGCAGTCAGGTCCAGCAGCACAAGGACAGAAGCATCAAGAGTTAAGAGCAGGTCATTAAAAACTCTTAAAAGGGCTGTTTCTGTGCTCTGCTGTAGCTTAAAACCAGACTGAAACGTCTCTGAGATACCAATTAAGTCAAGATATTACTGTAATTGAATATACACAACTTTCTCTAAAACCTTAGACAAAACAGGAAGTTTAGAAATAGGCCTAAAAGTAGAGAGCACGGCAGGGTCCAAGTTACTCTTTTTGAGAAGGGGCTGTATAGCAGCATGTTTAAAAACAACTGGGACACAACCCGACCTCAAAGAGGAATTGATTAAATTCACAATGCATGGCCCAAGAGTATTAAATACCTCCTTAAAGAGACGAGGTGGAATGATGTCTAATGGACAGTGTTAAGGTCGCATATGAGAAACTATATCTGTTAAATTGTATAGAGTAAAATCAGAGATTCTTTGCAGATTTCTCAAGCAGTCTTCAAGTACATGATTTTCACATTCTCTGTATATCCCATACTGAAGAGCTCTTTCTTTGTTGTGGCATTTTCTTACAATTTTGTCCAAAATGTCCAGCGCCATGGCAGCCACCTGAAATTCCACACTACAGGCAATTGTTTGGACAGCTCAGTATAGCACAAGGGGGCTTACACGCAATCTCTTAATTCAGATATCTAAGAACGTAATTTTTACTAGTCATAATTACGTTTGAGATATCTTTAATTGTAATTACGTATGTGTGACCTGTCAAATGACGAATCCGGTGATGTCATTTGAGATATCTTGAAAGAAATTTTGACTCGTCAAAATATAATTGAAGATATATTTAATTATTATTCTTACTAGTCATAATGTAAATGCAGATATCTTAAATTACCATTCTGGATAGTCAAAATGTAGTTTTGTCTAGTCAAAATGCATTTTTAGATATCTGAAATGTAATTACGGATAGACAGACGAGATGGATTTTATATTAAAACGGCCTGCCATACGCTGTAATCACTGTCTCTGGGCTTCCTCAAAAGACAGCAATGTCAAACCAGGACTTAATCTGGCTCTATTATTGTACATCTTGGAGGCTCACTCTGAAATCAGTGGTGTTATTGACCAGAAAAAAAGTGGGATGGAAAAAGTTAGCAGTTGTGACAAGGTTTGTATGGCCTCCCCATTTCCCCATCTCAAAAATGGAGATTATTGATGTGCAATAAAAGGAGGCTGCAATGCACGTTAATTCACTTTAGACCCTGAAGCCTGAGGAAATGGTGGACCAGAAGGACAGATTTCATGTCACATTACCTTCTAATGCTTCAGCACATGTTTATCCAAAAAATAAGATATGGAATTACAGGACAAAACTAGCTAAGCTCATCATTCTGAATGAGCCATATGAAGTCAGTGTGATTGAATTCAAATATCTGAGAGTCTGGACATCTTTTCAAAGAGCTAATGGGATAGTGAGTGTTTACGATCCAGAAAGAAAAATAATTGTACATCAAGACCTTCCTGTGGGCTATTATGATTCAGTACCACAAAAAAAAATAAAATATTTATCCCCGTTTGGGTTGGAAATGATCTGCAACTTTAGTATTTATCAAGACACTATTACTAATAGAATTTGCATTGTAGGACCAGAAGTAAATGCTCTCATATTTAAAGCAGAGTTAGCTGAAATATTGGGATTTCATTCTCGCAAGCGTTTTGTACTAAGGAAGAAAACCAAAGAGGTGCCCCACCCTGAAGACATTCATGGGGGTACGATGCAACACGTACATTTATATAGATATTGTGGATTATCAATTGGTTGGTGATTCCCATGTCCCGCTCTTGAGGTGTATAAAAGTGGCCAAATACCAGCACTGCATACTCATTCCCACATTCACACTAGTCTCCAACTCTGCCATTGCCACAGGTTGCAAAAGTACAGGCATTCTGTATTCAAGTAGCTGTACAGATACTTGTGTTAAAAAATATTCAGGTAAAAGTTTAATTACCATACATGCATGTGTCTGTGTATACGTATACATAGGCATGTTTGGGTAATAATATAACTAGTTTAATTATGAACTTGCAAAATGCCATAGGGACAGGACTAGATAAGCTATTGCTTCTTCCTGCTCCCTTTTCGAACACCATGAGATTTGTTTATAAAATACATTGCCAGACATTTTATTTATTAATGTTTGCTTTGGATCTGTTGTATGTATATGTAAATATATGCATATATACATTTATGTATGTTTTATTTTCCTAAACGTTTTTTTTTTTCTTTTTAATTTTGATTGTTCGAAATAAATTCAATTAAAAAAAAAAAAGTTCAACTTTCTTACACAAGTAAAAGAGTACAGGCTCTGAAATGTACTCAAAGTAAGAAAGCAGTGTTGTGGTCCAGACCACCGAACCCGAGATCGAGACAAGACCAAGACCAGTGCCCCACACTACATGACACAATAAAATGTGAAATATGATCAAAATCAAATTGATCTCAAATTGATATGAAAGATCCACATTCCCATAACAACACCTAGATATTAAACTTACAGCTGAAATAAATGTAACCATCTTTATTTAATACTAGGTGACTTCCATCATTTATCACAGAATGTAAAACAACTGTTCATAGTTAATCACAATAGTCTTTACTTTTCTCTGCCTTTCATAAACAGTACATAAAGTTATGTTGTTTTTAAACCAACAGCAATCTTTGTAAAAATTAATTATTTCAAAACCACATAGTTAAATGTGTAAAACTGAAAAAATGGCAGTCATCGACAGTAAGAACTAAAGCCACAAGTTTCTCTTTTACAGATTAAAGCTGCAGTTTGTAACTTTTATTAAAAAAAACGGACAGCACTGTCAATCACTCCTCATGTAAGCTCTGTTCAATGTACTAATGGCGGAAAAACAACTTACTTATCTGCCGTCATTGGTAGCCATGCTAAGTACAGGCTTCTAGCCAGGAATTTTTTTCAGCCCGGCGCTATTGCTAATGCTAATCAGTAAGCTAATGCTAACTGCTAAATTACGCTTCCGCTTGTTAACCCCTTAACTGGCAGCAAAAAAATCACCTGACAAAAACTACATAACACCCTCTGGTTATTATTGGCTCTGAACAACCCATTTCATAGCCTATTAACTGGCTGCGTCTGGTCCGCCGGCCGAATGAAGTGCATTTATATGGCAGGCTAGACCCGCCCATTTTGACTGACACCTCATTCGGCCAATCATGTTAAGAAATGGGTTTCCCAGAGCCAATAATACTCAGAGGGCATCACGTAGCTTTGTCAGGTGATTTGGTGCAGCCAGTTACATGATTGGCCGAATGACGTGTCAATAAAAATGGGAGGGTCTAGCCTGCCATATAAAAGGGACTACAAACGGCCCGTCACCGGGCCCTTGCCAGTTAAGGGGTTAATTGAGTGACGGGGCCTATGTGTGTAACTGGAAAACACCTCTGAAGCCTAGGCAGTAATCACAGTCTTTGTGGACCTGTAGTTACGTTTCTCGAGGTGCATGTCAGGTTAGGGTCAGAGAGGATTTTTGGTTATGTGCATAGGACTGATACAAAACTCTAAATCAGGCCTTATTAGATTGATAGAATGATCATTTTTGCATATAATCCAAAAGAGTTACACTTATATATCATGCATTTAATGTGTCCCAGAGCGCCATTTCCTTCCACTAATGGGTTTGCAGAAATCACGTAAAAAACATACACAACAAAAACATAATCTGGATGTTTTTAACGATCAGTTGCTAAAAACATTTCCTACATTTGAATATAAGCCACCATGTTGTAAGCATAAACTATCATGTTTTTAATGCAACAACAGGGAGTGACATCATCTTGGTGGAAACTGTAGTTATTTTCTTGTCTGACTATGGCTTTCTGAATACAAGTAGGGCTTCACCTATCAGTTATTTTAGTAATGGAGTATTCTATCAATTGCTCCATAAATTATTCAAGTAATCTGATAAGAACTAATTTTTCATATTAACAGTTCATCTGCATATTTTAACTTCTGTACTGCAGATTTGTCTCTGTGTGAAACAAACAGCGGTGGATGGAGCAGTCGCAAAGTTCTCTGTTCTTCATGTTGATGATCAGGTGGCTGATGAAGGACCTCCAGCTGTTTCCCAGTAAAGGTTTTAACAGTGGTTACAGGAACAAGCGCTGCTACTTTGGATGCTAGAAAAACATCTCCTTTCGCTCCACCTGAGCTCACCGTCTCGGTAACGGCTCCGCCTCTTTGCACTCGCTATGCCTGTGCAGACAGACTGCATGTAAAACAGGCACGTAAAATGGGGGGGCATCCCGCACCAAATGATCGGTAGTGCTAATGGCAGCCCCTGCTAGCAAACTGTGGTTATAGCGATCCCTTCTGGTGGCTACAGTTGAAAGAAAGAAAAAAAATAACAGCTGACTTTCTGTGCACAACACAAAGGCACACTCACAGCACAGAGCAGTGGGGCATGGAAAAACTTGTAAGCGATGATCCACTCGTGTTAAAGGGTCATTTTTTTCCAAATGATGGAAATGCATTGCAGCGACAGAACTTTAATGCCGTTAATGTGGATTAAATTCTCCGCTTTCACCGAGACACCTGAGCTGCAGACAGAGCCGGCCCAAGGCATAGGCGACATATGCAGCTGCATAGGGCCCTCTGACCACCAGGGGGCCCCCAAGCTCACCAAATTTGTGATGAAACTTTATTCTTTTTTAACATGCCAGTGTCCTAAAAGAAAGAATCTATCCACGTCCTCATATTTGTACAATTGTAACAATACTAATTTAATGAGTAGGCCACTTGCTGACTGACTGCGTGCGTCGCGTGAATTCAGGTAGTTTGGGCAGGCATGCACATCAGCAGTGCTCCAGGTGACCTGATGGTCTGTGGGTTTCGGTCATTTGTGGATGAAGCTACGAAACAGAAATGTGACAGAATTAGCTGTCCCTGTGGGCCAGAGAGAGGGTAAAGGAGAATATTGGAGGAAGAAAAAGACAAAGGTATGTTTCCATGAGCGGTTACAATAGTTTAGTTTGTAACCAGCTCCAAACGTACTTAGCTATCGCTAGCTGGCTAAGTATGGTATTTATCATATCACATTGTCTCTATCAAAAGCAACTTGTCAGCCTGTGTCACGTTCCTTACTCTGTTACTAGTAAATATACATTTTGCTTGGATCTTATCATCATGGTCGTGGGTTTGTGACCCAGCGATTACAATTTTAGTACTTTTCAATTTATATTGTTAATGTTACTGTTTGATTCCTAGTTTATTGTGTTGTTGCAGTTTTTATTTAATGTCTTTTTCTGGCAATTCCTGGTTGGTTTCATTGTTTCTATCCTCAGGCTGCTTAGTTTAGTTTTCTGAGTGCTGTTCTTGACTGTTGTTATCTATTTAATCCTGTTTCAGTTCTCAGCCTTCCGGTGTTCTCGGTTCTGTTTGATGTTTCATTGTTTCTGGTTTGTTCTCCTGTTAAGTGGATTTTAGTCCTGTCTCTGTTCCTTGTGCTGTAGTTTAAGTCTTCCTCTTGAGTCTAGTTATGATCTTGTGCTCTAGTGTAGGTTTTGTAGTCCCTCAGTGTGTCTGCTTCCCTGTATTGTGTCAAGTCAGCATTTGTTTCCATGTCTGCTTCTTGTTTTACTTTGTATCATATTCAGTTTTACTCCCCTGGTCTTGTTCTGCTGTGCTCCCTGGTGTGTCCTATCCCCCTGATCACCTTGTGTGTGTATCATCTGTGTCCTCCTGTTCATTGTCACATCGTCTCACTCAGGTAGTGTGTTTCCTTGTTCCCTGAGTTTCCCTGAGTATTACTAGTTGTTGACCTATTAGCTCCAGGTGAGTTTTCTAGTTTCCTTGTAACTGATGTACATCCAGCAATAAAGTTGTGTATTTCTGAGTTCACGCTTTTTTCTCCTGAGTCCTGCGTTTGGGTCCTTATCCTGCCTGCAACACTGCAGAATCATGACTCTTTTATGTCAGGGCTGTTCAGTATTTACAAGGTTCAGTGGACGGGACATGCTAGCTTTGCATATCTTGGTTTTATTCATGCATGTACAGACAGAACTGCTTTTGTGAGCTGTGGTGGTTTATCCTGGTTCAATAACTTCCTGACAGTGTTTTGTTTTCACACTGTGGTCAGGTTGCATGGATAGACTAGTGGACCTCACTTTTATATCTCATTTGTGCTCTTGGAGTGCCACCATGCCAGTTTGTGGTATAGCAGCATAATAACATTTACAGTACTGGGCCCAATTGCTGACCAATTGCTCATGTTTATATTATTCTATTGATGCTCGGCAATTCTGCATGCTGCATAATTATTATTTATATATTACAAATGGCTTATTTACTAGTCTGTAATTAGGTGCCTTTGCACAGTTATGCACAAATCTCCATCTTTTGAATGAAAAGAGCATGTCCAAAAGCAGGTCAAACAGCCTAAATTACATATTTCCTAAAAAGTCTATGCCCTCTAGATTGGATATGGAATGCATTCAACTGTGTCATGGACATAGTTTTCCAATTTTTATTATATTGAAATACACTGTTTTTCAATGGGCTGAGACTGAAACAGTGATGCATCCCAAAAAATTTATATTCAACTTCAACCTTTCTGTTTTAATAATGGTTAGACTTAGGAGACAATGAAGTGGTATGAGGGGGCCCCCCCAAATCAAATTTTGCTTAGGGCCCCTTCAAGGCTCAGGCCGGCTCTGGCTGTAGAGTTAAAACAAAACATAGAAGCAACAAATTTGTGTTGAGGATTTTTAATAATCGAATTGTTGCAGCCCTAAAATGTGCATTAAATTTTCAGTTTGTGTATCAAAATACATGAAGGTTGGTATTTACCTTTCATGCTTGGATTTTTTTTGTTGCATTGGAAGCCTGAAATTTTCATTTGATCTTCATTTTTTCTCTAACTTCTCCTTGCATTCATGCCAGTTGTCATTTCGATTTCTGAATCCGTGAAATCAAGTACATGCACGACCGTAGCGAGATCAAATGTGCACATTGTGAATGAAACTGCCCGTGTTCTGTGGTAGATTGCAAACTGTAGTGAAATGATACAGGCGCAAGCGGTGATAATAGCAACGACCTAGCCGGGGCGAAGTCCGCAGGGTGCGCTCCTGGGAGAAGGCAGAGGAGCGCAATTGTTTTTGGATTTGAATCAGTACGCTTTACATCCAATAAAAGCGAGAATGTTAACTAATAAACTGGACAATATTCTGGCAATTTAGTGATATTAGGTAAATATAGATTTGTTTGAATTTAAACCTATTCCATTTGCTCAAGTTGATAAAGCTCTGGGGGGGGTCAGTCTTCAGTCCATATCTGTAAATAAAATTTGGAAAGCTGCTTATGTTCTCACCTTTATTAAAGGTAGAGCGCCATCATGTTAAACAGCTACTATCCAATATCTTAATAGCTTTCAGTGCTGGCCAAGAGCCTAAGTTTCATGAACAGTTTTTGTTTGATAATCTTATGTGATTTTCAGTCTGGTTTTATCATTATCATTACTGCTGCTGCAGCTATGACAAATAATCTCATAGGTGGCCTGGACAGAAACATCATTGTGCTGCTTTATTTGTGGATTCAATTCAATTTTATTTATATGGCACCAATTCACAATGATTAATCGCCTGAAGGCGCTTTATATTGTAAGGCAGTGGTTCCTAAAGTCAAGAGTGCTGTGGCCCATTTAGAAACCAGAAAATCCCATGGGACCCTCCTCCCCCCTGGTCGTTTATCAGGAAAATACCTCCAGCAGAACCAAGCTCAGGAGAGTCAGCCATCTGTCGCAACTGGTTGCGAGTGAGAGCAGGGAGACAGGACAAAAGACACACTGTGGAAGAGAGCCAAAGATTAATAACAACATGATAAAATGCAGAGTGGTGTATAAACAGAGTGAAAATGTCATGGTCATGGGTGTGTTGCCCAGTGTTTGTGTTTTTGTTCTTTGTAGTCATCAGGAAAAATTTAAACAGTGAATATGGGGACTCAGCATATAGACGTTGAGGTCTTTTATTCTTGCAAGGGAGCCGTTACGTTCAGCAAATGCTCCCTGAGGGTGTCCAGTAGAGCACTTTTATATACAGGGTTACAGACAATGTCCATGATCTCTGACAGAAGAGCAAGTGCAGACACAAGAAACCACACAGTTCTTGTGTCACTTGTCGCCACTTCTGCTTTTTATACCTACGAGCAGACAGCCAGGCTTTGCATCTTTCTAGAAAACAAGTCACATCACTCTTTCTGTTACTAAATAAGGAAACAGTAACGTTTACCTTTGTATAACCTTTCATAAACTAACATTAGTGTATCCTATCCTTGTTATTGTCATACATTTTATGAGTGTGTACAGGAAAGTTCATTCTGTTCAAAACAACTTCTGAGAGGTCACGCAAAGCTCTCTTCACATGTAGCCATACAAGACACTTCATGTAACAGCTTTTGCAGGTACTCATATAAGCATGATTATTATGACTAGCATAGCAACAATTTTTCTAAAAATTGCTCTGTTTCAGTTCATGCTTCTTAGTTTAGATTGCTAGTTTATTATTGGTTTGGATTCTTTTGTGTTTCGGGTTAAGCAGGTGTTTCATACTCCTATGTTTAATCTGCTTCTTGTATTGTTTATCTTCTGTCCTTGTCTCGAGTTCACGTGTCTTAGTCTCAGTCTCTGTTTGCCACATCCTGTTTTATTTTGGTATGTCTTTGGTCCTTTTGCTTTTTGTTTAGTTTTGCTTCCTGTGTTTCCCTCCCACCTTATTCCAATTCTATCATTACCTGGTGTGTATTTGTTGCCTTAATTTCCCTCTGCTATTTGTCATATTGTGGCCTCATGGTGGTGTATTTGTGTGTTCTTGGTTTTTGTCTGAAGAGCCTTAGTTTTGGATACTGTGCCTAGTTCAGCTCCTTGAAGGATTTTTGTATGCTAACTTAAGCAATAAAATCACTTAGGCTTATGTCTGTCTGCCAAGTCCTGCATTTCCACCACTGCAACAGATCAGCCTGTCCACATTGCCAACTACAGTGTATCAGCCCATCGCTGCCACTGCCACCAGGCTTTCCCTCACCAGCCTCTTTTTTGATGCAAATGTGGGCTGAGGACAAGGAGCCTGTTGCTACTGCGCCTGCTGCTCCTTCTTGCAAGAGGAAGCGCGGCTCTCAAGAGCGAGATCTGCAGCCCCAGCCTGCCGCCACAACCAGCTCTGCTCATCCTCAGTCAACGCTGCATCCTCTGTGCAGCTTCAGCTCACACCCATCTCTCAACCCATGTATGTGGCACCGGGCCATTAGAGAACTTCCCTTTTGTTAGTTATTCTGTTTTGTCTGTTATCTGTTTCACCTGATACTGTTTCCCTGTCAGCTCTGGCCAGCAAAGACAATTCTTTCTGAGCTGGCCGTTGATAAAAACTGCATGTGGTGCAGCCTTCAGCATCTCTACAATCTGCAGCGCCTGCAGCTCCACCGCCTCCACCTCAGTCTTCGTCATCATCAAGAATCATCAGCCATGCCTTTGTCCTCGCCATCTTTGTGACTGCTCAAGGTCTACATCTCCACTGCCAAGCCCAAGCCAAGCCACCCAAGGGTCTCCATCACCTCCTCCTGTGACCACCTGCCAGGTGAGAGTATTCTTTGCTGTCAGGTCCCAAAGACTCTCTGTCACTGTTGTCAAACTCAAAACTGACATCATTGCTCTAGTCTAGTCATCTTTCTGCCCATGTACTTCAAGCTAATCAGTCTCCACTTTGCATACTATAAATCTCACTGTTTATCTTTCATCTTTCCTTGCAGACTCATTTGTGCAACTAACCTCCTCCCCATCTCCACCTCATCCAAATCACTCAGTGAGCTATCCAAGCCTCCATCTTTATCTTCTCCACCACCAGTGTCTAGACTCTGGGGGTCCTGACCCAATTCCTATCATCACTGGGATTACGTTCTGCTTCGATGGGCCATTGGAGTCTAACCACCAAATAGATTAATTGAATTCTGTATACCAATAAATGTTCAACTTTTCCAAATGCTCTGTCCTTGTTGAACTGTATGTGTTTGATTATGTCAGTATTCCCTGACCACCTCACTGAAGAGGCGCCCAGGAGGCATCCTTGTCAGAGGAACCATCTCAACTGGCACCTTTTGATGTAGAGGAGTAGCAGCTACTCTGAGCCCCCATTGAACCAGTGCACTCCTCACTAACTCAAAGGGAGAGGCCAGCCACACTTCAAAGGATCCAGGATATGGACCAGTGCCGCGTCCACATCACCATCCCAATTTGAATTGGGAGACCCTACCAAGGGGCCCCTGAACAACATAGCCCTTGGGATCACTGGGACACACAAACCCCTTCACCACAGTAAGGTGGGGATTCATGAAAAGACTAATAATAATATAACTCACACGCGCCTCTCTGCAAGATTGATATATTGCACTATAGAGTGATACTGTAGCTTACGGTATAAAGATTTCATGAAATTGTGACATTTTTCATTTCTTTCAGATAAAAGAAAGTGTCTAGTTTGCGAATGGGCGCGTCACTGCCAAGGACTACCGAACCATTCTGGAGGACCATGTGCATCCAATGGTTCAAACATTGTATCCTGAAGGCGGTGCCGTGTATCAGGATGACAATGCACCAATACACACAGCAAGACTGGTGAAAGATTGGTTTGATGAACATGAAAGTGAAGTTGAACATCTCCCATGGCCTGCACAGTCACCAGATCTAAATATTATTGAGCCACTTTGGGGTGTTTTGGAGGAGCGAGTCAGGAAACGTTTTCCTCCACCAGCATCACGTCGTGACCTGGCCACTATCCTGCAAGAAGAATGGCTTAAAATCCCTCTGACCACTGTGCAGGACTTGTATATGTCATTCCCAAGACGAATTGATGCTGTATTGGCCGCAAAAGGAGGCCCTACACCATACTAATAAATTATTGTGGTCTAAAACCAGGTGTTTCAGTTTCATTGTCCAACCCCTGTAGATGAGATTCAGTTGCAGTTGTACAACAACTGAATGGCCCATAAGAATGGGCCAGACACCCCATACTCCCACAGCACCCCCACCCCCCACAGGATGCCCCGAGGGATGCGGTTGAATGTCTTCACCAGATCTACAGTACAAAGCACATGTAGACTGGATGGGCAAACTCTCACACACACTCAAATATCCTTGAGAGGATAAAAAGCTGGTCCAGTGTTCCACAATGAGGATAAAAACTGCATCGTTCCTCTTGAATCCGAGGTTTGACTAATGTAGGAACTCTCTTTTCCAGCACCCTGGCACAGACCTCTCCAGGGAGGCTAAGGAGCGTGATCCCTCGATAGTTGGAGTACACCATCTGGTCCCCCTTCTTAAAGATAGGGACCGCCACCCCAGTCTGCCAAAACAAAGGCACCGCCCCAGATTTCCATTTGATGTTGCAGAGGCGTGGTGGTGGCTGAAGCAAAAAACTTGGGTGTGGGAGGAGTTTGATATCTTTGTGATCTAGTAATTTATGATGAGTATGACAACACTGGGTGGTATCTGTTGCACTGTAGTACATAGAAAATTTGGGGTGGTGGTGCCCTAGACTGTGTGCTGTTATACTTTCAAAGGTGACAGCTGCACATTAAAGCTCTGAAACTTTAAACTGGATCCATTCAAACATTTAAGTTTGGTATCCCACAGCCTGATAAAGGAGATGTGGGAATCGCTTCAGTTTCTCAGCAGATCAAAGTAAATGGTAAATGGATTAGTTCTTAAATTGGGCTTTTTTACTCTAGTAGAGCTTTATACTGTACAACACGTTTGAATTCACCCATTTGCACACACATTCATACAAGCACTTTTTTCTGCATCTAAGTGCTTTCTGTCAGACATTCAAACACATATTCATACTCCGATGAATACATCGGGAGGAAGTTGGGGTTCATTATCTTGCCCAAGGATACTTTGGCATGCAGGCTGGAGCAGCTGGGAATCAAACCACCAACCTTCCAATCAGTAGATGACTTGCTTTACAGTACCTCCTGAAGAACAGCCACCTCCAAAGTGAAATTAATGTGATTGCTTGCACAAGTAATCTTGGTGTGTGTTCTGTGTTCTAGTAGTTGCATTTCTGTAGCAGTATAAAAGAGACTTAGCAGCAGATTAGAATCAAGTATAACAGTTCATTGTAGATGTCCTGCTTTAGGATCATAATCCTGCTTCATTGTCCTTTGAGGCTGGACAGCAGCCTTTACATATACAGTAGAGGCATGCATGTATAACACAACATTACCATAAAGCCTGTAACAACAAAGCTTTCCCCATATCATCCATAAGATTTTCATAATGTGAACGGCCAGGTTGCTGGTATCTACTGTGCTTGGATTCCTCAGGGTGAAAGACATAATGTTGTCTTAGCCAGAGTTGCAACAAGATGTATACTTGCACACTCACACACTTTAAAAAAAACCCCACACACTAAAGGATCATTGGGGTGCTATGGGACCTGCTGCAGCATAATGGGGCCTAAGTCATGCATGTATTCATGCAACCCAGCAGCACAGAGGACACCTTGATCTCTGTGTTAAACACTGCTGGTTTTGCAGAGGAAGTCAGGACCAATACACCACTTAAGCCATGTAGCCGCTGCATTGCCATTATGTTAGTAATAATCCATTGGCTATTGTTTATGTTAAGAATTGGTCTTATCTGTGAGTTGAGTGTGTGAGTCAAGTGTGTGAAAAGGCATTGCAATAAAACAGTTCCTTCTGGTTAGAAACTAAGAACACATACAGTATGTCAAAAGATATATATTCAGCACATGGTTGAAATTACTGGAGTGCTCTAACCCTCACACAGACTCACACACCAAGAGGTCCAGTTAGGTTTAAGATGAAATGATACACAAGACAACCATGCATCAATTTTCAGAATTTCACGTGTCACTGAACCTATCCCAGCTGTCATAGTGCATGTGGCACAGTACACCCTAGACAGTCCATCACAGGGCTAATACAGAGATAATAAGAATAACTTTATTATTGATCCCAGAGGGAACTTCCTATGTCTTACATAGCTCATCTGATATTTGTATGAGAATTGAAAGCGTGATGGCTGAGTATAAATGATTTTCTGTATCTCAGTTTTACAACAGAGAGAGAAGAGTCTTCCAGTACTGATGGTTTAGTTGTTGTTGTTGTTGCATAAAGATGTTATAAAGTGGGTGATCAGAGTTGTTCAGGATGGCTTCTGTGGTGGTGAATGGATACGCTCCAAGTGCAGGTAAAACAGTAGCTCTGTAAGCTTCTTTGACATTGACATAGAGCTAATTAAGGCAGGAAAGTCAACAAATTGTGTGAATACAGTCAGGTGGGAGGACAGAGAAACATGATTGAGGTCTCCTGAAATTATGAAGAGTGCCTCTGGATGTTTAGTCTGTATCTTAGCAACAGTTTCATACTGAACTTCACATGGAACTTCAGCTGTTGCCTCGGGTGGGATGTACATATAACTAAATTCTCCTGGTACATATGCTTGTATACCAGCTGCCAACAGTTCAATATCAGGACAACACATCCTCTCCTTAACAGTGATATGTGCAAGATTACACCATCTCTGGGTCACAAATGAAACCACACACACCCACATTTTTTCTTGCCACTAGCTTTAGCATTTCTGTCTGACCGTATGAGGATGAAACCATGTAGAGTCTGAGATGTTACAACAAAAATAAACTAAAGTTTGAGTCACAATCAGAGCTACCAGTGTTACGAATAACACAGACTTGTTGTTTTGTTGTTGTTTTTATTGCCCTCTGGCTATACACAACATAGTGACAGCCAGTTAAACTGTAAATAAAATGAAAATACAATATTTAGGATCATAATACAAATAAACACAAATTTAGACCCCTTAATTATAAACCTTTTGAATAAGTCACGATTCAGGTTGCACTAGATTAATCACATAACTATGAGATTCAAAGTCAACGTTTAAAGACTTTACAATCTTCAACATTAAATTTTCCAGAATTATAAACCATCAATAAACTTAGCTTTATACTCTATCAAGCACTCTGCTCACAAATCTTTAGTTTACCCTCTAAACAAATGCAACATACATCAGCTTACACATTATGAGGCTCTTACAGATCTAAACACAAAATTAAACCAAATTTGTTGGGTTCATTTAGTTCGTTTGGCTCTTTGTAGCTGAAAAAGCTAGCTTCCTTGCCAGTCAGAAAACACATAACGTAAACAAAGAGTAGAGCCCACTAGTGGAAAGGAGTGATACCAACAACCAGACTTTGCTGCTACCAGTTGAAGCACATGTTCTGAAATTATTTTATCTGATAGACAGGCACTCAGTCTTTCACAACACAAGACATTTGTCTTGTAACTGTGACATAATTACGATTAACTCTTATGCCCTCCTCGGGCATTTTTGTACATTTTTTTTTCAACTTTTTTTTCCCCATTTGGTGATCATTTTGGCTGTGTGGCAGCTAGTGGCATAAGTTTTTTTTTTCCCAGGAAATCTTCTTTTTCATTAAAGTTGTGAAATCATAATAAAACTGGCATTTAAAAGGGTTAAAATCCTGAAAATCATTGACTGTCTGGTATTTTTGAGTAGGTCTGAAGTTCATTTTAGCCCCAAAAATATTGATGTATGATTATTTTATAACAGTTTTTAGGTGCATGTACATTTTTGCCACGAAGGTGTTCAGAGGGTGCAAAATTTGAAGAGGGCATACAGGTTAAATGAGGGTTTATTCTGTTAAGGGATCATTCACAATTATCAACATTTTCCAAAGCATACAAACCATACGCTGGGGGGAGGGGGTTAACACCCAATGTACACTTTTCAAATCCAGTGTCATTTGCTTGTACATCACTGCACTATAGCATGGTTTGCAGGCATCATTGAATTCTCTAAAATAGTTTTTATCGAGTCACAGAAAGACTCTACTGATGATATTAGGCAGGAACAAGCTGCGAGTGTGGTGCAGCAGGTGTGAAAAGCAGCCAAAGCCACCAGAGAAATTCAACATGGAAGTGGAAGCATTGTTCCAAAAAGCCAAATCAAAGAAATGGAAACTGTACGCAGTAAACCACAGAAAACGATGGAATTTATTCAAAAGGTATGTACAGTAATTCTACATGTTCCTGGCGTGTTTTCATCTATGCGTGGCCAGCACTGTTACCAACTTTTGTGTAAGAAAACTCACTGCTGTAGTGTTGTAGTACTCGAGATCAGTGTTTGATGGTCTCGGTCTTGTCATGGACTCGGACATTGCGGACTCGGGATTTTATTTCAAGACCAGTCAAGACCACAGCTCTGGAAATATCACTAAATTGCCAGAATATTGTCCAGTTAATTTGTTAACATCTTTGCTTTTATTGGATCCAAAACGTACTGATTCAAATCCAACAAAGATTGCGCTCCTCTGCCTCTCAAAGGAGCACACCTCGCAGACTCCGCCCCGGCTAGGTCGCTGCTATTATCGCTGCTTACGCCTGTATCATTTCACTGCAGTTTGCAATCTACGACAGTGCACGGACAGTTTCATTCCCAATGTGCACGTTTGGTCTCACTGCAGTCATGTGTGTGTGTGCTTGATTTTGTGGGCTACATAAATTAAAATGACAACCGGGATGAACGCGAGAAGTAAGAGGGAAAATGAAGATCCAAGGTAAATTTCAGGCTTCCTATTCAACAAAAATATCCCAGCATGAAAGGTAAATACCAACCTTCATGTATTTAGATACACAAACTGAAAATTTAATGCAATTTTAGCGCTGCAACAATTCTTGGATTAACTCAATTTGATTATTAAAAATCCTTGACACAAATTTGTTGCTTCAATGTTTTCTTTTAACTCTGCAACTCAGGTGTCTCCGTGTAAGCGGAGCATTTCCTCCACATTAGTTCTCCATCGCTTCAACTAATTTCCGTCATTTGGAAAAAAAAACAAAAAAACGACCCTTTAACACGAGTGGATCGCTGAGATGTTTTTCCACGCCCCCACTGCTCTGTGCTGAGTGTGCGTGTTTGAATGTGCATGCTTGTGTTGTGCAGAAAATGTCAGCTGTTATTCTTTCTTTATGTCAGCTGTAGCCTCAGGATCTATAACCACAGTTTGCTAGCAGTTGCTGCCATTAGCACTAGCAATCTTTCCGTGCCCCCCTCCACCCCCTTCAGTACAGAGGGGCTCCGTCAAAATGTTTTTATCTTTAAGATTAGGGACTAAAGACAGACCTGCAGTAGAAACGTAATTTGGAGGATGCTTGTGAATAAAAAGCATTACAGCATTAAGCTCATGCAGCCCCCAGTTTTACAACAAAAACACAACAGCAGCTGTTTTATGTGCAGTCAGACTGAACAGGCACAGCAAAGAGGCAGAGACCGTGAGCTCAGGTGGAGTGAAAGGAGCTCTTGTTCCTGTAACCACCTTAAAACCTTTACTGGGAAACAGCTGGAGGTCCTTCATCAACCACCTGATCAGCAACATGAAGAACAGAGAACTTTGTAGCTGCTCCATCCACCCTGTTTGTGTCGCACAGAGAAACATCTGCAGTACGGAAGTTAAAATATGCTGATGAATTGTTAAAATGAAAAATTATTTCTTATCCAATTACTTGATTAACTGACAGAGTGAATATTTGATTACTAAAATAATTGATAGTTGCAGTCCGACTTGTATTCAGAAAGCCATAGTCAAACAGTTTTCAGCACCAGTGGAGCTGAGAGGCCTTCAAGAATAAAAACTACAGTTCCCAGCAAGATGATGTCACTTCCTATTGTTGCATTAAAAACGTGATAGTTTATGCTCACAATATGGTGGCTGATATTCAAATGTAGGAAATGCTTTTAGCAGCTGATTGAAAAAAAAATGTGCCCAATTCTATCCTGGGTTTTAACTAATTAATGATCCAAAGAAAAAAAATCTCAAACTAGTTAAACTTCATGAAAATTCTTCATAATTATTAAAACGTATCTGTATCTGTATCAGTATCGGCGATACTCTATTCACATCGAATCAATACCAAATCTTGAAGTATCGCACACAACTACATTGAGTAGTACATACAAGAGGAGTGATTGACAGGGCTAAGACCCTTCTCCCAGCTCTGATTGGTTGTTCTTGACTGGGAGCGGTTCAAGGAGGAGGTGGAGGACAGATTATCTGTCTCATACTGTCCTAAAATGGTAACAGTTTTAAAAAATTTGTAAAAAAACAGATGTTTGTTTTTTTTGTAAAAGATACATACTGCAGCTTTACTCTGTATAAGACAGAATCATGTGGCTTTAGTTCTTACTGTCGATGATTGTTTTGCCATTTTTACACATTTACTATGTGGTTTTTGAAATAGCGCACATTTTTATAAAGATTGTTGTTGGTTTAAAAACAACATAACTTTATGTATTGTTTATGAAAGGCAGAGAACATTTAAGACTATTGTGATGAACTATGAATAATTGTTTTACATTCTGTGATAAATGATGGAAGTCACCCAGGAGTATTAAATAAAGATGGTTACGTTTATTTGAGCTGTGAGTGTTTGATATCTAGGTCTGTATGGGATTGTGGATCTTTCAGATCAATTTAAGTGATTTTTATCATTTTTCACATTATATTATGTCTCGCCCTCCCTCGGTCTTGGTCTCGACTCGGTCTTGGGCCCTAAAAGTCTTGGTCTTGTCTCAGTCTCTGGTTAGGCGGTCTTGACTACAACACTGGACTACTCTTTGTACACTTTGGAAAATGTTGGTAATTGTGAATGACCCCTGAACAAGATAATGAGTGACAACTAGCTGATTCTTTCAGCTACAGGTAAATATATTTTTCCCAGTTCCTAAACAGGGCCTTTCTGTGTGGAGTTTGCATGTTCTCCCTGTGTTTGTGAGTTCTCTATGGGTGCTCTGGCTCCTCCCACAGTTCAAAGACATGCAGTTACTGGGGTTGGGTTAATTGGTGATTCTAAATTGGCCATAGGTGTGAATGTGAGTGTGAATGGTTGTTTGTCTCTCTGTTAGCCTTGCGACAGACTGGTGACCTGTGAGGGTGTACCCTGCCTTTCACCCTAACGCAGGCTCCAGTCTTTTGTCTTCAAGTATTTTGTACTAACAAGAATCAAGTAAATTCAAGTAAAAAATGTTAAATGAACTTTTTCACAACATTTCTCAGGATGCAACAAAAAAGTACAGATACTATATGTAAGTAAACTTTTAAAAAAAGTCCTTAAATTAAGTATTGATAGTGTGAATTAGACCTATGTTAAGTCACAGTTTAGGCAAACATTGCCCTTTTTGACTGTGGACACTTCCTGGTGACCCATTTTCAATTATGTTTCCCAGCCATCCATACACTGTAATCCCAATTTAAAAGGGATTTTTAACTTTTAATCATTTTTGCTTTAGAACATGAGACATTTTAATACTGTACACGTGTTCAGTGCGTATGTTTTTAACACTTGATGATATCTGAGTTAAGACAGATGAATACACATTCAGGTGCACGAGTTACAAAAAAATAAAAATAAAAACGGATTCTGGCCTTTTAGAAAAGGGTCTATGGCCAGCACAAGGGAAAAAAAAATAGCTGTAAACATAAATGTGCAGAAAAAAAAAGAGAACATTGATGATTTTGAAATGCTGGCCCTGTGAAGGAAGCAAAAACACTTTCAGAGCTGCATTGACTGAGAGCTCCCGGAGAACCTGTATACACTCTAAATCTAAATCCAGATCTAGAGTCCCTCCACCTTTCTCACAGGTCTTTGATTATCATTGTTGATGGATTAAAATCCACTTTAAATGAAGTAGGCCAAGAGAATAGTAAGCCCTCCATTGGCTCTACTGTTACTTGTCAGTGTGTGTGTATGTTTGTGTGTAAGATAATATGAGCTGTGCATCTGAAATAGTGCCAGGAGCCCAGTGTGGTGCACTCAGCGAGATGCTGAAGATAATCAGTATAAACCCTGCATAAACCCCCACTAACAGGTGAGCTTGCTACAATATGCTCCTTAGTGAGTTAAGCTGGCACAGGCTCGCTTTGTGACAAAAATACACATAGACTCATTGCCATGTTCAGTTGTAGCTATCAGTGTGCAACTCATGGTCATAGGTTTGCAATCTATGCCTTGTTTTAGTGTTGTTTCTTTCTCCCCTGTGTTCTCCATGTTAAGTCTCCAGTTCTGTGTCCCAAGTTTTGTTGCTTCCCATTTGTTTTTGTTAACCTCATCTTGTGTGTGTTGCGTTCGGGATCTAAGCTTTAGTTTTGCTTTTTGCTTCCCCCAAGTCTTGTTACGTTGATTCTGCTCACCCGTGGCTTGTTTTTCTCCAGCTGTGAAAACAAATGAACTGTCATGGTGTGCTGTGTAGCAGGTGAGGTTGGACCAGAAATGTAGGACTCATTAGACAAAACTGGAACTTAACGCAAGTTCATTGAATGAATGGAACAAAAAAAATAAACATAACCACACTGGGGCTGGATGGATGGATGGATGCCAGAACTAAAACTAAGGAAACCACAGATGGGAAGACACACAGCAAGGGGATCATCGGTGACAACACGATAAAGAACAGACACAGAGTGAGGGCTTAAATACACACAAAGGATAAAGAGACGATGATTGGGAACAGGTGGTGACACAGCTGGGAACAATAAAACAGGACGAGACCAGAAAGAACACTAAATACAAGACAGACGAGACTAAGACTACCAAAGTAAAACAGGAAACAGACACGGGAAGGGACGCAGACTAGTCACAGCACTAGGAATAAAACTCAATACCAAAACACCAGGAGGCCAGGGACTTGACAAAGGACAAAACAGACACAAGAACATAGATGCAGGGGAGACAGGAACAAATTAAACCAGGAAATCAAAATGTCAACTATAACAAGTAACAAGACAGGAAACTAAGATGAATAAACAAAACCAACTGGGAACATAATTGTCACAGCATGGCTCAAGGGAAGGACAAACTGGAGGAGGCCACACATGATAATAAATGAAAATATTTATTTAAAGTAACATAAATAACATAACCAAACGGTGTAAGTCAGAAGTGTGTGCTAACCGGGGTTGCCCGTTTCCTGGCTGGGCCCCTCCCTGCGCTGGAGGGGTCTGTGCCCCCTTGGGCGCGCCGCCGTGTGGGGTGGGTTGGCTGTGTCGGGCTGTCTGGCTGGCATTCCGGGATTCTGGGTGCCCTCCCCCATGGGGTGGTGGGGCGCTCAGGTGAGGGAGCAGCAGTTGCCCCACACGGGGCCGGTTGGTTCTGACTCAGGACCACTGTGTGCGTGTGTGTGTATGTGTGAGTATGTATGTGGGGGTGTGTGTCTGTGTGTGTGTGCGTGTGCGTGTGTGTACGTGCGTGTGTATGTGTGCGTACGTGCGTGTGTGTGTGTGTGCGATATTTGTTGTCCTTTGTATGCATGTGGGGTGTGTGTTGTGTCCTGTTTGCAGTGGGGGCAGTGGGTGCCGGCCTGGAGTACGGTGGCGTCCTGGGGGTGCGGTCACTTCAGGCCCTGGACCTGCCTTCCCTGGGCTGCGGGGGGGTGTAGGGAACTGGGGTGCCTAGTGAGCCAGTAGCTAGCTGGCTCTCTTCCTCCGGGGGGTAGTCCTCTGCCTCATATTTATCCTGGCCCCTCCCCTCCTCCCACTCAGTTTAACATCACATTATGCACACATAGGTTCTCGGGGGTGGGGGGCTCGTGCTGCAGTGAGTAGGGCCATCACCTCGGCTCTGCTCGCTGTGCTGCGTGATGTCCCACTCCTCCTTTTTTTTTAATTGCATTATACAGCTCACAACACATCATAGTACATATAGGGCCTTGGGGGCAGGTGTGTCACACAGTGGTTAGTGGGTGGCACTGCTGAGGTGGCCCCACTTGTCTGTTCACTGCTGCCTGCACCTCAATTTTATTTACATTTTAGACATTGAGGGCCTTGGGGGGACGGTGTGGATGGGCGCTGTTATTCAGTGCTCATATTACATCTGTCCCTCCAATTTTAAAAGCACTGTAGTTTTCACACAGCCATACACATTCTTCTCAGTACATACATTCACATCACCCCCCCAACACGCTGAGTGGGAGGAGGGGGCGGGCGGGCCTTCTCACACCCCGGTTCCATGCACCCCGCCTGGGAGGGGGACTGGCTCATTGTTCGGGGCTGGGTTGGCTGCTTCCCTGGGTTGCCGCTGGCTTGGTGCTGGTACCCGCTCTCCCACATTAGGTGTCCATGTATGTTACATGTGTGTATGCATGAGTGTGTGACTGGTGCATGCGAATGTGCGTGCGTGTGTATGTGCGTGTGTGTACATGAGGGAATGACTGGTACGTGTGTGTGTGTGTGTACGTGCGTGCGTGCTTGTGAGAGTGTGTGTGTGTGGACAGCTGGGCCTGGGTTGGTGGCTTGCCAAGCCTTGGCACCGGTGGGACACGGAGGGTGGGAGTTACCCCTCCCTACCGCTCCACGCTGCTCCCCACTGGTCATCACTGCCGCCCCTGGGGTGTGGGTGCCCGTGGGTCCCGGGATGTGTGGCCGGATGTCTCGGCATGGTCTTTGGCCTGCTCCCTTGGCGGCCGTGACCTGGGGGTGGCTTGGGCCTCTTTGGCGCGTGGGGGGGCTCTGCCGGGTGTCGGGCTGCTCTCGGGCGCTTGGGGCCTCGGGGGCCGCATGCCTGGCTCGTGCTGGGGGTGCCGGCCTGCCGGGGGGGGGTGGGCTGCCCGTCGTCTCTGGCTCTCTGGACTCTAGCCCTGGATTGTGGGGGTTCCGTCTGTAGCCTCCCTCCTTCCTCTTCTGGGGAGTGTACGCGGTTGCCATCGGGATGTGTGGCCCCAAGTCTTCTGAGCTCCTGTGCTGTGGATGGCCTGGGTCCCCTGGGTCCTTCCCTATCTACCTCTGGATCGCGGGGGGCATGGTTGCAGTTTCTCGCCCTCATTATCGAATACATTGCCTGACAAAGGCGCATACACACACATTACTACAAACAATAAACTTGTGTGTGTGTGTTTGTGTGTGTGTGTATATGTAGGTGCATATGGGTGTGTGTATGGATGTGGTGTGTGTGTGTGTGTGTGTGAGTATATCAACCCCTTTTATTTTTTTTTTTTTATTTTTTTTCTATCTCCTTTCTTCCTCCCCCCCCCCCCCCCCCCCCCCCCCCCCTTTTCTCCCCCCCACCTCTTGTTCTTGCCCCTTCCTTGTTGCCTGTCAGACTTGGCATGAATAACTAAATAAAAAGATAATAAATAAAAATAAAATTGCAAACATTAACAAGAAGAGCCTATAGGAAACATATAGAGCTGTTCTTGTCAAAGCAAATATGTTTGGTACATCAGTGCATTCGGATCATCATTCCGATTGTGAAAGATGCCAGACATGACAGGCTAAAAAAAAAAAAAAAAAAAAAAAAAAAAAAAGAAGTGTGTGCTATGTCTAGATGCATGTATGAAACAATCAAAAGAAAACAAAACCCCAAGGAGAGAGAGACAGTCAACCCTGATGCTGGCAGCTTAAATACTGGAGGCCAGTCAGCCAGCACAGCTGCAACCCATTCCCTTCATGACCTCATGAAGCAGCCCAGAACTCACAAGGTGTCACCCCCCCCACAGGATCTGAAAAATATCAAACATCAATACATGGTAAACCTTTGTTTACAATTTTGGCCACAACTTACCCAGTCAGCTATATAATATTTAGCTCAATAATACCCTTAGAGTAACAAATCACGGTAAACTAAAATGAATTAGCTAGGACTCTCTCTATTCCCAAAAAGCTACCTACCAAGCTCTACGTTTCCTACCTGATGCTCCCAAGACCCAGCAACAATGGTACCGTCGGAAGCACTTTAAGAGTATTGGAACCCAAGAAAGAAAAATAAAATACTAAGGGAGAGGTGCACGGATACAGCATCTGCCACTACATTCTCACTGCCCTTAATATAACATATGTCCAGGTGATAAGGCTGTAGGAACAATCCCCATCTCATCAACCTTTGGTTAGGATTCTGAAGACATTGCAAGAAAGTCAGTGGGTTGTGATCCATATAAATAAGAGGAGCACCTGACCCAACATACACATCAAAATGTTGGAGAGACCAAATTAGGGTGAGAGCTTCTTTTTCGATTACAGAATACTGCAGTTGTTAAGGCTTGAACTTTCATGAAAAATAGATCAGTGGTTTTAAAACACCATTATCATCTGCCTGTAATAAGACTGCACCAGCACCAGGATTACTTGCATCAACTTGCAACTGGAAAGGAACCCCTACTTGAGGAGCAGCAAGAACAGGAGATGAGCTTCTCAAAAGCTGCCTGACACTGGGGTGACCAGACATACTTCACTTCAGCCTTGAGCAAGTTTGTCAAAGGTGCTACTACTGAGGAAAAGTTGGGACAGGAGCACCTGTAATAACGAGCCAAACTGAGAAATCTCATAAGCGCTGCTTTAGCTGGTGGGGCTGGATAAGCCTGAATGACAGCAACCTTGGCATCGACTGGTTACACCTGTCCTTACCCCACCACTTGACCCAAATAGGTGACATTAGCTCTGGCAAATTCACATTTAACCAGATTAACTGTCAAGTTTTCCCAAACCATTCTGTCCAGTAATGCCTTAAGTTGGTCTATATGTGATTCCCAGGTCTCACTGTATATAACCACATCATCTAAATATACGGCATAGTGTGTAACCCAGACACAGCATTCATTAATCGCTGAAATGTGGCTGGTGCAGTATATGAAAACCAGTGGCGGATGCTGGTCTTTCAAGGAGGGGAAGCTCAATTTCGGCCTACATCATAAAATGTGTCGTTTATTTATTCTACCCTCCGTTCCTTTTCAAGAAAATGATCTGTGACCCTGTCTACCAACAAGGCCTCTTTTCCAGGGACTTGACTAGTGTCTTCTCAATGGCCAGCAGAGGTAGGCTGCTTAAACGGCCTTGGCCCATGGTGTTGTGGGTGTAAGACTTGAGAAGAAGCTCCTCTCTACACCTGCAGATGTAGCTCCAATCGTTGCCACTAATGACAATAGTTTGTACACCTGAGGCATTGCACTGTCCAACTCCGGTCCACAACATTCAAACTGTCTGCCATTATGTGCAGCTTGCTACCTAGCTATCTTGCTAGCTGGGACTGGCGCGAGGCTAGTGTGAAGTGTGTCCGCCTGTGAGTGCTTTGTGACGGTGGAGGGGCTCAGCAGCACCCGCTGGACAGAAACTGCGATAGAAGTAAGAAAGAGTGACAGAAGTCAGTCTCCAAACACAAGCAGCTACAAAAAACCACCAGAAATAGAAGCTCGATTTGTCGCTAGTCGTTTTTAACAAAGAATATGACGCTAAGAGGTTTAGGAAAGTCTCCGGTTCAACTCGGAACGAATGAAAATTTAAAAATGCTCCCACGGATGTTTACACCAAAAGATCGCTGATTCGCTCATTTCGCTGTCAATCAAAAGGGGATTCAGCCTCAGACAGATCATCCAATCATCATGCAGAAGCTGAGCGTCCGGGCCAGCCGAGGCCAGCCCACTGCCCCACAGACCCCCAGAGACGCTGAGCGTCCGATGGGCGGGACAAAGCCCAGCATTTATCCAATGACTCGTCTCGTTTCGCTGCACTCTTTGCTTTGCTATTGAACTCTGCGGACGCTCAGTGTCCACACTGTTTAAAGCACTGTGAAGCTGCGGGAATGAGTGAGAGGAAAGCCGTGTCGTTACCAGTGTTAAGAAGCTGATTCTGAACAAAACTTGAGGGCATTGTAGCGCATATTTAGTCAATGACATGTACGCACAACAGTATATGTTTGATCACTTATTTTTTGACATTTTAGGGGAAGCTGAACTTCCCTTGCAGTCTTAGAGCAATCGCCTCTGATGAAAACAGACCCGAAGGAGCTCCACAGACCACTCTTTTACACCTTTTCTGAGGCACATCTTAGAGCAGCTCGTTTTGGTGCAGTCTCTTTAAATGTGAATGAGACATTTCACGCCTTGCCTCCTTCCAGGTCGCAAAGCGTTCCACTCCACCCCGTTCGGCCATTTCTGTAGTTTGATAGCAGCGATACGATTATCTACCGGCAGAGAAACAGGCACTCTGAAGAAACTCTGATGCCGGGGGTGATGTAAGGAATCGTTTGGTTAATACACCCAACAACCGAACATTTGGACTTGTCTACTTGCAACTTCGGCATAACGGAACTTGGACTACAAAATCACTGTGAGAAAATAAATGACGGATTCACGAAATCGGTAAGCTGGAAGTCCATGTCCTTGTTTAGCAGTTCCACAGCAAATACAGTGACGTAACAGAAAAGAAAACATAACAAGGAATAGAGAAAACTGAACAGGCTGAAAAATATGACCCAAAAAGAATATAAAGATATCTACACAGCACTGGCAGAGAATAAACTTAAATTTTCTGCACTCCAACACACTCAAAGTACACAAAGAAATGTTTTTAAGGGCTAAAAAAGTGGATTTTGCATGATATGTCTCCTTTAAAAGAACCTGCCAATATCTTTTCAGTAAATCCAACTTGGTCACAAACTTTGCGGCACCCACCTGGTCAACACAATCCTCCATTCTGGCAGGATAGGCATCTGGCTTTGTAACTGCGCTAATCTTACAAAAGTCAGTGCAAGGCCTAAATGTGGAATCCGGCTTCTTCACCAACAAACATGGAGATGACTGTTGGGACCTGTTTTTACTCCGTGTTTTTACTCTTCTCACTCAATAAAGATTACAATATTTCGAAGTGAAATCATACAAATTATTATGTAGTAAATCAATTAGCTGATCACTTTAAAAAACTGAATCAAGCAAATGATTAAATTAAATGCAATTAGTAGCAAATCATAATTCAGCAGCTGACTCAAAACTCTAAAGGGCAGAGGGGAATTAAAAGCTATTATTTGACTTAAATAACGATTGAACTAAATAACTATATAGTGTCTGAAGCAGTGGGTTAAAGAATTCAAATAAATTAGATAGAGACACAGAGAGCAGATAAAATGTGAAATCAGAGGTCAGAGTGTTCTCACAGCTCTAAAAAGATGCATTAATCTCGATGTTCAGCCATCACAGCTCGGGAAAATATGTCCTGTACAAGAACCTTGATAAATTCAGACTTCAGTGATGTACTAATCTTCTTGTTCAGCTGTCATGACTGGGAAAATATGTTTGGTACCTAAGTCCCTGATAAAGTTGCTTAAACACCGCACATATTAAAGTGAAAGGTGAACAGTAAAAACGTCACCCCCACTGCTCAAGAGCGTGGTCTGCTCTGTAGGTGTTTTCCTTCCTGTTTAGGGTTTCTGGGCCGCCGATTGGATGTGCCAAGAGGCTGGGACCAGCTTGCGCACCAACGAAGGGGAGGGCTAAGTTAAAACAAAGCCCGCCCCACCTTTTTGAACCAACAGGTTTGTGAGTACTAGTGAAATAAAATGTTAGGTTAGCTTAGAGGAAGCTGTCTTCTCTGGTGAGGTTGGTTGCATGTAACTGCTTGCAGACTGCAATTTTCCTGAGCTGAGAAGATCCATGTACATGTGATTTTTCTGATTCTTCAATATATAAAATCTCTTGCATGAAGACAAAAGTGTTAATGACTCATTCCTTCACAAGTAAAAAACACACTCTAACATGACCAAGCAGATGAAGAAGGCTCAGCAATGCCATGTTCCAGCATATAATGTACCTCAGCTTCTAGTCTCTCTTGCTTATCTGGAGACAATGCCGTTTAATAGGCTGAGCCTCACCAACATCAATATCATGCGTGAGTACGTGATGGTGAATCTGAAAACAGGGATGCATAAGCCTAAATGATGTTAATCAAGGTGTTGCGCTTCTCTATATCCAAATGTCCCAATATAGCAGACAAATTACTCAGATTCTGAATTTTTAAGCCGAGGTTGGAACACTCCATCTTCCATTTCCCCTTCCTCCTCAAAACCTGCCATCACCTGAGATGAGCTGGAGGCAGCAACAGCGGCCAAAAGAGAAGGACTTTCACATACTGTGGAGTCACCTGCTTTACTAGACCAGACAGAAGATGGGTAATGAGAATGATTGGCTTGAGGAAGTTCACATGGCAGATTTAACTGGATTTTCTTATATTTGGCATGTCAATCAGGTAATCCTGTTCTGATTCTTGCTTGATCACAGTGCAAGGACCAAAAAACTTTGCCTGAAATGGCGATTTGACAAGTGGCCACAACTCCAACACCTGATCACCAGGACCGTAGTGCCATTGTTCAGCGCTACGATCATACAACCTTTCATCTTCTTTTGAGAATGTTCTAGGTTGTCTTTAGCTAGCACACCTGCCTCGTAAAGCTTCTGCCTAAAACCATTGACCTCCACTGGTCATGTATCACAGCCAAAGGACCCCTAACAGTGTGTGCAAATACTAGGTCGTTAGGACTAAATCCTGTACTCTCCTGCACAGCTTCTCTGGCTGCCAACAAAAGCTATTGCATGCCTTCCTCCTAATCAGCCTGGAGCTCAGTACAATAAGCATGAAGCAATGTAGAACTCAGTGAAAACAGAACCTAAAAGAACTAAACACAAAATGCTGGGCACATGGCCCAGGACCATGACATGTAATAACAAAAACTGAAATTTTCATTAATCGAAATAAATAAAAACAATAATTAAAAGGAAAAAAGATAACTAAAACTATATTGTGGGTTTACAAAAATAACTAAAATGAACTGAAATTATAGATAAAATGACCTTTGTTTTCATTATTTTATTTAAAAGCCCTGTGGATTGATATGAAATTATTTTTTTCCACTCTCAGTTTAAACTGGGAGCGCCATCGGGCAACTGTGTGTGCGTGCATGTCTGTGCTCACGTGCTGGTCAGAAAATTCTCAGCAGCAGACTCTGCCGAGAAAGTGGCAGAGTACTATATGGATTTTCTTTGAGTACTATAGCGAGACAGACAGAAGTGAGTGTCTTGTTGTGGATGATGAAAAAAATGTGCATAACACTTCTCAGGCGGAAAAACCATTGATATCAAAGTCCACCTGAGAAGCGCACACAAGGCGGCTACGGAAACCCAAAGAGGGGCAAAAGTCCCAGCTGGCACCGCTTATAAAACATTGGCACATGACCACAACGTAATTAACACACATAATCCAGCTACACAAGCATAAATGTGGACACAACCTTGGCCACTAGCAGAGGTTGTGTACAGAGGCCATCCAAAGACCTGGCGCTGAAGTCTACTTAGTGAGCATTTAACCGAGCTAGCTCTCTGAGCAGCTCCGACAGTGAACCAGCATCATGTGGTGGATAACATCAGGATGCAGCTGGATTTGAGATTTGATTCCTTCAAAGAGTTCTGTTGATGTTCATGTGTGTCTTAATATTGCACACATTTAGCAGGTATATTTTGAACAGTTGGCTGTTGAATATATTTCTTCAGATGGTATCTTTTGTTGAGTTTTAGTGCACAACAGTCACTCTTGCACCTTGAATCTTGTATCTAACAAAGTGTGAAAAACTGAAACTAATACTAATACTAATGAACACAAAACTAAAACTAAGCATTAAGCCAAAAACAAGACCTGATAAAAATCTGCAAAACCACTCTGAAATCTAACTAAAACTAACTGAATTAGAGAAAGAAAAGAAAAAGAAACTAAAGCTAAACTATATTGTAAAATCCAAAACTACCATAACCTTGTTGTGTCTCATCTCCCTATTTACCTCGTGTATATGTAAGCCCTCAGTTTTTCTTAGTTCCTTGTCGTGTTGTACGGTTGTCTTTCCATGTGTTTTTCCCTGCTGTTTATGTATTTTGGACGTTGTTTTCTGCTGCCTGTGAGAATATCTGCCTCGGGTTAATAAAGATTTGCTATTTTGTTTATTAAAATCTGTCACACAACTATGACAGAACAACACAACCAAACTATGGACCCAGCAGTCATTGCCATTCCATTAGAGGAGGAGCTGACAATGGAGTTCTTCACAAGACAAGGCTTCACAAGATATCAACATGGATTTCTGGATCTACACACATTTAAAAATCTTTTCAGTGGTATATGCCTGACTGTCAATGGCAGAGACACAGTCGTCAGCCCTAAGACTTCATTATACACTGCTCAAAAAAACAAAGGGAACGCTTAAACAACACAATATAACTCCAAGTAAATCAAACTTCTGTGAAATCAAACTGTCCACTTAGGAAGCAACACTGATTGACAATCAGTTTCACATGCTGTTGTGCAAATGGAATAGACAACAGGTGGAAATTATTGGCAATTAGCAAGACACACTCAGTAAAGGAGTGGTTCTGCATGTGGGGACCACAGACCACTTCTCAGTACCTTTGCTTTCTGGCTGATGTTTTGGTCACGTTTGGTGGTGCTTTCACACTCGTGGTAGCATGGGACAGACTCTACAACCCACACAAGTGGGTCAGGTAGTGCAGCTCATCCAGGATGGCACATCAATGCAAGCTGTGGCAAGAAGGTTTGCTGTGTCTGTCAGCGTAGCGTCCAGAGGCTGGAGGCGCTACCAGGAGACAGGCCAGTACACCAGGAGACGTGGAGGAGGCCGTAGGAGGGCAACAACCCAGCAGCAGGACCACTACCTCCGCCTTTGTGCAAGGATGAACAGCAGGAGCACTGCCAGAGCCCTGCAAAATGACTTCCAGCAGGCCACAAATGTGCATGTGTCTGCACAAATGGTTAGAGGGCCCGACGTCCACAGATGGGGGTTGTGCTCACAGCCCAACACCTTGCAGGATGCTTGGCATTTGCCAGAGAACACCACGATTGGCAAATTCACCACTGGCGCCCTGTGCTCTTCACAGATGAAAGCAGGTTCACACTGAGCACATGTGACAGACGTGACAGTCTGGAGACACCGTGGAGGGCGATCTGCTGCCTGCAACATCCTTCAGCATGACCGGTTTGGCAGTGGGTCAGTAATGGTGTGGGGTGGCATTTCTTTGGAGGGCCGCACAGCCCTCCATGTGCTCGCCAGAGGTAGCATGACTGCCATTAGGTACCGAGATGAGATCCTCAGACCCCTTGTGAGACCATATGCTGGTGCGGTTGGCCCTGGGTTCCTCCTAATGCAGGACAATGCTAGACCTCATGTGGGTGGAGTGTGTCAGCAGTTCCTGCAAGATGAAGGCATTGAAGCTATGGACTGGCCCGCCCGTTCCCCAGACCTGAATCCGATAGAGCACATCTGGGACATAATGTCTTGCTCCATCCACCAGACTGTCCAGGAGTTGGTGGATGCTTTAGTCCAGGTCTAGGAGGAGATCCTTCAGGAGACCATCTGCCACCTCATCAGGAGCATGCCCAGGAATTGTAGGGAGGTCATACAGACACATGGAGGCCACACACAATACTGAGCCTCATTTTGACTTGTTTTAAGGACATTATATCAAAGTTATATCAGCCTGTAGTGTGTTTTTCCATTTTAATTTTGTGTGTGACTCCAAATCCAGGCCTCCATTGGTTAATAAATTTGATTTCCATTGATGATTTTTGTGTGATTTTGTTGTCAGCACATTCAACTTTGTACAGAACAAAGTATTCAATGAGAATATTTCATTCATTCAGATCTAGGATGTGTTATTTGAGTGTTCCCTTTATTTTTTTGAGCAGTGTATATGATGAACTGGTCTCTCAGTTTCTGGGCTTGCCTCTGCCTGAGCCAATTCCTCCCTTTACCCAGCTCATTATAAGCCAATTTCCAACATTCCTTTTATTTAAGAAAATTCTTGAAAGAGTACCTTACAAATGATCTTCTTATGGCCTCTGACGGTGGACTCACGTCTGTGCATGTCCTGCTAGACCTTAATGCAGCATTGGATACTGCTGACCATAATATTTATTATTATTATTAATAATAATAATAATAATAGTGATAATAATAATACATTTTATTTGTGGGCACCTTTCAGGACACTCAAGGTCACCTTGCAAGAATAAAACTGTATCATAAAACAATAAAACACAAAATACAGAATAAAACAACAATAAGCAAATATAACACAGTAAAATAAAACATACGCCTATTAAACCAGTGAGTGAAATCCCTGAGGGCTTCTGCCAGGTGTTCCCAGTGCACCCTCACAATATGTTTAGGTGCGCCAGGTCTGTCCAGCATCTTCCCCCGCCACCTGACCCAACTCACCACCAGGTGGTGATCAGTTGACAGCTCAGCTCCTCTCTTCACCCGAGTGTCCAAAACATATGGCTGCAGATCTGATGATACGATTACAAAATCGATCATCGACCTGTGACCTAGGGTGTCCTGGTGCCGTGTGCACTTATGGACATCCTTATGTTCGAACATGGTGTTCGTTATGGACAAACTGTGGTTTGCACAGAAGTCCAATAACAAAAAACTATTCGGGTTCAGATTGGGCAGGCCGTTCCTCCCAATCACGCCACTCCAGGTCTCACTGTCATTGCCCACGTGAGCATTGAAGTCTCCCAGCAAGACTATGGAGTCACCGGATGGAGCACTCTCCAGCACCCCACCCAGTGACACCAAAAAGGGGGGTTACACTGAACTGTCATTCGGCGCATAAGCGCAAACAACGATCAGAACCCGTTCCTCGGCTCGAAGGCGCAGGGAAACTACCCTCTAGTCCACCGGTGAAAACTCCAACGTGCAGGCAGCAAGCCGCGGGGATACAAGAATACCCACCCCAGCTCATCGCCTCTCACTGAGGGCTACTCCAGACTGGAACAGAGCCCAGCCATTCTCCAGGAGACTGGTTCCAGAGCCCAGGCCAGGCATTGAGGTGAGCTCAACTATATCTAGCTGGTATCTCTCAACCTCATGCACTAGCTCAGGATCCTTCCCCACCAGAGAGGTGACATTCCATGTCCCAATAGCCAGTCTCGATAGCTGGGGATCGGTCCACCAGGGCCTCTGCCCTCGGCCACCACATGACACACACTGCACCCGACCCCTACGACGCCTCCTGCGGGTGGTGGGCCTACAGGAGGGCGGGCCCATGTAACCTCTTCGGGCTGCGCCTGGCCGAGCACCATGGGATAATGCCCGGCCACCAGACGCTCTCCCTCGAGCTCCCTCCCCAGGCCTGGCTGCAGGGTGGGGCCCTGGTAACCCTATCCTGGGCAGGGTAAACTGTTCCCTCATTGTTACAGACATAGGGGTCTTCTGAACCGCTCTTTGTCTGGACACTCACCCAGGACAATTTGCCATGGGAGACCCTCCCTGGGGGCAAAGCCCAGACAACATAGCTCCTGGGATCACTGGGACACAAAAACCCCTTCACCACAATAAGGTGGCGATTCATGGAGAAGCAAATAATAATCCAAGTAAGTAAAATTCATGTAGACAGTTTCCTGGACCGCATTGCTGTGGGGTACCAAAAGCAGTCGAAAGGACACACTCCAGAGTAGCGGCAGCAAGACGTGCCAGGGTTCACCCAGAAGTCAAACCAAAAAATATTCATTCATCATAGATAGATATTACATAGATTAGAGCATGCTATAGGGATTAAGGTTACTGCACTGCAGTGGTTTGAACCATATTCATCTAATAGACTCCAATTTGTTCACATAAATGGGGAGTCATCTTCACACACTAAGGTTAATTATGGAGTTCTACAGGGTTCTGTGCTGGCACCAATAATATTTACACTATACATGCTTCTGTTAGGCAGCATTACTGGAAAGAAATGCATATATTTTCATTGTTATGCAGATGATACCCAACTTTATGTTTTGTGCTCTGGCCATCCCCAAACTGTTTCCACAAATTTGGGAGGATGAAATTGTCCAAAATGATTTGGTATTGTCAGGGTTGGCTGTGGCAAGCAAGGCAGAGGACCCAAAAACAGGATTCATGAGGCAAGAAGCTCACTTGAAATCCAAGGCTTTAATAACGTGACTTGGCAACCTAACATAAACTTATAGTAAACCCGGAATTAGACATGGAGCACACAGCTGCAGAACACAAGACCAAAAAACAAAACAAAGCAAGTAGCATCATAGGAAAACAGTCCAACGAAACTTCCGCTTAAGCAACGCAAGGCCAGAAAAAGCCCAAAAGTCCAGGGGGCAGCCCAGGCCAGGGGGCCAAAAAAGCAGAGTCCAAAACAGTTGGGAGACCGATCGCGCTCCCAGCGGCAGCAGCGACGACACTCTGACGCCTCGGTCTGAGCGGGGCCCCTGACGGCTCGGACTGAGCGGGAACCCCTGGCGGCTCGGTCTGAGCGGGACCCCCTGACGGCTCGGACTGAGCGGAAACCCCTGACGGCTCGGTCTGAGCGGGACCCCCTGACGGCTCGGACTGAGCGGGAACCCCTGACGGCTCGGTCTGAGCGGGAACCCCTGACGGCTCGGTCTGAGCGGGAACCCCTGACCTCTCGGACTGGGCGGGAACCCTTGGCGGCTCGGTCTGAGCGGGAACCCCTGACGGCTTGGTCTGAGCGGGACCCCCTGACGGCTCTGTCTGAGCGGGAACCCCTGACGGCTCGGACTGAGCGGGAACCCCTGGCGGCTCGGTCTGAGCGGGAACCCCTGACGGCTGAGCGGGCCAAGGCTGCAGTGCAGGGCGCACAGCTGTCTCCCTAGACAGCTGGGACTCTGAGTGGGACTGCTTGGAGTCCGGGGCAGCTGTTGGAGCTGACACTAGGGACGCTGGCTGAAACTGAGGGGCTACTGCAGCTAGCTGCGACTCTGACTGGGAGGAAGCTGATGGGACCAAAACTACATAGGGAGGAGGAGCTGAGGGCACTGGGACTGAAACTGAGGGGACTGAAACAGAAACTGAGGGGACTGAGACAGGAACTGAACTGACCAGAAGGAGCAATTGGGTTAAAGAGCTAACTGGAGCAGACTCTGGGGGAACCGAAGCTAAAGCAGAAAGAGCTGACTGAGAGGGAATGGAAACAGCTGACAGTGTGGACTGACAGGGAGCAGACTGAGAGCGAGGGAGGGCTACTGGAGCTGACTGAATGCGAGACTGGAGTAAAGCTGGAGCTACAGCTGACTGTGACTGAGACAGAGAGAGAGCTGGAGCTACGGCTGACTGGGGCTGAAACGTGAGCTGTGGCAGCAGGGCCTTGGACACTGCTGCTGCAGGCGGCGTGGAGCGTGGCTGTGGCTTGGGGCCTGCTGCTGCTGCAGGCGGCGTGGAGCGTGGCCGTGGCTGAAGAGGCGCTGCAGGTGGCATGGAGCGTGGCGGTGGCTGAAGAGATGCTGAAGACACCAAAGACTGGGGTGAAGGCTTGGACCTGGCTGCCCCCACCCGCGGAATAGGAATGGGTGCAGAGTTCGGCCTATCCATGGTCGCCCCCACCCACGGAACAGGAATGGGTGCAGGGAGCATCACAGGAGCAAAGCAAACAGTCTTTGAAAATTCTGTCTTAATGGCCACGGTCTCTACATCAACCAACTCGGAGACTGCACAAAATGTCTCTGCTGGTACTGGAACAAAACTGTGTCTCTCAACAACAACTTGCTGAGGCAGACATGCAGAGCCACTAATCCCACTTTTATTTTTAAATGGATCATTAATGACAAAGTAGCCTCTGCAAAGACTGAACCTAATTCCCCAGGGAGCCATCTTTGTTCTTAAACTAGGCTGCAGCAAGGGACAAACAGTCTCTGCTGGCTCGGACTGGCAGCCACACAGTTCCATTTTAACGTTGTTCAGCTCATGCATAGTAAACTCTGTCTTTTCAGCTGCTGTCTCAGAAAAAACTGTCTTTGCTGAGGTTGGTTTAGCATCACAAAATGAAATCTTTACATGGGCTGGGCCTGGCACACAATTCTCTACAACTTTTTCTGTCGTTGCCACACACTGAACAGCTTCCAAATTGGCCAGCCGAGGAATCACACTCTTAGAGTTCAGACATCCTGAAACTATGGACTCACAAATGCCTCCAGCTGGCTCAGAGTGAGGGGAAAAGGAGTCAGACTCGAGTATCAATGACGTGCCAGTCGGATGAATGCGACCTGGCCATACACACTCAGGTCGCATTTGAAAAGATCAGCTACGTATCGGATTTAGGACCACATATCCAAGTGGCCTGGGTCGCATTTGAAAAGATCCGATCTGTGTTGTTCAGACTGGCATGAAAAGATCGGATACAGGTCGCATGAGGGCAAAAAAATCGGAATTGGGTCACTTCAGGCTGCAGTGTGAACGTAGCCCTAGTTATGCTGAAATAGGCCTAGGCTACTGGGGGGTTCCTGTGAAGTATTAAGTATTTCTTTTTCATTCACCTCTTTTCACTCTGTTTATACACAAATCCACATTTAATCATTAGTTATTATTAATCTCTGGCTTTCTTCTGCAGCATGTCGTTTGTCCTGTCTCTCTCCCCTCAGCCCCAACTGGTCACAGCAGATGACTGCCCCTCCCTGAGCCTGGTTCTGCTGGAGGTTTCTTCCTATTAAAAGGGAGTTTTTCCTTCCCAAGTGCTTGCTTATAGAGGGTCGTTTTGAATCTTGGGTTTTCTCTGTCATTATTGTATGGTGTTTGCCTTACAATATAAAGTGCCTTGAAGGAACTGTTTGTTGTGATTTGATGCTATATAAATGAATTGAATTGAACTAACACCCAGTAGATAGTGGATGCAAGTGATTGGAGCAGCCCAGGGAGCTTATGCACAATAAACAGGACTGTGTCTCCCAAGAAACTGTGTGCTTGCATCTTAGAACTGTGTGCTCCTAACCATAGTCTCCCACTATTAAAGTTGTTGTGGAGAATAAGTAATGAGCAGGTGATGTTTGTGTGTTCTTATTACAGAATAGAGTATGATCACTGTGTATCTGGAGAGGCAAATGCTGGGACAGGGTACCGGCATCAAACCTGGGAGGAAGGGTTCCCTCAGGATGAGGATAACAGGATAAAATTCAATGAAGCGCAGGCGTATAAAACAGAGATGTAATAAGAACAGGCAGATGCCAAAAAAAGTAATAAATATCAATAAATAAACGTCGCTGAAATCACACACAATCAACCATCTCATCCCTGTAGGCTGATTTGCCCCCTCCACTTATGAGCCCCACCACTATCGTCTGCAAACTGTGTTACTGCATTGGTGGGGTAGGTGGGCTTAGTCATGCACATATGGCATGTAGGAGTGGGCTCAGGATGCAGCCCTTAGGCAAGCCAGTTCTGAATATCAGGGTGGGTACTGGGTGGGTGGTCTGTGAGGAAGTTCTTAATCCAGGTGCAGGTGGCAGGGCAGAAGTCCAGGGCAGCCAGCTTATCCACTAGAATGTCAGGGACGATGGCATTAAATGCCAAGCAGTAGTTGACAAAAACCTTTCTTACATAGGACCCAGGGTCTTTCAGATGACTACAGGTAATAAGGCAGTTGAGACAACATCATCTATTTGCTTTATAAGCAAACAGATGGGGGTCCAAGGTAGAGGAAAGGCATTCTTTGATGTGTTGAAGCACCACACTTTCATTTTGTGACCACAGCTGTTAAAGCAATGGGTCTGAAGTCATTGAGGCTGGTAATAGTTAAATTCTTGGGAAGAGGGGTTATGATAGAAGATTGAAGACAAGGTGGGACAGTAGCAAATGACAGGGAGAGATTGAAGATCTCTTTAAAGACCATTAAGAACTTTACTGGATACTCTGTCCAGTCTCACAGCTTTCCTCTGATTCACAAACCTAAACACACAGCTCACGTGATGAGAGTGAGTGCAGGCAGGTCTGTGTTCCGGGGGGGCTGTGCAGGTCCTGGCTGACTCAAAGCAAGAAAAGAAGTGATTTAGGTCCTCTGCCAGTGAAGCGTCCATGTTAACCCTTTGACACCAACAGTATCATGCTGACAGGTTTACACAAGCGCACTTTGCATTACCCTAATTATGGGATTGTTTGTCCTAATGGAAAAATTCAAATGGTTTCTGAAAGCTGAGAAATTATGCTTCATAGCCAACGGGTGGTTATTACGATCATATTCCCTCTACTCGTCTCCCTCCCCTCACACACACATTCCCACACTGTAGCGCAGGGGTCATCAACTACATTTGTCTGGGGGGCGGGGGCCTTGGGTTACTGTGGGGCTGACTCAAACTCCCCTCCTCAACTAACAGTTCTCATAAGATGTGGAGTTCATCAGCAGCTAGGTCAGGGAGATCAGTCCAACACAGATCAGAAGAAGACAGGACAGCGGGGGCGTAGAGCATCTGTTTATAAAACATCCCGGAGAAGAATGAGATAAGTGGCAGTCCAAGGCCGCCAGGGAGCCAAATTCCTGATTCTACGACTTGTTTTGATACAGACTGTACTGATTAATTTGTTGACAGCCTTCAGTCTTTCTGGAACCTCTCTGTGGCGAAAAAATACAATTCATCCGAATCTTCTTGGCTCGTTCCTTCGCCGTGTAGAAAAGATACGTCTCCAAGATCTAATCCCTCAGAATCAGCTCCAGATATACAGAGTCTGAGTTTGAGTCTGTACCTTCCTGCATTCCCGTCATAAGCAGCCTTACCAAGGCCAGACATCTGCCCAGACTTCCTGAATTGTAACGACAAGCCAGGTATCTCCCGGTCCAATTTGGAGAAATCACAGTGTCACTAAGCCGAATGTGTGTGTCCTCCATCGACAATACGGCCAGGCACGTCATCTTCCATCCACACAGGAATCCATAACGTAGCCAGCTGGAATTTCAATTAATAAGAGTAATAGGGTTCTCCTTCCCCCAATCTCCTCATGGTGAAAATTTGATCAAAAACAATGGCAATGAGAGACCAGCTGACCAGATCCATAATTAAAAATTCCAGTTCGGAAGTTGTATGAAGAGAGGCTCTAAAGCAGCAAAGCAGCGAGCAGGTAAAAAGGAAGGGCTGGGGAGAGCATAAAAGTGTAATATACCAACTACAAATAATATTTTGTTTTGCAGCAAAACCAGCAAAATCTTCAGTCTGTCCTCTGCCCAGAGGGAAGGAAGGCAAAAGGCCCAAATATTAGACTATGATAAAAAAGACTTCTACATAGATTCACACAGTACAACCGCAATGGCACAAAATGGCAGCACATTTAGTTTAACAGTAAGTGAAAAATAGACGCTTGTCTGTGGGGCTCTTGACAGTGAAGGGACGCACGTTGACCGACTCCACCCACACGCCGAGACCCTGATCCCCCTTGCACCGGTCCCCCCCTTTGTTGTGAGAAACCCTCACAACAAAGGATACGGCACAGGCCGGGGAGTAAGCTCATCAGCCAGTAAAGATCCTTCCACATGTTCACCGACAGAAATCTCGTCACAATGTTATTTCCTTTTGTTAGACAAGCCAAATATTTTTTCTACACAAAACAATGCTAGACTCATGTACAGCTGAGTTTACAGTCTGATCACCACTAACAAAAGCTGGCTCCTCAGTGCAGCACAGTGTGGAAAAATGTTCACGTCACATGATCCGATCTTGCATTCTGATTGGTTATAGAGACATAGAGGCTTTTGCAGGCAATGGGAAGTGGGTATTTAACAGGTTATGACATGACATGATTTGATTGGCGTATAGTATATGTGGAAAGGATTCCATAAATATCGTTCTCATTTTTGATGGTAGTGGTGTTTAGCTGCTTTTGCATCTGAACTATATTTTAGTCCCTCCCACACTTGGGATTATTACTTGTCAGATGGTCCTCCACTTTCACACTCTTGTAGGCCTCTTTTGCACAATTGTTGAGATCAGGAGTATCTATGGTTGATTGATTGATCATAATAGCTGCTTTTCCACCACGGGGTTCCGGTGCCAGTATTTGAACCATTCAGCGGTTTTTCCACCACGAATGCACTTGGTGCTCGGCCGAAAAACGGGTTCAACTCGGGCCCCGCAAGCTAGCTGGTCTGGAACCAAGAACGTGTGATGAAAGCGGCAGAAGAGCGTGACTCTGCCATCTCAACATAAACTTTTCTACCATATTACATGTGTATTACATGAGAAAAGCGAAGCGATTTTCACGGCTGTGAATTAGGTTGGGCTCTAAGGCTGAACTTGCTGCTTTGTATCAGTTCATATCACAGATGAAAGGACACAAAGTGCGTACTTGTCTTGCTTGTATTTTCTGTCTGTGTTTACCTCTGTGCTGCACACAGATGCTAAAAATAGTTTGGTTTGGACCGTAAAATGTGTTCACAGCTCAAGAAAGGGGAGCGTGTTCTCCCTCGTTTGCGCTCTTTGGCTTCCGTGTCCAGATGAGGACCCGCCCACACTCATACGTAAAGGAGCAGTTCGCAAGTACGGTGGAAACATGGGCCCATTCCTAATACTTTCACCGGTTCTTTTGGGAACAGCACAGTACCGGCACCGGAACCCAGTCGGTGGAAAAGCTGCTAATGAGGCACACAGCGAGTTGGTGGGAAATTGGCTGTAGGGGATCAAGTACTTACTTCATTCAATGACATTCAAATCAATTTATGTCTTTTATTTGATGTGTTTTTCTTAATTTTTAGTTGATATTCCATTTCTCTGTCTCCTTTAAAATTTAACTATCATAAAAATTAAAGCCTGTACATTTTTTGGAAGTGAGCAAACTTCCAATTTCTTTTTCAGTTCTTGAGATGTCATGTTGACACAGCAGACTTTTTTCACCATACACATGCATTCAAACAGTGGCATTCTGAATCCCCTTTTTTCTGAAACTAAAGCTTTATGGGTCATTACTGTAATTATCAAAGCCATAGGTCTGTTCTGTATGTCACTGTAGGAACTCCAGTATATTTTCATTTAGTGCCTCTTGGACACTCACTAATAAGCACCCATAAACATTCTCATTATAATGCATGTGGAACATCCATCCAGTCCTTACTGAAAATGAACAGGGATCTGATGTGAGAGTCAGAGGCCTAATTCATCCCTTTAGTGGCAATGAGCAAGCCTCAGTAGGCTAGCTGAGGGAACATCATTTATGCTAACAGGGCCTGTGGAGACTCAGGCAAAAAAGAAGGAAAATATAATTAACATAATGCTTCATTTAAATACCAGTTCTAGCAATGACACAAAGACACACAAATATACATGTATACGCACATGCACAAATGCACATACACATACATGCTATGGTAGTTTATAAGACCCAACATTTAGTCTATACAGATTTATACATATATGCAAACTCATCTATTAAAAGGTACACACACCACACACATGCATAAATCATACATACAAACAATGGATGCAGATATTGCCTTTATATACAACATATGAATGCTTATAAATAAAAATACATATACACTCTTCAGTCACACTTGCAAATAGATATATGCAGACACACACACACACACACACACACACACACACACACACACACACACACACACACACACACACGGTCTCCCTTCCACATTTTCCACGTTTATTATGAGTGTGGCAGACAGTGGTGGGGGCTGGACTGGGGCTCAGTCCCAGCTCTTTGTTTGATGCCTGTATGGCTGTGGCTTCTTTTAATGAGCTCTAATGGCAGTCCAGAAGGATTCTAATTAATCTGCACACACACACAAAAGGCCTGTCTTATCCCCTCTCTCTCTCTCTCCCCCTCTGTTTCTGTTGACCTCTCCATCCTCATCCCCCTCCTTCCTCCATTCTCCTTTGGAGGGTCCTCCTATTCTTTCCTCCTTTCTCCCTACCCTCTACAATCTGTGGTGGATATTAAAACCAAGGCATGTATGTGACAGGAGGTGAAGGCCATAAGGGGGAAATGAATGATTTAATTGAACCAAAGATGGCTATTATTAAGACTGCAAAAGCTATTTATAACAGCAACAGAATCAACTCAGAGTCATTCAAGGCCCACTGCCACTATGCACTGCCCCCCCAGCTTAAGTGCTCAGTGTTCAACTAGCAAAGGTCGTGCCACTGTTATCACCAGTCCCCAAATGCAGACACTAATGAAAGGTTTGACGTTTGCTCTTTGGCCCAACAGTTCCATAAAGATTCTGCCTTTTACTGGAAAAATCACATTTCTCTTTCATTAGCCTTGCTTTGGGTGAAACTCTTGAATAACCAAGAGGCTGACCTGAACAGTCAGGACACTCATTCTGGATGCTGAATGACTTAATAATAATGACATAATAAAGAAGTCAGCATAGAGATAAATACTAATGGTATTTCAAACATTATAAACATAAAAACTACCTCCTGAACCAGAATCTAAACATTTTGCAGTTATTCTAGAAAAAATATTCTACATTATAAAACAGGTTTTCCACCAACTGGAAAGATAGTGGATGGCTTCCGAGCTCCCACAAACCACATGTTGTTATGTCCTGGAAATCAGTGAATGGGAGAGTATGCAATTGTTAAGGAATTTATAATAAGCTGACGCTTCCCCTCATGAGGAAATAACTGTTCAGGAAATTGATGAATAGTGAAAATAGAGATATAATTATTTTACTATCTATTACTCCAGATAAGAAAAGCCAATGTGCCCATGCACTGGGGTAGCTTTAGCTCAGGAGGTAGAGCAGGTTACCTATTATTAGGAAGCCTGGTGGTTCGATCCCTGGCTCCTCCACTCTGCATCCAAAAATATCCTTGGGCGTAGTACTGATCCCCAAGTTGCTCTCCAATGCATCTGTTGGATTGTGAATGTTAGACAGAAAGCACTTAGCTGTAGAAAAGGTGCTTGAGTGAATGAGGCACATTGTACAAACCACTTTGTGTAGAGGAGAAGAGCGCTAAGAACCAGTCCATTTACTATGTACAAGCAACTGGCCTGTCCTTGTGCCCCCTTTGCAGAGCCAAAACACCCAGACAGAGTCTATCATGCTTCTAAATGCTCCACTGAGACTAACCTTTGTTCAGGCATCCCCATATAGTGAGGTCTCACAAAATAGAGCAGTTAACTCCCCAGATACCATTATATTGATAAGAAAAGCACTGTATGGATATATAGGTGAATGTGACATATACTGTTAATCAAATTCACTTTGATTGCATTTTATTTATATACTTCTTAATTCAGAACTCTTCTCTGACTTAGTCCAAAGTCCAAAGATAGAAATTCTAAAGCAAGGTCACATCCAACTTCAGTCGGCAGGGAGAATCCAGGAGAACTGTTCAAAATCGAATTAATCCATGGAGGGTTTGGTCCAGTCCTCTCAGCGGAGCAGTTCTAGTCTGGGGAAGAAGCTCCTGAAATTCTCGACTGTTGCTTCTGTGCATCCTCTTTATAGATCTTAATTCTAAGACACAGCCTGTTTTCTAAACATCATCATGACAATTATCACCCCACTGTCCATACCCATTTAAGGGACGGTTGGGCTTAACCATTACTTCATTGGGCCTTTTAGGTTCTTTTTAGGTACTTTTCGTACTTTTCAATTCTGAACATGCCTGGACATGTTTCTAACTTTGCTCTGCGCGTCTCGAGGCAACAGCTTTCAGTTCCTCATTTTATCCTTAGCTCAAGGATTTCACAATTTCCTCAACACACTGCTCCAGCCATCATTTCTGTTACACTTACCCACATCATTTGATCGTAAATCATATACTTCATTCTCTAACGGTTCTATAAATTTGAATTATGAATGTACATTCAGCACCAAGCTTAGGCTAGCAGGCAGTCAAGATCTCAATCTTCACTTGACATGATTTGACACACTATATACATAAAATATATATAATTGTCAATACACACATATACACACATGTACACACGCATCAAAACACTACATGCAAAACTAAAAACAAAAATGTGCATGAGTGTGAATCACACATGCCAGGGAATTATCTCTCACTTCCAGTTTGAAGAGACAGTGTCATCCATCATTATTTTGCTGGAAATACGAGAACTTAGGTGGGATTTATTGCAACATTTGCAAAGATACATGGAAATACAGTACATAAAGCAAAAACAGAGTTGGTACAATTCTAACGAGCCTGAAAGTCAGTACTCGGTATGGTATTGGTAAGCCTTTATTTCTTCAGCACAGCCTGAACTCTCTGAGGCAGCTTTCTTGTAATATCTTCAAGCAGTCTTCAGGAACAGTTCTCTTGGCTTCTTGAAGGACGCTTAAAAACTTTTCTTTGGATTTCGGGTGCTTTTTGTTCCATTCTCTGTCAAGATGATCCCACACTGCTTCAATAATGTTGAGGCTCTGTAGAGGCCATTCTGATGGTGTTCCCCTGCATATTTGATCCAGATATACTTTTACTGCACTGGCAGTGTGTTTGGGATCATTGTCATGCTGAAAATAAATGAAGGCTTTGGCAATCAGATGCTTTACATGTGATATTGCATGGTGGATCACCATTCCCGCAACTTCAAGATGATGCCAACATCATTGGCCCTTCCACCCAAACCATGAGAGAGCCTCCACCATAGTCTACAGATGGTTGTATACACTCACTGCCAATGGTTTTGGGAATCTTGTCAAAATTGATGGAATTATGAAGGCAGAACAACACTGTCATGGCAGGCATCTGATTGGCAACAATTTTTCAGCATGACGTAATCCCCAATGATCCAACAGCCTTGGGATTATTGGACAGCATTTCATTTTAAACACCCCGTGGTTGCTTATCTTGAATTGGACCTTGTTTTTCACCCTGCAGCATTTGGATCATCTCCCCACTGAAGTTACATACAAACACAGTTTTTGTTCTGAATTTAGTTTGTTAAACCTTGGTCACCCTAGCAATAGGTTGTAGCTACTGCTTTAAAACTGTAACAATGTAACAAGTCTTGGCACTGGTTCTAACAGTACTAGTGGTTGTAAGCTTTATTTGTGAAGAGCACATTGTCTTACTAAAAAGTGTAGCTGGCTAGTACTGCTGGGATGTAATATTTTCACACGCTAACATTACCCAATAGGTCAGAAGTCTAGCCAAATGCATGTAAGAGTTATATGTTTCTCCTAAATGAGTGAGACTGCTGAAATGATGCTAGGGTTAATGCTACCTTCAACAGTAGAATCACCAGAATTCACTGTTGCGGGAAGACACTGTGTAAGATTTGTGGGGCCGAGTACAATAATCTCAGTTTTATCTGAATTTAGAAACTGAAGATTAGAGGTCATCCAGACCTTAATGTCTTTAAGACATTCCTGCAGTTTAACTAATTGATGTGTGTCATCTGTCTTCATAGAGCGATAAAGCTGGGTATCATCTGTATAACAATGAAAATTACAGTCACATTTTGGGGGATTTAATAAATTTGGCCAGATTTCTAATAATGAGAGCTGCTTCATCCAACGTGGAATGAATGCGGTCCGACGTTGGTTTGGCAAAGTTAGTCACTGACTCAATATTAACTTTTGTGACTTCCAATTCGCATATCTGGGTTTCATCACTGCCAGCATGAATTATTTTACCAAATCTGCATTTATCCTTTGCCAGCGGTTTCAAATTTCCTTCTATGTCACGTCCTCTGGCCCCTGGAACACATTCGATTATAGTAGCTGGTGTCTCTAGCTTCACATTACTCACATTACTCAAAACAGAGTTGCCAATAACCACAGTTTGTTCCTCAGCGACTGTGTCGCCAAGTGGGGAAAAATGATTAGAGATGTGAGCAGGTTGGTGGTGTACCACAGTCTCCTGTTTGGGACTACGCTTCCTCCACGCAGTCACCCAGCTGGTCTGATTTCCCGGCTGCTTGGGATCTGTTGGGGAGAACTAAAGGTCGCTAAGCTACCTTGGTCAACACCAAAGTTATTATTGTTAATGAAAACTAATGAAATAATGAAAACTGAAATTGAAAAAAACATTTTCATTAACAGAAATAAATAAAAAGGATAATTAAAAGGAAAAAAAAGGATAATGAACTGAAAGTGTATTGTGAGTTTACAAAACTAACTGAAATGATAGATAAAATGCACTTTGTTTTCATGTTTGTCAGTCTATTTGAAAGCCTTGTGGATTGATATTTTCCACTTTATCAGTTTTAACTAGAAGTTCCAGCGCTGCAAGTGTGCCATCCAGCATCTCACTGTGTGTCTGGTCACTGCGCTGGTGTGCAAAATAATGGCAGAGTTGGTAAAGCGGCAGAGAAAAAGTCCCAGCGTTTTTTGTTTCTGTCGGCCAGCACCGCAGATAAAACACCAGCACACAACCACAAGGTAATTAGCACACATAATGGAGCTCACACAAGAATAAATTCCGGTTAGTTGCGTACCTAGACCATGCAAAGAACTAGTGCAGAAGTCTAATTAATGAGTATCTAACCAATCTAGCTCTCTGAACTGCACTGACAGAGCCTGCGTCGGAGCCATGCAGTAAGGTGATAACCATAATGGACCATTTTCAGCTAAAAATAACTGCTGGCTAGACCTGTACAGGGTGTACCTTGAACACACAGTGGGAGGATGCACTGATAAATTTGTTACTGAGACTAGGATGTACACACTACTGTGTGACACACAAATACAAACACACAGTCTTGAAAAGCTGTATTTGAGCTCTGATTCCTTCAGATGCTCAGAGTTCAGTTTGTTCATGTTTATAATGTTTCTCTGTGTTCTGATGTCATACACCACATACAAGGTAATGTTAATCTACTGCAAGCTGTAAATGTGTCTGGTGCTGGGCAGTCCAATTTATTCTTGAGATAAATATTTGTGTTCATATTTTTCAGTTTTTGAGATACATCTTTTGAGATAAGTATTTATTGGGAGTTTAAGTTTATTGGATTTTTTATGTTGCTCCCCATTGATGTCTCATAGTGTTCATGTGTGTCCTTAACCTTACACACGTAGCACATAATGCTGCTATCTTGTGAACAGTTGGTTGTTGAATACAGTTTCTTTTTAATGATGTAATTTAAGGTCTTATTACACAATAGTTAGCCTTGCACTTTGAATCTTGCACCTGACAAACAAAATAAATGAAAAACTAAAACTAACTAAAACTAAGCATTAAACAAAAAATAAAAGCTACTAAAAATGAGTAAGAGAGAGAAAAGTTAAAATATGAAAAATAAAACTAAACTATAATGTAAAATCCAAAACTATTATAACCTTGGTCCGCATCGACTGCAGGGGCCTGGCTAGCTACAGGATTTTTCAGGGTCCAGAGCTGGGTCTATAATTCACTGAGCCTGGCCTCCAAAGCTACAACAAAGCTACATTAAAAGTACAGTTACTGCTAAAGGAGGCCGAGGAGTAATTAAACATCTGACACACAGAGCAGCAAAGGAGGGAGTGACAGGAGAAGGCTTTTAGTGAGTCTGTAGAGAGCTAAGCTAATAGCTATGTTAAGCTAGCTAATCTCTAAAGACACAGTAAGTGAATACAGTAAATATAATTTACAGGTCACTTAGCAGAGTATGTGCTTTGGCTAAAGCATGACATGCTTTAGCCAAAGCACATACTAAGTAACATCCTAAACACATACTAAGTCACCTGTAAATTATATTCACTGTATTCACTTATCTTTTGAAATAAGTTGTTATCTTGATTAATCTAGCTACACAGATTAAGCTACACAAACCACCACTGTGTGCGATGTAACTGCTGTGGGAGGCAGGCAGAGGACCCCAACGCAGGACTCAAAAGACAAGGGTAAACAAAAATCAAAAGACACAAGAGTCCAAAACAGGAAGTCCAAATCAAAACAAAAGATGGCAACACTAGCTGGGTAAACAATTAAAAACGGAATGCTCGGATAGAGACAGAATAAAAGGTCAAATAGATCAGGGGCCAGCAGCCAAGGTCAAGCGGTTTGGGAGGCCGGCCATGGGGCCAGCAGCGAAGGCAAAGTAAGTCAGGGGACCAGCTGCGGGGCCAGTGATGTGGACGAAGCAGGTCTGGAGGCCGCCAACAGGGCCAGCGGCGTGGGCGAGGCAGATCAGGAAGTCAGCCACGGGGCCGGTGGCGCCAGCGAAGATACTCTGGAGCCTTTGCAGGTAGCCGCTGGGTCATCCCTGGTAGCTTGACAGGTGCCCACAGCTGACTTGACAGGTGGCCGGCGGCAGAGGCGACAGATCCCCTCTAATGACTTGGCTGGGGTCACAAGCTGAGTGGGACCCTCTGGAGGCTTGGACTGAGCAGGATCCTCTGAGGATGAAGACTCAGGTAAGGACGATGACTGAGGAGAGGGTGTTGCAGCATTACTCTTGAAAACTCTAGAGGCACAGCTGGATGAAGGCTCTTGAGGAGGTGCTGAAGGCTCTAATGGCAGATACAGCTGAGGAGCTGCAGCTAATGCTGAAGACTGGGGCAAAGGCGGCACTGCAGCCTTGGATGATGCTGGTTGTACAGATAAAGATTCCAGCGGGTGCTCTGGTGGCTGAAGAGGTGCTACAGACTCTGATGGTTCAGGTGTGGGTACAGGTGCTCTAGGCGCTGACAGAGGCTCTGGTGGAGCAGGTGCTGATGGAGGATCTGTGGAGGACAAGTACGCTGGCAAGGACGAGCATGAAGCAGCAGCTGAATTTGAAAACTGAAGAGGTGGCACGGTGTACTCAGAGAATGACTCCAGTGGGGGAGCTGAAGTCACTGACACCTGATGAGGAGGTACTGCAGCTCTGGAAGCAGCGTTGCAGCAGCTGATTCAAATGTTCATGGAGGTACTGTAGCAAATGGCGCTGTGGCAGTCATGGTGGAATGGGGAGACTGTAAAAGCTCTGGTAGTAATGAATACTCTGCTAGAGGCATGGCGGTGCCTGAAGACTGCTGGAGGCACTGCAGTGGTTGACTCTAAAAACTGTCGAAGTACTGCATTAGATGCTGCTGGAGGTGGTGGAGCTATAGAAGCTGCTGAAGGTGGTGGAGCTGCAGACACTGCTGATTCTGGAGACTCTGGCAAGAACGATAACTCTGGTGAGGAACCTGAGACTGCTTCTGGCAGTGAAGCTGAGGGCACTGCCGCAGATGGCTCAGACTGGTAGGTCTGATGGCTTGGGTTCTGATGACTGTGCAGACTCTGAGGGCTGAGACGATGACTGGTGCTGCTGTGCAGGGTGCACAGCAGTCTCCACTGATGACTGGGTCTGCTGTAGCTCATGGCCCTGGACAGGGTGGCTAATATTAAACAGTTCATATTGAAGGCTTTTCCGGAGCATTATAGCAAAGTGTGCCAGTGACGCAGTGTTGGGATAAGTGAGGAGCCAGGATAAGGATCAGTCCACAGCAGAAAGACAGTTTTAAAAGTCTTTTGTATTGCATTGATAATCTGCTGGACATAGTACCAAAACTCTGCAATCACGCCCTCTCGCTCCTTGGAAGAGTCCGTGGGGTCCATACTGGTCATGTTCTTACGTCATATAACCACTGTGGCTGGCAGACAGTGGACCCCAACACAGGACTCAAAAGGCAAGGGTAAAGTTAAACTTTAGGTTTTACTAGCGCACAGCAGGGAACCCAATGATGAGGATGTGACAATGAACAGAGGAAAACTTGAGGCTTAACTACAAAAGGGATGATGAGGGGAGTGGAGACAGCTGGGAAAACAGGTGATCAAAATGACACTAATGAGACAAGGGAAGCAAAACTGAACACGATACACAAGGAAAATAAAACAGGAAGCAAGAGAATGAGGAAACAAAGACACAGACTTGACCAACACACTGGGAAACACTGGGGAACTAGAAATCTAAACATAACTAAATAACCAAGAATCTGACTCAAATACCTAAAGAAAGACCTGAAAATACAAACTGCAGACCCATAATAAACTAAGGCAAAAGCAAGAAAAGAAACACAACTAGAGAAATTAAACAATAACAGAACTTCAATGACAAAAACACAAAACACTGGGCAAAAAGTCCAGGACCATGACAATGTGCTCTACAACAGGAACAGGAAGTGTTACGATACTACAGTGACAGCCAGGGTATGATGTAAAACTACATCTGGTGGCTAGACCTGGGCTGTCTGGGTCTGTGGGGAATGTGGAGTTACAACCTTAATAGTCATTACTCCCAGGTCTGCTCTGACCTGGAGTGGTAGCACCTACTTAGGGTACCAATCATGGTTTAAATGAGTGTAAAACTGGCAGAGAGGATCAAAGAAGCCAATCTAGGTTCAATGAGCTCGACAGCGGAGACAGCAAGTGCTGTGGAGCATTTAGAGCTGGATGAACATTGAGGGCATCTTGGTCATCCACTGCGCCTAGTTCCATCCCCAGTTGTCTTGGCCTTGCCTTGCCAGTGGACCATAGTGGAACATGGGAAGAGAGAGTGACACCGACATTGTGCAATTCTCCCTCACTTTAATCCAAATCAAGCGTAAGTCAGGATATCATCATCTATAACTTTGATGATTTTCCTGGTCATCGTTGCACATGACGGACGACGACGAGAGCCAACACCAAGTGAGCAGAGGTAGCGCAAAGGCACTCCAAGGGTCTATCTGCAAAGAGTGTTTGTTGTCAGATCGAGGCAGTGTCAAAAATATGTGGCACAACCGGTCTGCGGTCCACTCTTGTATGTGCTATTGTTGGTCCATCAGCCAGCTGCAGGGAAGAGCAAAGTTGTAACATACAAAGAGCTGAAGTGAAACTGAGTGTTAAAACAATGAAGAGTTTCCACTGTAGCCACTGTCTGAGCGCTTTATGCTTTATTTTTGATCTTTGATTATTTTTTCACACTTCTCAAACTCCACTGTTGCTCCCTTTCCTGTTCTGGCCCACTGGTCAACCAGTTAGCATTTGACTGATGGACAGGTCATCCACATCCAGCAACGTGCAGTTGGGATGTTGGAGGACTGTGTGGGAGCATTTTTGCGGTGGGTGAAAAGCCCTCTCATATGCTATGCTGTCTGAATGTAAACCCGTAGGCAGACAGACACATTTGCAAGGATATACACTATGCTTAGAATGGCACTGTATGACTTTTCCTGGTTTCTCTTTGCCACCTCACTAACAGATTGTTGTCACCATTATGGTGAACATTAGGCTACCTTTGTTACCTGTTGTTTGCAACTGTCTGCCTGTCGTAGTCCCATCTCTTACCTCTTCTAGTTACCTGCTCCAAGCAGTCTTGGAGACCTTGGCGTCTTGGATATCCACTCACCTTTTGTCTGTGGGAACCTCCAGCTGAGCTCACCTACTTCATCTCCTGTTTTCTGTAACCTGTCAAAAGAGGAACTCACCTGCTCACCAGCCTCTCTGCCTTACACTAGCTTTTGGTGTGCTGCCAGCTGGCCATGGACCCTCTCTGCAAGTCTACTCACACAAGTAAGACACAGTTTATCAAATTCATCCCTGCAAGCAATATGACTTCCATTAACTCCCAGTCTGCTCTCTGGCAGAGCATCCATGTGTGACGCTATTGTGCCCCCCCTCCACAAGCCCATTAGTTTATCACAATTCACTGTTTGTCAATAAACTATAAATTATTATATATAACTGAATATCAATATTTTGTCTATTTTCATATTTATTATTATTGAGGTGGAGCAGAACAAGTGCAGAATAAGAATTTCATTGTTCAGTGTAACTGACTGTTAACACTCTTGAATCTTGAACCTCTTAAACTTGCCGTCTGTCTCGAGTCTGCTCTTTGGTTTTGCTATTTGCAAAATTATCACATTACTTAAGTGTTAATGTTTTTTTTCTGTAAATCCCCTTTTCCATTTGAATTATTTATTATTTTTCTAACTCCTCTTTTTATTATCCATTAAAATGTCATATAATTAATTACTTTTCAATATTAATTTGTAAATTAATTTACTTATTTGTATTTTTATTGTACAGTTAATTACTTATTCATGAAATGCTTTTTTTCTTCAGTGGCTTTCCCAGTCCTCAATATGCAGTAATTCAGATCACTGTAACAGTCTGTTAGACGTTCAGTTTAGATACTATCACTGAAACAGGAGGTTGTGGCCATGAGTTTAGTGCTTAAACATAGACCTCTTTTTTTCTGCCCAGTGTGGTTATGATAGTCGATAGACATGTTGATTTATTTGTATGCTGGGACATGTTATCAGAATGTGTGATGAAGCAGAGGGAATCCCAATACAAGACACATACTGTACCAGGATGCGTCTTGTATTAATTGTTGCATGCAGCCAGGAACATGTTTACAGGGAGTCATGAGTTTGAAGGGTTGGACCACAATTAAAAGATCGCTCTGTGTCTTTTTTCACTGGTGCACACAGATGGGAGCATTACAAGAGAATTACATACATACTGAAAAATCTGTTAAAATGCAGCTATTAATGGGACTCAGACAGATTAGAAGTGTATTAGATTGATGTCTGAATTTTAGAGCATGTAATGCTGATTTTAATAAATACTGGCATCATTACACAGCCTGCAGGAAAAACAGAAAAAAAAAGAATGAAATAGAATGATGCTTTGTGTTCTTCTACGCCTCCTACAGGTCAGTGGTAACAAACAGCTCTCAGGTTTATACAGTAGTGGATGATTTGTGCTTTCAGAACTACTGCCTCAGCCTACAGTGCAGTTTGCTTTCATATCAAAAACACTGATGGTCTTTCAGTTGCTTTTCATTGATATGAATTGCCAGGCTGTTTCTCACAAACACATCTGCAAAACCTGCACTTCTTATTTTTGTTAATACATTACTTGCTCCGTCATGTGCTGCAGTTTTTTTTTTTGCATTGGTCATTAATGATATGAACTGCCTATAACAATGCACTGATTTATTAATCAGTAAATGTGGCCCTAAATACCTACTTCCACATTTACAGAGTGTCCTTCTTTAAGTTGAAAAAGCCAAAACAAAAAATATGACACTGAAGTTTGATCTCAGCAGCTTTTCAAATGGAAAAGGAACCACAACAATCAGCAGAGCTGCTCACAAAGGCAGCAAAGCTTTGAGAAACCACTGACTGACGATCAACTGTGTAACTAATATCATCAGTGCACCAGAGTCGTGTCATACTTACCGCTCTGCTTTCTCTTTTCATATACCAAAATACTGTTTTCACTTTCGGTTTCATTTCAACAGTTTTTATGATATATTTGCAGAGGTTTCATATAAATCAGCTGCCAAAAAAAAGTTGGACGGTACAAAAACTGAATGCATTTTAATCCTAGAACAAGGAAATGAACGTTTGTTAATAAACCTGTGTCAAATATGGCCCATATTTATTGCAACTCTGCTGCTGAGACAAATAATTACTATGACTATGAGGATTTATAGCATTTGCACATTTTGTGTGCGTGTACCTTAGTTTAATAGACAACTATGTTAACAAGATGTATCTTGGTCAGTAGGTAATTTGTGTGATTAAAATGCAGCACAAATGTTGCTCACACCCGGATGAAAGCCCGAAGTCACATCCACCATCCCAGTGTCCAATCGCCCCCCCCACCCGTCTTTCTTAATGCCTGTTTCTACTTGGCTCTCTGTGTCAACAGGAAGCTGTGCAGAGTGATGGAGTGACTTGGCATTTCAGCCACTGATGATGTGCTCCCTCTTTCTGCAAGGGCAGAGGACAGGACAACAGTGATTATGCAAACTGATCTCACTAAAAGCCACGCGTCTGTGACTGCTGTTTCTTAAAGGAGATGCGATACTTTGCTACTTTACCCCACAGAACATGTTGCCTGCCACAGAGTACTACTTAAACACTTAAATATGGCTGTTTTACTTCAGGATCATTGTGTGGCTGTATCAATATAAACAGATTACAAATTTCAAGTAGAAAAACCTCCTGCTGCTGGTTAATATTGGTTTCAGGGATAATGGCAGATAGTATATATTGTACTGAACAACTTCTTCCATGATGAATGGGTCTGTCAACAAGCCAAAATCAGCATCAGTGTGTGCTCATGGTCATTGTTGGGTCCTGGTGTGTGTGTGTGTGTGTGTGTGTGTGTGTGTGTGTGTGTGTGTGTGTGTGTGTGCTCTGTGGTGGGCACAGGACAGTACTCTCAGCAGACAGATTAGAAAACCGATTTATTTCCTGGAGATGCTGACACACACACACACACACACACACACACACACACACACACACACACACACACACACACACACACACTCACACACACACACACACACAAAGACTTTTCTTCTTTTCTTTTCAGTCATTACACACCAGTCTGAGCTTGCTGTACTTCTCTGTGTTATTTGTGCAGCAGTGAAGGCTGCTGGCCTACACAGTGTCAAGTCTTGTTAGGGGGGCTGAGCTTCTCGTAAACAATGACACCAGAGCTCCGAGGGAGAACGCTGTTCCCTTGAACTAAGCCTGGGGGGACAGTAAAGCTGCAAAAAGGAGGAAACACCGCTGTTCTTCTTGGTAACTGCATGTTATGTGACTGAACAGCAAATCCAGACAGGGCCACAACGCTCAGGTGTGAGCTATTAACTGCTTGTCTAACTGGAGTTTGGGGATTACGAGGTGCTCCTGATCCCAAACAGAACTGGAAAAAGTTTAGTCTTACGAGCATTTAAATGACCTCCATGGAATCAACGAATGAAAGTACATTCATTAATTATTTATCACATTGTTTGGATCTACACAGATACACATGAAACAAATGAAAAAGTACTTCACAGCAGATCATCTTCCTCCATTTCACCCTATCCCTTGCATCTTTTTCTGTCACACAACCCCCTGCATGTCCTTCTTCACTACATCTATGAATCTTCTCTGTGGTCTTCCTCTCTTCTTCCTGACTGGTAACTCCCTCTTCAACATCCATTGTCTAAAATAGTCACTATCCCTTCTCTGCTCATGTCCAAACCATCTCAGCCTTGCCTCTCTAACTTTGTCTCCAAACAGCTCAACCTGAGCTGTCCCTCTATTGTACTCATTTTTAATCCTGTCCATCTGGTCAGTCCAATGAAAATCTTAACATCTTCAACTCTGCTGCCTCCAGCTTGGTCACCTGTCTTTTTGTCAGAGCCACCATCTCCAAACCAAACATCATAGCAGGTCACAGTACCATCTCGTAACCCTGTCCTTTCACTCTTGTTGCTATCCTTCATAAATCACCCCTGACACTCGTGTCCAAAAATAGGAAATAGGTGTAGCAATTTATTAAAACATGGGCAAACACACATGAAAAATATACTATATAAGACACAATTGCACAATTCTTACAAGATTGGAAGTTATTATTTGGCATGACAAGTTTATTCTTCAACAGTCCTGAACTCTCTTAGGCAAGCTTTCTTGGAATTTCTCCATGTTGCTTTCAAGTATAGTTCTCTAAGCTGCTTGAACGACATTTCAAAGGTTTGGTAATGTTGAGGTCCAGGTTCTGGGGGGCAAAATCATGAATGATAGAGTTCTACTGGGTATTTGTCCATATGGACATGCTTGAGGCCACTGCTGTTCTGAATTGGTGCCATATAAAGTCTCTTCTTCACACACAGGTTAATTATGGAGTTCCACAGGGTTCCATGCTAGGATCAATTCTATTTGCAGTATTATTAGAAAACATAGTATACATTTTCATTGCTATGTAGATGATACCCAGCTTTATCTATCCACGACACACGCCAATTAGTTAAACTGCAGGAATGTCTTAAAGCAGTGGTCCCCAACCTTTTTTGAGCCGCGGACCGGTTTAGTGTTAGAAAATATTTCCACGGACCGGCTTTTAAGGTGTGGCGAATAAATACGTCAAAATAAATGATACGACCATAACCAAGTGTGATATTTTCTACGTATAATAATAAAAAACGGGAATCCACTTTGTATTCGTATGCAACTCTATCAGCAGTGTTCTCGTAACATCCCGCCTCAACATGAATAACAGGCTCTCTGCCCACAGCGCTCCCTGGTCAGCTGTTAGAGCCATGGTAAAACATGCCTTCAAAATAAGATACACCGCAAAAACAAATACAGTAGAAATTACCTCAGTCGGATTCAAATGGCCCAGTTTGAGGTCTATTATCGAATTTCGCTGCAATGGCTTCTGCTTCATCTATGAATTTGCTTCTGCAAATTTTATAATCTGAAATTTTACTCGTAAGTGCAAGTTTGTAGCTTACACTTGCCACGATTGTCCCCGGTGAAATGAACTGATATAAACACTAAAACAATTTCCAGGCGTTGTTAGTGTGTGTGTAGTTGTGCATGAACGAGCTGATGCATGGAAGTGGGCGGACAGGAGCTGAGGAGGGTTTTAGCGCTAAACTCATCCAGTTTATGCGATCACATTTAACTGGAAATTTATTACAATGGGACCAGATTTTTCATCCGAGGTAGGTGAATATCCGACGGATTTATGTGATGATTTTATTGGAATTAATGTTAGGAAAAATCAGGACCTGCAGATGCCATCCAACTAGAGCGAAAACCCGATTTGTGCGACTTCGACTTAGGTGATTTTTACTGTATATAGCTCATGAAAAATACAACTCACCATAACACTGAATCAGTGTAAGCCCCCTGAGCTTGTTTCTCTGATACTCATTTTTGCTGGCTTCTGGTTTGACTGGGTTCGGCCGATTTCACATGGAGCGTGGCTGCAGAGCCGCGGTGTCAAGCGCTGGAGAGTCAGTTTGATGGCTGGGTCTACCTCACTGCTATCCCCGGTGTTGATAAATAAAAATGGTAAATGGACTAGTTCTTACATAGCGCTTTTCTACTCTTGTTGAGCACTCAAAAATTTAAAGAAGCGTTATGTAGGTCAACCAACCGATTTCGTTAGACAGGCCTGAAGCTTCTGGGTTTAATTTTAGCGGTGACATATCACGTGAGCAGAAACGTCTTGACACGTCAAGAGGAAGTCATGGAGGGAAGTAACGGAGCGAATCCGCCCATTTTTCAAAATAAAATATAGTTTAGGCGCAGATAATAAGTAAAACGGAAATAATTTAAGTTATTTATTCTTTATGTGCGGCCCGGTACCAAATGTCCCACGGCCCGGAGGTTGGGGACCTCTGTCTTAAAGGACAAACCCTGGATGACCTCTAATTCCGTTCTTCAAAATTCAGATAAAACTGAGGTTATGTATTGTACTTGGCTCCACAAATCTTAGAAACATGGTGTCTAATCAGATACTTACTCTACATGGCATTACCTTGGCCTCCAGTAACACATCTTGGAGTCATTTTTTGACCAGGCTATGTTCTTCACTGCATATATTAAACATATATGTATGCAGTATCTCTAAAATTAGAAACATTCTGTCTCAGAGTGACACTGTACGATTTCACTCTCTCTCTGTTTATACACCACTCTGCATTTAATCATTAGTTATTAATCTGTGGCTCTCTTCCACAGCATGTCTTTTGTCCTGTTTCCCCTCCCTTCACCCCTAACTGCAGTAGATGACCGCCCCTCCCTGAGCCTAGTTCTGCCTGAGGTTTCTTCATGTTTTTTATCGCCACTATCACCACATGCTCATAGGGGGTTGTCTGACTGTGGGAGTTTTCTCTGTATTGCTGTAGGGTCTTTACCTTACAATAAAAAGCACCTTGAGTAGACTGTGATTTGGTGCTATATAAATAAAACTGAATTGAATTGACTTCAGCCACTGGATTTACAAAATTTCTCCTGAACCCACTGGTGAGCTTGACTGAAGACATACAGCAGGTGTGGTGTGGCAGGGCTGCTCTGTGAATGTGTAAGCAGTGGTTGACCTTACACTGGAGACCCCTCCTCACTGGTGGTTGTGGTCATTCAGGCATGGTGGATTCTTGTAAATCACATTAGGAGCACTAGAAGGTGGTTTAGGACTTTTTAAGAGACAATCTGTCATATTCTGCTGAAAGGATATTGTGATAGTTCCAGCAAATACTACACAAAGGAATATATATACATTATAACAACTGAACCTTTAATACATTAAGATATTTTGAGCAACAGTTAATGGTAGTAATAGTTATACATTGTATGAAGAGTAAAATGTAAACCTTAATAAATGTAGCTCAATAAATAAAAGTTCCTTGGTTCACAAACTGGATACATTTCTGACAGACATCAAACTAAGACAAAGTGCTAGGTGTCCATAAGGGTGTGTGTAGGATGTCCTCACTAAAGAGCACTGAAACAGTCATGTGGGTTGTCAAAAGTGAAGAAGACCAATGCAAGTCTGTTTGTGTGGACAGCTCATGTGAAGAAAGCAGTGGAGCTGATAGCAGTTACAGTCATTTAAAGATTAAAAAAAATTGAGTTGGGGGGATTATGAAGTACAAAGACATTTCTGAAAATCTGTAAAAGGTAAAACATATTGCAAATCTCATAAACACATATTTTATTCACAATAAAATAGAAAACATCAGATGTTTAAACTGAGTGACCTAGAATCAATTTAAGAAAAATATTGGCTCATTTTGAGTTTGATTGCAGCAACTTGTCTCAAAAATTTTGGGACTAAGGGAACAAAAGGCTGGAAAAGTAAGTAGTACTAAAAAGGTACAGCTGGAGGAACATTTTACAACTAATTAGGTTCATTCACAACAGGTCAGTGAGTGAGTATAAAGGAAGCATCTTAGGCAGTTTCTCAGAAGTAAGGATGGGGAGAAGTTCTGCACAAAAACTGTGTAAATTGTGGAACAATTTTAGAATAATTTTTCTCCACATGAGATTGTGACTGAATACCTCATGACCTACAGTACATAACATCAAAAAATTCAGAGAAGCTGGAGAAAGCTCTCTGTGAAAGGGGCAAGGCTCTATGGGCCCACAGGCTGCACTGTATTAAAAATAGGCTGTTGTGGAAATTACTCCACGGGCTCAGAAACACATCAAGAATTCACTGTCTGTGAACAGGATTTGCTGTGACATCCACAGATGCAGGTTAAAGCTTTATCATTCAAAGAAGAAGTCCTTTGTGAACATGATCCAAGACTGTTTCCATCTTCTCTGGGCCAAAGTTAAAATGGACGGAGGACAAGTGGAAAACTGTTCTGTGGTCAGACAAATCAAAATTATAAATTATTTTTAGAAAATGTGGACACCGCAACCTCTGAAATAAAAAGGCAAATTACCAGTCACCCTGTTAGCAGTGTTCAAAAAGCCTGCATCTCTGATGCAGCATGTCCTCCAATCCAAACTGAAGTATCCATCGTTTCTGCAGGCCTATATTTACGTTTCCAAAATGAGCGCTCCCACCTGTGGCTTTGCGTGGCTTTGTGTGTCATGTGGTCATGTCCATGGGTAATGTTTCTGTAGCTCAGGAGGTAGAACAGCGATCTACGATTGGAAGGTTGCTGGTTCAATCCCAGGCTTTTTCACAGTATCTGAGGGCAAAATACTGAAGTGCTCGTATGAATAAGGAATGTTGCATAAAGCTCTTTGACTGCTCAGGTACTCAAGTAAAGCGTCCTATAAAAAAATAAAGAATAATTTATTTAAGTATTGATTTAACTTTTCCAGTTGCATCTAATGACATTTAGGTAGACGTTTCAGAAATCTGAGGACATCCGTATTTTTTTCAGGACTTGCTGGAGAAAACCAAACATGTTATTCACACGCATTTTCATCTATCACCACTAGAGGTCACTTTATTTCATTCTAAAACGTAGCTATTGGTCATAAAACGTGCCTGCAGAAATGACCAACATCCATGTTTTTCAAGGAGGACAGGCTGCTCTGATGGTGTGGGGTTGCATCAGTGCCTATGGAATTGGCAGCTCGCACATCTGCACAGGCACCATCAGTGCTGAAAGGTACATGCGTGATTCACAGCAACATATGCTCGGATCCAGATGGCTTCTTTTTCAGGGAAGGCCTTGCATATTTCAGCAAGACAACGATAAAGTGTATACTGCATCTATTCCAACAGCATGGCTTTGTGAAAGGGTGTTGAACTGGCCCCCCTGCAGTCCACACCTTTCACCGACTGAACACAACTGATTGATCTCCTCAGTTCCCAGATGTTTCCAGATGGTTATTCAATATCAAATTCAAAACAAACACATTGTCTTCTTTTGTCTGTCTAGCATGTCAGGAATAATGCTTTCAGCTGGTTTCAGGCGGATACATATTACCATGTATCATATGTCATTAAGTATGTTTTTTCACAGGCATTAAAAGACACTTATTATAAAATGCTTCAGTGGTATTAATGCATGTTCGTTCTGTTTTTCACATATAACCACATTTGATTTATGTATGTGTTGTCTTTTACCTTGTAAATAGTCACCACAACAAACTCACTGTGTAAATCTCTGAGAAATGAGGAAACAGTGTTTCTGTGCTCCTCCCCTGCTGTTATTCTAGTTTCCACTGTTCTGTTACGCTGCATGGAGATGCTGCACTCACTCAGAGGGTATACATGTACAATTACCACACTGACACCAAGAGGAGCAAAATAGGCTGGAAAAGAACAATCTTACTGCAACTATGGATTAAAACAACAAATACACAAATGAATCACAACAGTTGCACCTTTTTTCTTACAAAGATCAGATCACTGGGAAGCGTAACATTAGGCAAGCGTAATACATAAAGCTTGAAAAACTGAGGGAGCTGAATCTCCAGGTCAGGGTGCTGGCTCTTCAGTCCTGGATCCTCCGTTAGTTCAGGATTGCTCAGGCTGTGAAGGAAGCACCAAATCTGACATACGCGATCCTTAGAACATTAAGTCAAGATATCTGCCATTGTACCCAAAGTGTCCTTATTTCAAACTGGTTTATCTGCTTAACATCTACCAGCTGTACATCTGTTTTACACATTTTATGCAAATTATATAATTTGCATATATGCATAATTAACCTTGTGAAATATACGGGTTCAGTTGTAGGGTATTCTGATTTGTTCCATGCAAATACTAAATGTCATGGTTCAGCATTAAGTCATAGGTTATTTTTTATGTACATATTTTGACAACAAACACATAAACAGACAAACACAGCAAGGACATATGCATTTGTGTTACAGTGGCCTTCCAATGGCTCGCTCATCTCTGTGGCTGCAGGTTACAAATCGGAAAGGATATGGTAAATCGACTAGTTCTTATATAGTGCTTTTCTACTCAGCCTGAGCCTAAGCTAAGTGCTTTAATTATCTAACATTCACACACATTCACACTCCAACGCTTGTGTCGGAGAGCAACCTGGGGTTAAGTATCTTGCCCAAGGATACATTGGCATGCAGCCTGGAGTAGCCAGGAATCAAACCGCTGACCTTCCAATCACCTGCTCTACCTACTGAGCTACAGCCACCCCGATGTCATACTTTTACTGAGATTATTAGTGTGTGAAAATGGTGGACAATTTTACCAAAAATGTTGGATGATAGATACTTAGTGATAGACTGTCACATGTTCTTTCTTTTCCTTTTATTCAGGTTTTAGCCATTCAGCTTCAGGTAGTAGATCTTCAAAACATCCTGTGAAGACAGAAAATATGATGATTGCACTAATTCCTGAGTACTCAGCAGCAATATCAAGAAATGACTCAGATATTCTGTTGTGCTGTAGAATGATATACACAGCTCACTGCAAATGAGCTTCAGAATTATGTTATTAAAATTATTATATTTCTTGTAGAGAATTTTATAAAATATGTAATCAAAGTGCTTTATGTTATAATAAAGGTAGTTTCAGGAGTTTCAAGGCAGAAATGTGTTGATGGTTCTGTTTCCTCCCATTCTTTTCTGCATTTCCACACCGTAGGAAAGCCATTTTGAACATGAGGCACCACGCCCACCCATTATATTTATATATATATATATATATATATATATATATATATATATATATATATATATATATATATATATATATATCTTTTATGTGTGTCCATCCCTAAATTTATTAAGCTTGGCTCAAGGGTTATCTATGCCAACTGTTGGAACCTGGTTCCTTTGCTCAGAGTGAGTCAGGAGAGAGAAAACCACAGAAAATGTTGGTCAGGCCTGTGTAGAAGAAGAGCTGTGGGTTTTATTACCCAACTTAAGTTATGTAAATTAATTAATTGTTGACGTTAAACAAAGTGTGATCAAAGTGTCACCAGTTACTATGCTTTTGTAAACACTGAAAACATGCATAGTATAAAACTTCAAGTAATTAGCATAATTCCCCATTCAGCCTCCTATGATTATTTTTTTCAGAGCTGGTGACATATTTTAAGCTTGTCTTTTCAGTCTCGTCGTCCACCTCCGTTTCTGCAGCTGAGCTGCAACACACACTCAACAGGACCACAGAGCCTAAAAACAATATTTAGTCTCAGAGATGTTCTGTTTTTATAGCCATATATCACAACAATCAGATAGCTCTTTCTTTAATTGGTGTGCAGTTACATTTTTTATTATTCTAGGTCATACTCACAGGAGCTTGTTTAACTTTGCTTCACATACTAGATAGCTACATGCCATAATGTTATGTTATGCTAATATTTAGTTCATGTACTAAGCAAAAATTCACATTTTGAAGCCTTTTTTTTCTGATTTCATAATGCTGGCTGAAATAAAATTACAATAAAATCCTTTACAATTAATTAGATGTTCCTGCTTAGTATTATGCATTTGCTAATCTAAAGTAGCATCAATTACACGTCCGAAATCTAATTCATTGGTGGATAATCCATTAACATATTTTAATATACAAATGAATTTTGAATGATGTGTGTACACTTCCCTTTAGAAGTGTGTAAAACCAGTTAGTGTAAAACAGTGAAACGCCCCGACCAGAGCTAGAACACGACCGTGAGATCAGACAAGCTCTCCACATTAGAGAAATGTTCTGTTAATGCCCAGAAAGCTAAAAGCTAAAGAAAATATTGTTTTCTGAAGAAAGGGTGTATTTTAACCCCATCTATGAACTTTTCCTAAAAGTATGCTGTTTTGTACCTGAAACAGAAAATATTTGAGCATTTTTCAGAAAGCCCTGACATAAAACATCTCCTACTTGTGTGGTTTTCATGTGAGAAGACCACCAGTGTGGCTGCTTTAGCTGACAAAAACTCATCTTTTATTATTTGCAGTATTTCATTTTGTACCTACTCATTAGTAGTTTAAAAAAAAAATACAACTAACAGAACTTGACTGGATCCATTGTTCATTTTATGCCTCTGCTTTTGACCAAATCCTCTCTCTTAGGAAACTTTTATGTCTGTAGATCAATAGAAGTGAAAAAAAAAAAGCAGAAATGTGTAGAGCTTTTTTTTTTTTTTTTTTTTTTTCATGTAACACTTTTAACCATCATTTTGGAATTTTTAAAAATCATGTAGCTATATTAAAATAAAAACCACTCACTCACCATGAAGAGAATTTTGGGGGTTGTGAGATCAAAAGAAAAAAAATGACAACCACACATACGTAGAACTGCCAAGGACATCGTTTTGATCCCATAGAAATTAATGTAAAATAAGAACTGTGGCATGCCAGGTTACCTACACATATTGTTTAGAAACCTTTTGAGATGAAGGTTGATATATCATTAGCTAGAGCTAGATATGACTTTGCCATAAATATATAGGGGACTGTAGTCAAATCAAAGATCAATAATTACTGCAGGGCTGAACAGGATATGGATGGGATGTTGAGCTGGGTGAACGTGTGACGGAACGTATGCAGAACCAGGGCGGTTGCTGGCTGTGCAGAGCAGCAGTGGAACCATGGCTGAACTGAGTCGAGAGTCCAGAGCATGGAGAACTAATCCAAGCAAAGAAAGAGTAAAATCCACAGCAGAGGAGCCAAATTGGACGGGTTCCAGGCCTGAGCAGCAGACGAGGGCGGCCAGTGAACGTGGAGCAGTGTGGATTTTGGCTGAGAGTGTAAACCAGAAGCAAATATGGAAGGTGTAAATATCTTCTTTTTTTTGTTGTAGCCAGTTTTTTAGTTTTAGTTAGTTTTTATTTTTTTTCTCTAATTCAGTTAGTTTTGATTAGTTTTGCTTGTTTTTATTAGTTTTCATTTTTGGTTTATTGCTTAGTTTTAGTTTAGTTTCGTTAGTTTCAGTATTAGTTTTAGTTTTTGATACTTTCTCAGGTGCAAGATTCAAGGCGCAAAAGTGACTATTATGTAATAAAAACTCAACAAAAGATACCCATTAAATTCAATTCAATTCAATTCAATTTTATTTATATAGCGCCAAATCACAACAAACTGTCGCCTCAAGGCGCTTTGTATTGTGGGTAAAGCCCCTACAATAATACAGAAAAAAACCCAACAGTCAAAACGACCCCCTATGAGCAGCACTTGGTGACAGTGGAAAGGAAAAACTCCCTTTTAACAGGAAGAAACCTCCAGCAGAACCAGGCTCAGGGAGGGGCAGTCATCTGCCGCGACCGGTTGGGCTGAGGGGAGAGAAAGACATGCTGTGGAAGAGAGCCAGAGATTAATATCAATTAATGATTAAATGCAGAGTGGAGTATAAACAAAGTAAATAAGGTGAATGAGAAGAAACAGTGCATTATGTGAACCCCCCAGCAGAGTAGGCCTATAGCAGCATAACTAAGGGATGGTTCAGGGTCACCTGATCCAGCCCTAACTATAAGCTTTATCATAAAGGAAAGTTTTAAGCCTAATCTTAAAAATAGAGAGGGTGTCTGTCTCCCGAATCCAAGCTGGAAGCTGGTTCCACAGAAGAGGCGCCTGAAAGCTGAAGGCTCTGCCTCCCATTCTACTCTTAAGTATCCGAGGAACCACAAGTAAGTCAGCAGTCTGAGAGCGAAGTGCTCTGTTGGGGCGATATGGTACTATGAGGTCTTTGAGATAAGATGGTGCCTGATTATTCAAGACCTTGTATGTGAGGAGAAGAATTTTAAATTCTATTCTAGATTTAACAGGGAGCCAATGAAGAGAAGCCAATATGGGAGAAATCTGCTCTCTCTTTCTAGTCCCTGTCAGTACTCTAGCTGCAGCATTTTGGATCAGCTGAAGACTTTTCAGGAAGCTTTTAGGACAGCCTGATAATAATGAATTACAATAATCCAGCCTAGAAGTAATAAATGCATGAATGAGCTTTTCAGCATTACTCTGAGAAAGGATGTTTCTAATTTTAGAAATATTGCGCAAATGCAAAAAAGCGGTCCTACATATTTGTTTAATATGTGCATTGAAGGACATATCCTGGTCAAAAATGACTCCAAGATTTCTCACAGTGTTACTGGAGGCCAAAGTAATGCCATCCAGAGTAAGTATCTGGTTAGACACCATGTTTCTAAGATTTGTGGGGCCGAGAACAAGAATTTCAGTTTTATCTGAATTTAGAAGCAGGAAATTAGAGGTCATCCAGGCCTTAATGTTTTTAAGACATTCCTTCAGTTTAACTGATGTGTGTCATCTGGCTTCATTGATAGGTAAAGCTGAGTATCATCTGCATAACAATGAAAATTGATGCAGTGCTTTCTAATAATACTGCCTAAGGGAAGCATGTATAATGTAAATAAAATTGGTCCTAGCACAGAACCCTGTGGAACTCCATAATTAACCTTAGTGTGTGAAGAAGACTCCCCATTTACATGAACAAATTGGAGTCTATGAGATAAATATGATTCAAACCACTGCAGTGCAGTACCTTTAATACCTATAGTATGCTCTAATCTCTGTAATAGAATGTTATGGTCAACAGTATCAAAAGCTGCACTGAGGTCCAACAGGACAAGAACAGAGATGAGTCCACTGTCAGAGGCTGTAAGAAGATCATTTGTAACCTTCACTAATGCTGTTTCTGTACTGTGATGAATTCTGAAACCTGACTGAAACTCTTCAAATAAACCGTTCCTCTGCAGATGATCAGTTACCTGTTTTACAACTACTCTTTCAAGAATCTTTGAGAGAAAAGGAAGGTTGGAGATTGGCCTATAATTAGCTAAGACAACTGGGTCAAGTGATGGCTTTTTAAGCAGAGGTTTAATTACAGCCACCTTGAAGGTCTGTGGTACATAGCCAACTAATAAAGACTGATTGATCATTTTTAAGATTGAAGCATCAATAATTGGAAAGACTTCTTTGAACAGTCTAGTAGGAATGGGATCTAACAAACATGTTGCTGGTTTGGAGGAAGTAACTATTGAAGTTAACTCTGAAAGATCAACTGGAGCAAAAGAGTCTAAACAAATACCAGCAGTGCTGAAAGCAGCTGAACATGAAGAATAATCTTTGAGATGGTTATGAATAATTTTTTCTCTAATGTCTAAAATTTTATTTGTAAAGAAATCCATGAAGTCACTACTAGTTAACATGAAAGGAATACTCGGCTCTACAGAGCTCTGACTCTTTGTCAGCCTGGCTACAGTGCTGAAAAGAAACCTGGGGTTGTTCTTATTTTCTTCAATTAATGATGAATAGTAAGATGTCCTAGCTTTACGGAGGGCTTTTTTATAGAGCAACAAACTTTTTTTCCAGGCTAAATGAGCATCTTCTAATTTAGTGAGACGCCATTCCCTCTCCAGCTTTCGGGTTATCTGCTTTAAGCTGTGCATTTGTGAATTATACCACGGAGTCAGGCACTTCTGATTTGAAGCTTTCCTTTTCAGAGGAGCCACAGTATCCAAAGTTATACGCAGTGAGGATGTAAAATTATTGACGAGATAATCGACCTCACTGGGAGCAGAGTTTAGGTAGCTGCTCTGCACTGTGTTGGCACTGAAGAGCATAACAATGAAGGAATTAGATCCTTAAACTTAGTTACAGCACTTTCAGAAAGACTTCTACTGTAATAAAACTTATTCCCCACTGCTGTGTAATCCATTAAAGTAAATGTAAATGTTACTAAGAAATGATCAGACAGGAGGGGGCTTTCAGGGAATACTGTTAAGTCTTCAGTTTCTATGCCATATGTCAGGACAAGATCCAGAGTATGATTAAAGTGGTGGGTGGGCTCCTTTACATTTTGAGAGAAGCCAATTGAATCTAACTAAATAAGTATATTCAACAGCCAACTGTTCACAAGACGGGAGCACTACATGCTGAATGTGTGTAATGTTAAGGACACACATGAACATCAACAGGGAGAAAAAAACATGAACTCCAAAACTCAATAAACTCCCAATAATGTTCAGCGTCAGTGCAGCAGATTAACAACAGCTACATGTGGTGTTTGACAAAAACAAACTCTCTGAAGGAGTCAAAGCTCAAATCCAGCTGCATCCTGATGTTGAAGCTGCTTCTGTTTTGGAGCTAGCTTGGTTAGCTGCTCGATAAGTGTCCGACCTCATGTATTATAAGCTGGATTGTGTGTGTTAATTACCTTGTTGTCCCGCGCTGGTGTTTTATATGCAGTGCAGGCTGGGACTTTTTTTTTTTTTGGGTCCTCGCTCTTTGTGCTCAGCAAACATATTTGTCCCTGTTTTTTTTAAATTCATCATTCCCTCACGTTAGTTTCAGCAGTCTCCCTCCGGGAATTTGCTGACATTTGTGAGTCCTTATATTGATGCTTTGATTGTTATTCCTGATTGTTATTCTCTGACTGATAAAGTGGCCGGAAATGCACAAGAACTGAACAGGTTCATCACAACGTTGGGGCTGAGTGGACCCGACGAGTAGTCACATTTCTCCGGAGGTGAACGTCAGGTTACGTCGGTTCAGAGCGGTTTCCTCATTTGCACTTCTCAGGTGGACGTTGATGTTGGTGTTTTTTCCTGATTCATCATTCACAACAAGACACGCTTCTATCTGTATTATCGGACTCAAAGAAACTCCATATAGGACTCTTCTGCTTTCTCTGCAGACCGCTGCCATTACTTGATGGACCAGCGCGGTGAGCAGGCACACGGCTGCCGGATGGCGCTCCCAGCTTAAACTCGGAGAGTGGAAAAATGATCAATCCATAAGGCTTTAAATAAAATGACAAACATGAAAAGGAAGGTCATTTATCTATAATTTCAGTTATTTTTAGTTAGTTTTTAAACTCACAATACAGTTTTAATAAGTTATTGTTTGTTCCTTTTAATTGTAGCTTTTATTTATTTCAGTTAACGACAATGTATTTTCAATTTCAGTTTTCTTTATTTTGTTTGTTTTCCTTAACTATAATACCCCTGGTTGTAGCCAACTAAGGTCAATTTTAAAATAAAATTAAAAATAAAATTTTAGCCTGTTTCACAGTTAGCACTCTGTTTTTAATTTTAGGGTAATACCACACATTATCCAAAATTCATTTTTAACTTTTCCATAATTTTCTTCTTCTACAATAGTTAAATTATTTACATAGATGTGTTAGGTAATGTGTTTGTTGTATGCTTGTTTTTAAGTAGTGAAGTCTAATATATTTCTTAACTTTATGATCTGTAATGAAATAATCCAAATCATGTCTAAAACTAGTAAAAACTCTAAAACTTAATTTCAAATGCTTATTTTTGAAATCTTACTTACAATTAGAAAATTAACAACTTCTTCAAGAAGTTTTTGTAACCTTATACTGTGTATGTGCATATGTATACAAAGTATACATCCCTATATGTTTTCACTATTGTTTCTGTCTTTGTAATGGCAGCGCCTCCAGAAGGGGGGGCAGCATGGCCACAGTTCACCTATCTCCCCATGTTTGTTTGTTTGTCTTCTTGGACGGGTGTTCTGTTAACTGTAATTTCCCCATTGTGGGATCAATAAAGTATCATCATCATCATCATCATCAAACGGCTTCCTTGCCAATAAATTTGGTTTTACTAAGAAATTCTAGTTGTCTTGATATTACTGTAGATTTTAACATCTGAGTATATACTTTACCAAAAAGTTCTTTTCAATGTATTTTTGAGTTATTAAACACTAATAATAATGATTTTAACAACTATTTTAAAATAAAAAATATTATTATTAAATATTATTAAAATATTATTATTATGATAGATAGACAGACAGACAGACAGACAGATAGATAGAGTAAACAGAATCGGTGACAAAGGGCAGCCCTGATGGAGTCCAACACCCACAGGAAACGAATCCGACTTATTACCGGCTATACGGACCAAGCTCTCACTGCGGTTGTACAGAGATTGAATGGCTCGCAACAGCGGGCCAGACACCCCATACTCCCGCAGGACCTCCCAAAGGATACCCCGAGGGACACGATGGAATGCCTTCTCCAAGTCCACAAAGCACATTTAGACTGGTTGGGCAAACTCCCACGCACACTCGAATATCCTTGAGAGGATAAAGAGCTGGTCCAGCGTTCCGCGACCAGGACAAAAACCGCATTGTTCCTCCTGAATCCGAGGTTCGACTAACGGGCAGACCCTCCTTTCCAGCAACTTGGCATAGACCTTTCCGGGGAGGCTGAGGAGTGTGATCCCCCAAAAGTTGGAGCACACCCTCCGGTCTCCCTTCTTAAAGATGGGGACCACCACCCAGGTCTGCCAATCCAATGGCACTGCCCCAGATCTCCATGCAATGTTGCAGAGAAGTGTCAACCAAGACAGCCCTACAACATCCAGAGCCTTCAGGAACTCAGGGTGAATCTCGTCCACCCCAGGGGCCCTGCCACCAAGGAGTTGTTTAACTATCTCAGTAACCTCACCCCCAGTGATGTTCAAGTCATCGCCCTCGTCCCCAGACTCTGCTTCCACTACAGAAGGCGTGTCAGTGGGATTCAGGAGGTCCTCGAAGGATTCCTTCCACCGTCCGACTATAGCCTCAGTTAAAGTCAGCAGCACCCCACCCGCACTATAAACTGTGTGAGTGAAGCACTGCTTTCTCCTCCTGAGTCGCCTGACGGTTTGCCAGAATCGCTTCGATGCCGTCCAAGAGTCTTTTTCCATAGCCTCACCGAACTCCTCCCACACCCGAGTTTTTGCTTCGGACACTGCCCGAGCTGCATTCCGCTTGGCCTGTCGATACCTGTCAGCTGCCTCCAGAGTCCCACAGGCTAACAAAGCCCAATAGGACTCTTTCTTCAGCTTGATGGCTCCCTTCACCTCCGGTGACCACCATCTGGTTCGGGGGTTAGCACCACGACAGGCACCAACCACCTTGCAGCCACAGCTATGAGCAGCAGCCTCAACAATGGAGGTGCGAAACATGGTCCATTTGAAGTCAATGTCCTCAGCCTCCCTCGGAATGCTGTCGAAGTTCTGCCGGAGGTGAGAGTTGAAGATCTCCCGGACTGGGGCTTCTGCCAGGCGGTCCCAGCGCACCTTCACAATACGTTTAGGTGCACCAGGTCTGTCCAGCATCTTCCCCCGCCACCTGATCCAACTCACCACCAGGTGGTGATCAGTTGACAGCTCAGCTCCTCTCTTCACCTGAATGTCCAGAACATATGGCCGCAGATCTGATGATACGATTACAAAATCGATAATTGACCTGCGACCTAGGGTGTCCTGGTGCCATGTGCACTTATGGACATCCTTATGTTCGAACATGGTGTTCGTTATGGACAAACTGTGGTTTGCACAGAAGCCCAACAACAAAACAGCATTCGGGTTCAGATCGGGCAGGCCGTTCCTCCCAATCACGCCCCTCCAGGTCTCACTGTCATTGCCCACGTGAGCGTTGAAGTCTCCCAGCAAGACTATGGAGTCCCCAGATGGAGCACTCTCCAGCACCCCGCCCAGCGACTCCAAAAAGGGTGGGTACTCTGAACTGTCGTTCGGTGCATAAGCAGGGAAACTACCCTCTTGTCCACCGGTGAAAACTCCAACGTACAGGCAGCAACCCGGGGGGGATACAAGAATACCCACCCCAGCATGCCGCCTCTCACCAAGGGCAACTCCAGACTGGAACAGAGTCCAGCCCTTCTCCAGGAGACTGGTTCCAGAGCCCAGGCCATGCATTGAGGTGAGCCCAACTATATCTAGCTGGTATCTAGTCTTACACGCCTCTCTGCAGCTTCTCTCCTCCTGCCATCCCCCCAAAACCCCATCCCCATAGAGTCGGTGCCTGCTCCCAGACCACCAATAAACAAAGCTAAAATCAGCAAAAAGCTATTTAAGCATAAAAATTCAAAAACAATAAATAATACAGCTTCATCAACTGCACCAAAAAATAAAACAATTAAATGTGGATTGTTAAACATTAGGTCTCTCTCTTCCAAGTCCCTATTAGTAAATGATTTAATAATTGATCAACGTATTGATTTATTCTGCCTTACAGAAACCTGGTTACAGCAGGATGAATATGTTAGTTTAAATGAATCAACACCCCCGAGTCACAGTAACTGTCAGAATGCTCGAAGCACAGGTCGAGGAGGAGGATTAGCTGCAATCTTCAATTCCAGCTTATTAATTAATCAAAGACCCAGACAAAGTTTTCATTCTTTTGACAGCCTGACTCTTAGTCTTGTCCATCCTAATTGGGAAAATCAAAAACCTGTTTTATTTGTTATTATCTATCGTCCACCTGGTCCTTACTCAGAGTTTCTGTCTGATTTCTCAGACTTTTTATCTGATTTAGTGCTCAGTTCAGATAAAATAATTATAGTGGGTGATTTTAACATCCATGTAGATGCTGAGAATGACAGCCTCAACACTGCATTTAATCTATTGTTAGATTCAATTGGCTTCTCTCAAAATGTAAAGGAGCCCACCCACCGCTTTAATCATGCTCTGGATCTTGTTCTGATATATGACATAGAAACTCAAGACTTAACAGTATTCCCTGAAAGCCCCCTCCTGTCTGATCATTTCTTAGTAACATTTACATTTACTTTAATGGATTACACAGCAGTGGGGAATAAGTTTTATTACAGTAGAAGTCTTTCTGAAAGTGCTGTAACTAAGTTTAAGGATCTAATTCCTTCATTGTTATGCTCTTCAGTGCCATGTGCCAACACAGTACAGAGCAGCTACCTAAACTCTGCTCCCAGTGAGGTCGATTGTCTCGTCAATAGTTTTACATCCTCACTGCGTATAACTGTGGATACTGTGGCTCCTCTGAAAAGGAAAGCTTCAAATCAGAAGTGCCTGACTCCGTGGTATAATTCAAAAACGCACAGCTTAAAGCAGATAACCCGAAAGCTGGAGAGGGAATGGCGTCTCACTAAATTAGAAGATGCTCATTTAGCCTGGAAAAAGAGTTTGTTGCTCTATAAAAAGCCCTCCGTAAAGCTAGGACATCTTACTATTCATCATTAATTGAAGAAAATAAGAACAACCCCAGGTTTCTTTTCAGCACTGTAGCCAGGCTGACAAAGAGTCAGAGCTCTGTAGAGCCGAGTATTCCTTTCATGTTAACTAGTAGTGACTTCATGGATTTCTTTACAAATAAAATTTTAGACATTAGAGAAAAAATTATTCATAACCATCTCAAAGATTATTCTTCATGTTCAGCTGCTTTCAGCACTGCTGGTATTTGTTTAGACTCTTTTGCTCCAGTTGATCTTTCAGAGTTAACTTCAATAGTTACTTCCTCCAAACCAGCAACATGTTTGTTAGATCCCATTCCTACTAGACTGTTCAAAGAAGTCTTTCCAATTATTGATGCTTCTATCTTAAAATGATCAATCAGTCTTTATTAGTTGGCTATGTACCCCAGACCTTCAAGGTGTCTGTAATTAAACCTCTACTTAAAAAGCCATCACTTGACCCAGCTGTCTTAGCTAATTATAGGCCAGTCTCCAACCTTCCTCTTCTCTCAAAGATTCTTGAAAGAGTAGTTGTAAAACAGCTAACTGATCATCTGCAGAGGAACGGTTTATTTGAAGAGTTTCAGTCAGGTTTCAGAATTCATCACAGTACAGAAACAGCATTAGTGAAGGTTACAAATGATCTTCTTAGAGCCTCTGACAGTGGACTCATCTCTGTTCTTGTCCTGTTGGACCTCAGTGCAGCTTTTGATACTGTTGACATAACATTTTATTACAGAGATTAGAGCATACTATAGGTATTAAAGGTACTGCACTGCAGTGGTTTGAATCATATTTATCTCATAGACTTCAATTTGTTCATGTAAATGGGGAGTCTTCTTCACACACTAAGGTTAATTATGGAGTTCCACAGGGTTCTGTGCTAGGACCAAATTTATTTACATTATACATGCTTCCCTTAGGCAGTATTATTAGAAAGCACTGCATTGTTATGCAGACGATACTCAGCTTTATCTATCAATGAAGCCAGATGACACACATCAATTAGTTAAACTGCAGGAATGTCTTAAAGATATTAAGGCCTGGATGACCTCTAATTTCCTGCTTCTAAATTCAGATAAAACTGAAATTCTTGTTCTCGGCCCCACAAATCTTAGAAACATGGTGTCTAACCAGATACTTACTCTGGATGGCATTACTTTGGCCTCCAGTAACACTGTGAGAAATCTTGGAGTCATTTTTGACCAGAATATGTCTTTCAATGCACATATTAAACAAATATGTAGGACTGCTTTTTTGCATTTGCGCAATATTTCTAAAATTAGAAACATCCTTTCTCAGAGTGATGCTGAAAAGCTAATTCATGCATTTATTACTTCTAGGCTGGACTATTGTAATTCATTATTATCAGGCTGTCCTAAAAGCTCCCTGAAAAGCCTTCAGCTGATCCAAAATGCTGCAGCTAGAGTCCTGACAGGGACTAGAAAGAGAGAGCAGATTTCTCCCATATTGGCTTCTCTTCATTGGCTCCCTGTTAAATCTAGAATAGAATTTAAAATTCTTCTCCTCACATACAAAGTCTTGAATAATCAGGCCCCATCTTATCTCAAAGACCTCATAGTACCATATCACCCCAATAGAGCACTTCGCTCTCAGACTGCTGGCTTACTTGTGGTTCCTAGGATACTTAAGAGTAGAATGGGAGGCAGAGCCTTCAGCTTTCAGGCCCCTCTTCTGTGGAACCAGCTTCCAGCTTGGATTCAGGAGACAGACACCCTCTCTATTTTTAAGATTAGGCTTAAAATGTTCCTTCTTGATCAAGCTTATAGTTAGGGCTGGATCAGGTGACCCTGAACCATCCCTTAGTTATGCTGCTATAGGCCTACTCTGCTGGGGGGTTCACATAATGCACTGTTTCTTCTCATTCACCTTATTTACTTTGTTTATACTCCACTCTGCATTTAATCATTAATTGATATTAATCTCTGGCTCTCTTCCACAGCATGTCTTTCTCTCCCCTCAGCCCAACCGGTCGCGGCAGATGACTGCCCCTCCCTGAGCCTGGTTCTGCTGGAGGTTTCTTCCTGTTAAAAGGGAGTTTTTCCTTTCCACTGTCGCCAAGTGCTGCTCATAGGGGGTCGTTTTGACTGTTGGGTTTTCTCTGTATTATTGTAGGGTCTTTACCCACAATACAAAGCGCCTTGAGGCGACAGTTTGTTGTGATTTGGCGCTATATAAATAAAATTGAATTGAATTGAATTGAATTATCTCTCAACCTCACGCACTAGCTCAGGCTCCTTCCCCACCAGAGAGGTGACATTCCATGTCCCAATAGCCAGTCTCGATAGCCATGGATCGGTCCGCCAGGGCCTCCGCCCTTGGCCACCGCCCGACACACATTGCACCCGACCCCTACAACGCCTCCTGTGGGTGGTGGGCCTACAGGAGGGCGGGCCCATGTAACCTCTTCAGTGCAAAGAACCTTGGTGTTATTTTTGGTGAAAAATTGAATTTTGAATCTCACATGTCAAAGGTCATCTGGTCTTGTAACAGTAATGTAAGAAATATTGCTAGAAACAGACCTTTATTGACATCAGTAATGTGGAACTTGTACCATACACTTTAATTTTTTCTTGTCTCAATTATTGCAACTTTTTCACATGCATCTCTCCGTCTTCCTTAGCCTTGGTCCAGAATGCAGCAGCTAGGCTGCTAACCAAAATTAGCTGGCGTGGGCACATCACTTCCATTCTTGCTTCCCTTCACTAGTTTCCAGTAATCCATAGGGTTTAATATGATGTTGGCCCTGCAATTGCAGCTATAACAGGTTCAACTCTTTGGAAAGGCTTTCAACAGGCTTTCCAGAAGCGCATTTGTGGGGTCAGACGCTGATGTTGGACAAGACAGCCTGGCTCACGGTCTCCGAACTCACTCATCCATGTCTTTATGGACCCTACTTTGTGCACTGGTGTGCAGTCATGTTGTAACAGGACCCTCAACACCACTTCACTGGCCAAATAGGCTCACTACTAGAGTAAGGCTACTTACTCTGCAAACTGCAAAGTACCCACGCCCCAGCCGCCATGAGTGCACTTTCTACAGGGGCACAATCGAGACCATCCTAACTAGCTGCATCACAGTGTGGTATGGTGCCTGCACAGCATTTTGCCGCAGGACCCTCCAGCGCAACGTGACCGCAGCTACTATATCTTTAACACCCACCTCACCCGAAAAGCCCACAGTATTGCTATGGACCCCACCCACCTGTCACACACCAATTTCAGCCCTCTGTCATCAGGGAGAAGACTTCAGAGTATTGGGGCCAGGACAAGCAGATTAAGGTAAAGCTTCATACACCAGGCTGCTGCTTTGCTCCCCCCCACCCCCCCGCTGCCGCTGCACACAAAGCTACCATTTCAAAGACTTTAAATGTTAAGTGACGCATGTTGCGCATTTTTTGTACTTATTTTTATATTTATTTGAATGTAATTGTCAAATGTGAGTACTTTTTCCATTCTTTCGCACTTTTATTTATACTGTACAAATTCAGATTTAGATTTATGTTTATTCCTTCTTTCCTTATCCTGATGGAGGGCTTTGTGTGCCCCAGTGGTCCCAGGAACTATGTAGTTCGGGGGCTTCTCCCCCCTGGTAGGGTCTCCCATGGCAAACTGGTCTTGGGTGAGGGGCCAGACAACAAGCAATTCCAATGACCCCTATGGGATATACACCAAGGGAACTGTTTACCCTGCCTGGGATAGGGTTACCAAGGCTCCACCCTACAGCCAGGCCTGATAAGGGAGCTCAAGGGAGAGTATCTGGTGGCTGGGCACAGCCAAAACAGGAGACATGGGCCATCCTCCTGTAGGCCCACCACCCACAGGAGGCATTGTAGGGGTTGGGTGCAATGTGTGTTGGGCGGAGGCCCTGGTGGACCAATCCCCGACTATTGAGACTGGCTATCAGGACATGGAATGTCACCTCTCTGGTGGGGACGGAGCCTGAGCTAGTGGGAACTAGTCCTGACTGTTGTTTGCACTTATGTGCCAAATGGCGGTTCAGAGTGTCCACCTTTTTTGGAGTTGCTGGAAGCCCACTTCCCTCTTCTACAGCATCTCACTTTGTGAATTAGAGTGGCCAAGACATCAGCAGATGAGGTGATGAAATAAGTCCTCAGGGGATGTAACTCTGATGTTCATGAGTTCATTTCTGGCGTAAGAGCTTGTGCTAGTATAGAAAAACACAGAATTCACAAGCACAAAACAAACAGAGCACACCAAAACACTGAGGCACCATCATGCTCTCTTTGTTGTTAAATTTTCTGATAAAAAACAAATGCCACTTTTATTCATAAATGGACTCTAACAGAGGTAAATACCAAATATTAACCATATATGGTCTATATGGCTTCGAACTGAGATAAAGTAAACTGTTATGAATTGTTACAGAAATTCTTATGGCTGGATTGATTCTAAACCCCCCCAAATCTGGTGGAACTACCAGACCCACAAACACTGGTTGAGTAACAACAATATGAACATCACACAAAGGTTAAAAGTACGTAAGACATTGCAGGGTACTAGACAGTGGTTGATCACCTGGTGCTGCTCCATTCTGAGGTTGTCTTGCACGGGGCTGAGAATTTCATCGATTTGATATCAGAACTCTTAGCTATCATTACAATTAGCAAGTGAGCACCCACCCGTGTCATGATCCTGGGCCTGTGGCCCAGTGCGCCTTATGTTTTTTGAGTTGTGGTGTTAGTTTTGTATTAGGATTTTAGTTATCATGGTTTTCTGTTTAGTTATTTGTGGTCAGTTCCTGTTTCCGTCATGTTGTCCTCCCATGATCTGTGTTCAGGTGTTTGTTGTCCCTCCGGTGTCTAGTCTGGTTTACCTCCCATGTCCTCCTGTTCCGTCATGGTTCCTATGTATGTTTTGTTCTCATGTCTTAGTCCCTAGTCTCATATCTTGTGTTTAGTTTGACTTCCCTGTGTTCCCTGTTTGTTGTATCTAGTTTTCTGTTTTGATCTGGTTTAGATTCCCTCTGTTAAGTTTACATGTGTGTCATGATTAGTCACTTCCTGTTTTTTTTTGACGATCTTGTTTTCATTGTGCTTTGTGCTTAGGTTTACTTCCCCTTGTCTCGTCAGTGTATTTCGTTCACCTGTGTTGTCACCTGTTTCCTTTTCCCTCATTATCGCCCAGTGTATTTAAGGTCTCTGTGTTGTTTAGTTCCTTGTTGCGTAGTCATTGGTGTTTCCTACTGTGAGCCTTTATGTCTATGCTTCATGTCCATGTTTATGGTTCAAGTCTATCGCTATGCTTTAGGCTATGTTACCAAGTTATACTATGTTTGCACCAGACTAATTTTTTTTCTCTCGCTATATCACTGCACTATAATGTTATTTCACTGCAATTTGCAATCTGCCACTGGGCATTGCCGGTTTAGTGCTATAGAAAGCAAAATAGTGACCAGCACACAGCTGGGATAGTCTCCAGCCCCCCCGCAACCTTCAAAAAGATAAGCTGAAGAGAATGGATGGATGGATGGATGGATGGATGGTGAATGCGAAGGGGATGAAGAGGAAAAAGGAAGCTCAAAGGACAATTTTGAGCTTAACATAAAATCCCAGGAATTGTGAGAGGCCTTGGAGAAAAATCTACAGTTCCCAGCAAAATGACGTTAATTGCCATTGTTGTGGCTGGTATTAAAAACACGATAGTTCATGCTGACAATGTGATGACGGATATTCGAATGTAGGAAGTGCTGTTAGCAGCTGATTGGATCTATAAAACACCTGAACTATAATGTTTTTGTTGCGTATGCTTTTATGTGATTTCTGCAAACCCATTAGTGGAGCTCTGTGACATGTTGAATACATGTGCAAGTGCAACTCTTCTGGTTTATATGCAAGAAGAATTATCGCTCCGTTGATCTAATAAGACCTGAATTAGAGTTCTGCATTGGTCCTACGTACTTAACCGGAAATCCCCTCTGAATCCTGTAACATACGATGTAACCTGACGTGTACCTTTAACTTGATGTGATCATTTTACACTGATCATTAGGGCTATAAGGGGAATACTAGCAGTGCCAATTGTAGATGATCCTATATCAACCAAGATGCAGAGTTGTGCTGACAATGGGATGTGGTATCCCAGTGAGTGAGAAAGGGGTGTTTGAATCAAAAAGTGGGTTGCAGTGCCAGACAGCATGCAGGTAAGTGTTCTGCGAGCAGTGTGTGCATTTATCGCTGAATCTCATTTTATAGCATTTTCAACCAGAGGATTCTATAAATGACTTTATATTGTAAATTTGTGTTTTTGCTGTTTCTGAAAATTTGGATCCAGAAGTCAGCATCAGTACTAACTTGTTCCCATTTTGAGACACGGAGGGCATAAGTTCCTTTTTTGCATCTGTGCCTCCCATAAGCACAACTTTACTTGAAAAGCTTTGAAATGTCTGTAATCACACGGTCCCATCCCCGAAGCTGCAGGTTTAATGCATTAAGATGCTTCATTGTGTTGCGCAGAAAGGCCAACTCACACAGCCACTTTTCACCCCAGAGCCTTTTCCTTTACTTTCCATGAACTTTCCATGAATTTCCTCTGTCTCATCACACTTGTGTGATAAGGTGAGTCACCAAATTCAGAAGGTATTTCCTCCAGACTGAAACTGCCAGTGATTTAAACCTTTGCCTCACTGTCTCTGTCACCGTGCTTATGACATATTCCAACTGTAGAACTTTGCTGTGCAGTGTTTCCTGGTGTGTGCAGCTCTTGCAGTGTATAGTGGGATTTGTAGTATTAGTGGTGGGAGCTCTATTTAACAGTAGCCATATGAAATTATCTTGCAGCCCAGATCTGGCCCGTGGGCCTTTATTTTGACACCTGTATGTTAGTGCCCTAAGATTTAACTTCATCCAGCTGCACTGAAGAAAATGATTCTGGCCCTTTTTTTACATGTTACATATTTTTTTTAAATCAAGTGAATTTCTTAGATTTATGTGTATTAGTTAATTCTATACATGTCATTTAATTAATTTCAAAGTGTACTGCCCCAGTGTGAAACGAGAGTCATAATTACCAAAAGCTCAAACTCAAGGAAGCTGAACCCAGAAATAAGCAGCTGTTTAAAGAGCTTTATTACAGGAACTATTTGAAGCTGAAAACAGGTCATGGTAAATGGACTGGTTCTTATATTGTGGTTTTCTACTGTACTGTACTGTTTCATTCACACACACACACACACACACATTCATGTGTCTAATAGCTTTCTATCTAACATTTACACATAAAATCACACTCCAATGAACACATCAGGAGCAACTTGGGGTTCAGTATCTTGTCCAAGGATACTTTGTCATACAGGATGGAGCAGCCAGAGATCAAACCACCAACCTTCCGATTAGTAGATGACCTGATCTACTTCCTGAGCCTCAGCCATCCCAGGTGGGGCAGGTAAGCATCGCTTGTTACAGGAATGAAACGGGGAGCTCTGCTGGAGAGGGAACAGGAATTCATTTCAGCCAGAGGTAAGTGTGTCAGGATTGATTTTGATAAACGAGTGGATCTGAGTTTGACTTCTTACTTGGATATTTCTCTAAACAGGTAGTGGAGGGGTTACAGGTAGGCTGAGGGGTCCAGAGGAAGCAGAGAAGGAGAGCAGTGGAGAGTGAGCAGGTCAGTTTCAGGCAAGTCTTCCTTTGCAAGCAGGCAACTGGCTTGCGAAGACAGGTAACTATAGCAGTGGACTAGAACTCAGCTCCACGAAACACCGGAGTGCAAGAGAGGCGTGTTCAGCTGTCCTTTCACCAGAGGAGTCACTGGAGAAAGATGACAGACAGGATTAAACAAATCATGAAAGTGTTGCAAGGTTAGACCAGAGAAGAGGCCACTTTTGGCTGCTCCTTTGCCACAAGGGGTCACTCTACATCAGGGAACGTCAACTGGTGGCCCACGGGCCGCATCCCGCCCGACAGAGATTTCCATCCAGTCCCCAAAATAGTACTGCCACAGGTACTATAAGCCAATCAATCATGTCACGTCATAACCCATTAAATCCCCATCTCTGACTAGTTTGAATTATCAAAAGCCTCCAAAAGCAACTTCCCATTGCCTGTAAATGCCTCCATGTCCCTGGAACCAATCAGAATGCAAGATCAGATCGTGTGACTTCAAGCGTTTTCTGGCTGCACTGAGGAGCCTGCTTTTTTTGGTGGTGATCAGATTGTAAACACAGCTGAAGGTGAGTCTAACCTTGTTTTGTGTCGAAAAAATGTTTGCTGATCAAACTTGTCTAACTAAAGGAAGAAAAGGTCATAACGAGATTTCTGTTGGTGAACCTGCGGAAGGATCTCTACTGGCTGCTGAGCGTACTCCCCGGCCTGTGCGGGGCTCCCAGCTACTTTCCTGTGAGAGGCTCTCCCATGGTCAGCTGACGGGGGACAGGTCAGGTGGTGCTCTTTTGAAAGAAAAACGTCCAGGCAGATTTAGAAGCGTTTTTTTTTGCATCTGAATTCTTCATGTTACAATTTTTATTTAAAAAATAAACAAAAATGGCTTCTGAAAAGTAGATTGTGTATAGATAAACTCATTGTTCTCATGTAACATTTTATTGTTTCCCATGCTCATTATATCTACATTATATCCCCATAACAACCGTCAACATAACAGAGGAGAACAGGTAACTACCAGACTTGGACATCACATCATTAAAAATAGTATAAATTTAAAAGGAAAAATTGATATTTCAAATGATAATATATTACTTAGGATACAATATTAATTTTATTTTACTTTATGAGAGCATCTGGCCCTCACACTTTCTGCTGAAAAAAATTCTGGCCCTTGGACAAATGTAGTTGATGACCCGTGCTCTACATGCTTGATTTGGGAGAGTTTTACACCAGATACCCTTTCTAACATAACCCTGTAGGCAAAGACCCGAAAAGACCCAAGGCAGAAGTCTAATTCAGGCCTAACTGTTCACCATCACTCAGCAAGTGGGCATGGCATGTAGCATTTAACATTAGGAACAATTAGCATTAGTTTGCTAATGTTTACCTTATATTGTAAGGTAAAAACTATACAATAATTACAGGAAAAACCCAACAGTCAAAATGACCCATGAGCAAGCATTTATGGGAAGGAAAAAACTCCCTTTTAACAGGAAGAAAACCTCTGACAGAACCAGGCTCAGGGAGGGGCAGTCATCTGCTGCGACTGGTTGGGCTGAGAGGAGAGAGACAGGACAAAACACATGCTGTGGAAGAGAGACAAAGATTAATAATAACTAATGATTAAATGTAGAGTGAAGCATAAACAGAAGAAAAAGAAGAAAAAAATTACAAGAAGCAGTGCATTTGGGGTGGCTGTGGCTCAGGAGGTAGAGCAGGTCACCTACTAATCTGACGGTTGGCGGTTCAATTCCTGGCTGCTCCGGGTTGCATGCCAAAATATCCTTGGGCAAGATACTGAACCCCAAGTTGCTCTCCGACGGAAGTGTTGGATTATGAATGTGTGTGAATGTTAGACAATAAAAAGCACTTAGCTTGTTACACATGGAAGTGAATGGGTGAATGTAAACATGTTGTATAAGCACTTTGAGTGTTCAGATAGAGTAGAAAAGCACTATTTAAGAACTAGTCCATTATGGGAACCCCCAGAAGCCTAGGCCTATAGCAGCATAACTAAAGGAAGGTTCAGGGTCACCTGATCCAGGCCTAACTATAAGCTTGATCGAAAAGGAAAGTTTTAAGTTTTAATAGAGAGGGTGTCTGTTTTCTGAATCCAAGCTGGAAGCTGGTTCCACAGAAGAGGGGCCTGAAAGCTGAAGGCTCTGCCTCCCATTCTACTCTGAAGTATCCTAGAAACCACAAGTAAGCCAGCAGAAATTTCTGCTGACAGAAATAAGACAGAAATGCTCTACTGGGGGTGATAGGAAAGCCTGATAGTAATAAATTACAATAGTCCAGCCTAGAAGTAATAAATGTATCAATTAGGTTTTCAGCATCAGTCTGAGACATTTTAGAAATATTGCGTGAATGCAAAAAAGCAGTTCTCCATATTTGTTTAATATGTGCATTGAAGGACATATTCTGGTCAAAAATGACTCCAAGATTTCTCACAGTGTTACTGGAGGCCAAAGTAATGCCATCCAGAGTAAGTATCTGGTTAGACACCATGTTTCTAAGATTTGTGGGGCCGAGTACAAGAACTTCAGTTTGATCTGAATTTAGAAGCAGGAAATTAGAGGTCATCCAGGCCTTAATATCTTTAAGACATTCCTGCAGTTTAACTAATTGATGTGCGTCATCTGGCTTCATCGATAGATAAAGCTGAGTATCATCTGCATAACAATGAAAATTGATGCAATGCTTTCTAATAATACTGCCTAAGGGAAGCATGTATAATGTAAATAGAATTGGTCCTAGCACAGAACCCTGTGGAACTCCATAATTAACCTTAGTGTGTGAAGAAGACTCCCCATTTACATAAACAAATTGGAGTCTATGAGATAAATATGACTCAAACCACTGCAGAGCATACCTATAGTATGCTCTATTCTCTGTAATAAAATGTTATGGTCAACAGTATCAAAGCTGCACTGAGGTCCAACAGGACAAGCACAGAGATGAGTCCACTGTCAGAGGCTGTAAGAAGATGGTAAATGGACTAGTTCTCATATAGCGCTTTTCTACTCAGTCAGAGCACTCAAAGCACTTATACAACACGTTTTTTACATTTACCCATGCACACCCATTCATACAAGCACTTCCATGTTAACTAAGCTAAGTGCTTTTTTAATTATATAACATCCACACACATTCACACTCCGACGGAACGGTCGGAGAGCAACTTGGGGTTAAGTATCTTGCCCAAGGATACATTGGCATGTAGCCTGGAGTAGCCAGGAATCGAACCCCTGACCTTCCGATCAGTAGGTGACCTGCTCTACCTACTGAGCTACAGCCACCCCCTCATTTGTAACCTTCACTAATGTTGTTTCTGTACTGTGATGAATTCTGAAACCTGACTGAAACTCTTCAAATAAACCGTTCCTCTGCAGATGATCAGTTAGCTGTTTTACAACTACTCTTTCAAGAATCTTTGAGAGAAAAGGAAGGTTGGAGATTGGCCTATAATTAGCTAAGACAGCTGGGTCAGTGATGGCTTTTTAGGTAATGGTTTAATTATTGCCACCTTAAAAGCCTGTGGAACTAATAAAGACAGATTGATCATATTTAAGATTGAAGCATCAATTAATGGAAGGACTTCTTTGAACAGTCTAGTAGGAATGGGATCTAATAAACACACTGATGGAAGTAACTATTGAAGTTAAATCAGAAATATCAATTGGAGAGAGAGAGTCTAAACAAATACCAGGAGTACTGAAAGTAGCCAAACATGAAGATATGGTTGAAGAGATGGTTAAAATTTTATGTCTGAAGAAATTCATGAAGACATGAGACCCTCCCTTTTACATTCTGCAGATTCATAGGATTATGGAGGGAAAAAAAGAAAAGAAAAAATTTCAGTGTTTTGTCCTGCTTAAGAGTCAACAACCTTTGGTTAAACCATGACAGCAATATCGTATGTTACACTGAAAATATCTTCCAACCTTCTGTTGTTTTCAGTTTGAGCCAAATGACGGTTGGGTAAATGGAACTTGTAAATACTTTCACACTTATAACAGATTTAAATAGATTTAATTTAGTTTGAAATTGAAAAATGCTATTTCCTAATAGTGCTCTTAAGAGTAGACTGATTGGAAACAACAGAATTTTATCCATGTAGTCTTATATACAGCAAAGTGTGTATAAAGTGAAGCAATGTGAATATATTCTGAATGTGGAGGAAGCAAAGCTTAAAGTCTGCCAGCATGACTAAACATGGCCTGTGAGTCTCCAGAGTCTTATATTAGACAATAAGAATAGATAGTCATTATATGTAATATCATCTCAACTCCCACATTACTTCTTAATAATACCGCCTTCCTATTACAAACACAATACCGGGTCCTGATATGAAAGCTGGAGCAATGCCTCAAAATAGTCTGTATCACCTTCCATGGAATTAGGCCTCTGGCAAATGGCATAACAAGATTAGCTGGCCAGCCAATTTAACAAAGGCACAGTAATTGTTTAATGAAGATATTGAATATGCAGGCCACATTGGGTTCCATAAGCTATGACTTAATAACTGTCTGCAGTCCAAATGAGAGCCATCCTTTACCATCCTTAGTGTTGTTCCAGGGGAGAAGGGTGCTACTGCTGATTTCTTTTGCTGCTTTGTGCAATATGAGTGTTAGCAAAGATTAAAAAACTGCCTTTAAATTGAGCAATTGAAAATAAAAAAACGGTGTAATTATTGCCTCTGGGTTCTAATCATTAGAGTATAATATTTCAACACTGACTGTGGACTAAGAAAAAGTTATAGCTAAAACATTTTGTGTTTACACAGTACAAAACAGTATTGTTTCTCTATGCTGGAACCTAAATTCTCAATAACAGCTGTGGTGCTGCCACACTAAAAAGGGATTTTAAACCAACAACTCCAACCACACAGCTAATGCAGGGTGCAAAATAAAACTTGAATCTACAGCAACTGCATATAAAAAAGTACATATATTGCAATTTTTTATATGAAAGGTAAATTAAACCTGTTTAAGAGATAATTTAGTCTGCCTGTTTTTGTCCAACTTTCCAAAAAAAATTTTCTTAAAATATTTATTTTACTAGCATTGATTATATTTAAATAATAATGCATGTTATTTATCAATATTTTTTTGATTGCAAAATCCTAGACTTGCAACATTACAAGGGAGTAATGTGAGGCTAGTAAATTTGTGAGATGGGGCTGAAGGGTCAGCCCACAGACAACTGGAAAACACATGCTTGGAGATAGAGCGATTCTAATGCCCCAGTGAGAATGCTGATAATGATGTTCCTTAACCTCAAGGACACGCTGAAGGAAGTCTGTGCTGCTAGGGCAAACCTTTTGTATTAGAATCCAGAGTGAGCTTGTATATGTGCGAATAAATGGGATTCCACATAAGGAGTTTGACCCAGGTAACCAGAAGCTGCAGGTGCTGGGGAAAACACAGAGTGATTGCACAAGCAAGACTACAAGTATAGTAGAAAAAAGCTGAAATCTTCCTTAAGAAAATCAAGGAGAAATAGGTGAGAGAAACACTTTTTTGTACAGGCCGTGCAGCTTGATAAGGCTTCTGGATGTTATAGTTGTTAAACAGCATCACTTGGAACTTAATGGACAGCTCTGAAAAAAATGACAATCTAGTTTCATAAGAAGAATATAACTAAAAACGGACAAATGTAAGTGACTGATAAAAAGTCTACTTTGTATTGGTCCCTTGGATTTTTAAGTTTTTGTTTCTTTTTGGGTTTTTTGTATTCGGATATTTTCTAAGAGGGGATTATCAAATAATCTTTAAGATAATTACTTTAAAATATTTGCACATTACACACTTTCTGAGCTCCCTAAGTGTGAAAGGGTAGTGTTCGAAGGTATTATAGGCTTTGTTATTTGTTCCCAAATAATAAAACCTAATTTATGGAACAGCAGAGACAACTTAAAGAAATTTGTACAAGATACATATATTCTTCAAGAGGACAAATATGAGGATCAGACCTTTTGCCATGCATATACAATCTGAAACTGAAACATCTGCAAAAACGCTACAGTGATCCTTCACCTATTGTGGGGGTCACATTCCAGAGACCCCCGCGATAGGTGAAAAGTAACAGTTAGAGATGTTCACACCAGGGGCTGCTGGAGGTCATTTTGTAGGTCTCGTTCTCATTCATTGTAGGTGCTCATCCTGTTCCTCCTTGCACAAAGGAGCAGACAATGGTCCTGCTGATGGGTTAAGAAGCTTCTATAGCCCTGAGCAGCTCTACTAGAGTAACTGCCTGTGTTCTGAAATCTCCTGCATGCTCTGAGACTGTGCTGGGAGCAGCAAACCTTTTGTAGGATCCAGGTATTGCCTCATGCCACAGTAGTGACACTGATCCTAGCCAAATGCAAAACTAATTTTAATTAATAAAATTGTCAGTTGCCTCCACCTGTCAAACAGTATATATATATATATATATATATATATATATATATATATATATATATATATATATATATATATATATATATATATATATACACACACACACACACACACTGTCACCAAGTGCTTGCTCATAGGGGGTTGCTGTGACTGTTGGGTTTTCTCTGTAATTATTGTAGGGTCTTTATTATTTAAAGCACCTTGAGGCAACTGTTTGCTCTGATTAGCATTATTTTTTATTTATTTTTTGTATACTGGTTGAGTTTGTGCATTCATTTGCGGTACACTCCCTGTACGTGACCCTTTTCAGGATGGCAGTAATCTCAAACACACTGCCAGTTCAGTGAAACACATACTGGATCATTATCAGTCACGGACTGGCCTCCACAGAACCCGGATCTCAACATTACTGAAGCATTGGCGATCATCAGAGAACTGAACAAAAGGCAGTCAACATCCAGGAAAAGCTTTGAATGTCCTTCACGAAGCCCGGAGAACGATTCCTGAAGACTGCTTAAAGAATAAAGTTGATCATTCCAAATATTGACTTTCAAGCTGGTTAGATTTGTACAAACTCTGTTGTTGCCTTATTCGCTGTATTTCCGTGCATGTTTGCAGATGTTTCAACTAATCCTTGCAACTATTTCCTATTAAAAAATAAAGAATAGAAAGAAATGGGGACTCAAGACTTTAGCACAGTTATTTATGTCTAGAAGTTTGGAATATAGGTCACATATGAAAAAATAAAACAGTGCATATGTATTTGATAATTCATGTTTAACAGATTTAAAGGAATTAAGATAACTTTTATATTATCCTAAAAATGCCTTATCTTAACTGTTTGCATATAAAGACACTTTGGAATAGCTTTGCTACTGATGATTCACAGAAGCTGAATACGAGTGTCCTTGTGAAAAACTCACAATGTCTGTTATGCAAGTCATTTCTTTAGCTTTGACTTGAAGATAGTCTTATTTGTTATTTCTATATCTTTAAGCATTCATAGAGGAACAGACTGTGTACAACAATCTGTATGAACCCAGCAGAGGTAAATATGTGTAAGACATGAAAGCAGTGTTTCTCAGTTGTCTCAGTGCAGCAGGAGACAACCTTGACTTTGAAAACACAAGGCAGATGGAGTCAAACAAAAAAGTGCATATCCCACTACAAGACAACTCATTCATGGATTTCTGGCAACATGATGAAACTTCTTCAGAATCTCCTGCAATGTTTGAATGTCATTCATCCCATTAATGCGTGCAGTGAGCATGTTTTGAAGTGCACTGCATGTGCAAGTGTTTGTTTTACTCTCTATCCATCCCTACACAGTAACCACCTGTGAAATGTAGTAAAAGTACATTTTCTACAGGATCCAATGGGGTATTCAGGTTATCTGTCAAAATCTGAATCTTTTTAGTTGAATGTGATTCAGTTGTTCATTATGGTGATTTGAATATTTATTACTTTATTTCCTTTCTCAGTTTACTTCACTAAACAATTTGTAACTACATAAACATAGACAAATGAAACAGATGTGAAATTCACCAAATACCTGACGTCTGTCATCAGACCTGAAGAGGTTCAGTGTAGTTGTTGCACAGTTGTTGCTCACAGGGTTTGCATTTAAACTTTTGAAGGTTCTTCAAAAGTTCCAAATGTTGCTGTGTTTTTAACTCTACTCAGGCTGATAAACATTTCTGAGCAGAACAACTCTGCAGTCATAAAGGGCAGGGAACGAGAGGCACTGTCATACATAAGAAAACAACCACTAACTAAATAAAAGAGAAATGAAAAAAAAAAAGAAAGAAACTAGAAATATTCCCACTGTGTCTACGACATCCAGTAGTCAGAAACTCTTGCTATGAAGGGCAACTTTGAAGAAATTTCATGCACAGTTTGTTGTCTTTCTAACTGATGGCTCAGTTGCTGTGATGGGCTCTGACAGAGGAGAGCAGCCACACTCCTGTGTGAAAGTGTGACCGTCATTCACAAGTTAGAACTTGTGGTCAATGATGCTAGAGAGAGCCAAATTATGATCACACATTTGTTAAATCTCAAACTCTGTAAGTCTGCTGCGGTTTTTGTAAATGTAACAGAGTTACAGAGATTTGCATATCTGGGTAAATAGGCAACACACTGCAGATGGCACTCTGCAGGAAAACAACAAAGTCCATCATCAAAGCAAAAGAGAGTGCAGGTAGGATTGAGTAGGTGGACACGAGTGTCAGGGATGATTTGTGATGTAAGGAAAGCAGCAAAAGTGAAAGAGAAGATTTACAAGATGTTCGTGAGACTGCTCTGATGAATGTGTGGAGATGCTGGCAATGATGGGAGGCAGAGCTGGAGGTGGCAGAGTTTAATATTGTTACTCTTCCTTACCTACATTTATATATTTTGTTTTTATCACTGTTGTGTGTGTGTGTGTGTGTATATATATATATATATATATATATATATATATATATATATATATATATATATATATAATGTTGCACTACTCTCACTTGTTATCTATCTATCTATCTATCTAGAGATGGAGAAAGAGGGTAGAATTTATTATCCCTTTCTATATTTTGCAAGAAGTCATATTGTTCCAGATGTGCAAGCTGAGTATAATAATGGGGAGACAACCTGCAGAGAGGAATCACACACATACAGAAATAGCCCTGTAAATTTAATTATGGCATGATGGAAAACCCGTTATTGTGTAGTTCTCTAGGGAAACTGATTTTAGTAATAATAAAATGAGGATTGAAACCTTAATATTCCTAATTAATCAGCCAGTGTGGCTAACACAAGCTTTATTTAGAGCTGCCTCTGCAGCTACCAGTGAGTGCTTTCAGTATTTGCATGGAGTTTACCCAGTGTAAACGCCTCAACTACCAAACTGCTTTTACAGTGTCAGCTTCAGCAAAAATAGAAAACAGACTTCAAATTTGTTGACTTTTCACTGTCAATCAAAGCAAAATATATTTTCAGCTTTTCAAGCGGCAGAGGTTAGGATAGAGAATCACTGCTAAAATGCCCCTCACCACATTCTGCACAATGGCTGTTAGCTAAGCCGGTTACAGTTAGCAAGCTGCACTGAGAAACAGAGGTAAACACAGTCATTACTGGTTTGATTACTTACCCTATTGTTCTTCAAAATAGAAAATGAGCCTTTAAAAAAAGGTCAAAATCCAAGCACTCTTTCTCTCTTTGCTCAATACACTTCACTAACTCCATACCAGTCCTCTGACATGAGAATACACAGAAGGTTAAAATTTAAAATGGGCTGCTGTTCAAACTTAAGCAACTGGCCTTCTTCTTTCCATCAGGTTTGAAACAACAGAATTTAATAAAGAATGGTGTTATATTAGAGAACAGCTTGACCCTGGCCAAGAAGTTAATGTAACAGCAGAATTAGCTGAATTTTAACATTAGAAAAACAGCTGGGCTTAATCAATTCAATGGTAGGGTACAAAATGTAGATGCTTAGTTTTGTCCTCAATTGCTTGTTCCATATTGCACTTGATCCACACTGTGCTCCCAGAGCCTGAAAGTCCTCATTAATGGTTCCAGAACATCAAAACCACAGGTTTTAAACCTCTGCATAGCAAGTGCTGTCAGTGCTACTGGACATTATCATTTGAGAGGGTAGTGCTGGATCATGCTCTCAGTGAGGTGCAAAACAAACTGGACCCACTTCAATTTGCATATAAAAGAGGGAGGGGGACAGAAGATACTCTTTTTATGTATTGCCTTGATGATAGAGTTATTGTTGGTTTGAGCACGTAGTTCACACGTAAGCTGTGACAGTTTGATGTGGATCAATACATTCTGGTTCTTAGTATTCTAACTTTTTACAGTCTGTGGTCAACAAGAGCAAACTCAATAACACTGTAAACATGGGTGGTAACATTACAGGTCAGCAACAACACAGTATGACACAAACGAGTGAGATCCTCATCACTGAGTCTCCTCAGTGATGTACTGCATATCTTACTACCTTCAGGAATGAAGTACGGGTTACCACCTTTGTGAGCTTTGTGCCCAGAGGACTTTTATAACTTGATGTGTAATTGTTGAACAAATCAAAGTGATGTGATTTGACATGGATATCACTTGCACGTAGTTGTGCTTTGATTTTGGGTGACATAATTACAGTACTTTCTTGTGACACCAAAGGATATTTAGAAAGGACAATAAATGTCAATAAAAGCCAAACAACAGAGGACCCAAAGTTGAACTTCAAGGTAGTCTGAAATTATTATAAACTATTCTGTCTCTAAGATAATTTTATCCACTGAATTCCATCCATCCATCCATCCATCCATTTTCTTCCATTAATTTCTGTCTTGGGTCTGCCCCGGGACCTCCTCCCACTAGGACATGCCTGGCACACCTCTCCCAAGAGGCGCCCAGGAGGCATCCTAGTCAGATGCTGAACCACCTCAACTGGCTTCTTTTGAAGTGGAGGAGCAGCAGCTCTGCTTTGAGCCCCTTCCAAATGGCTGCACTCATCACCCTATCTCTAAGGGAGAAGCTAGCCACCTTTTGGAGGAAGCTTTCTGCTGCTTGTGTTCACAATCTCGTTCTTTCTGTCAATACCCAAAGATCGTGACCATAGGTGAGGCTAGGAATGTAGATAGAACAGGAAATCGACAGCTTTGATTTCACGCTCAGCTCCCTCTTTACAATGACAGACCGGTGCAGCGTTACATCACTGCACATGCAGCCCCAATCCATCGGTCAATATCCTGCTCCCTTTTGCCATCGCTCATGAACAAGACTCTGAGATACATTAACTCCTCCATCTTAAAGATGGGGACCACTTCTCCAGTCTGCCAATCCAGTGGCACTGCCCCAGATCTCCATGCAATGTTGCAGAGAAGTGTCAACCAAGACAGCCCTATAAAATCCAGATCCTTCAGGAACTCAGGGCGAATCTTGTCCACCCCAGGGGCCTTGCAACCAAGAAGTTGTTTAACCACCCCAGTGGCTGACCTCCCCCCATGGTTGGGGGTGAGGTCATGCCTCTTATCCCCAGACTCTGCTTCCACTATGGAAGGCATGTCAGTGGGATTAAAGAGGTCCTCGAACTATTCCTTACACCGCCTGACTATAGCCTCAGTTGAAGTCAGCTGCGCCCCACCCGCACTATAAATTGTGTGAGTAGAGCACCGCTTTCCCCTCCTGAGTCACTTGACGGTTTGCCAGAACCACTTCAAGGCCATCTAAAAGTCCCACACCCGAGTTTTGCTACGGCCACCCCTTGAGCCACATTCTGCTTGGCCTGCCGGTTCCCATCAGCTGCCTCTTACTTCAGCTCGATGGCTCTGTCACCTCCAATGACCACCATCTGGTTTAGGGATTACCACCACAGCTATGAGCAGGAGCCTCAACAATGGATGCGTGGAACATGGTCTATTTGGACTCAATGTCGTTAGCCTCCCTCGGAATGGTGTTGAAGTTCTGCTGGAGGTGGTAGTTGAAGATCCCGCGGACTGGGGCCTCTGCCAGGCATCTCCAGCCCACCCTCACTATACATTTAGGTGCACCAGATCTGTCCTGCATCCTCCCCACCACCAACTCACCACCAGGTGGTGATCAGTTGACAGTTCAGCTTCTGTCTTGACCTGAATGTCCAGAACATATAGCCGAATATCTGATAATACAATTACAATATTGATCATCGACCTACGACCTAGGGTGTCCTGGTTCCACATACACTTATGTGGACAAACTGTGGTTTGCAAAGATGTCCAATAACAAAACACCATTTGGGTTCAGATCAGGTATGAAGTTCCTCCCAATCACACCCTTCCAGGTCTCACTGTCATTGCCCACGTGAGCACTGAAGTCTCCCACTAGGACGATAGAGTCACTGGATGGAGCACCCTTGAGCACCCCGCCTAGTCACTCCAGTAAGTGTGGGTACACTGAATTGTCATTTGGCTCATAACAGCAAACAACAGTCAGGACCTGTTCCCCAGCCACAATGCACAGGGAAGCAACCCTCTTATCCACCACTGAAAACTCCAATTTACAGGCAGCAAACAGCAAGGGACACAAGAATACCCACCCCAGCTTGCCACCTCTCACTGAGGGCAACTCCAGACCAGAATAGAGTCCAGTCCCTCTCCATGAGACTGGTTCCAGAACCCAGGCCATCTGTTGAGGTGGGCCCGACTATATCTATCTGGTATCTCTCAACCTCACACACTAGCTCAGGCTCCTTTCCCCACCAGAGAAGGAGCCTGAGCTTCCCCACATTCCATGTCTTGATAGTCAGTCTCAATAGCCAAGGACTGGTCCACCAGGGCCTCCACCCTTGGCCACTGCCACATTGCACCCAAATACTACGATGGCTCCTGCGAGGGGTGGGTCTACAGGAGGGCGGGCTCATGTGTTCTCTTTAGGCTGCACCATGGGCACCATGGGCTAATGCCCAGCCACGAGACGCTCTCCCTCAAGCTCACTCCCCAGGCCTGGCTCCAGGTTGGGCCCCAGTAACCCTATCCCAGGCAGGGTAAGTTCCCTTGGTGTATCTTCCATAGGGGTTGTTGCAATTGCTCTTTGTCTGACCCCTCACCCAGGACCAATTTGCCATGGGAGACCCTCCCTGGGGCAAAGCCCAGACAACATAGCTCCTGGGATCACTGGGATACACAAACCCCTCCACCACAATAAGGTGGCGATTCATGGAGAAGGAAATAATAATCCAAGTAAGTAAAATTCACGTAGACAGTTTCTTGGACTGCATTGCTGTGGGGTACCAAAAGCAGTCGAAAGGACACACTCCAGAGTAGCGGCAGCAAGACGTGCCAGCATTCACCCAGAAGTCAAACCAAAAAATATTCATTCATCATAGATAGATATTACACAAATTAGAGCATGCTATAGGGATTAAGGGTACTGCACTGCAGTGGTTTGAACCATATTTATCTAATAGACTCCAATTTGTTCACATAAATGGGAGTCAAGGTAGCAATTCATGGATGGTACCTCATTATTAACTTTCTTTAAAGGTAGGAGGTAGATGGCCCAGACCACCACACCCCCAAATTAGTATGAATATTTCAGGTATGATTACTGCAGGTTTCCAAGCACTTTGAAATACTCCACTATTCACTATTGATGATTGATTTATAGTAGGAGGAATTAGTGCCTCCTTTTGAGTTTTCATGTTTACTGTATCCTTCCCGTATGCTTGCTTTATCCTTGAACAATTAACAGAAAGTCACTGGGAGCATCAGTATTTGGGGGAGTGACAGAACTTCCTGGAAATATCAAAGTCAGAGATTTGATGGAATAAACAAAGTAATTCTTGAATGTTTTTGCCACTGTACTTGGATCATGAATCACAGGTCCCCCTATATTTAGTTTCATTGTTTTATTAATTGGATTGGATTTTCTAGTTAATTTCTTTCAGTTCTGCCAGATTTCTTTGGCATTACTCTTTGCTCTGCTAATCGCATCAGTAAAAAATCTTGCCTTGGCCTTTCTGAGCTCTTTTATAATTGCATTTCTTAGTGTTATATGTTTGTGTATTTCTCCTTCATACCATCCACTCATGTGATTAAAAAGTGAAAAAGAAAGGGATTTTTTTTTTAATTACAAGATTATGAGGTCTTACTGAAAAAATGTACACTGTAGCCTTCATAGTCACCATATCTTGAACACCTTTGGGGGATTTTTGGACTAATATATGAGACATCACTCTCCATCATCATCATCAAAACACAAAATGACAGAATATCTATAGGAACAATGGTGTTCCCTGGGTGTCCACACAGGGAGTGAGCTGCTTGACAGTGCTAACAGACATTCCAGGCTTTTGTTGCCTAGATAATCCTCTAATATATGGTAGTTAAGAAAAATTTATCCCAGGACCTGCCCACTTCATTGCCAGCCGTTGCTTGAAGTCACTGAAAGTCATTGGCTGTCTGTGGGCTCTGACTTTCATTTCACTGTGAATCCCTTCCTATGTGGACACAGCTTAAGGCTTAAGCTGTTTTGGTGGTTCGGCACATTACTAGGACACTGGAACTTTTTTTTCTTGTTTCTTACCCATATTTTTTTTAAATTGCTTTTTTAACCCAAATGGATTTTTTTCTTTTTAAACCTGTTTTTTTAGGGGTCAAACCGAAAAATTATTACAGCTATTTCAAAGTAAACTACGAAAAAAAAAAAAAAAAAAAAAAAAAGCAACTAAGCATGAAAAACATCTTCAGTAACTGAAATTTTGTAACTTTTGTTTAGTTACTCCTCAGCATCCTTTAGCAGTAATGATACTTGTAATAAATACAGCCTGTTTATAGTTTTGGAGGCCAGGCTCAGTGAATCTGCACCCTGGAAAATCCAGGAGCCAGCCAGGCCCCTGTAGTTGGTGCAGACCAAGGTAGCTTAGCCACCATTAGCTCTGAAGGTCTAATAGGACAAGCACAGAGATGAGTCCACTCTCAGAAGCCATGAGAAAATCATGTAACCTTCACTAATGCTGTTTCTGTACTGTGATGAATTCTGAAACCTGACTGAAACTCTTCAAATAAACCGTTCCTCTGCAGATGATCAGTTAGCTGTTTTACAACTACTCTTTCAAGAATCTTTGAGAGAAAAGGAAGGTTGGAGATTGGCCTATTGCCACCTTAAAAGCCTGTGGAACTAAGAAAGACAGATTGATCATATTTAAGATTGAAGCATCAATTAATGGAAGGACTTCTTTGAACAGTCTAGTAGGAATGGGATCTAATAAACACACTGATGGCTTGGAGGAAGTAACTATTGAAGTTAAATCAGAAAGATCAATTGGAGAGAGAGAGAGAGAGTCTAAACAAATACCAGGAGTACTGAAAGTAGCCAAACATGAAGATATGGTTGAAGAGATGGTTAAAATTTTATTTCTGAAAAAATTCATGAAGGCATTACTAGTTAAAGTTAAAATTCCTCTATCCAACCTCACGATCTAAGAAAAGAAGGCCATCTCAGACCTGAGTAAGGACCAAAACATCACCATACTACCAGCTGACAAGGGGTGGTGCACCGTTGTTCTGAATTTAACAGATTACCACACCACAATTACTACATTCCTCAGTGAAAACAACACTTATGAGGTCTTAAGACGAGACCCCACAAGCAACTACAACTACAACCGCCCCACTTACTACTGTCTTCACCCTGGAGAAGCTACTTCATGCATTTATGGACTTCTGAAGAGTCCCACTCAGACCCATTATCAGCAGTTTAACCTCAGTCACCTACAACATTTCCAAACACCTTGCCACCATCTTATCTCTGCTTGTAAGCAATAAACTCCATCACATTGAAAACTCCACAGCCTTTACCAACAAGGTCCTCAATCTTGCAATCTTGAATCCAGATGAAGCCATTGTGTTCTTTGATGTGGTTTCACTTTTCACTTGCATATCTACAACTGAGGCAGTGGAGACTCTGAAGCTATCCCTTTGCAGGAGGTCTTGGCTCCTTCACCTGGGTCAAAATCTAAACCCAACAAGTAGAAGCCTTCACTTGCCACATCAACTCAGTGGATAAATACATACGGTTTACCAGGGGGGATGCCAGGGATAATAGGTTACCGTTCCTGGATTGTGTTGTGCTTATTGAGGAAGATGGAAGCCTCAACATTGAAGTTTACTGGAAGTGCACACACACAGATCAGTACCTACTCCGTGACTCCCACCACCTACTGGAAGAGAACTTGGGGTGATCAGGACCCTGCAACACTGGGCCGACAGCGTTCCCTCTGAGGGAGAAGGATAACAAAAGGAACTCACACATGTAAAGAAAACCCTCAAAACATGTGGTTATCCCAATGTGGCTTTCATCAAATCAGCAAAGGTGCATAAGAAAGAAGGTCATCAACTAGGGAGAATAAAAATTACAAGAGAAACAACATTGTCATCCCTTATGTGGCAGGCTTGTCAGAGAAACTCAGAAGAGTTTCCTCCAAGCATGACATCCCAGTATACTTCAAACCTACTAACACTCTAAAGCAAAAACTGGTTCATCACAAGGACAAAACTCCCAAACACAAGCTAAAAAACATAGTGTATGCTGTCCAGTTCAGTGAAGCATGATCAGCCCTCTACATTGGAGCAAGGTTATTATTGTTAAAGAAAACAAACAAAAAAACAAAAACTGAAATTGAAAATATATTTTTGTTAACTACAATAAATAAAAATGGTAATTAAAAGGAAAAAATAACTGAAACTGCATTGTGTGCTTACAAAACTAAATAAAACAAACTGATATTATAAATAAATGACCTTTCTTTTTGTGTTTGTAAGTTTCTTTAAAAGCCTTGTGGATTGATATGAAATCATTTTTTTCTGCTCTAGCAGTTTTAGCTGGGAGCACCATGCGGTACCTCACTGTGTGTGTGTGTGTGTGTGTTCACTCAACAGGCCAGTCTGCAAAATAATAGCAGCAGTAAAAGTTGGGAGAAAGCAGCACAGTCCCATATGGGATTTCTTTGAGTAAATTGATGAGTTCTTATATAGTGCTTTTCTACTCTGACTGAGCACTCAGAGTACTTACACAACATGTTTACATTTAACCATTCATACAAGCACTTCCATCTGAAACTAAGGTGCCGTTTACAAGAAGCCGTTTTCACTGGAAACGGTGTCGTTTTGATGCGTTTCAGCCTTTCGTTTACACGATGGCATTTCAGAAACGATCCGCGTTTACACGAGGACATGTGAAACGATGAAAACGATGTAGTTCCCATGCCAGGCCACAAGTTGGCGTTGGTTTTCTCTTTGCAGTTTGTTTACGCAAGACGCGCATGCGTGGAGTGACACAGTAGGTAGTGCGGCAAATTGTTCATTACTTACAAAACGGCCAATGTGAGAGGTTTTGTGTGGACAGATGATGAGGTTGGATCGCTGCTGCACACAACGCTGAATTACAAAACGGTAAAAACACAGGAAAAGCATAAGAAGCACTCGTGAATCCGCGAGTACTGTTTATCAGTTTGCGCGTGCGCGAGAAAGTGGCCGTCGCAACCATAGTGCGCATGTGCGAGTCGAGCGTTTTCAAATCACCCCGGTTTGAAGTGTTTACACGAAAACGCAAGCCGGTGCGTTTCTGAAACGCTCCACTCTTGACCCCGTTTCCGAAACACATCGTTTTCACTCTGTTGTCGTGTAAACGGAAGGGCGAAACGCATCAAAACGACACCGTTGTCGTGTAAACGCAAGGCCGAAACGCATCAAAACGACACCGTTTCAAAATGAAAACGGTCTTGTGTAAACGGCACCTAAGTGCTTTTACTGCCTAGCATTCACACATTCACACTCCAACACTTGCGTCGGAGAGCAACTCAGGGTTCTGTATCTTGCCCAAGGACACTTTGGCACACAGCCGGAAATTGAACCACCAACCTTCAGATTAGTAGGTGACTTGCTCTACCTCCTGAGCCACAGCCACACCCAAGTACAATAGTGACCCAGAGAGAAGCGAATGTCTTGTTGTGGATGATGACAAAATGTGCGGAACACTCCTCAAGGAGAAAACCTCCAACCTCAAAGTCCACCTGAGAAGTGCTCACAAGGTGGCTACAGGAACAGTGAACCTACGCAGTAACCTACGACGTAACCCGACCTGCTCCTCTCGGGAAAGGTTACTACACATCAGGAATAATAATCATAGCATCAATATAAGGACTTAGAAATTCCTGGAGGGAGATGGTGAAACTATCAGAATGAACGTGAGGGAATGAAAAAAGTGAAAAAAACAAAACAAAACAACAGCAACAAAAAACTAGAGCGAAATTATGCCTAATAGTGAGTATCTAACCAAGCTAGCATCTCTAATTAGCTCCTCCTGCTCTAACAGATACCAGCATTACGGCCATGTAGCAAAGTGAAGACCATAATGGACCGTTTTCAGTGAAAATTAACTGCTGGCTAGTTAATAAACAGGAACACCACAAGCAGGAAGATGCACTGATAAATGTGTTTATTAAGACTGGGATGTCCACACCACTGTGTGACACACAAATACAAACACGCGCAATCTTGAAAAGCTGTATTTGAGCTTTGAGTCTTTCAAATGCTCAGAGTTCAGTTTGTTTATAATGTTTCGCTGTGTTTTGATGTCATACACCACATCTGAGGTAATGTTAATCTACTGCACTGAAGCTGTACCTGCATTTCGTGCTGGGCAGTTTTTGAGATAAATATTTTTGAGACAAGAGTTTATTGGGAGATTAAGCTTATCAGATTTTTCTTAATGTTGATGTCTCATGATGTTCATGCATGTGTCATGGTCCTGGGCCGTCTGCCCAGCATTTTGTGTTTAGTTCTGTCTTCCCTGAGTTTTGTTGTTTTTCAGTTGTTTTGATACGTTTGTTCCCCTCGTCCCTGTCTCCCCTGCTCCATGTTCTTGTCATGATGTCTTGTCCCTGACCTCCTGTGTTTTCATGTTGAGTTTATTCCTAGTGTTGTGACTAGTCTGTGTCTCTGCCCCGTGTCTGTGTGCCAGTCCCCCGTATGTAGTCTGCGTGCGCCTTGGTTAGTCACTTCCTGTATTATTTTGACAGTCGTATGTTCCCTGTGCTTTGTGTTTAGTTTTGCTTCCCATGTTAGTTTCATTTGCTTCACCTGTTGTTCCCTGCTGTTTCCTCTTGCCCTGATTACCCAGTGTGTACTTAAGCCCTCAGTTTTGTTTTGTTCTCTGTCGCGTCGTCTTCAGTGTTCCCTCGCTGTGTGTCTCCCTGCTCCTCCTCAGGTTTTGGTTTAGTCCCTTCCCAGTATAGGTTTGTTTTGTATTTTTCCAATAAATCCTGTTTTTTTGAGTCTGCATCCTGGGGTCCAATTCTGCCTGCCACACACACACGCCATGACAGAACGACGCGACCATTTCAAAGACCCCGCGGACTCAGACCTGTGTGAACGGCAGCTAGCTGTGCAAGCTCACCTGCAGGAAGTGGTGAGGAGGAAGCCGTGGCTGGCTCCCGAGTATGAGGGACAGCTCCGCCGCTCTCACCGCGCTTGGGGAGACTCCAGCTGGGTTAAAGGGTCTCGGCGTCAGAGCTTGCCGCTCTCTCCACCTCCGCCGCCACAGCCCTGTTCATCAGCCGCACTGCAGCAACCGCCCGATACCACTGCCCCACCTCTGCCCCAGCCTTTAGGGATTAAGCTGGGCGGGTTCTCCCTGGCATCAGATTCGCCCCCGCCCGAACCTTTCGGGAAAAGGCTGGGCGGGCTCACTTCCTCATCAGACAGTCCTTTGCCTGCTGCTTCTCTTGCCAGCTCTGCTTCCCTTCCTCTCCCTAAGACGCGGAAGCAGCGCTCGCGATTCAGGAAGAGGAGCACGGAGCCAGCAACCCATGACAAGAAGCAGGAATCAGTCACTGTGAGAGAGATGTCCTGTATTGACTCTGCCAGCCCTCCAATGGATCCTGCAGATGCTTCCGTCTTCTTGGACCGGGAACTTGGGCCAGAGGTTCGAAGATTCTTCAGAATCTCCTCCCGGATTTATAACTGTACTGACTCGAAAGCCTTTTCCATTGGATTTTCTGCTGTGCTCTGTCTCTTAGACACCCACCCTCGCTTATTGCTGTCACCCACTATTGCCGGCTGGATGGCTTCTGCTGTTCGTGTGGAGGCACAGATTAGAGCACTGAACTCTCTGTCTTCAGCATCACCAGCAGCAGCACCACAGTTACCCACGCCGCCTGCACCACAGACCACTGTAGCAGCCTCCGAGCCACAGCAGTCAGAGCCCCCAGTGTTAGCTGCAGCAGCTCCTCAGCCACTCCCATCAGAGCCCCAGCTCCCTCAGTCAGCCTCTGTAGCTCTCCCCGCTTCAACTTCCCCAGTGCCAGCTCTCCCCGCTTCAGCTCCCTCAGCCTCAGCTTTCCCTAGCTCTCAGTCAGTTTCCACGCAGTCAGCTCTCCCTAGCTCTCAGCCTGCTCGCCCTCAGTCAGCAGCAGCTCCAGCCGCTCTAGTTCACCCTGCCTCAGCTTTGCCCCCTCCAGTGGTTTCTCTTTCTGTGATCCCCTTGGTCAGTTTAGTTTCACCTCCAGTCCCTTCATCTTCAGTTTTAGTCTCAGTCCCCTCATCCTCCTCAGCGTCAGCCCCCTCGTCCTCAGTCACCTCAGTCCCCTCATCCTCCTCAGCTTCAGCCCCCTCGTCCTCAGTCACCTCAGTCCCCTCATCCTCCTCAGCTTCAGTCCCCTCGTCCTCAGTCACCTCAGTCCCCTCTTCCTCAGTCACCTCAGTCCAGTCAGCTTCCCCGGTCCCCACAGCCAGTGCTTCAGCTTTGCCCCCTTCAGTGGCGTCACTTCCCTTAAATCCCTTGGTCTCTCCAATCAGTTTAGTTTCATCTTCAGTTCTAGTCGCAGTCTCCTCGGTTTCCTCTGTGCCCTCTGTCCCCGTAGTCCCTCAGGTCCCCGTAGTCCCTCAGGTCCCCGTAGTCCCCCAGGTCCCCGTAGTCCCTCAGGTCCCCGTAGTCCCTTACTCTACTTCCACTTCTGGTCCCTCAGTCCCTCAGTTCCCAGTAGTCCCTTCAGCTCTCCCTAGCGCCCGGCCTGCTTCCACGCAGCCGGCTCTCCCTAGCGCCCGGACTGCTTCCACGCAGCCGGCTCTCCCTAGCGCCCGGCCTGCATCCACGCAGCCAGTCGTCTCCCGGCCTGCTTCCACGCAGCCAGTCGTCTCCCGGCCTGCTTCCACGCAGCCAGTCGTCTCCCGGCCTGCTTCCACGCAGCCAGTCGTCTCCCGGCCTGCTTCCACGCGGCCCCTAGTGCCAGTTCCCTTAGCTTCAGTCCCGTCAGTTTTGGTCCCTTTTGTTCCCTCCTCTGGTCCCTCAGCTCCTTTCGTTGTGGTTCCCCCTGCAGCCTCAGTCCCAGTCTCCTCTGTTCCTGCTCCCCCGACTCCAGTTTCCCCGCAGTTAGCTTCGGTCCCCTCAACACGCCCGCAGTCAGCTTCCCCAGTGTCAGCTTCCCCGTCCTCAGCTTCCACACTCCTAGCTCCCTCCGTGTCAGCTCCCTCAGTGTCAGCCTTAGTTCCCTCCTGTACTTCCATTCCTGGTCCCTCGGTCCCCCTAGGTCCCTCAGCCTCCCTGCAGTCACAGTCCATAGCGTCAGCTCCCTCGCCCTCCATAGCGTCAGCTCCCTCGCCCTCCATAGCGTCAGCTCCCTCGCCCTCCATAGTGTCAGCTCCCTCGCCCTCCATAGTGTTAGCTTCCACGCACCCACCATCACATGCACCTGGTCCATCCCCCAAGCAGCCCCAGCTGCTCAGTGAAGTAGCTGTGTGCCCTACACCGCAGACCCAGCCTGCACATTCGGAGCCTCACCTTGTAGGCCCCGTTCAGCCCAAGGGTCCGGCTCAGTCGGAGCCGTGTTTGAAGCCCAAGGGTTACGCTCAGTTGGAGCGTCGGGCTCGGTTCGAGCCTCCTGCCTCGTCTTGCCGCCGCCGCTTGGAGCGCGGTCGGCCCCCAGTCTGGTCTCCTCGCCGCCGCCGCCTGGAGCGCGGTCGGCCCTCAGTCTCGCCTCGCCGCCGCCGCCTGGAGCGCGGGTCGGCCCTCAGTCTCGCCTCGCCGCCGCCGCCTGGAGCGCGGTCGGCCCTCAGTCTCGCCTCGCCGCCGCCGCCTGGCGCGCGGTCGGCCCTCAGTCTCGCCTCGCCGCCGCCGCCGCCTGGAGCGCGGGCGGCCCTCAGCCTCGCCTCGCCGCCGCCGCCGCCTGGAGCGCGGTCGGCCCCTCAGCCTCGTCTCGCCGCCGCCTGGAGCGCGGTCGGCCCTCAGCCTCGTCTCGCCGCCGCCGCCGCCTGGAGCGCGGTCGGCCCTCAGCCTCGTCTCGCCGCCGCCGCCTGGAGCGCGGTCGGCCCTCAGCCTCGTCTCGCCGCCGCCGCTGGAGCCGCGGTCGGCCCCCAGTCTCGTCTCCTCGCCGCCGCCGCTGGAGCCACGGTCGGCCCCCAGTCTCGTCTCCTCGCCGCCGCCGCTGGTGCCGCGGTCGGCCCCCTGCCTCGACTCCTCGTCGCCGCCGCTGGTGCCGCGGTCGGCCCCCTGCCACGACTCCTCGTCGCCGCCGCGGGAGCCGCGGTCGCCCGCCTGAGAGGTTTGGACTCTGCTTTTTGGCCCCTTGGCCTGGACGGCCCCCTGAACTATGGACTGTTTGTTCCCCCTGGCCGTTGCTCTTTTTGTTTCTGTTTTTGTCATAGCTCCTGAACTGTTCCTTGTTTTGACCCCGTTTTGGACATTGGAGCTCTCCGGCCTTGTGCCGTCGCTTTTTGTTTCATCCAGTTGTTTTTTTTCTCATTCCTGTGTTTTGTCCCTGTTTTTGGACTTTGTCCCGGCCTTGTGCCCCTGCTGTTTTTGTTCTGACATTGTGATTTTTGATGTTTTGCTCCCTGCCTTTGTTGCTCCCTGCCTGGTTTTGGTTTTGTTCCGGTCCACCCGTCCTGGTCCCCCGCCTCCCTCCCTGGTCTGGTTTTGTTTCCTGTTTTGGCCGTCGGGTGCCGGCCTTTGAGGGGGGGGTGCTGTCATGGTCCTGGGCCGTCTGCCCAGCATTTTGTGTTTAGTTCTGTCTTCCCTGAGTTTTGTTGTTTTTCAGTTGTTTTGATACGTTTGTTCCCCTCGTCCCTGTCTCCCCTGCTCCATGTTCTTGTCATGATGTCTTGTCCCTGACCTCCTGTGTTTTCATGTTGAGTTTATTCCTAGTGTTGTGACTAGTCTGTGTCTCTGCCCCGTGTCTGTGTGCCAGTCCCCCGTATGTAGTCTGCGTGCGCCTTGGTTAGTCACTTCCTGTATTATTTTGACAGTCGTATGTTCCCTGTGCTTTGTGTTTAGTTTTGCTTCCCATGTTGTTAGTTTCATTTGCTTCACCTGTTGTTCCCTGCTGTTTCCTCTTGCCCTGATTACCCAGTGTGTACTTAAGCCCTCAGTTTTGTTTTGTTCTCTGTCGCGTCGTCTTCAGTGTTCCCTCGCTGTGTGTCTCCCTGCTCCTCCTCAGGTTTTGGTTTAGTCCCTTCCCAGTATAGGTTTGTTTTGTATTTTTCCAATAAATCCTGTTTTTTTGAGTCTGCATCCTGGGGTCCAATTCTGCCTGCCACACACACACGCCATGACAGCATGTACTTAAAACTAATACTAAAACTAATGAAAACTAAACCAAAACTAAGGATTAAATAAAAAATAAAAACTAATAAAAATGAGTAAAACCAAGTAATTAAAACTAACTGCATTAGAGAAAAAAGTTAAAAAGAAATAGGCTCCAGCCCCCCTGCGACCCTGAAAAAAGGATGGATGGATGGATGGATGGATGAATAGATGGATGGACCTGAATCCAATCGAGAATCTGTGGAAAGAGCTGAAGACTGCTGTTCACAAATGTTCTCCATCCAACCTCACTGAGCTCGAGCTGTTTTGCATGGAAGAATGGGCAAGAATTTCAGCCTCTCGATGTGCAAAACTGATAGAGACATACCCCAAGTGACATGCAGCTGTAATTGCAGCAAAAGGTGGCACTACAAAGTATTAACGCAAGGGGGCCGAATAATATTGCACGCCCCACTTTTCAGTTTTTTATTTGTTAAAAAAGTTTGACACATCCAATAAATTTCATTCCACTTCACGATTGTGTCCCACTTGTTGTTGATTCTTCACAAAAAATTAAAATTTTATAACTTTATGTTTGAAGCCTGAAATGTGGCAAAAGGTTGAAAAGTTCAAGGGGGGCGAATACTTTCGCAAGGCACTGTAACTGTGCCACAGGAAACCTGTCTACACATTGTTGCAGTCCTCATGGCAATGGCACTCATCAGATTCTGCAGAATCTTTAAGAAAGGTATGAGGTAGAGGAAGTTTTCTTGTTTCTGTTTGTTATCGCCTGTCTCTGTGCTTTCCATAGAGCTGTCCTCTGTTGGCTAAGCTGCAGCTCCAGAGGTAGAGCAGGTTATCTAGTATTTGGAAGGTTTCTAGTTCAATCTATGGCTGCTGCAGTCTGCATGCGAAAGTATTCTTGGGCAAGATACTGAATCCTGAGTTGCTTCCTATGTGTTTATCGGAGTGTGAATGTTAGATAGAAAAAAGTGCTTGTATAAATGGGTGAATGAGGCATGTTGTATAAAGTACTTCAGTAGAAAAGTGCTATATAAGAACCTTTAATATTTTTGTTTCTGTCTTAATAACTATATCACATATAAGATAGTTTCAGTAAATTTAAAAGTGCCTTTGCTCTAAACTGAACTGGCAGTCATCTCAGATAGAGGACTGTGCAATGCAGGGAGATTTCCCTCCATGGTTTTGTTGACACTAGTCCTCAGATAAAATTTTTAATATTTGTATCCCCTGACCAGCTTAATTTAGCATAAATACTACTTTGGTCAAACTCAATATTATACTTAACTGGAATTACAATATGTGCAATGAATATCAGCAGTGTCGATATTGTACTTTTTTTTGTGCAGTAAACTAAAGTAAACTAAGAGTAAACTGAAATGATTTGATTGCTACCAAAAGCTAAAAAAGAAACAATATGAATCATGGGCAGCAGGGTGGCTCAGTGGTTAGTAATGCTACCTCAAAGCAAAGGGTTCTGGGTTTGAACCTCCTAGTTTACTGGAACCTTTCTGTGGCAAGTGTGTGTTCTCTCTGTCCTTTTTCTGAATGGAATATTTGTGCAAGTTTGTGGTTGTTTGGCTATTTGTGTTGACCTATATGCTTCCCTATGTCCAATGAAATAGTCCTTAGATACCTTTGGACAAGTGATGAAGAGGATGGATTATTATGATGTCACATGGAACTGTATTCTCAAATACTGTGGCCATATACAACCTGGTAAATTAATCTTTCATGTTGACCGTCAACCGTCCATCTACTTCACTCCAACCTCACATTCAGAAGAGCTTCAGGAGCACCAGAAAAACCCAAGCACACAGACAAGAGCAGAAAAAACATATCTGAGGTATCCAAATCAAAATGTCACAAAGCAACTTTTAATGAGTGTAAATCCCAGTGAGAGGGATGTATTTTTAATGGCAGTTGGCAGCACTTTGTTAGGCTGCTATATCCCCAGCTCTCCAACGCAAGTGTTCTCCTTAATTGCAGGTCAGTGTGAATCTGTTGCATCAGCTGCCATAAGCTTTAATTAATATTTCACTGAAAAAAACTTGCAACACCCATCCATCTGTTTGTATTTAACCTGTGCGAGTGAGAAAGAAAGGAATGTTTACAAGCTATGGAAACAGATAAGGAGGAACAGAAGTTATTCCAGTGCCATTTGGAATTGCCTTTGGCCACAAGTCAGCATGACCACTGCCTTTTAGTGTACAGCTGGAGAGCTGGACCTGATTCTCCCAAAGCAAATGAAATGCTGCAAAAGGGAGGAAGATGTATTCCTGCTCTGGACTAGAAGAAATGTATTTATTCATTAATATTTTAATGTTAATATAACATTTGTTGGAACACTGGAGAAATGCTGACAAATATTAGGATACAGTTACACTTCATTCACAGTCATTTTGAGCTTCTTCAAAAATCTGAGACTAACACACAGCAGATGGAGCCGCATATTTGATTTGGCACAGATTTTTACACTGGATGTCCTTCCTGGCACAACCCTGACAGGTTTTGTTTCTCCTCCCAGGATCCTCCAAGGACGTGTTAGGTAAACGTGGTAAACACTACACTATGGAGCCGCCGCACAGGAACAATCCAAAGATGTAATAATAACAAGAGCTTAAAATTATATCAAGTGGTTTTTTTTTCAAGACACCTATTTTCTGATCTGCTTCTCAAGATGCAAACTAAATACCTCCAGTGAAATTCATAAATTCACTATTAGAAGTTCATAAGTGTTCTCTCCTTCAGCCCCATTTCTATTTCTATCAAACATGAGTGCACCAAGTATACGTGACCAAAACCTCTGAATTTTTTCTTTACCATCTGAATAAACACGCCTACTCCTGGTCAGTGGTTTTTATTATATTTGACTACAGCAAAACTAAATATGAAATCACACATAAACTAAACACATCTAGATTTACAGAGCTGGCAAAAGCTTTCATATTTAAGTTATTAAAGGTTTTGCTTTGATAACAGCCCTACACCCTCTTCAGCCAGCTTCAGAAGGTTTCCACCAGGAGCTTTTCAAAGAGTTTTGTAGGAGTTAACACTTTTTATTTGTTTGTATTTATTTTTTTTTAAACCTGTCCTTTGTTGAGCCTCTTTGCCAAGAGCATCTTTAAAAAGGCTCCTCTTGCTAGTCTTTTTTGTTTTAATAATTTATTTATATTAATATTATTATTATTATACAGTTTGCCTATACCAGAACTGACAGGTGGGAAAGAAGTGACAGAAGGACAAAGGGGGGACTTGTATACACACACACACACCACACACACACACACACACACACACACACACACACACACACACACACACACACACACACACACAGTAAATTGACTAGTTCTTATAGAGTGCTTTGCATGTACGTTCACATTCATACAAGCACTATTCCAAAGTGCTTTCCAGCTAACATTCACACACATAAATACTCAATATCTTGCCCAAGGATACTTTGGCATGCAGACTGGAGCAGCCAGGACTCGAACCATCGACCTTCTGATTATTAGATGACCTGCTCTACCAGTATGAAAAAACACAGATACACAAAACAAATCCTGTGTTGTGTTGTTGTGCTGTTATGTGTAAAAAGACTTTCTGCCATGGCTGAAAGTGGCGAAAGCACATGTTTCAAGTTACAAGTGCATGACCTGAGCTGGAGGACCAATGGCTCTGCAGTGAGCAGCCTCTCTGTACAGAGCCTGGAGGTGTGTTTTGGCTCATTGACCTGCTGAAAAACAAACTACGGCCTTACTAAGTTCGACCAGGATGATGCTGTAGTCATGCTGCTAAAGTGAGTAAATCACCAACAGTGTAAGCAGCAAAGCTTGTCCCAGCACCAGCATGCCTCCTTCTGCATATGCCTCATCGAGTTAACCACCCTTGTAGCTACTATTCTTTCACCTTCTCTGCAAGACGTGAAAGCAAAAATCTCAGATTTGAAATCATCCAAATATAGATCACCACTGCTTCAAACTCCGTGTCTCATCTTTCCTGCTTCTTACTTCTGTGACCTGAGGTACCACTGCTGATTTCTGAGGCCAGTTCTGAGCTCATCTTCTGCAGAACAGCGGACCCTTGGTCAGCATGTGTTTCCCTTTCCCCTGATGGAGCTTCCATGCTTGCTGAGCACTTTATGATTGGCGTCATCAATTACCAGCAGGTGTAAAAAGGTAAAAATGCAAAGTAAACTGTTTGGCGTTAATTAGTGAATCTAAAAAAATTTTTTTTACATTTAATGCAGCCACAGCTTTTATGAAACCAAAAACCTAGATCTCAAAGCTGAATATACAGATTGACAGCAGTTACAAACCCTTTTGTAAACTGTGTGATACCCGTTTTCTTCATTTAACATGAGTTAAACTCCTCCACTTGTTTTCTTGTTACTGTGGTAAACAGTTTTTTTAGTCAGTCCATCCTATGCTATGATGAGTGAAATGCATATGGCTAACTTGTTTTAAATATTAATAAGAGCTGACATTAGAAAGATCTTATATCCGTTAGATGTGTTGGCAAGTGTAAATGAAAGCATGATACAAGCTGTGAAGAACAGCACTAATGATGACAGATTTCTGTTTTTTTAAGGCCTGTAGCAGAAATAATTGTATAATAGAGTGACATTAACAAAAGGGGTGGCTAAACATTTAAATTGTGCTGATTGTGGGAATATAAATATAAAAGTCTTTCCTATAGTGATCATGAAAATATTATCCCACTTAGTGATGGAAGAATTATTTCGATGCTTTCTTTCTTGTCTCTGTATCCTTTACATGACAGCCCAGAGAAAATGTATCACTTGATAAATCAAATGCATCTGCACATTAACTGATCTCAGAGTCATGAACGCTGAGCCAGGGGCAGGTCCAGCCACAATGTGCATGCCACCCCCCCCCCCCCCCCCCCCCCCCCCCCTCCCAAAAAAATAAAAAATAAAAAAATACTGCTTTCCTCACAGCTTGCCAAGCTCCAGGCTTTGTTAATGAGACACATACATGACATGAAAATAACATTTAACAGCTGGTAGTCAAGCTACCTTCCAGGCGCATTATTATGCATTTACAGGACAGAATGCTGCTCATTTTCACTTTTGTTTTTTTTTTTTTAATGATGTCTGTTTCAGTGAGCAGTTGCTTGTACTGCCCATCTCCATGTTATACAGTGCTGGACCACAGCTTTAGTGCACCTCAGCACTGATTCGCCAACTCTCCGGAACTCTGCTGGGGTGGAAGACCATTCCTCCAAAATACGTCCTTTTATTTCATGTATTGATGATCGGTGCAGTGCCTGTTCGAGCAGAGCGTAGTACAGGTTATTCAGCTGAACCCGGTGACTGACGGACTCACCAAAAACGTGCTGACTCAGGTGATTCCACCCACACAATCAATCAATCAATCAATCAATCAATCAATCAATCAATCAATCAATCAAATCAAATCAAATTCCACCCACACAACATAAACCAAATATTGGTTTATGTTGTGTGGGTTATTCAGCTAAACTGCGTCAGTGAAAAAAAAAAAGTTAAATATTCCAATAAATAAGCACTTAAATACACTGATGTTCTCTATGTGGCTCTATGCTCTTAGTCTACATTCTTATTTGCACACTGTATTTTCTGATATTTTTATCAGTGTTTTATTGTTTTATATTAAACTCATACCATATACACATTTGGCTTTCTTTGTTTTTATTTGGCTGTTGTTCTACTTTTAAAATACAGTTCCAGTCATGGATGAGTGTGTCCAAACTTTGACTGTCCTGTATTTTAAATTTGGTCATCTTGCAGTTGCAATTTTCCAATTTTGTTCAATGTCAGTTTGATCCTTATACATATAAGTCCTTGTACAAATAATGAAATGAACCAAGTTTAGCACCACTACAGGACAGCTACTGTATGAATATGTATTGCTGGGTGTTAAAAACATGGCTGGGCAGCAATAGAAGCTTGTGGGTTTCTGCTGTCTCGAGAGTCAGTCATCCAAATTATATTGATGTCCTTTGTCAGAGAAAAATGAAGACTATTAATAAATAAAAGAAAAGCAAACCATGCTCAGCTATCTCTGTGAGGAAAGGTTTGAGGGACCATCAGAGTGATGAAGGTTTGCAAAAGACCTTTTTGGCTGGCTCTCGTTTTTTCACAACTCTTCAAAAGCCCTGTGGGTCAAGAGTTGATCTTAGGGTCAAAGTTAGAACTGGGTTCGGGGTAGGGTAAGGGTTTGGCACCTAGCTGTGATTATTAAACTTAGGGGTAAGAGGCTTGGGAATAAAAATACCAATCATCAAAGTTGAATCTCTTTTTTTCCTAATGTTATTGATCAATGTTAAAAATGTGGGCTGTGGGACAGGAACATTTTTCAGTTGGAGTTACCAGCAGAAGGAAACTTTAAACCAAAATATAAGAACTGCTCATGTAAACAGTGTCACACTCAGCACCACCTATAAATACACACTGAAACAGACTGGGGGAATCGACTAGCTCAATGAGCAAGTCACGAGTATTTAAATACACAGACACATGGCCTGGTCAGGTATCGTCTCATTGCTCACAGACAGCAAGTGAAAGGAATGAGCGGCAGTGAGTCACTTATGGTGACTCACCGGGGATCGTGTCAAGTGTGTATGAGACAGAGAGTCTTGGATACACAACCAGAGTGAACTAATATCACCAACGTATTCTCAGAGACGCCGGTCTGTGATGATGCAGCGTCATCAAGTATCAGGTGAATGTCAGGATCTCTAGATTTTATTGGTACATTCAAACTGCGATGTCAGGTGTTTGGAGTGAGTTGAACAGCTGGCAAGCACCATATGTACTAATACGAATACGGAATATTTATAGATAGTACTGTGCAAAAGTCTTGAGCCACCTCTCATTTCTTAAATTTTGTTAGCAAAGTGGGAAATAGTTATTCCAGTTTAATGAAACATCTGCAAACAAATATGGAAATACAGGAGTTTATGCAAAAAAAAAAAAAATTATAATTCTAATGCGCTTGACAGTCAGTATTTGGTATGACCACCTGACCTCTCTTAGGCAGCTTTCTTGTAATGTTTTTTAGTCTTCAGGAACAGTTCTCTTCCTGTTTCCCTTCCCTAAGAACAGCTTTTTAACAGACAGAAAAAATTTCTTGAAGCAAAGGTCTGGAAGATCATGTCTAACTATGTACTGTGACATATATTTAAGCAGTTTATTAAAATTTTAATGTAATCTATACCTGATTTTCAAATGAATTAGTACAATTCAAAAACTTTTATTTACATGTAACATAGAACTGAACATATAAAAATAGGCCTACATTACAAAATAAGAGATGATAAATGTGAAAATTGTGAAATGTTCAAATAAAGTGCTTAACTTCCAAAAAATAAATAAATAAAGTGAGGAAAGGCGTGAGTTTCACATCTTGACTGAACAAATTTCAACACATCTTAATAAGTGGACAGTTTAAGAGGCTTTCTTCCCCTCTTATATTCAACTCCTCCACTTGTTTGCTCAGTGACAGAACTGAGCCCTCACTTATCCTGCCAGGATTTTAAACCTGGGCTTGGATGGAGTCAGGGCCATTCTCATACATATGTGGAGGTGCTCATTTGTGAGCGCTGAACAATATTTAGTTTTGATAATCTTCATTGTGGAGACAGCTGCCTCACAGTTCTACTTTCCTCAGACTTGTCAGAGCTGTGGCATGGCCCACATGGAGCCAGAAAGCGGAAGGGTCCGTGCTTACAAACTGCTCTTTCAGGGCCACATCTGCTTGGAGATCAACGAGTTGCATCAGGAAAGGCCGAGGATTTATCCATTTAAAGTGCTGTCACTCACCTTTTTTAGCGTTCTCCGGCTCACCCGTCTGTATCTCTCCCTTTGTTTTCTACACTTGTATCACTAGCTTTCTTTTTCTTTCTGACATTTCTTTAATGTGTAACTTG